>NC_141695.1:379197385-379797385 GCF_964263255.1 Lissotriton vulgaris
AAGGTAGGAGTTGGGCAGGGACCAGATAGGATTGCAGGGACAGTCGGGAACCACCCAAAGATAAGGGGGCCACTCCTGCTAACCTTGTTTGTCGTGCCAGGAGCCAAGGTCTTCCATTTACCAGTCTCTCGCTCCACCCCACCCTCATTACCTCAGACTGCGCATTCAGATAAAACGCTGTAACTTACACAACTTGATTGACTGGTTTCCTGTAAGGGTGTAACAACGCCTGGCTTACAACAGGTATTCGGCTGGCCTGGAACCTCGCCAAAGTTCACATATTCGGTTTCAACTTACCTTATCTTAAGTTAGATCTGGTTGTCTCCAAATATAGGTAAGGACTTTAAAAAAACTGTGTGCCAAAAATGTTCATTTTACACTTTGAAATTAAATGATTGCTACCCATTCAGCATTCAGTACTAGCACACACTCAATGGTTCATAAAAAATATGTGGCACACGGTAGGTACGGAAATGCATTATTAACAAATATTTGCGTTGGTTTTGTTAAGTATACATCAGGTAGAACTTGCTTTGCTAAGATAGTGTCCTGGGTGGAGGGAAATTTGGCACAATTTGTAGATGGTAGTGAATTAAATTATGCAGCAGGTGGTCCCTTTGTGTTCAGGGTTCGTCCCTGGCTGAGCTGTGACTGGCCTCTGAACACAAACATCTCCAGACCTCCATACCGTCAAGTCAGGCTTCAAAACATTAACCCTAGGGGCCTGATTATGATGTTGGTCGGACCGCCACCAAAAGTGGCAGTCCGTCCAACAATCGGATTACATTCCATGCGGTCGGACCCTAAACTGCCAGAAGACCGTCGCCTCCGACAGTATCAGTGATACGCGCCGGCTCTGCCATCGGTATTACGATGTCCCTTTCCAGGGCCGTTTCTAGGTGTTTTGTCGCCCTAGGCAAGAATTGAAAAATGCTGCCCCCTCTCTTTAACTACCATCACTCTCTCCCCCTGTCATCCAGGCTAGAGAGGCACACCCTCTACTGCCGAACCCTTCTATGTTACTGTCATTTACTATCAGGAAACACGATCACAACCGTCAGTCCTGCAAACGACCTTAACGAAAGGCCCAGGCCAGACCGTTATGGTAGCCATACACTCCCAGAACTATGTACACGGATGCCCAATGGAGCCTTGTGTTTAAATACCACTGAAGCGTCAAGTGCAACTCGTTTTCAAAACCAGAAGCAACTTAAGCTTCCGCCAAGCATGCATGTAGACATGAAACGCCCACATACGAAATGCAATATTATTTTTGCCTACTGCCAGCAATCCCCCCAATCAAAAGCAAAAAACATTTATTGCCCTAATAAAGTGCCTACCAATTGACACTTCTAGGAGGAGACACGTTGGAGGTCACTAACGAAAAAAAAATAAACATTCTGTGATGTCGAACGACATTATAAAGAAAACCACTCTTCTTTCAACAGTTTTTTTTCTTTGCAATGCTTTTTGCAACAGCCCCTCGCTGCAGATAATTAGTAATATAACCCAACTCAGTAGTGTTAATTTTGTCAGCTGAGGAAAGATTGGGTTACCTTTACGAAAAATTGCAGATTTTGTATCTGCATACTATAGGGAACTTTTGGGAAAATGCAAAATTAGGAGCAATTCTGCAAAACCGGCACTTGGTGCTAAATTGCGTGCTAAAATTCAGGGCAAAAAACAAATGCCGCAAACAGGGGCTTCTCGCATTCTGGCCATTCGCGTTGTTCCCATGCATGCACTGGTGCAAAATAAATGTTTGCGAATTTGGTAGAAGGAAGAACAGTATTAGTGCGGTAATTACTATTGTAACATGGTCTTATGCGACCCCTCGTAAAGGCACTCTAGCTTACTTTAATTCTTCCAACTATACCTGTTCCAGCAGACACATTGCACTCATTCAACTCATTCATCCATTAATTCATGCACACATTAAAAATGCTTGTGTGCTCAATCCTACCCGAGCCTCGTCCCTTAGGGGTCCCTTAGCCTTCCTTACAGGAGGTGCTCCTGAACTATCCCAGGTGCAGCTGACCTGTGACCCTTGGTAGGTGACCGTGAACAGATTCTCGAAGTGCTTCTTTTTAATGTTTTCTAGACCTCGGCCCAGGACGAGGCCTCTGCCTTGATGCAGCCGCACTCTGCCAGCTTCTGTCTTGCCTCACTCCTCACTCCTCGTTGAGGGGTCGTCACTCATGACTGCTGCATGTTGGAGAGTGCGGTGTGTTGTCTTTCAGTTTTGTGTTCCTGCTCTGCTCCCTCGAGGACTTCCCCCTGTGACGCCCTTGTGCGGCCTCGTCGTCCCACATATATGGTCCTGGGTGAGGGCCTGAATCCTGGCCTCATAAATCCCTCCCAGTCTCCACTGTCTCATGTAGGCACACTGCGCACCGCGGAACACACACAGCTTCCTATATAGCGCTGTATAGTGCCTACTAGTTATACGTCTTCAGAGGCTGTTTATGAATTTATGGTGACGAGAAAAGCCTCTTATGCAGTGCTCTTTGTTATTTTACTATGTCATCTGATTCAATGCACCCCAAAAGCAGCACGAGGCCCCCTACCAAGTATTTTCTTGCTGTTTTATATAGCGCAAACTCCACCTGAAGGCATCGGAGCGCTTTACATGAGCACCAGTTGCGTTACAGACGGACACATTAATTTTTAGGCACGGGAAGATTAAGTGATTTGCCCAGAATCACACAGTGGAAGCACCCCCAGGGGCAGTGTAAAGTATTAGGATGGGAGGTGAGCAGGGAATGGTCCTGGGGGCCTCTGGAGTGTTAGTTTGTTTTATTGTAGCCCTTCCTTGGGAGAGCTCATCAACCCCCGCTTGCAAGTGGAGGATTGTTTTTTGAGCGCCATGAGAGCCCTGCAGGTCAGTGTGGCGCACATGTGACCTTCTGGACAGCTCTTAGGTAAGGTGCGCAACGCCCATAGGGCTTAAAGGGCTTCAACACCCTCCCCCCCTGCAGCGTAAGTGACAGGACACATAAACAAATCAACACTCAGCTCTCTGTGGGCACTCGGTTTGATGCAGAATCGTGTGTTTAGAAACATTAAAAATGCGTCATGTGTTTCCTTGCAAGAAGCAGAGGCTGATGTCCAGAGACAATGGATTAATAAGAACTCTTTTTGATATTAAACATCAGTAGCTTTTGTTGCTGTGGCTGTTATCGCCTCCTTTTTCCATCTTCACACAAAAGGCAAGAAGAGAGCCTGACCCCCCCCCCCCCCCCCCCCCCCCCCACACACACACACACACATCCCCTAAACATGTGCACACGCCATTCCATCTCTCTCCCTGGGCAGTCCAATTCTGAAATCCTAAAGCAAAATGATCGGGGTCTGCGTCACACGTACTTTCCTCATTCCAAACAAGAGCGCATTCTCGCCACAAAGCCTTCATTTCAGCAGCCACCTACAGTCTGGCAGTCAAGTCCAGGCCACCTTAAACTAGATGAGTGCCAGTCAGAGCGTGCAGGGAACACTGCTCGATCTCCAAGAGCTCTTTACTCCCAGAAGTCAGGAAAGGGACGGCAGGCAAGAGGCACCCAAACTGGCTCCTGCTCCTAAAACTGTCATTGACCTTTACAATGAACTTTCATGTGCGAACGCATCCGCAGCACGCTTTTACAATCGCTGACTTTGGCTTTGAGCATGACGACGAATAGTTCAAGCACTACGCAGCACATCGCGGCTCGGATGGCTGCACTTTCCCTGATGAATCCTAGAGGCTCTTCCTGTGTGATCTGGTGGAAGGCTGGTGGCGCGAAAGTGAGTTTCGTACGTGTAACGTACTCAGCAGCGGCAAGCAGCTCTTTACTTTCATAGGTTCAAATAAAAAGAAATTCTCCCTTCTGCCGCCCTAGTTCTTTTGCCGCCCCAGGCAACCGCCTAGTCTTGCCTAATGGTAGAAACGGCCCTGTCTCTTTCCGATATGCACCTGGCACACGGTGCAAGGACGTACTCCTTTACACTGCTGCTTGTGCTGCAGCTTTTCCTGGGCCGCCGTGTAAAGGGGCACTTTCCGACCGCCACCCCAGTGGTCACATCCTAAATCGGTGGTCGGATCACCGACTACTATCAAAATAAGGCCCCAGGTCTTTACTACCCGGAAGAACCCTACCCCCTGATTCTTTTACCAAAATATAGACATATTATGTGTACCCTTTAAGATTTATTACTGTATTATAAAAAAATGGTATTCGTTTCCATAAACTGGTGTTAATAAACATGTTCCAATGGAAAACAAAACGATAGTCTAAGTCCAATGAATATTAAAGCTATGTAAAACAAAAAATAAACAGTAGCTTCTTGTGGTTCAACAGTGTCACCATCGCACCTCAATGGTATTCGAGGTTTGAAAGTGTAACTCACAGCCACAGATGATATATTCTGTATTTACTATGCGCCATGGACTGTTCAGTTTTGAGGTGTGCTATGTGTAATTAGTGAATATTCTTATTATTATTCTTACCACAGGACGAGCTGGAAGAGTACTCGCTGTCGGCAATCCAGCGCTGCGAAACCGTCCTGCCGGCCGGGCGGCCGCGCTCCCTTCTGGTCCTCGTGTGCCAAGACCACTACCAGCCGCAGCCTGATGTGCACTTTTTCCAGTGTGACCAAGTGGGGGTGAGAGAAGTGGAAGATGTATCTGTTGGGAAGGGGGGAAGAGGGTCCATCTCTGTGAAATTGGAAGGGGGAGGATGTCTGGCCTATGGGGAAAGCTCCAGAGAGGTCAGCCGCTCTGGACGGTCGTTAGTACTCAGATAAATTATGTCCTATCATAGGTGCAGGTGTGTCTGATATATGAATGACTCTGCCCCAAAAAGGTAGGTTGACCACTAACCCAAAGGTCAAATGTTCGATGGGCTGCCTTCAGGGATCATGGCCTTCAGATATAGGGATTCAAAATCACACGTGATCACCAACCCACTGTCTTTCTCTTAACAAGCTAATGGCTCATTCAGCAGACACACGCTTTAGTAGCATGACTAAAGTAAAAAATATTTTAAAAGATCTTAGTTAGACATGAAACGGATTGTGCTGTAGTGAGCTATCCCCACAGTCACCCATGCAAATGGCTAGCTCGCAGTGGTGCGTTTGGAAGCAGATATTGTATGAGATATGGAAATGGGTGTGAGCTAAATTCAATGGTTGACTCTTGTTGGCAATCCATCACACCCCAGCCGCAGCATTCTTTGAAGGTACAGCCGCTAGCACCATCTCATTTGCACCCAACCAGCTATTAAAACAATTGTAGTCCCAGATCATCAGGTAAACGCCCTTCACACCAAAGATACCAGTCAATCCATAGCTCAGGCGATCGTAACTTCACACAATGTCTGAGGGAGGACACTAGCGAGAAGATCCTCTTGTTTCCTGGGTTGATGAATTATACCACTAGGAAGACGGCAAGCACAGGAGAAGGATTGTAGTGTAGGGGGATAACATTAACAATGATTAGAACATTGGAATGTTGGGAGGGCCATCGAAAACAGTGGGGTGCTCCGGGCTTCTTATGGCCGGTAGAAGCCAGGAGCATCAACTTTCCAATATTTAACAAAGGCCTAAGCGAGCCCGAGTTGAATTTAACCTCTCGAGCTCCATGAGGCTTTCCTTTTACAAATAAGAACATTCCACTCCTAGAGGGCAGAATGTTCGAATTGCCTTAGAGCCCTCCATAGCGGGCTCTACCGGCCATTAAAAGCATGCGCTGAACGTTGGAGCGGGCCTTTAATGGTTTGTAGAGCCTGCTACGTTGGGCTCTAAGACCTTAAAAAAGAGTCTCTTTTCATATAGAGGTACTGACCTGAGTGCCAGGGGCTTTGTAGCAGTGCATACCTCCCTTCTCCAGACTTGCTTCCAGGCCCCGGGGCTCCTACAGACATAGACTAGACAAGCCCTACCTGCTTGTTCCCTGCCTGTTCTGCTGCTTTATAGCTGTATATTCGATCGTGCGGAAATATTGTTCTTTTGTGTCCCTCTCTCCCATTATCCAGGCGGAGCTGATAAAAGAGGATATCAACAGTGCTGTGATGGACCTCAAAAGTGGACAGAACCTGAAGAGACCAGAGGCCCTCAGGTGAGAGATGGATCAGGATGGATCCCTCGGGGAAGATCAGGCAGTGTGGGGAAGGACAAAGAAGAAATGACTCCCTACAGGTCCCCATTTGTGAAATAGAGTCACCACCCAGAATGCACAATACCAATCTGATTTCAGTTTAAAGCATAACAGGCCTGACTCCTGTTTAAAAGAAAATGTATCTGGGTTCAATTTTCACTAAATAAAGGTCTCACTCCAGTTCACAACAAATTAGTTTAAAACAAAAACAGATTCAATCCCTTTTAGAATAAATAGATCTGTCATCAGTTTAGAACAAAAGAGATCCATGTTTTTAGAGCAAAATTGATGCTCTTCTAGTTTAAAATAAAAACAGATCTCATTCCATGTTATAACAAAAACAGATCAAAATGATGGCCCTCTTTTAATTGTCGGGTGGACCGCCACCGACAGGTCGTCGGTGTCAGTCTGCCGGACAACCAGGCCATTAGTCCAATCGCTGGATTACTACACCGGCGATCGGAGCAGTAATGTTGGGGCTTAAGACCGCCACTTCCGACAAGCTCTAGGAGCCCGACGGGGCGGCGGTCGGACTCTAATCCCTACAATGGAGGAGAGCATGGGCAGGCAACACCATAGGTCTTAGGATGTCCCTTTCCGACTCTTTTTGTGGCGGTCTCACTGCCATGAAAAGTCAGACATAACAGACTTTGGGGGCCCCAAGCAGGGCCCCTTCCCCTGTGAGCAACAGCTAAGTGGCCAGGGTGGCAGAAGTGGTGCTTCCCCACACACCCATGCACTGTGTGCCAAGCATCACATGGTACCTAGCACACGCTGCATGGATGTCTATAAAGTGCCTTTTTCTACTGTGGTTTGTACTGATGACCTTTTCTGAGCCGCAGCAGGACCCGCAGTAAAAAAGGCGTTTTATGACCACCTGCATAGCAGTCATATTGTAATAGGGCCGGCAGGACTGCCAACACATTGTGCCCGCGGCGATGCCATCGTAATCAGGCTATATATTTCGCACAAAACCCCCAGACTCAAATTTACAACAAAAATATTCAGTTTCATAAACACACGAACAGCAGACTCCAGTTAGGAACATAACAGGTGTTGCTCCAGTTTAGAATATAGCAAAGTCGAACTCAATTTTATAACTAAACAGAACCACTCTACTTTATAATACAACCGATCTGACAACAATTTGGAACAAACTATAAGTGATGCCCGTGTACAACAAAACCTGTCTGGCTCCTATTTAGATCCATGCAGGTGCTACTCTAGTTTAATGATGGAAATAAATCGCATTACACAGAGACTTCTGGCCGCACTTCGAACAAACAGATCTGGTTCCAGTTGACGAAAAAGAGACGCGCTTCAGTTTAGGATATTACAAGGCTTACTCCAATCTAAAACAGACTAGATCTAAGTTCATGTTAGATTATTAGAGATGTAACTCCTCTTCAAAGTAATAAGAAATCTGACTCCACTTAAGAACAATTTAAAGGTAACATTTGGGAAGAGAGGACATGGTCTGGCTTTTCTCCCTTTGAATCGTGGTCAGAGCAGTTTGCATCTGGTTTCCTCTGGTTGATCTCTTCTTACTGTCGGTTGCAGCTTAGCAGGAGAGCATGCAACTCATAAGACCCTCCCCGAGCCGCATAAAATGGAAGGCTGCCATAATTCCCATCACATCTCTTTTATCATGTTCAGAACAAAGCCGTTCTGGCACAAGCTTGGTGGGAATTCCGTTTAGAATAAAACAAGCCAGTCTGCAGAGAGCAAAATGTTGTTTGCCTTCATATTGGTACAAAATGGACCCAAGTCTACAACTAAACACATAGAAAACAAGTTTCACTCAAATGAAACAGATCTAACTCCAATAACAAAGCAGACCAACACATGGTAAAAATAAAAAAATACCTCATTTATATTTCGGGAATACAGACCAGCCTCCTGTGAAGAAGCCAACGCCCCATGACCTCTGTTAGAACACATCTGACCAAAAATGACACAACCAGATTCACTTTAAAAGAATATATTTCTCATTTGAGTTTGGGAGACATAAAACAGATAGTGTAGAAAAATAAATGTAACCTGACATCCATTTAATAACAAAGCAGATTTAACTCCGTTTTTTCATAACTTTTTTTTAGTTATTTGTTTTAAAATATCTGCTAAACGGGTGGTACTGGAACGTTTTACCATAAACACAAATCCGTAAAAACAGGAGAGTATAGGAAAAAAGATTGGGGTCTAAGTAGACTAAAGCAGAGGAATACGCCAGAAATGCTGTCAGGAGAGCGTGACCTCGACTTTAGAGACCAGTTGCTACAAGAGGTGCCCAATGGGCGGCGAGGAATTGACGAGGAGGCTAGGATGGCCGCCTCACTCTCCATGTCATCCTGGACATTTTCTGCAGGCCTGGGTTTTTAGCTTACAAATTATTGTCACAGGTGTGTTAGTATATTTAGTTCGAAGCAAACCACAACTGTAACACGAAAAATACATTATATTATCCAATGAAAGCTTACGTTGCTCAAAGTGAGATGATAGCGCAAGGAGACAGAATTTCGACATGAAGGGAGGTGGTCGCGCCAAGTGCAGGTGGAAGGGGGAACTGGTGGTAAATAAGAGGGTACTCAAAGTTCCCAGATCACTGTCTCATCGAGGACATTCAGGGCTTTAAGTGAGCCGGGTCTCACCGGTGTTGAGCACCAGCAGTTTTTTAAAGGGGTCCTCAAAGCAGGTCTCTATCGGGCTCTGTTTTGTGCCCTGGCACAGGTGGTCCATTTTTTGTCTGGATTGCAGTGACAGCAGGCACATGGATGTGCGCTGCTCACACTGCTCACTTCTCACTAGTGGAAAAGTTACGGCATGACATCATGCCAGGTGAGTGTTTTAGGGTACGGAAAATCCTTTAGAGAGTCATTTTCTCTATGGATTTCCCTTCTCTTTTTGGAACTCTGGAGCAGCAACATTGTCACCAGGGCTTTAAGGGGAAGTTTCTTCAATATTATATACAAGCCATAGTTGCTGCTTATTTATCTTATGCAACTGACAGCTACTGACAAAGCCAATAGTCCTGACTTCTCGTAGGTATGATGTTACTTGTTGTATCATACATCTGAATGCAATGACAGAAACAGCCAAATACAAGTCAGGCGGCACACTATGCTAAGCACAGATTTTTAGCTTACTGTTTTTAAGCCGCGCCCTTAATTACATTGGTCACGCCCCTTTGAGAGACCACCCATGTTTTTCATCCCACTTAAATCCCTGGGAACATTATATTCCATTCTTGGGCAGTTGTGTACCTTGGAGTCCTGAACCGACTGGACTGACGTTTTAGATTGGAATGGTTCCTAGGAAAACTGGACTCTGACTGCAGTACGGTGTCCCTGTTGACATGGAGCGATCGGGTACCCTTGTTAGTAATTGACACCTGAAAGCAAGGCTGTCGTGGGGGCTAATTAACGCGGGCCGTGTCATTTTTGGGACCCTGTGCTCTTTGTACAGGATGTGTTTAAATATTTAAACCACCTCATATTTCATGTTGCAATTACGCCAAATGCAGTGTTTTGTCTTGCGCACGTTTTCTTAATTGCGAGCTACTCTTCGGATCAGAAACCAGCGAGAGGCCCCGCAAAGTTTTTTGCCCCGTGCTCCAGATTAGCTTCTAATTTGCTTGCCTAAAAGAAGCAGCAGTGACGTAAGATACGAGCGAAAAATGTAAGAGTTCCGGAAGAGGAAGCGTGCAGAAATATTCAAATTTAATGTAGATGGGAATGTTGAGGCGAAGGACATCCCTCCTGTGTAGAGAAAGCTCCTGCAAAGAGTAAATCACCCGAAATTAGGAATTAAAAAAAAGTGTGAGGGGTAGTTTGATGGTAATGTGGGCCTAAACCCTGGAGGGTTTTCATGGTCTCGAAGAGGTACTTGATCTGCTCAGGACCATGAAGTGAAGAGAAGAGCAGAAAAGGACCTTGAGTGAGAATGGGCACATCAAGGAACGCTTATGTCTTTTGAAGAACAAAACAAGTGTGAATCAGTTAAGAAAAGGTAACTTAGACCACAGCACAGAACACAAAAGGCCAATATAGAATACGAATATAAAACAGATATTATACTGGTTTGAAACAAAAGAGATGTGACTCTATTTTGCATCGAACAGGTCTCGCTCCAGTTTAGAATAAAATAGGCCTGAAAATGTGATTGGTTCTTTCACAGTTCATCAGGCTTTTCTGGGAATGTCATCTGTTGAGAAATCTCCCTATTGCTCGTGAGGCCCGCTTTACACCAATTACCCATTGAATGTATTGTCTCTTTCTTCTGTTCTCTTTCTCTCCTTCCTTCCCCTTCCTGTCTTGGCCTCAATATCCAACCCCTGGTGCTGATATCCCTCTGCCTCTAGGATGAACCAGGAGATAATGTCGCAGCAGAACAGGTCGCCCGCCAGATCCCCCAACACGCTCCCTGGTGCGTTCTCCTACAGCCCCTACACTTCACGGAGGCAGCAGTCCCAGGAGCCTGTAGGCCCCAGCGATGTCCTTCAGAGAGGGGCTTCCCGCTACACTCCAATTCAGGCTGTGGCCGTCGTGGGACCCCCTCCAAAGCTTATACTAGCGAACAACGACATCTACTCGCTGCCGCAGAGGGCCCCGTCGGTGGGGCATATTGTGCAAGTCACACCGGAACCAAGCCCTGTGCCAACTCCACAGGCCACGAGCCCAGCACAGCAGAGGGCGCGCACTGGACCGATATCACCAGTGGTGCCCACACAACAGCTCAATGGTCAGACTGTAGGTGAGTTTAGACACCTGGCACATGAACTTCTGCATGTTATGTTAAGTTATGTTATGTTATATTATGTTATGTTATTTTATGGTACACAAAAGCATCAATCAGTTAATCAATCAATAGTTAAAGGGCTCGCCTATAACCCGGGGGGGTATTCATGGCGCTGCGTGGGTGGGGCGACTCAAACCTCCAGGTCTGTAGACCACTCCTGAATTCGGCAAGGGAGGTGGAGGTTCAGAGGTGGATGGGGACGTCACTCCAGGCTTTGGCTGCAAGGTGGGAGATGGAACATCCTCCTGCTCGAGTGCAATGGATGTGCGGGACATAGGCGAGGGCCAGGGAGGTGGACCACAGGTGTCTGGTGGGCTGGTAGAAGATCAGGCTGTTGTTCAGGTATTCTGGTCTCGGCTTTGTAGCCGTGCGTGAGCAGCTTGATGTGGCATCTCTTTTTGACTTTAGTATAGTATGCTATGTTGCTTCTCGGACGAGACCCACTAAAGAGGATGAAACACAATCTGTAGGAGAGAGGGTAAATAAATAAGAAAAATTGACCACTATTCAGGTTCCTGTCCGCTCTAAAACTTCTAAACAAGACCTGGGGTCTTCAGTGGCAGGAAGAACAAAAGGCAGGAACCACATCTAACACTTGTCCAGAGGTCTTCAAGCTTTTTTTCTCTGAGGCCCCCAAAAGCAAAATATTTTAAAGTAGGACCCCCCCACCCCCACTTCAAAACTCTATGGCAATGACTCAGGAGTGGAGGGGCAGGACTGAGCGCAGGAGGTCTGGGCTTATGAGATAATTTCATGGATACTTTTTCAGTAACTCATAATCCACAGTAAATCTGAAACCTACAAAGAGCAAATTCATCAAACAAAAACAGAAATTGACCAACAAATTCTGCTCCCTATAATCGATGTGTTGTATTCACCTTGCACACCTGGCGCCAATGCAACTACACCTGTTGCACTAGTGATAGATAGCAGCGGGCATGAGTAGAAGGATATCTCATCTTTCTCCTACACCTCTCTCCCACCAATGCCTGACAATCACTACAGTCTTGAAACAGGCTCTGTACAATTTGTTGGTACAGAGTTCTATACAGCGCAAACTCGGCCCTAGGGTATTGGAGCGCTCCTTTACATAAGCACCAGTTACATTACACAGGGTCAGATTTTTTGTTTTGTTCTTAGGCACATGGAGATTATGTGATTTGCCAATGGTCCGTTGAGTCAACATTGGGACCGAACAAAGGCTTGAACTAATGGAGCCACTTGTAGCTCCAGGAATGTTTTTTAATATTTTGAGGTAATGTGAGGGTGTCTGAAAAGTTTCAGCGCTCTGTCTATCATCTTATTGTGTTTTCTTTGTACACCCTTAGTTGGCAGGGGATGCGCAGATGTGGGTCCCTTGCTCACTTTGCTAATGGATTCAAGCTAGCCTGGCTGATGATGGGTGTGACCCCAAAACCGGTCCCAGGATGTTTGTTTGCAGTCCAGGGAAGACCTGGCTTAGCAGTTCTGGCTGGACTATTCTTATGAGGAACAGGGTCAAGACTGGTTTTCATGTGGCTGGGTATGAACTGGGGTGGTGAGTAGGATATGAAAGATGTTTCCGGAGTAGTATGAGGTGTGAGAGCATGTGTGAAAGAGAGGCATTGATACTGGCAGTGCAGAGGCACCTTGAGGCTCATGAGTAGTGCAAGGGGGTAAAGGAAGAGAGGGCATGGAACAGTGGAGGGAAGGAAAAAGAGAGTCAGGGGAATAGGAGCGGATAAATGTTTAACAAGAAACTTTGTCACAGCGCGGGTACTGAGAACAGGGACTGACCAGCCTCGTTAGACAGACAACTTCAGAGAGACACACACACGCGCAAAATATTTCACACCGACTGCAGACCCGGTGCTGGGCTGACATTTTGGTTGGTGAAGAGCACTGTCGTCTCTAGATTCAGGCCATATGGGGCATGTACCCCAGCCCAAACCTGTATGGGCCCCACCACCACAAATGCTGAACGTTCCAGGAGGAGACACAGAAAAAGTCCACAGACAACGCATTTTGCAACACACATTAATTTGTCCACCTACCTTTTATTGCAATGCAGTGGTGTTTAATCAATAGTTTTACATCTGACTTTGTATGTATATGTGTATATATATATCTTTGGATACCCGTACCATCCAAGCAAAAGCGGGGGGAGTTCATCACATCCTGACAGAGTACTTCTTAAGTATAAAAGCCAGAGTTCCCAAGGAGAGTTCTCAAGGCAGCGGCTGCTTATATGTAAATGTAAGGTGTTTTATAGCGCGCTCAATTACTACCGGAGTATCCTGGCGTGAATGACCGCTGGGGAACCCGTCCTGGCTTTCCCTGTGAGATGGTCCCATGTTGGGTATCTCCAAGGTGAAGCCAGGCATCCCCGGCATCTGTGGGGGGCCGTTGTAGCGATGAGGCAAGCTTAATGCCCAGAGTTACCGAGTGTGATCACTGCCCAAAGTGGGCACCGAGGCGAGAATTATCAGTCCGCTGACCCTGGTCCTCGACCCTGCCGCGTCGGGAATCGAACCCTGGTCCCGGGCCGTTCTCAGCCTCCGGGTCTGCCGCCTCTAACCAGTGAGCCACACCTCGCTACAGGTGTTAAGTATATCTAAAAGTACACATATAGATATGCCCACAGACTCATAAATATAACCTTTGTAGGCGTCCTTGCCAGTTTGATCTGAGGCCCAATGTGTGTCTCATGGACGTCATTTAGGGGTCGCAGCTGTAACCCCTGGCTTGCATTTTGCTACCCCTAGCACTGCCTTTGCGACCCCTGGACTCAGATGTGGCAAATTCGGTGCAAGGAACACAGTGGCAGCTGGGGTACGCTCTCTTTATTTTCTGTCAATTTCTTATTACACTAATAGTATTGAGTACAATAAGCAGGAATATGCCCTTACATGGCAGCTGAGGTAAGTAAACAATGCTTTTAAATGTATGTTTGTGTGCATGCTTGCGGATGAGTGTATGTTTTTGTGTGAAAGTATATGTGTGAATTTGTGTGAATGTGTGCTTGGGTGAAACTGGAGTTCAATGGGGTGTGACTTCACTTCCGTTACCTCTGGCATTTCGGTGAATTGACGTCCATGGCGTGCCCACCCCCACCCCCCTCTAAAATTCACTTCTGGAGGCGCTCCTGGTGAAGAGCAGGTGGATACAGCAGTCACGGTGAAAGGCTGATGGTGAGTGCTGCTGAGGGTGAAAACAATCCCCATAATGGTGCGAGATGATCAGTCCCTGTACATTGTAGTGGTGAACGCGGAGCCCTACTGTGCTTCTGTACTATGGTGATGAAGATGACGATAAGGGATTCTCCCGCTGTAATGTTAGAGGCTGATGGTTGTCTCGATCACCTGAATGGTTGGTGAACATGGGAGTGATACGCATTGATGGTGATAGACTATGAATCTTTCTCTTAGTATATATATTTCTGATAAAGATTGAGGGATTGAACAGTGACGTCTTAAAGCATCGACACGCTGGGCCGTTGCCTTTGGCCCCCACGTACAAAGGGTCCCCTGGCCAAGCTAATCTATGTACAGAGCAAAATTTAACTAGTGGTTACTTCTCCACAACATTTTCGTTCCTGTGAGTGGTTGTGTATGCCAGGACCAGTGCACTGCTTTGCCCGGGGGCCTATAATGCTGTTAAGATGACCCTGGGATAGCCATCAAAACACAATACGGTCATGATAGAGAAATATGGCGATGGATGGATGCTACTGTAGTAAATTTGATCATGAGTCCCACTGTCAGTGTATACTATAATAAGGAAAACTGATGGTGAAAACCATGGGTCCTACTCTGGGTATATATAATAGCAAGGAAGGCGGGTGGTGAAGGAGGATGAGTGTAGCTGCAGTGAGTACGTTCCTGATAGAGGACAGTGAGTGACACTACATCCATGTGACAGTAACAAACATCCCACTGACATCCCTTTTTGTGTTTCAGTGGACGGATCTCACCAGGTGGATTCCACAGCACTCCGCTACGAGAGGGAAGTGGTGAGTATTAGTCAACATATTGATCCACTATTGACCAGTCCAGCTCTGCTGATTCCATTAGACAAGCTCACACAATCCCTACTCATGGAATCAATAGGCAAGGCCCAGGGAGGTAAAGACAGTATTTACCAAGGATCACACAGTATGTGCAGGTCAGGAAGCCAGAATAATGGTTCCTAACCTTCCTGGGTCTAAATGTGACAGCATAATATCCACCAGCCAACACTGGCCAGATTACTTGATTTGGGAGTAACCACATTTGAAATGTGCATGGGTGGGTGGGACAAGGCATTTGATGACTAGACCCTGACTCTCTCTTCTACCTCTTGATCCAACCCCAATACCTGATTTAGGACTTGCTGAACCACAACTTCGATGACATCGAGAACTTCGTGTCTAACCTACAGAAGTCTGCCGAGGCCTTTAAAGTCTTGGACCAGAGGAAAAAGACGAGGAGGAACAAGAAGTCCAAGTCTGGGGGTAAGCTCGCCAAAACCTGGGTTCTCGAGGGTTCAAACACAGGTGCAACCATTTTGGGTGTCTCGATTTTCCGATGTGTGTATTTTTTTTTATGGTGCCTCTATAGTGCTTTCACAAAAGCGCTGTACAATACATTATGTGAGGTGGTATATTGTCAGGTGGTGATCAAATATTATATAAAAGTTCAAAAGATCAGGAGACCAGCCCCCTGCAGCATAATTGACAAGGGAGTCGAGAAATGCCAAACACAAAGTACTTTGATTACACTGGATCTGTTGCAGTGTCTAAAAGACTCAAAACATACAACCCCAAAAATCAGAAGGGTAGAAAAGAGCTTGATGGGGTTCAGTGTCCCATGTCAAGCGTGAGCAGCATGTCGATGTATATCTCATGTGTGCACCTCAATGTCCCATGTGGGTGACTCAGTGCCCCATATCACGTGTAAGCATCTTGCTTGTCCCCTACATATAAGTTATTCAGTTCAGTGTCCCCATTCACACGTAAGCATCTCAGTGTCATATGTTATGCCTAAGGACCTCACTGTCATGCGTACAGGTCAATGTCCTGTGTCACACGTGAGCACTTCATTGTCTCTATCATGAGCGTGCAGCTCAGTGTCCCATGTCATGCTTGAGCATATCAGTGCCTTGCGTAACATATGAGCAGCCCATTAGCGCATGTCTCATCTCAGTCCCTTTTCAGACCTGTGACTCACTGGTCCATGTAAATGGTAAACATTGCAGTGCCTTCTCCCATAGATGAACAGCTCAATGTCCCATGTCATATATGAGGACTCTGTGTCCCAGGTCATGCCAGAGCTGCCTCTGCACTTCGGTGTCCCATGTCGCACATAAGCACCACAGTGTCACATGTCATACTTGAGCTGCTCATGCAGGGGTACACCATTTCATGCATTAGCCACTTAGTGTCCCATGCCATGCTGAGAACCTCGGCGTCTCATGTCACATATACCCACCTCATGTTATGTCTCTGCACCTCGCTGTCGCATGTAAAAGGTGGGCTGATCACTGTCGCATGTTCTACATGAGCACTTCAGTATCCCACACCACAAGTGAGCCCTTCAGTGCTCCATATTACAACAGTCACGCCTCTGATCCTCAGTGTCGCGTGCCTACTGCTCCCTCGCCACACATGAGTATGTCAATGTCCCATGTCACTCATGAGCACCTCGGTGTCCCAAGTCTAGCATGAGCATCTCCAGTGTCATGTCTCTGCACCTCAGTGTTCCATGTCCCACCAATAACCCACACAATACGCGAGTATTTCCGTTATCCATGTCACACATTTGCTCCTCAGAGTCCTGGTTTCCTGTCACTGAGACTCTTGACATAAGTAGATTACTCCTGATCCACTGCAGATTCACAGAGGTTTGTCCAAATGGGCATCTCTATGCACCTTGACTATTGCAACAATAGCCACAAGGCACTAGGCGCGATTGTCACCAGAAAGTTCCAGGCTGTTCTTGAGTGTGCAGCACTCTGATCGCGTCACCCCATCCCTGAGAGTAGCTCGGCTCTTCTTGAGTACATGGCCTCTCTGAAAGCAGATCTCTGATCACGTCACCCCATCCCTGAGAGAAGCTCGGCTCTTCGTGAGTGCATGGCCGCACTGAAAGCAGATCTCTGATCACGTCACCCCATCCCTGAGAGTAGCTCGGCTCTTCTTGAGTGCGTGGCCACTCTGAAAGCAGATCTCTGATCACGTCACCCCATCCCTGAGAGTAGCTCGGCTCTTCTTGAGTGCGTGGCCTCTCTGAAAGCAGATCTCTGATCACGTCACCCCATCCCTGAGAGAAGCTCGGCTCTTCTTGAGTGCATGGCCGCACTGAAAGCAGATCTCTGATCACGTCACCCCATCCCTGAGAGAAGCTCGGCTCTTCGTGAGTGCATGGCCGCACTGAAAGCAGATCTCTGATCACGTCACCCCATCCCTGAGAGTAGCTCGGCTCTTCTTGAGTGCATGGCCTCTCTGAAAGCAGATCTCTGATCACGTCACCCCATCCCTGAGAGTAGCTCGGCTCTTCTTGAGTGCGTGGCCGCTCTGAAAGCAGATCTCTGATCACGTCACCCCATCCCTGAGAGTAGCTCGGCTCTTCTTGAGTGCGTGGCCGCTCTGAAAGCAGATCTCTGATCACGTCACCCCATCCTCGAGAGTAGCTCGGCTCTTCTTGAGTGCATGGCCTCTCTGAAAGCAGATCTCTGATCACGTCACCCCATCCCTGAGAGAAGCTCGGCTCTTCTTGAGTGCATGGCCTCTCTGAAAGCAGATCTCTGATCACGTCACCCCATCCCTGAGAGTAGCTCGGCTCTTCTTGAGTGCATGGCCTCTCTGAAAGCAGATCTCTGATCACGTCACCCCATCCCTGAGAGTAGCTCGGCTCTTCTTGAGTGCATGGCCTCTCTGAAAGCAGATCTCTGATCACGTCACCCCATCCCTGAGAGTAGCTCGGCTCTTCTTGAGTGCATGGCCTCTCTGAAAGCAGATCTCTGATCACGTCACCCCATCCCTGAGAGTAGCTCGGCTCTTCTTGATTGCATGGCCGCACTGAAAGCAGATCTCTGATCACGTCACCCCATCACTGAGAGAGGCTCGGCTCTTCTTGAGTGCATGGCCGCACTGAAAGCAGATCTCTGATCACGTCACCCCATCCCTGAGAGAAGCTCGGCTCTTCGTGAGTGCATGGCCGCACTGAAAGCAGATCTCTGATCACGTCACCCCATCCCTGAGAGTAGCTCGGCTCTTCTTGAGTGCATGGCCTCTCTGAAAGCAGATCTATGATCACGTCACCCCATCCCTGAGAGTAGCTCGGCTCTTCTTGAGTGCGTGGCCTCTCTGAAAGCAGATCTCTGATCACGTCACCCCATCCCTGAGAGTAGCTCGGCTCTTCTTGAGTGCGTGGCCACTCTGAAAGCAGATCTCTGATCACGTCACCCCATCCCTGAGAGTAGCTCGGCTCTTCTTGAGTGCGTGGCCACTCTGAAAGCAGATCTCTGAGTGGCCACTCTGAAAGCAGATCTCTGATCACGTCACCCCATCCCTGAGAGTAGCTCGGCTCTTCTTGAGTGCGTGGCCTCTCTGAAAGCAGATCTCTGATCACGTCACCCCATCCTCGAGAGTAGCTCAGCTCTTCTTGAATGCATGGCCTCTCTGAAAGCAGATCTCTGATCACGTCACCCCATCCCTGAGAGTGCTACACTGGTTGTTGAATTAAGAGAAGTCTATCTCTAAAACCCTCCTGTTTGTCCTCCAGAGTCTCAGCACTGAACTTTAGCCAATGGAGTTCCATGATCCACCCATGCATTCCACCCATGCAGCACGCGTCACCTTGTGCGCCCAGGTTTAGGTTCTCTCGCTCTATTCTAAGAGGGAGATGGTTCTTGGTGTGAGCACCAATGACACGGAACCAACTCCCATTGAGACGCTGGCATGTAAGTGTTTAGAAACATACGAAGTGTCAGGTCAGGTTATTTGGCCTTTGTATGGTACATGTCTGTCATTAGTATGGCCTTCTACCACTGTAGGTTCTCTGCAGCTCCGGGGTTTCACTACAAACTGGAGTCCGAGTTGTCCTGTGATGTTGAGTTCTATTCCTAATCCACCCCTACAACTGTTTTGGTATCTTCCAAATCCCTCCCTTCAACTGTCACAGTTCCACATAAGAACTAGAATGCAAAGAAAACCAGGACAGGTTCAGACGTTGAGAGCATTGTGGAACCCAAGCAAATCTTGTGATTACTGTAGCTGAATGGCAGGAAAAAGAGCGGAAGGAGACAATCAACCTCCTGCCTGTCACTCGGAACCAACGACTGACTTTGTCTCAAGACACAATTTAGGATGTCAGTTTTGTTGTTTACTTGCATGCTTTCTATGAGCATTGTTGGCTTAGAGATACCACTTTATTTCACATTTCCATGGTTACAGAATTCTGTTACAACAAAATGCCCTTTTCAGATACTCCAGGAAGAGTGACAGACAGATCAAGTCATGTGCAACTCCTGTCCCTTGAGAGCGCGCACTATATCTGCAATATCGAGCTTTCAGGGCCCAATCACTCCACCCCACACTGGCTTCATCTGAACATTTGACTTATCTTTTCAGGTTCTGCAGCATCCTCAAAAAGAGGAGCCTAATAAAGTGTATGTGCTGAGGTACTTCTGAGCACATAGGGCCTGATTATAAGTTTGGTGTAACAAACGTGACATGCTGCAATTTGTTGACCCTGTATGGTCCACCCCGTGCACTGCGTTCTCTGGGGAAGCACTTGGTCACTGTTCCCCGGGTGAAGCATTGTCGAGCGGGAGGCCGCTCCTTCCGCTACTTGGCAGCCAGATTGTGGAACTCGGTGCCGGTTCATATACGTGGACTGGAGGGTCTGTTGGATTTCAGGAAGGCCATTGAAACACCTCTTTCCTCCAAAATAGTCTATTCTGGCCGTTGTTATGTTAGAGCTTCCCGCTGAGGTATCAGTTCTATTTCTCTGTTGTTGGAAGCGCCGGGACCCCCCTTTGCTGGGGCAGCTGAGCGCTATATAAGCTTCTATAGCATAACATAGCATATCCTATCCGCCGTATTACAATTCCATTATATCCTACGGAACTTGTAATACAGCCAACGGGATATCCTTCACGTTTATGACGAGTATCCCATTTGCCAAATTAGTAATCATGGCCCGAATCTGGAGCACGGTGTTCAGTTCATAAGGCCTCACCTGCCGTATTATGTCCAATTCTATAGGACATATCTGGAATATTGTTATAGGTAAGTATTGTGTCCAGTACTGGTGGCCACATATTGAGTATTTTGTCTAGGTCTGTAAGATACATCTAGAATATTCTGTCCATTTCTGCAGGCTACATACTATGTCCAGTTCTAAAGGACACATCCTCAGGTGGATGGAAGCTATTCAAATATAGACCACAGGAAGTTGACTGAAATACTGAATGAAAGGTTCGTTAAAAAAATGTGCAACAATCTAAATATGCCAACACTGGCAGAAAAGAGTGTTGGGGGAATTAATGGAATTTTTAAAATGTATTAATGGAATATTCACGGTGCAAAAGTCTATGTATGCAAGACAGGCTGCTCAGTGTCTGAGGATTAACATTAGAGTCCCTTTCCACCGAAAGACTGATGGGTTTGACTATAATTTCCCATCAACCTGTAGGGATTTGTATTACATGATCTTATTTCAGACACACAATTGATGTTAAGTGGTTTTATTTCAATTGTACTATTGACAATATCTAGTTTTCTTTCAAGGAGGCTGTTAAATATACATGATCCCATTTTAGAAGGTCTGTTTCTGGATACCTAGTTCATTTGAAAAGCACACTTAGATTTCATGATTCAGTTTTAGAGGAAATATGTACAAGATTTCATTTAATTTCAGAATGACTATTAACAATATGTGAGTACATTCCTGGGCGGCGGCTGCCGCCTGGAGTCTTGCCTCGCCCAGTGATTGCCCGGCTACTTAATTACAGGGATAGAGACCTACTTCTGCAACTGTTCAGGACCAAGTGCCCATGGCAATATGAGGACAGTGTCATCTCGGCTTACCCAGACTACATGGCCAAGGTACAACAATGACGTAATTCCTACATGGCGATTAAACAATAATTATGCCGGATAGGCCTAAAATACGCTCTCCTTTTTCCTGCCAAATTGAGAGTAGTGGAGGTTGAAAAACTGCACTTTTTCCAGATGGCTGAGAAGGCGTGGTCCTGGCTGCACTTAAAAGGAGTAGAAATCCAAAGCCAGTGGCTGAATAGGAGTCTCTGAGAACAAGGCAATTGAGGCAATGAAGGTCGCATGCCCCTCTTACCCCTCCCCACGCATGAGCAGTCAGCCAACGAATATGGGTGCAGGTGGTGGCGGAAGTTCGTCAGTACCAGAAAAACGAATTTGCTGCCATGTCATCGGATCATGGCACAGACTCCGAGGTGGACAACACCAGATTTTGCGCTTCTGGTGAGACGGAATGACAGGGCCTAGCATTGACATTTGTTCTGGTAGATGACCTAGTGTAATGAATTGACTGCTTGCATTAGGAGTTGCTGTTCTTGACCCTTAGAGTCAGCTGAGGAGAGCATAGGGGTAGGGGAAAAGCTGAGGATCATTCTTGTGCGCAGAGTCCAACTGGCTGGACTGCAAATTGCCCCCCCATGCACCCTTGTTTTCCGAACTAGAGATCAGTACTGAGGCAAAGGCTAATGGGGCATGCATGGATATGCCGTTCTAACATGGCTGGGTGCATGTTGTGCGCTCAGCCAGGGAACGGGGAATTGGGTATTTTGATGTTATTACAATTTTTTTTTAGCTGTTGGGGGAGCCGATATGCACTGGCTGGGCCATACACCCTGCACAGAGAGGCTTGATGTCAAACACACATGCTTGAGGGTGTGAATATTCATACTTGACACCTCGTGGCGCGAGGCTGAATTTGACCACCAGATGTGCATGGGTCATAAGTGCTGGCATAAATACGTTTACTCCATTGGACTATTGGCTCCATACTCCCCACTGCTCCCCCCAAGGACCTTGCCAAGCATACAAACAATCACATGGCAGCAAAATGTGACAACATGGAGCGAAGCAGGAATAGACTTGGCGGGGCACCTGTATACTAAGAGCACGTTGGGCTCCTTTCAGGAGTTGAGAGATATATAAGGGATACCACTGGGCTAGTTTATGACACACAGCATGTTGCAAAATTCTGTTGCTTCGCAGTGCGGAAGTCATCTATCTTGGCTACCCCTATAGGCAATACTCTCTTGCGGGGTGCACATACAATCATAACGGCGTTATATGCCGCCCTCCTTACACAATATCAGAAGGTAACTGCAGCGACTAGGGAATGCTGGGCAGCAGACCAGAGAATGGAATTTGATGACAAACAACAGCTGTGTGCCATACAACATGTAAAGGATATCTCACGAAACCCTAGGTTACGGTATCGGCAATTCATTTATTTTCATCAGGCACACCTCAGACATGCGAGAATGAAACGTATGTTCCCTGGAGCATCATCGGACTGCCCTAGTTACAGGACGACGGATGCAGGATCCTATCACATGGTGTGGGACTGCCTGGTGATACAGTGGGCTTGGGAGAAAGCTCTGGTGGAATGCAAAGTACCACCTACACAGCGTATTGTTTACCAAGCATCAGATCTAAATCCAAGGGGGACAAATATCTACACAAGATTATCCTGTGCACCGCCCGACATGAGGAGCTGGCTACAAGCGCTACTGAAATGGACGAGGGGGGGATGGATATCACTGCCTCGATTAGAGCTCGAACTGTACTAACCAGGTTGGGTTGTCAAGGGATGCATTTATCAAATACATGGAGGGTAAGAAAGAAGGGCGCACTCCATGAGCCCTACAGGGTTATCACAAAGGAAAGGAGTTCTATCATACATTATATCTCAGATGCCTTCCCCACACAGATGGACAGTGACCTCACTGCCCTGTACTCCCACAGATAGACTCCTCATCAT
Source organism: Lissotriton vulgaris (assembly GCF_964263255.1). Lineage (NCBI taxonomy): Eukaryota > Metazoa > Chordata > Amphibia > Caudata > Salamandridae > Lissotriton > Lissotriton vulgaris. The sequence continues at coordinate 379,220,303 of NC_141695.1, forward strand.
TCCATCCATACACCAGGGATCTCGCGGACCTTGGGCATGTGGTATCATTATATGAGCCATGCTGGGTCCTTATGGAGGGTTATGCTCATATGGAATCCCAAAGGGTTTTCCCCTCTCTTTTGTTACATAGGATATGATGTATAATTGTGTAGAGTACCACTGTGCCACCATATTAGGTGTAGGTTGCATTCAACAACATACTGTGCGAAAAATGTCTCTGTAATCGCAAATTAGCTACAATATTGTTTCTACCACTTTGCCAATGTAATGCCTGCATTATGATGCGCCCCCAACACGCATGGTTTGTTTTCAGGTGATAGCCCACGTGTTTTGTTCTTGTTTGATATAACCTTAATAAAGAAATGTAAACAAAACAAAAACACTTTTTGAGTACATTTTAAATATCCTGTTGATACATGATTTTAATTTCCGAGACACAGTTTATGACGTATTTAAATTTACAGGTATTTTCAGTAATACACAATTTCAATTTAGAGTGATTATTGGCCATAGGATCTGTTAAACTATGGGTTATTACGTTTCATGTAGGATATAATTGATGATATTCCATTTGAGTGATTACTGAAATTTGGGATGTAACTTCAGGTGGACTGTTGATATGTATATTGAATTTCTGAGAAGAAGTGTGTATAAACAGTGTCTGCTTCTTTTCCAGAGGGTCTGTTGACGATAAGAGCCAAGCCTCCTCCCTTTGAAGACTATGTCGATACCCTTCAGAAATTTAAATACTGCTTCAGCCTACTGGTAAGAGAAATCTGAAGGCACCAGATTAAGAAGTTCAACTGCTACAGCCTGTCTTGACAATCCAGTTCCATAGAAACCCTACCCTTCATGTCATTGACTCTCTCCCTGCACTCACAGCTATTTACAGCCACAAACCCAGCAGGTTTCCTCATAGCTTAGTTGGCCTCCACCCTCTCAGACAATCACAGCATAAAGACAAAGACAACCATCATTTTGTTCTGAAATTGATTCATCTTCTGGTATGATCCTCCGAAACATATAATTAGTTCAAGGCGTTCCAGTGCAACACAGACATAATGCTCAATGCAGTGCAAATAGCCCTTATCGCCACAGTTTCTAAAGATAGATCTCTGTGCATGTGATAAGGTAGCCTTACTTTAGAGAGACATGCTGACATGGAACTTTTGTTTTCATATTGCAGGCAAGGCTGAAAACAAACATCGTGAACCCCAGCTCTGCAGAACTGACCCAGTTCCTGTTCTCACCCTTGAAGACGGTAAGAAATGGACATCTTTGCCTGTCCCAGAATTATTGTCTTCTTTGACCATCTATCTAAGGAGGAAATACGCTGCGCTGTCTGTTCATTGTGTTCCATTGTCTCTCAGCCAGGCTCTAATCAACGTCCATCGGTCTGTCTGTTCACTATGCTCTTGTCTCTCAGTCTGTCCACAGGGTGACTATATTATGCTATGTTGGCTGCTTATAACAAACACACTACACACTGAATCGTCTCTAGTCTTGGCCCTCAGGGCGATACATTGACAGCAGGTGGTGAGTTTGAAAACACATCAGGAGGTGGCAGTCATAGTGAAATATTCTGGCTGCCATTAACACATACCTTATGAATAGATCACATGTCTAAGCATTCTCCTTGGGAGTCGAGCCTAAGAGCAGAGGGCCTGGCATTCATACTTTCCTCAGAGCTATAAAGTGTCCCTGTGGCGCTTTCTGCCGAGATGTTGGCACCATAAGAGCTGCCTTACTCTGCGGCCTTCAGAAGCGGGCAGTAGTTTTTACTCTTGTCTATAGTCCACTCTGCACCCTTTGACTACACTGGGGTGCAGACTCATGCTAGTGTTTACGTGTAGAAACCCACCCACCACGCCTTACACAGTTAGGTTGATGTATTGACCGTCCTGTCCCGTGCAGAAGCGGTCGCTCCCCTCACCTCCTCTGAGCCTGACTTCACATCGCACTGCCTCCTCTGAAGACGCTCTGTGCACTCCGGTATCGTAGCGCTTTGAATCCTCTGAGACCCCTGTGCCCCATTACAGCAGCGCTTTATCTCCTCTGAGTCGTTTTGTGCCCCGTGATTATTACGTTGCGCCTGGAATCCTCTGAGACGATTGTGCCTGCACTACAATCACGCGCTCGCCTGCAGGATATTTAATAGCATCGCGGTTGGCTTTTGCAAAGTATTTTTATTGTCTGACTGCTGATTTGCTAATAGCGCGACACCACTGCGGCCTAGAATTACATTTCACCCATAGCGCTCCATTGTTTGTTTTGGTTGCTGCCATTTTGTTTGTTGTGCCGTCCCAGACCCTCCCTCCACCTCGCTCCCGCCTCCCAGCTGACCCTCCCACGCTCCGCCCCCCTCCACTCTTCATTTAAGACAAATGGTCCTACGTGCAGCGTCCACGCGCTGCGGTCGCGCCGAAGGTGCACCAAAGTTAAGCCCGTATTCAATATCGTCAAAAAATTCACCAACCCCACCGCAGCCTCAAACAACATCACACCCTCCCAAGACCTCTTCGACTCGTTATCCTCCTTCTTCTACAACAAAATTGCCGGCATACATAACAGCTTCGAAAACAATACCAACGAACAATCCTACCCACCCCCCTCAGAACCTATACTGCCCTCCAACAATCTCAACGCCTGGAACCCAATCACCACCGAAGACACCATCCGCCTCATGAATTCCATCCACTCTGGCTCGCCAACCGACCCATGTCCCCACTATATCTTCAACAAAGCAGACTCCATCATCGCACCCCACCTCCGTGATATTATCAACTGTTCCTTCAACTCTGCTACCTTCCCAGAAAGCTGGAAACATGCCGAAGTCAGCGCCCTCCTGAAGAAACCCACAGCAGACCCCTCTGAACTCAAAAACTACCGCCCAATATCCCTCCTCCCTTTCCCGGCAAAAGTCATTGAGAAAGCCGTCAATAGCCAACTCGCGGCCTTCCTCGAAGACAACAACTCCCTCGATCCCTCACAGAACGGCTTTTGAGCCAAACACAGCACCGAAACCGCCCTCATCGCAGCCACAGCCGACATCCGAACACTACTGGACAACGGAGAAACAGTGGCCCTCATTCTACTCGACCTCTCCGCCGCCTTCGACACAGTCTGTCACAGCACCCTCATACAACGCCTCAACAATATCGGAATACAAGGAAAAGCATTGGACTGGATCGTCTCCTTCCTCGCCAGAAGAACCCAGAGAGTACGACTTCCCCCATTCAAATCAGAGGCTACCGAAGTCATTTGCGGTGTACCACAAGGTTCATCACTCAGTCCCACCCTCTTCAACGTTTACATGAGTCCACTTGCATCCATCGCGAGTCAACACAACCTTAACATCATCTCCTACGCTGACGATACCCAGCTGATCCTTTCCCTCACCAAAGACCCTAACTCCGCCAAAACCAATCTTCACGAAGGTATGAAAGAAGTTGCCGAATGGATGAAAACCAGCCGCCTAAAACTTAACTCAGACAAAACGGAGGTGCTCATCCTAGGATCATCCCCCTCTGCCTGGGACGACTCATGGTGGCCTTCGGCTCTGGGCACAGCACCCACACCCACAGATCACGCACGCAACCTGGGCTTCATCCTAGATTCTTCACTCTCAATGACCAGACAAGTCAACGCCGTCTCATCCTCCTGCTTCAACGTACTTCGTATGCTCAAAAAAATCTTCAGTTGGATCCCCTCCGAGATAAGAAAAACTGTCACCCACGCACTAGTCACGAGTCGACTGGACTACGGAAACACCCTCTACGCCGGAATTACAGCCAAATTACTGAAAAAACTCCAACGTATCCAAAACGCATCAGCGAGACTCATTTTGGACATCCCTCGCCAAAATCACATTACCGGCCACCTGAAAGACCTCCACTGGCTCCCCGTCAACAAGAGAATAACATTCCGTCTCCTCACCCACGCACACAAGGCCCTCTACAAGCTAGGGCCCGAATGCCTCAACACTCGACTATCCTTCTACACACCCACCCGCCAATTAAGATCCTCCGATCAAGGCCTCGCCGCAATCCCGCGCATCCAAAGATCCACCATGGGAGGTAGATCCTTCTCCTACTTGGCGGCCAAGACCTGGAACTCACTCCCCACCCACCTCCGCCTTACACAGAACCACATCTCCTTCAGAAAAGAACTTAAAACCTGGCTATTCGATAAATAATGAACCCCTTCCCCAAGCGCCTTGAGACCCTCTGGGTGATTAGTGCGCTATATAAATTCTGAAACTTGGAACTTGAACTTATTGACACATCTTCCAACTCAGCCTGTCTGTCTTTCCAAAGATGCTCTGAGTACCTCGTGGACATTGTTGTAGCTGATGTGCAATTGTCACATCTTGTGCAGCTGAGCAGGGCCCCTACAAATATGTTCAAGCACAAATCTTAGGGCCTTATTTAGATCTTGGCAGATGGAATACTTTGTCACAAATGTGACGGATATCCCGTCCGCCTTATTACCATCTCCATAGGATATAATGGGAACGTAATATGGCGGACGGGATATCCTTCACGTTTGTGATAGAGTATTCCCCTCCGCCAAGCACTAAAACAGCCCCTTTGTTACAAACACCAAGTTGACTCCGTCGCAGCATCCTCAAGGATGCTCTAAAATCACATATAGCGACTGTTGTAGGTACCTTCTGTGCACTACTAAACACATTGAGCCTCACCTGAAGCCCATAGTACCTGATTGCACCATAAACAGATTAAGAGCTTGGCACAGAGAGATAAAAGGCTGGGGATTGTGCTTTCACAGTCTTGTCAGTAGTAGTCTGCACCTTAGTGTGCCTTACGTTTATCTTAACACCAGCTTTAAGCATGGATGATTCCTCAATGTTTTAGGTGGTGGACAGCTCGGGCGGTTTGCAGCTAGCACAGGAGGTGAAGAGTCCAATGCTGACCAAGGAGGCCATCATTCTGCTGAAGGAGTCCCTGGACGACAATCAGATGGAGCTCTGGCAGTCCCTGGGGCCCAACTGGACCAAGCCAAGGTATGGGGTAACTTGGAAAGAAGACTCATAGCAGGGAGTTATCTAACAAGAAGGTCTCAACATGTGAGAACAGCTAACAAGGGATTCCAAGAAATGGGAACAACGTGCAAGGGTATCCCAAGGCTGGCATAGCATACAAAGGAGCAGTGAAGCATGAGGATAACACGCAAGAGGATCCCAAGGCACGGGGATAACATACTAGGGGGGCACAAGGCCTGGGGATTATATGCAAGGGGTATTGGGGAGTGGGGAAAGCATGTAATAGGGTTGCAGGTATGGGGAAACTTGCAAGGGAGTGTGGACCAGATGTACGAAATTCCAATTTTGCATTTCCTAAATAGCAAATCCTAAGAAATCACCATTCAGGAAATGCAAAATATTCCAGTACAAAAATAGCGATTTTGTAATAGCGATTCCTACAAAGTTGTTTTAGTAGAGAACCGTCAGAGCAACTTTTCACCCTCCTGAGCTTGATTTGAAAAATGGACCTTAGAGCTGGTATAGAGTGGAATCTCAGGCTGCTGACGTGGACCCAGTTTGACAGGCCATTGAGAGCCACCACATTTCTAATTTCACTGCAGGGTGGATTGATCCATCAGTACAGCTGAACTAAGCTCAGGCCTATAGTTCCAACTTCAAAAAGGGAACCAATTTCAAAGAAAAAACAAGCAAATTAAATAAAAAGATTCTGGGTGGGAGGTTGATTTCCTGGTATACCTAGAGCACCAAGTGCTGGAAGCTAACTCAGAGCTCTCAAGTTCCCTGGGTCCACACATGAGTAGTTTAACTAGTCCAAGTTTTATGCTTGCTTTCTTGAACTCATAGTCCTGAATTGATAATGGGATAAACAGGCCTAATTGATGGTTGGAGATAAAACCTAGCGAGGATGACCTACTCACTCACTGGTGAATTTGGGAAGCTTGAGAGCTCTGCTAGACACAGTCTTCCCCCTACACTACATGACTATCTTCTTCGGTAATACCTTAGCCATTTTAGATAGCTTGGTTCAGTCAAGTTTGTGTTTTTTCAGGATGACCATGAGGGATTGATGGTGGGATCATGACACCTCCATGTTTCAGAGGCCTTTGTGTCCAGCAAAAGTCACCTGTGTCTGTCCTTCTTTACAGGGTGGAGTTTGGCCGAGACTACGCCATGCCGTACACACCCACGTTCAAGAGTGGCTGGGTGCCCCCACAGTTCGATGTTGATGGCAAGCCCTGGGAGGACCCGGTGGAGGTGCAGCACCGCCATGAAGAGCTCAGAGCACAGGTAGGAGAGGCACGCCATGGCAGGTTTTCCTCCCTCACCTTCATTTCTCACACATGAGTAGTGTTTCACCACCTGTTTCACGCTTTTCTTCTTTTGTCTCTTGATTGTTGCACTTTTCTGCGCCCTTCCCCCTACTTACTCTTTCTTTGACGCATCTACCCACATTTACACACAATCTTTTATACAACAATGACAGCGGAAAAGATTTTAGTTTTCAGTCCACTTTTGTATGGGTTGTAGGCAAAAGGTCAGATGATCACAACAATTCTTGCCACTAAGACACTGCTCAAATTTCTATACATCATTATTTTCAGGTGACTTAGTTGAATTGGATCAGTTGAAATGCACCACTAGTACAACTCCCAGAATTCATTCAGTTCCTAAACTGAACTCCAGGAGTGGTGCGCTGCATCCTTGGTGACATGAAGTCATCTGGTAACCTACCTCCCGCCACATCTTGTCTGTCCCATCACCTGCCGCATTTTGTGAGTCAGTACATTAAAGTTGTTTCTTTGATTCTACTACTTTTATGCATACTTAATCTGAACACTTAGGGGTAGATGGACTAAGGTTCCTGTTTTCATTTCTTAAATAGCGACTCCGTAGGAATTGTCATTCAGGAAATGCAAAAGGATATGCACAAAATTTGCGATTCCCTAAAAGCGATTCCTACAGACTAAGAATCGCTATTAGTGAATCACAAATAGGAAATGCCATTGCATTCCCGCCTATGGGCAAAATAGGAAATGGTTTGCATTTCCTAAATTTAATTTTCCGCATAGGAAATCTCAATTTAAGAAATGCAAAGCCAAGGGTGCCTCTGGGCTCAAGGCCCCCCGGGAGGCACCCCGAATTTCCTACAGTGTAGAAATTGCAATTTGCGTCGGGTTTTGGCCCTTGGTACATCAGAAAAGGACATTTAGTATTTCTTAATGGCCCAAAATATCGATTCGGCCGGTTAAGAAATGCTAAATGGCTTCATTCATCTAGGCCTTAATATCTAGACCCTTGCGTCTCCATCATGCCTAACGTTTGCTCCCAAATACAGTCACTTCTTTTTCCAAAGCCATAGATGCCAGCTGGTGTCATGTATTGTTGTATGACACCTCTAGTCCATCCTGTATTTTTAAGCCACATCTGATTGCATTCTGGAACTTGTGGTTTTATTTGTAACATTGTAAGTACAGGTTAAAATTCCCAACATGTGGGCTCTCTCTCCAGATTCACGTTGTTGCTCCAGATGTGGTGCCCACTGCACATGTGATGCTGTGGTTGAAGGGCCATAGTAGCATTCCACCACCACCTTCACAGGTGCACAATTTTTTGGCCTTACCAAGTCCCTCGTCCTGTACCCGCTCACTTACATGTCAAAATTGTTAATTAACAAGAAGACTTATAACTTTTTTCAGAGAAAGGGGTGGAAGCTTTTGGAAACCCTCACCTTCCCATCCCTGCCTCCTAACCCTTTGGGTCGGTTTAATCTCTGTAGTTACTAAACGATGAGGATTCAGAAAGGGAGACTGTGAGCTTATGAGTAGTAGGGTGTAAGTGGCACTTACCTTACTTCCACCTCTACCGGACGGACACACCCTGTCGATACTGAGATAGCATTCATAAGGGAAAATTTATTTTCCATTGGTCCAGATAAGGGCATTTTTTATGTCAGATTATGTTTTATCAAAAAAAGGGCTAACAATTGGTATTGCTAGACCAACTGGCCTTTTAAATATCCAGAATCAGAATGAAAGCCACGCCCCTTGCTCCCCAGCTCGCCGATGCTGTACCTTAGCACACACCCCGGAAGCATCAAGTAGCCTCGGCTGGACGTCCCTCGAGCGGTCCTACCCGCGTGACCACGAGCTGCTCATGGGTGCTGTGAGGGGCTAGCATTCGTTTGGAATGGTACCTCGAAGCAGGGTGCAGTGATAAATAAAGACAGTTCTCCTGCTCATTGGAGCTTTGGATTTATTTGTACCTTTAGTGTTGAGAGCAAGAGTCACTGTGTATCCCTGCACTTCAGTGGCCCTGAATAATCCGCTCATAGGCTTTGTGGCCCCAAGAACTTCAATCCATCCCTGCCCAGCTGGTGATCGCCCTTTAAGCTCCAGTGGTACAAGGGGTTTCACCCTGTGTACTGTCACAAAGCCAAAATTACATTGACGTTAAAACTGAAAAATTTGGAGTCAAGACGACTATGGTTGAGGTGTTAAGCTGTGGGCGGTGAGAACATCTAGGCTCCCTCCAATTGTGAAGCAAGAAATGGCAAGTTATGCAGAGAAATGCAACACATTTTGTGATAGTATTGTTTCCTTATTGTGTCGTTTTCTGCACAAGTTAACACTGTTAGCACCAGTTAAACACCCAAATACAGCAATAAGCCATAAAAAGGGGACCAGTCAACCTTTCCGAAGGGCCTTCTACTGCACCGCAACAAGTGTTGCCAAGTTTTTAGTAACTTTTGTTCTGTTTGAGATAGAAACAAAATTTATTTTTATGAAAATCTGCAGTCTGCAGCAGATGACGGATTATGTGGCAAATGTGGCAATCCATAATTGTGTAAAAAAAAAATCCACAGCCACAACATTGTATAATGACAGTGGCTCTGCCTGTTTCTCTTACTATATTCTTTCTGACCTCTCCTCTGTTTTCACAATATGTACCATTTCTCCTCAGATCACTTTGACCTATTCACTGTATTTTTTCCCCCTCAGCAATCAGCCAGCCAGATCGTCCGGCCCCCACCCCCACCCACCATAAACGGGTAAGTGTAAAATACTACAAAAAGAGTACATTTACCTACTGTATGAGGGGTTGGGTTAAATTTAAATTTAAATATATTACATGGGATATGTATTTATACCATACGTGAAGCAGTGTGGTGATGGCAGTCATGTTGTGATGCATGTTTTTGTCCCAACTTCAGCCATACAGCCTTTCAGATGAGGAAACACTCAGCGCTCGGTTAGGAGAGGGTTAACAGTGCTTCTCTTTGTCTCTGGAGAAATATGTGGCAGACTGACATATTAGTCTGCTTCTAAGCTTCTAACAGAAAGACGGTTTTAGATATAACCTGTGCTCTTTTGTCAATTTAACCGAAAGCAACCCCCCAACTCCCTATATTGGGCGCCTGGACAACACCAAATTGAAAACTTTGCACCACTAAACCATACGTCTCTCACAGTGTTTATCGCCCACACAAAGAGGGTAGAATAGTCTTCATTGTGATGTCAATGTCTAACAAAACGCTCTGTTCATGTTGTATGGATTTACCTCTCACATGGTGCAGTTGACGGGTGTATTGGGGATCGAATCAGACCACTAATCAGCAGAAACTAGAGAGACATTGGCGAGTCCACCGTCTTTTCCACCTCAACAACTGTAACCATACCCACAAATAGCTCTGCTGTCCCCTGAAAAGCCCTTGCCTACCAAGTAAGACAGCACACTTGCACTGTTTCCATGTTCCATCTCCTTTATCAAAGTGCTCTCTGGGGCCAAAATGTGTGCCAACAATCAACATTAACTCCTACATAAAATAAATAAATGTAATGTAATCGGCATTTGGGTGTTACGTGGGTATATCAAACAAACTCACATGCCCACTGTTCAAATTTTTTTTTTTGTCCCTATACTAATTCACCACTAATCCTTTTTGGGCTCAGGAGTAGCATGCTACCGTACTCACTGAAAAGCGCTTCAACGCCTCGTCAAGGCTATTTAGCTATTTTCATGCTGTAATATGCACCATGTTTTTGCATTCACTTTATAATTTCTACTTGATTAGAGCGGATTTCGGAAGGATGTTTAAGCCACACCTGAACCTGTCTGTATGTTCACCTGTGGCCTCTGGGCCAAGATTATTCTCCCTGCATGCCAAAGACAATTTATTTTATATATACACCTTTACGAAGTCAAACTAAATTTATTTCTTTTACCCTTATTATATGCTGTTATCTTCTATTATAAGTCTCTGCCTCGATTATTTTCTATGGCAGGTGTGTTGCAGCACCAGTGGCTGGCCATGTGTGGTGCTGGGCTTGCTCCATGTTTGAGCGGGAGTATATTTACTATTGTTCTAGTCCTTTTTGGTTGTAGTAGCCCTATGCTTGTAAATTTGGCTCTACCTCCAGATACTTTGTTATAAATTTACACTCGGAAATGGTGAATAGCCATAAGTATTACATTACAAGGTGTAAGAGCGGATTTACTCCTGCGCAGATTTACAATTGTGAATAGGTTTTATAGTCATAGGTTTATGGATTGCAATTTGTAGTAAGTGATACTACTCTAGTACTACTTTACATACTACAAAATCAAATTGTGCCCCCTGATTTTTTAAATTCTTTGTTAAATGTGTTCAACATACAAGTTTATAAAACAAAGACAAATGTAATGGTACATAATAAAATCAACTCATCTTCCTGAAGACAACAAATAAGATTGCAAAACATTATTTGTGATTTTTTTTTAATTAAAGGACAGTACATGGCATAAAATTAATAGGCAATCCGACTTCTAAACACGACTAACACTCCATAAATGAAAAATGTGTTTTCAGACAAATGTAGGTTCCAAGATAGCGAGTTTTGTGCTGTTTAATCAAAAAATGTTCCCACTGACTAATCAAACAAATGTGCCAACAGACGCAACATAAATGCAAACTGTTGAACACATTTAAAAGTTTCAATAGCTGCACAGTATAGATATGTAGCAAATACACTAGAAAGTTGGTTCAAAACCTGTGGTCCATGGACACAGGGGGTCCACAACGGCAAGTCAGGGGGTCGACTGCTTAGAAAATTAAATAATAATAGCACAATAATAAAGAAAAGGTAACTAAAGAAGCAATATGTAAAATGTGGCGTTTTAAAACATTCTGTAAATAGTAAGGAGTTTGGAATTGGAAGATAAAAGTTATGTTGGTGTCCTAAGATTGATTCATGGGAGCAGTGCAAGTAGGTCAAACAGAATATAGTATGGAAGATGGGTGGCCTCATTGAAATTTTGAAAAACCTCCAACCTTCCCATTAAAATGTAGATTTTTATTTTATTTGTGAATTAAATACAATATTTCATCAATTGTGTATTTGTATAATGAGTGCTTGTTTCCATATTTTATGATATTGTTTTGCGGTTCAAATTGCTTAGGCCTGGGTCCCCATGTTACAATAAAGTAGGGGTTCCCGTATTCCAATAGTGATTCAATGGGGGTTCCCGGATCCAAGCAATGATTAAGTGAGGGTCCGCAAAGTCAAACGGTTACGAATGTATGTATGTATACTTGTAAAGCGCACTGTTACCTCGTTACGTGGTGTCCTGGCGCTGTATACCGCTGGGGAACCCGTCCTGGCTTTCCCTGTGAGAGGGCACCCCCAAGGTGAAGCTGGGGCCGTTGTGGAGATTAAGCAAGCTATTGCCCAGAGTTGCAGAGTGGGACCCATGGTTAGCGTAGGCACCTAGGGGAGAATTATCGAGTCCGCGGACATTGACCCAAGACCCTGCCGCGTCGGGAATTGAACCGTGGTCCCGGGCCGACTTCTGCTTCAGGGTCTGCCGCTTCTAACCAGTGAGCCACACTTCTCCACACTCCACACTACTACTACTAACCTCTGGTGGGCACCCGCTACTGCAAGTCCCCATATCTTTTAAGGGGAGGGTGTATGTATAAAAATCGTCACGTTAGACAAAGAAAGCCACCAAGAGACATGTTTATAAAATTGCATGACGTTTCCAGATTTATTTCCCTGAGACATATGTAAATATATGGTAAATCTATGAGCTCTTTTTCGTTTGTAAGCATGGCAGCAGGAAAAATGTCAATTTCTGACCTTTTCATGCATTTCGAATTCTTGATCTTCATAACAAGACACTGCACTGCGTTGAATGCCTGTGAGGTTGGTACTGTTCGGCATTCAACATATTTGCATTTTTTTGTGCTCAGCACACATATTTCACTACAAAAAGGAATTGTTCTGAAGCATTCAGCTTGATTGCATTCTGCAACCATCTCTTGCACCATCACATTTAATTTGCCATCTCAGATACTTTTCGGCCTCTGTGTTGTCTGCTACTAATATTGGTTACGCCTCACTTGATTGCGCAGAAGCTCATTTTTAGGTCTCGCGTACAACTTTAAGTTACCTGTGGTCAGAAAACCGCTTGTAGACCACACCCAAATCTTCTAGTGGGCTTAGAGCCCACCCATTGCTTACCATTAGTTGTCTCTCTTGAAATTTTCATTTTCTTACTCCGTCCTCAATATGCCCATGGAATATGAAGTATTTCCAGATTTACTAGGAATCGTAAACCTGTAAATGCGCCAGATTCTGACGTCAACGCAGGGGTGGCGTTAGAGAGCCGCAATGAGGAGAAATATTCTTATTTCTTATTGTTTTTTCCTCTTTCAAAAGATCTTGTAATTGTTTTGGAGCAGGAAAGTATCCCTTCCTGCACAAAAACAATTACTCCTACAACGCAGACACCCCTGCACAATGGCTCAATGTGAAAAGGGGAGAAATGTGCTGTATCTCATAGATATGGCGCATTCTTTGCTTTTTTTTCTTACGCAGAGCAACAAAGAAAGATTTCTTGCGGTTCTGCTCTGCGCCAAAACTCATAAATGAGGCCCTGTATGTACAATTTACAGGACCCTGAACTCTGTACCAACTTTAGTACCTTAACAATAAAACCCCCATTTCAGGCGGTTCCTCTAGGGCTAGCAGCACATCACGCTTAACCAATCATACTGTTAGCCAAAAAATCAAACTCCTGATCAAGCGTTCTCCTGATTTGCCCTGCAGGCTTTTGCCTTGTCCCTTCCAGGCACTTGTCGCCTCTTGCTTGGGGCTAACACTGTAACTCTCTAGCTGGCACTTGTTTACAGGTTGTTCATTTGATGCCCAATTGGGTTTTGCTCTTTATGGCTCTTTGTTCATAAAGATGTCACGTAGGGGTTAGACAAGGGTAGCATCTGATGTGCCTTGATTATCTTTTGGTACCTCTGGTACTGCCCCTGTTACCCCTGGTCTCATGGAGAGAGAATGAATGAATGAACTGATGGGTGGATGAATTTGAAAAGCGTGAATAGCAGCCCAAAGAGAAACGTAAAGGCAACAGAGGTAACTGCAGCAACATACTTCCTATATTAAAAATTATGTAAACAACCAGGTTTTAAACTCCTCCCTAAAGTGTGAACTGTTGGCAGTTTGACGAAGAGAAAAAGGGAGATTGTTCCAAGCCCTTCATGCCAGAAAGGCAAAAGAGCACCCATCCCTTCTTGCTCGCTTTACCTTCGGAGTCTTCTGGAGGAGCCTCTCTGACAAACTCAGCAGTCTAGAGGGCTGATTTGCTGAAGTCTAACTGAGAGATCAATGGGTCCTTCACATAAATAGATCCATGTGCCATATTCGCTTTGGTTCCGGCTACCAGTCTTAGCAGAAGGATGTGGACGTGGGTTAGTAAATCCTCAGAATGAGGTGAGCCTCTACATTCTGCACAGTTTGCAGACTCTTGAGCAAATACTCAGGAAGCCCAGGGTGGAGACTGGAAGAAGATCAAGAATTTTCCAGAGAGAGTGAAGTAGTGAAAGACATGGTCCAGTCACTGCAAGAATCTGAGGGCAGAAAAACAATTCATTATCAAATTTGACACCCAGATTCCTCACACCGCCACCTTCCTCACATGAAGACAGCAGGAACAGGAAGTTAGCAAAGTTGAGGGAGCCATGCTTATCGTCTGTGGTTCCCATTCCTTGACCATTCTCCATGTTCCTCAGTAGCAAAGGATGAGACAGGCGGCTGACCCTGTGATGTCACTGTGAGTCAGTGGGTGCCTGACGTCACTTCTGCTGCGACTGAAACTTTGGAGAATGGCCATCCATTCTTGGGTGATCTAGAATGCCAGTGGTCAATGTCTAATGCCTTGCCCGCACAGCTAGGTTCACTCTGTGCGAATAAGTGTAAAAACAAATTCTGAGGTAAATAAAATGAACATCTTTGAGTAATTTTATCAACTACTTTTCAAGAGACATTCATACATTTATAACTGGTCAATATTCCAGTACCTGCCCACACTGACTCTGCTTTTGTTTTCCTGCAGACATGGGGATGATGATGTCAAACGCATGAGCTGCAGTTATGATTTCGTCGCAAGAAATAGCAACGAGCTGTCAGTGCTCCAAGGAGAGGTGATACAGGTAGGGGAGATTCATGAACTAGAATTTGGAAAGTGCTGTTGCCGGCGGCAAAGATAGGCACAGAGACTTTGGGAGATGTCTTGCAACAGGTCAATGCTTGCATAAGGCTTGGACACAGTTAGCTGCACACTGCCTATCCCTACACTACCACCCCCCCTGTGGTCACCGCTCTGTCCCTTCTTGGTGTGTACTGCAACAACCAACTCCATGCACTCATGCGTTCATGCTCCCACCATCTCCATTCACAGTTCACGTTCCACTTCCTTCACTGTTCTGTTGTCCTCTGTGCTGACCTGGTGACCCACTTTGGCCACTGTCTCAACGAACCCACCCTCTCTGGGCAGTGACCTGACCAGTCGACTCTCATTGGGAAGTGCTCCCGAATGGCTGATCCTCAATGGGCATTGCCTCAACCAGCCTACCCTGTCGGGGCAATGCCCCAACCGGCCAACCCACTCTGGGAAGTGCCTCGACCAGCAGACCCTCTCTGGGCAGGCCCCCGACCAGCTGACACTCCCTGGACTGTGCCCCGACCAATTGACTCTCTGGGCATTACCCTGACCAGTTGACTCTCTCTGTGTATTCCCCCAACCAATCAACTCCTCTAGGCACTCCCCCGACAAGCCAACCCTCTCTGGCAGTGCCATGACCAGCCAACTCTCCCTAAACAGTTCCGGACCTGTCGACTCTCTCTTGGCACTGCCCCACCCAGCCGACCCTCTCTAGGGAGTGCCCTGACGAACCAACTCTCTCTGGGTGCTGTCCAGACCAGCCGACTCTCTCTGGGCACTGCCCTGACCAGCCTACTCTCTCTCGGCTGTGCCCCGATGACCCAACCCTCTCTGGGCTGTCCCTAACCAACTGACCCTCTCTGGGGAGTCCCCCAAACAGCCAAGCCCCTCTGGGCACTGACCCGACTAGTCGACTCTCTCTGTGCACTTCCCCAGGCAGGTGACCCTCTCTAGGGAGTGCCCTGACCAACCAAATCTCTCTGGGCACTGCCCTGACCAGGAGCAGCCTACTCTCTCTGGGCACTGCCCTGACCAGCCGACTCTTTCTGGGCACTGCCCTGACCAGCCGACTCTCTCTGGGCAGTCCCCCGACCAGCTGCATACTCTGGGATCTGGCCCGACTAGCTGACCATCTCTGGGCACTGCCCTAATCAGCTGACCCTTTCTATGCTCTGCCCCAACCAGCCAACTTTCTCTGTGAATTCCCTTGATTCCCTAGTTTCACTGCTTCAACCACCTCCAAACTCTGCCCTGTCCCTTTCCATTCCCTGCGTTGAACCCCGGTGCACTGATCCGACCCCGGCTGCACCGCCTCCCACCCTTTTTGGTTAGTGTTCCCACCCCCGTTACATACAGCTCTCACAACTGATGCACTCTAATGACCCCGGGTGCACTACTCCAACTCCTTTCATTGGCTACCTTAGACTTGCCCCTCAAAAGTGGGCTTCTATTTAAACCATTTAGTCTACGGCCCCACATTTTCTTTTTGATGTTGATTGTTATATGTGTTTTTTCCTGCATATTTAGTGCTTAACTTGGTGCCCTAGGTGACCGCCTCGTTTGAGTCTTTGGGCTGTGCTCCAATGCCTCCATGCTCTTCTCTGTCCCATGGCACACTGCTCTGAGTCCCTCAAGGCACTTTAAGGAACATGAAGAGAACTAAGTGTAACATGAAGAGAACTACGTGTTGTGTGATGTGTTTGCCTTCTTTCCAGGTCATAGACGACACCAAGAAATGGTGGAAAGTACAAAACAATTATGGACAAGTGGGCTACGTGCCATATAACATCCTTGCACCTGCGCCTTCCGTTGACACCTCTGAGAGCAGGATAAATGGGACCCCAAGTGTTCACTTTAAGGTATGTCCATGATAAAGTAATGAGTGCCAGGACCGGATGGACTGATGTCTAGGGATGTTGGGCTCAAGTATGCACATTTAAAAAACACTGAAGAGAGGAGCCACAGGGAAATACCAGCCATCGGTCTAAGAGTGACGTGGGTGGAAACAATTGATGCCTCTCCTATGATCCTACCGCCTCCCCAAGCTAAGCTACACCTCCCCTCCTACACTATCCCGCTCATAAGACCCTCTCCTTTAGTTTGGCCACTAGATCTTTACGACCCTCCCCAACTGCAGCAGGTGATTCAGATTAACTTGATGTAGAACATGTAAATCACTGAAAGTGTATCTATGTTATCATGCTTGTTTCTAGGGATCTTATTTTCTATTTATAAAAACAAGCACTGCCGCGATTTTAAGGGATCATTGACTACAGCTTTGAGTGTGCAAGACCCTTCCTTTACATGCTTTGGAAAAGCTAGTCTGTTTTCTTTATCAATGATGATGATGATGATGATGATGAAGATGATGATGAGAGATTTATAAAGTGCGACTAATACCCTGGGATGTCAAGGAAAAGCTTTGGTTGGCTGAGCATGACTGTATTGGTTGACAAGTTTTGCAAAGCTGGGCATTATGAGAGGCCTCTATAACCACTACAGAGTCCCAAAGATGAACCATAATATAGCATCAAAGTGGGGTTTGGGCTGCCCTTTACCCTTAGGAGCACATGTAGCGCACACTGAGAGGAAGGATGAGACGCTACTGTACCGCCTCTTCTCAGGAGAGCTGCTATACACAGCGGGGCCACTCCTTCTCCCACCTCGCTGCCACGTCCCGGAACGCCCCCACCTCCGAACATCACCCTCACTGATGGACTTTAGGAAGAGACTCGACCTGGTTTTTGACTAAGCCCAGCAACAAAGCACCTGGATACCCTCACGGGTGATTAGCCTCACTATACAAGTACTGATTGGTTGATTGATACTTTTTAATGGATTATGACATCACTAAGCACGTCTGACATAGTTTCAAGGGGACGAAGCCATGATTTCTTAGCGTTGCCACTGTACCTTTAGTCAGACAGTACCACCTCTTCCTAGCAGGGCTGCTGCAGGTTTAATGGGGCCCTCGCTGCACTTCTGAGCAGGGTGGTCATAATTCAGTTGTGCCTTGATGACTTTTCTTAGCAGGGCTGTTTTCATTTAATCGGGCAGTACCTGCACCTAACAGTTCTCACTCTTCCCTGCAGTAATGTCTGCATTTACTTGGGACAGTTTCAGAACGTCTAAACATGACTGATGCACTTTTAGGCTCTCCAGCAACTCCTGGGAGAATCCCAACATGGGTGCAAACAAACTTGTCCCTGAATCAGAATACACTGTTTTCGCCAAACCATTTCATACCCAGCCATATGCAAATCATTCTTGACGCTGTGCCTCATGGGAACAGTCCAGCCCAAACTGCCCATCAAGGCGTTCACTGCACCAGAAACAAGCATCCTGGAACCGATTTCAGGGTAACACCGCTTATCAGACAGGCTTTTATGATTCCAGTGGCAAAGAGAGCAAGGGACCCACGTCTGGGTATACCCTGTCAACTTAGGGCAAACAAAGCAAACACAAAGAGATGATGGACGGACTGCTGAAACTTTTCAGACTCTCACCCCCAGTCACAGATCTGGGTTGAATCCATCATCGTTCTTTATCTCACATCGCCACCCCAGTTCAGACCCAGCTTTATGCAAATCATTCTTGACCCTGTGCCTCATGGGAACAGTCTAGCCCAAACTGCCCAGTGAGGTGTTCCCTGTACCGGAAACAAGCATCCTGGAACCGGTTTTCGGGGTAACACCGCTTATCAGACAGGCTTTTATGAATCTAGTGGCAAAGAGAGGGACCCACGTCTGGGCATACCCTCCTTGTAAATAAGCTTCTCGTTTCGTTTTTGCTGGTGGCATCAGGCATCGATGGATCAGCCAGCTGAGAGATGTGGAGCTTTTAGTTTCATTTACCGATTTCTCACATCTCTTTTTCAACTGTACAAACATTTATTCAGTGTTAACTGTTGCCTAGCAATTAATTCCAAACACTGCACACACACACGCATAACTAACAAAGCAACATGAAATATATAAGTGCCCGACGAGCCACTCCAAGGTGTTCCACCTGTTCTCATCCTGTTGTGCCAGCCAATGACTACCAGAGTATACCGGAAGTGAAACGACCTGAGGTCAGGGGGAGAGGAAATGGTTGTAGGATTAAGGGAAGGACGCTCATCTAGTGGTTCAACAAAGGGAATAGTGCCAGAATATCAACTACTAAATACTGTGGGACCAAAATATCTTAGCAAAATATTAGTCAATCAATATAATATATTAATATAATATATCAGTAAGGTTTGTATAAATACGTAAGTACAGGGCCACTATATTTAACTTCGCATGTATATCTTGAAGAGAAGTATATCTTCATGTCACGTAGATCTGGAGATAAGAACAGTCCAGCTATACTTATCTTGTCAATAGGTTGGATGTCGATATTTGTGTAGCACAATATTATTGTAGTCAATGTTCTGACGTACAACCCCACAAAAGGAAACACAATTAGTTCACTCTGATGGCTGAAGTTAGTACCTCTTTAGCTCTAGGCACCACTCTGTGCCTGGCATGCGGGATCTAAGGGTACCCAAGCCATGCCATGGGGCGCCACTGGACAGTGTGTTCTGAACCAGTCGCCAGTAGAGACAGGGGCCTGGGTCAGACTTTGCCCAGCTGAAGCTCAGCGTGATATGTTAAGGTGAGTCTGGAGTTCTTGGCTGTGTTCCCGATGGCTGTGTTGTGCCTGCATAGGTATTACTGTATCTAACTTCACAGATACCAGCCTGCCAGTTTGCCATGTCCTGAAATGAATGTTCCTGTGCCTCAGTGAAGATGCCAGGAATAGGTTGGAAGCTACCAGCCTGTCCAGTGTCCATGCTGCCATAGCAGTGCCAGTCCCGTACTGCACAGTGAGAGTCTGAGTTTGCCACCGCCCCCCCCCATACGGATTAACAGTCGTCCTTCCCCCTTCAAGAATGAGATTTTAATGGTCCCAACTGATTCTTCTTAATGCGTGATTTTTCAATTCTTTTGGTTCTAAAATAATTAAAAAAAAATATCTGTATCGGCATAAAAGAGAAGCTCGTAAAATAACCTAGAATGCCAGGGTCTGGCCATGGACCTAGGGTATTATTTCTCAGCAGCAGGGGGTGCTTTCATGGCCGATGGGGGATGCACTCCTTGGCTCCTCCAGCTCTGACAGGGGCCTGCTGTCCTCCTGAGGGCTTCTCTGTGACCCATTGGCTGTTCCACCCAGTCCTGGTATATGAGCACGATTGACTTCTCTAGCAGAGCTACTGCAAGAGAGTCATATGGGACGGGCCATTATTGCACAGGCGGATGGTGAGGAGTTATTGCCTAGATGATGATACAGGCATTATTAATTTCACTGATGTGGCCATTTTTTCTGCACCAGTTGTTTAAACTGGTGATTTACATCCTTGTTGTTTATAGGGATGGGCATTATTGTTGGTACTGGTACTCCGTACTGGTACTGGTATTTCGTTTGTGGAGACCATTAGTACTCACACTGAGGAGGGGCAAATGTCCTTGGAATGGTGAGCTGCATTTGTGCTTTATAATGCTGGAGCCTTCTTTGCTGAGACTGACGGGGGCATTATTGCACCAACTGATAATGCAGGCTATTGATGCTTGGATTGAGGCGGCCATACCTTCTTATACAGATGATGGGGCATTATAGCGCCGACTGATAATGCAGGCTATTGGTGCTTGGATTGAGGAGGTCATACCTTTTATACTTAAGACGGGAGCATTATTGTGCAGACTGATAATGCAGGCTATTGGTGCTTGGATTGAGGCGGTCATACCTTCTTATACTGATGACGGGGGCATTATTGTGCCGACTGATAATGCAGGCTATTGGCGCTTGGATTGAGGAGGTCATACCTTCTTATACTTAAGACGGGAGCATTATTGTGCCGACTGATAATGCAGGCTATTGGTGTTTAGATTGAGGAGGTCATACCTTCTTATACTTAAGACGGGAGCATTATTGCACAGACTGATAATGCAGGCTACATAGTATTGATGCTTAGATTGAGGAGGTCTTTCCTTCTTACACTGGTGACGGGGGCATTATTGCGCAGACTGATAATGCAGGCTATTGATGCTTGGATTGAGGAGGTCATACCTTCTTATACTGATGACGGGGACATTATTGCTCATACTGTGATTGCAGGCTATTGATGCTTGGATTGAGGAGGTCATTTCTTCCTATACTGATGATGGGGGCATTATTGCTCATACTGTTAATGCAGGCTATTGATGCTTGGATTGAGGAGGTCATACCTTCCTATACTGAGGACGGGGACATTATTGCTCATACTGTGATTGCAGGCTATTGATGCTTGGATTGAGGAGGTCGTACCTTCCTATACTGAGGATGGGAACATTTTTGCACAGACAGATAATGCAGGTCATTGGTGCTTAGATTGAGGAGGTCATACCATCTTATACTGATGACAGGGGAATTATTGCACTGACTTATAATGCAGGCTATTGATGCTTAGATTGAGGAGGTCATACCTTCTTATACTTAAGACGGGAGCATTATTGCGCCGACTGATAATGCAGGCTTTTGGTGCTTAGATTGAGGAGGTCATACCATCTTATACTGATGACAGGGGAATTATTGCACTGACTCATAATGCAGGCTATTGGTGCTTAGATTGAGGAGGTCATACCTTCTTATACTGATGACGGGGGCATTATTGTGCAGACGGATAATGCAGGCTATTGGTGCTTAGAATGAGGAGGTAATAAGTTCTTATACTGATGATGGGGGCATTATTGTTTAAAATGATGATTCGGTCAATGTTGTTTGTAATTATCATTTGGGTGTTATTCACTTTACTGATAATGGAGGCCATTAGTGCTAACCTCTGTTATAGCGCTGAACATGTTAGGGGTAATTATAGCTTGTACTGCTGAAATAATGCATTATTACTTATAGTGATGAGAGGGAAATCAGTGCTTTAGGGTCATTATTACTCACACTGATGATGGGTAGCACCGCTGCTCCTTCAGATACCGGGGCATATACTGTGATATAACGGAATGGGATACTTGGTACCTACTACTTAGAATCCTAGACACATATGAGCTCTTCTGAAGTGGGTGCTATGCAAGGTATGATTTGCTTGGGATTTTAGGCCACCTGCCAAACAAATACTCAAGTGTGATTTAGCACTAGATCAAATACTTGAGTACCCGTAATTGACTGACATGTATTGCAAACTTACTCAGTAACACCTTCAATAATCCCATTGAGTCAAAAATCTGTGAGTTTGCTAGAGTTGCTATGCATCCTTACTGTGCTATTCATCAGTAGTGCAGGCTCTAGACCCTACAGACAACCTAGGTACCCCACAGCCCAGAGTGAGGGTGGCTACCATACCCTGATCCCATCCAGTGAGGTTTTTGACTCAGGTGGCAGTGATTATTGTTCAGTGGCACAGGCCCTTTTACCTGAACCTGTGGTGAGGAGGCTTCAAAGCACTCGGCCCAATAGAGGTCCATCCATTCCACATAAGTGTGGTCCATTGCCTCACATGTGGCTATCTGGCTAGCATGAGTGTATAGTATGCACCTTTTCCTATACGGAGTGAATGCCGGAGTCCATAGACACACTGGGTTTATGGCTTTGCAAGACAGTGGTCTTCCTACATGCTGTCGTTTGACCATGGTGGTATGATAACGTGCACATCTCCGTTTTTCGGACTGCCTCTCTCAAACCAGTCTTACCAGTGTAGGGGAGGGTGAGGGTGCCACCACTACCCTTTGTTTAGAGTAGGTTTCCCCAGCACCGAAATAAAACTCCTCACTTCCCCATTATTGTTGTGTTGGTAGCCGTTACCAACTGAGCGTAGACTGGTATAACATATGCCACTGGACCAATGTATTATGCAGTCTAGCACATAGTATGTACACACTACAAAAACATTTGGGTCGTAACTCGAACACCGAAGCTGTTGTGCATCATAACTCTAACTGTTCTTGTAACTTATGTGTGACTAAAGTCATATTCTCTTGAAAAAGCAGCACTGACTAGTTGCTGGATTTACTCTTTCTTAGTTGCAGTGTCATGCATTGTCTGAGTTTCTAACCTCCTCCTCTTCCACAGTAAGCTTTCCATGCTTTATTGTCGTAACTCTGCAGAGTCAGGTAACCAAAGTAGGTAATTGTATTATCCGACTGGCTTAGAAAAAGATTGCTGCCTTTGGTACATCCAAGGTAAATGACAAGACCCACTCAGGATACTGCAAAGTAACCAATGATTCCCCCAGTCAAACGCTTCACACTTAGCCTACTAATGTCTTTCGAAAATCTTATTTTGGTCCCAGAATCTAAATGCCCCATTCTGTGCCCATGAGTTTCTATACCCTAGCTCTTTGCCCCACCAAGATCGATGGTGGTGTAGTAACACTGCTGTCCGCTTGCACATTGTTAACTACCCCTCAAAGTCTAATTCCTGCACTACCTGGAACCGCACTGTACAAACTTTGCCACAAGGACCCTCTAAAGTCTCCCCAGACATTCCCCTATAGCACTTCGTCTCCATCAGGCTGGGCGGCTCTCCGCAAAAAATCAATGCAAATCAAGCTGTAAACTCTGGTATTTAGAGCCATCAACTGCACCGCCCTTAGCTTTCTGCTTGAATCCTGCATCCACTGGTCCAAAATTACAACCCAACCTCAACCAGTCATGATATCCTGCCTGCTTGCACCCAAACCTCCTTGTGTGGCATTATGGATCGGTTGATGCAGTGTCTGAAACCCTTCCATGGAACATACTCCCAGCTGCTCTGTGTACAATCTTCTCAGCACATTTTAAAGGCTAATATAAACGTGCAACTCTTTCTAAAATATTGCCTAAACTCTTTCAATCACACGTGCACCCCCTCCAGCAAATGAATATGACTCATTACTATGCATGCAATAGATTGCATGCCATTACAACGACCGCGTTGTTACACCGTGAAGCATTACATTGCAAGTCGTTATACCGACTTGCTGTAGAGGGGCGTGCTGGATTTAGAAATAGTATTATTTACTATTCCTACTCAAGTTTGTGAAACAACAGGGAAGATGTTGGATTCTAACTCCAACACCTTGTGGTCCCTATCGCAAGTCATTGTGACAACTTGCTATGTAATGGTTCACAATGTTACAATGACCACGTTGTAATGGCATGCGCTCTATCGCATGCAATCTAAACGCTGTTTCCCATATAAATAGTGCTTGTATGTTAGTTTTGTATGTGTAGGCGCTGTCTTATCAGCTCCAATTACCAAACGCCAGACCTGCTATTTTATCTATATGTGTAGCCACCTGAGGTACCCAGACGTGTGTATTGACAGCCATATTACTGTGCAGAGAGAAACCTCACGGGTGAGTAGTGTGCTATATAAACCCCTGATTGATTGATTGATTGAACCTCTCATTAGTCCAAGTAAATATATATCAAAACATCTGAATGACAAGGAAGAGGGATAGTCTAAGATGGCTGCTAAAAGCACTCAGATAGCAATAAAATGGGATCCTTCACAAACTCGAGGCACAATAAGTCCTGTCAGGAAGCAATAAAAACAGACGATTTTTGGACTAAAGGTTTTCATGTTTTCTACTTTGAACTTGTATTTCCTGCGTCGTGTGGCACTTCAAGAATGCGTTTCTTCTTGAATCTGCTTGGGTTGTGGGGAGAGCAGCTGAATGGCGAGGATTGTGCACCATTGTTTATCAGAGTGAATCTTCACATTGTTTGCTGGGAGTGGAATGGTTCATAAAGAGACCCTTTGTGGCTCGATGGATTGCAAGGCACGCCTCCCCGCTGTTATTTAAAGCTCTGCTAAACGAGTAGAAACCGGTCGAGCTGCCGTTTCCCAAACTCTGCAGAGGAGCAAACGTGTTTATGACAGATCTCCGAATCGTGCGCGCGAGAACAGCCCTTAAGAAACGACACTCAGGAAAATCAAGGGTTGCATTTGTATGTAAGTTTGTGGTAAATGAACAGCGTAGAAAAAGCTGAAAGGCAGCGGAGAGCTGCACAGGGTCAAAGACAACGATGAGGGGACGCTGGGTTCTGAGAGTGGAGGTGGACTCTTACTGCATCATGTTCTTATATATGTAAGTTTGTGGTGTAATATAAGCAGTTAAAAAACAGGGCACTATGGAGGGAGGGCTACCAGACATGCAGTGCGCTTGGGAAAGTGACCGTAGGTTCATTATCTCTGCTAGGCTGGCAGGGTCTTGACAGAGCAAGTCCCTGGGAATCTAGTGATCAGCAGGGTCTTGCGAGAGTAGGTCCCTCAGAATCTGGTGGTCAGCAGGTCTTGCGCGAGTAGGTCAATCAGAATCTGGTGATCAGCAGAGTCTTGGGAAAGTACGTCCCTCGAAATCTGGTGATCAGCAGGGTCTTGTGAGAGTAGGTCCCTCGAAATCTGGTGATCAGCAAAGTCTTGGGAAAGTAGGTCTATTGGAATCTGGTGATCGGCAGGGTCTTGTGAGAGTAGGTCCCTCGAAATCTGGTGATCAGCAGAGTCTTGGGAAAGTAGGTCTCTTGGAATCTGGTGATCGGCAGGGTCTTGTGAGAGTAGGTCCCTCGAAATCTGGTGATCAGCAGAGTCTTGGGAAAGTAGGTCTCTTGGAATCTGGTGATCGGCAGGGTCTTGGGCGAGTAGGTCCCTCAGAATCTGGTGATCGGCAGGGTCTTGAGAGCGTAGGTCCCTCGGAATGTGGTGATCTGCAGGATTTTGGGAGAGTAGGTCCCTCAGAACCTAGTGATCGGCAGGGTCTTGAGAGCATAGGTCCCTCGAAATCTGGTGATCGGCAGGGTCTTTAGAGCGTAGGTCCCTCGGAATCTAGTGATCAGCAGGGTCTTGGGAAAGTAGGTCCCTTGGAATCTGGTGATCGGCAGGGTCTTGCAAGAGTAGGTCCCTCGAAATCTGGTGATCAGCAGAGTCTTGGGAAAGTAGGTCCCTTTGAATCTGGTGATCAGCAGGGTTCTTGAGAGAGTAGGTCCCTCAGAATCTGGTGGTCAGCAGGGTTTTGGGAAAGTAGGTCCCTCAGAACCTGGTGATCTGCTGGGTCTTGGGAGAGTAGGTCCCTCATAATCTGGTGATCGGCAGGATCTTGGGTAGGTCCCTTAGAATCTGATCATTACAACAAAGTCAGAGTGCCATGGATTGTATGTACTGAATTGCATTGAAGACATTGCCGACCCCATGCTCCACTCCTACTGTCATTTTCCTCTTAATGTTCCTTCATTAGTTGAAACACCTAGAGCCTTACGAGACCCTACGCGATTCCTGGTACAGGTCTTTGTCAAGTTCAGCTCCCACTACTCAGAGCACGCATAGGGCAAGCAATAGCCAGCATGAAGCAAAGAGACAAGGGGAGAACAATTGTGTCAGACAAGGTCGGATTAAAAACAGAGGTTGTGAGTGGGTATTCAGTCTGCATATAAGGCCATTCAAGACGTACTGTGCATGTATTGCTTATTGTGTGAAGTAGTAGGTGTTTAATGAAGTTACCCCTGCTTTTCCCTCCCTTCGGTGGCATATCAAGAACACTTGAGATATTCTAATGGAAAGGGGCCCTTTTTCATATTATCGACTACAACATCCAGTCACTCCCTCTCTATGTTTTGAAATAAAAAAATAGTCAAATGCAGCTGTGGTAGTAGACTAACAGTAGCAAAGGCCAGTGAAAAAGCAAAAAAGCTTTAGACATATCTATATTTAAAATCAGTCGCATTTATTGTATGACATAAAACTGTTAGTCACTTTGAAGCTAATCTGATGTTTACTGTTGCTAGAAAACTCCGCCTCCAACACCTCCCAAAAAGAACGTGAACCTACAGCCGTCAACGCAATGGGGCAGTATGGACTCACTGAATGTGCACCCAAAACCAGAGCCAGGTGAGAGGACAAGGTGGTGGCCCTATGAAAGGATGGGCAAGTTATATATATATATATGTATATATATCCATATAGTGACCGGCCATATTTATAGTCTGTTGGGACTTAAATGATTAGTACGAAGCTCAGTGGTGCTCATATTCTCGAACGCAGAAGCAAAACATGCTCATTAGTCCTGCTGTAGATTAAACATATGACCTTCAGGTTATCCACACATTTCCATAGAACACACTTAGCTTAACGGGTTACCTCAGTGGACAATACATGCTGAAGTTTACACAACCAGGAAGAGGTACATTGAAAGACAGTGGAAGAGGGATGCAAGAACACTATATTGAATGAGGCATGACACTAATGAGGCAAACAGCAAAATAAGAAAGAGGCTAAAGGGAAGCGCGAATGGGTAAACGGATGAATTAGTCTTGCACAGGGACATGTTAGTTATTTGGTGTGTAGTTCCACCCAGTGTACATCGTTTATATGGACTCGTAGTGCTGCTGACACTTTACATTATCATGGTGGCATGTGTCATTGGAGGATGTTCCGCTTACAACGAAACCGATACGAACAATCTGTGGCCTTCCAGACTGGTGTCATTTTTAGTCCAACTTTACATGTTCTATCTTGGAGCCCATTCCTAAACCTTGCCAGGATATGCATCATGATTTAGTGTTCTCAGTCACCCTGTCTGGGTGTTCTCTGCCCCATGTCCGTCAAGTGGCATTTGCAAATTATCTCAATCGATCGCTCCATTGATTTATGGGTTTTCCGATGTTCCACTACGTCTTATGGATAAGACTGTAAAGCCTAGTCACAAACTGCATTTTGCAGTATGTTTAGTAGCACTACAATACTACTAAAATACTGCAAAATGCTATTCCCAAATCTACAAATGTAAATCTCCACCTTCACCTCCACCTCCCCTATCTGTTCCATGAGGAAATCCTCAACTGTGTAAGTTTAGTACTTAGTAGTAAATGTGGGAGGGACCTAGGGGAGTGGCTGGAAAAAAGGGTATACTTTCATCTAAATGCGAGGGGTTGAGGGAGGTTAGGAAGAGGTGTAGGAGGGGATAGGCACCTTCGCACAAAAGAGTAAGCACATTGCTATACACAAACAGCACTTCTTAAGTTACTACAGTCAAAAAAAGATCTAAAACAGTAGTAAATTACTCTGGCTCAGGGATATAGGCACTCCAGCACCACACATGGCCAACTACTGGTACTCAGAAAAGCTAGAGGCCCTACTCTGAGGTGTCCTTGGATACACCTATTTTTTTAAGGTATTATCACTCCTTAATTCTTCTATCAGTATGTTTCATAGTATTATTAATCTAACAGTGCACTATAAATCACGTCTAGAATAAAGTAAAGTAAAAATTGCATTTATTGAAAGAGACCTTCCAATGGGTTACAATCTAAAAACAATTATATTTCTGTTATCTCATAACCATATATTACATCCATAAAAAGAGTATCATAAAAACAGTTGTGCGGCGTTTCGGTGTATAGTTTATCTTTTCACCTTCATCAGGACGAGAACATTTTAAAATCTAGACAAAAAATAAAATAAGATTTTAGATACCTAGTGCAATCTGTGGATTTTTATAGATAATCTATAAAATCATTCTAATATAAAAAAATTCTATTCAGTCATCTCAACTTTCTTTTCAGTTTATTAGGAGACACCCACATAAATCCTATAAATTCAATAAATTTGGGGTTGCCATATTATACTCTGTATTTTACTCATTCGAATCGAGTCGTTTCACCAAAAAAGACACACATAACTTTGCCTTTGTAAATGAGGACATTAATACCTGAATGGTTTATTGCAAATATCTGATTCTTCAATTTCATAATTTCTTCAGGGGTCGATAAACCTTTTGACTCTTTATATCTTCTTATTAAATTAATTGTACCTTAGAGAATGAATAATGAATAGATTTAGATCATATTCTTCACTCTATATTTCTCCCAACTTAGGACAACGTTAATGTGGTGATATCCTCTCTATGGTGTATATTTACCTTACAAATGAATTGTCTTTATGGTGTAATCAATTGCTGTTGTATATTTAGAGCCACACTCATATATCTTGAGTTACAAATAGAGGCGAATTATCAATTTGGGGTAGATATTCTGAAAAGAGAATAAGTCTTCTTTTTAGAAGGCCCTTTTATTCAAGTGTCTCATAAATTATCATATTCCATGTTTTATTCACTTACCCCAGATTAATGGTATTGCCCATACGTTGTCATTTCATGTTCATTATTTGTGTTGTATTTAGGCAATCCTTCTTCCTTTAAAATAATTTTGGGAGATCTAGGATTTAAAATACAGACGATAATAGAATAAAGTATGTCTATTTCCTACAGTCTTGAGGCAACGTATTAAAACTTAGTCTCAAACTAATCAATTACGATTACTCTACTAATAACGTACTGCCAGACTTGACACATATTAATCTTAATACATCAGTACTTTTTAAATTGCTTCTACTGCAATGAGAGCGTATTAAACGCTTAGGATTAGTATCTGGTTCCGTATTTAATATTCTAACCGATATTTATGTGTTAACACATCAATGTTTTTGCTAATCGGTACGCAGCGACTTAGATTATAGCGCTGCTAAGGCTGTTCTATGTTTTTACCAGTTTGTAATCACATATGGGCTAAGGTAAAACTGTTTAATATTTATGCTGGCAGTATCACTACAGTTACATAAATGGTACTCCATAATCATAGTGCGCAAGTTCGAAGTTGCATCAGTGGTCTCAATGTTGTGTTATACAAATGTTTGACATTCAGGATTTCTCTAAACATTTAACTCTTTAGTACTATTCATCTGTTCATGCGTTCTGTTCCGGAAATGTCTCAGAAAGGACTACTTCCGGGACAGATCTATATTTATCGGCACACTCGCTCCATTTATTTTAGGACACGATCGTTCTATATGGCGGCCATCTTGGATTGGGCTCAGAATCGCTGTTTTTCTTTTTTCTTAGTGGTCCAGCCTGTATTGGCGTACCCTTATGATTGTCCTATACAGGCTGGACCACTAAGAAAAAAGAAAAACAGCGATTCTGAAATACCTCGGGTAAATGTAGAAGCAGCGTTTAATTATGAATATTAAATGCCCTATGTATGGAGTTTTGGCATGATCAACAAGTCTACATGACAGTGACATTTATGAGGAATATCACTATTAAATTGGTTGTAACCTTTTAGTTCCGGGTAAATGGAGCGCGTGTGCCGATAAATATAGATCTGTCTCGGAAGTAATCCTTTCTGAGACATTTCCGGAACAGAACGCTGAGAGCAGAGAGGCGCCGTGGAACAAACAGGTATGATCGCTAGACAAAATACTAATATACCAAGCGCTCCTGATGCAAAAAAGATACTGGCTGCTATGGTAAAAAACGAGCGATAGATGAATAGTACTAAAGAGTTAAATGTTTAGAGAAATCCTGAATGTCAAACATTTGTATAACACAACATTGAGACCACTGATGCAACCTTGAACTTGCGCACTATGATTATGGAGTACCATTTATGTAACTGTAGTGATACTGCCAGCATAAATATTAAACAGTTTTACCTTAGCCCATATGTGATTACAAACTGGTAAAAACATAGAACAGCCTCAGCAGCGCTATCATCTAGATCGCTGTGTACCGATTAGCAAAAACATTGATGTGTTAACACATAAATATTGGTTAGAATATTAAATACGGAACCAGATACTAAGCCTAAGCGTTTAATACGCTCTCATTGCAGTAGAAGCAATTTAAAAAGTACTGATGTATTAAGACTAATATGTGTCAAGTCTGGCAGTACGTTATTAGTGGAGTAATCGGTAATTGATTAGTTTGAGACTAAGTTTTAATACATTGCCTCAAGACTGTAGGAAATAGACATACTTTATTCTATTATCGTCCGTATTTTAAATCCTAGATCTCCCAAAATTATTTTAAAGGAAGAAGGATTGCCTAAATACAACACAAATAATGAACATGAAATGACAACGTATGGGCAATACCATTAATCTGGGGTAAGTGAATAAAACATGGAATATGATAATTTATGAGACACGAATAAAACGGCCTTCTAAAAAGAAGACTTATTCTCTTTTCAGAATATCTACCACAAATTGAGAATTCGCCTCTATTTGTAACTCAAGATATATGAGTGTGGCTCTAAATATACAACGGCAATTGATTACACTGTAAAGAAAATTCATTTGTAAGGTAAATATACACCATAGAGAGGATATCACCACATTAATGTTGTCCTAAGTTGGGAGAAATATAGAGTGAAGAATATGATATAAATCTATTCATTATTCACTCTCTAAGGTACAATTAATTTAATAAGAAGACATACAGAGTCAAAAGGTTTATCGACCCCTGAAGAAATTCTGAAATTAAAGAATCAGATATTTGCAATAAACCAATCAGGTATTAATATCCTCATTTACAAAGGCAAAGTTATTTGTGTCTTTTTGGTGAAACCACTCGATTCAAATTAGTAAAATACAGAGTATAATATGGCAACCCCAAATTTATATAATTTATAGGATTTATGTGGGTGTCTCCTAATAAACTGAAAAGAAAGTTGAAATGACTGAATAGAATTTTTTATATTAGAATGATTTTATAGATTATCTATAAAAATCCACAGATTGCACTAGGTATCTAAAATCTTATTTTATTTTTTGTCTAGATTTTAAAATGTTCTCGTCCTGATGAAGGTGAAAAGATAAACTATACACCGAAACGCTGTGTCGACTGTTTTTATGAGACTGTTTTTATGTATGTAATATATGGTTATGAGATAACAGAAATATAATTGTTTTTAGATTGTAACCCATTGGGAGGTCTCTTTCAATAAATGCAATTTTTACTTTACTTTATTCTAGACGTGATTTATAGTGCACTGTGAGATTAATAATACTATGAAACATACTGATAGAAGAATTAAGGAGTGATAATACCTTAAAAAAATAGGTGTATCCAAGGACACCTCAGAATAGGGCCTCTAGCTTTTCTGTGTGATAACCCCCTCCCTGACAGTAAATACAGGGGTACCTTCCTCCCTTTTTGTCTTGTTGATAGTACAACTACTGGTACTGCAACATACTCCTATAGAAAATAATTGAGTGTGGGACTTAAAATAAAATCCCCATAGAAAATAATGTTGGATTAAATTATTTAAAACAGTTAAAAATGTAAATAAATAACATGTAATCTTAAACATCTAAAAATTAAATATATTTCTTATTTAATTATAAATTATTTTAATGACTATTTTGAATTTACTGTTACATTTATTTTTATTAAAATGTAATTACACTACACAATAGTACATAATAAACACCTATACATTTTTCTAAAGTTTAAATAAAAAAATTAATTCCCATCTTAAGTTAAAATATTTTTATTTATAATAAAAGTGATTCAAAAATGATTTTAAAGTAGTTTCATTATATTTTAATGATGTTACTTACATTTTTCAGTGCCGAAAAGATTGTTAAAATATTTTCTAATTAAAATGTAAATATGTATTGTTTTTAGATATTTTGTAATAACATTAAATGATGTCATTCTTTCCTACGAAGTCTTTTTAAGTGCTTATCTCCATTATTTTCTATGAAATGGTTTTGCTGTATCCCTCCAACATTTGGCTCCTCCCCTTTTCCCCGTAGGTTGAGATGTGTATGCCTAAAGTTTTGAGTAACTTTAACCTTGAATTTTGTGAATAGCTCACATTTGAAATTAATTTATTACAAACGTGTTAGAGTTAATTACATGTGTAAATTATTCTCAAGTGTAAATTTCCTTTGTGAATAGCTCCCTATGAGTCTCTGATATAGCACATTCTTGGATTCTATTGTAATGAGTCACTCACTGTTTCCTTCTTCATTTTTGATTTGCTGCGGTGATCCCTGTAGTCAAACCTAAGCAAGTGAACAGCATGAACGAAGAGCTGCTACTCAGGTTGGCCAATGGCCGCACAGCTCCCCAGAAGAGCTTTTCGGTGCACAGGACGTCTGACACCTCCATGACGTTGAGCGACGAGTCCAGCTCCAGTGATGTGAAGGCATGGCTGGAGGCTAAAGGCTTCAACCCACTGTGAGTCGAGGGCTATCAGGGAGGGTTTGAGGGGATGCACTAGATGTTGTTCAGGCACCTAACATTACCTGCAGTGCTTAGCTATTTACCTTTGCACTGTGTCCAACCAATTGTTCTCCCCTTGTCTCTTTGCTTCATGCTGGCTATTGCTTGCCATATGCGTGCTCTGAGTAGTGTATTCGTTTTGCAGTGTATGCTGAGGTTGTCATTGGTTATGCTCTGAGTGCTCATATTGGTCAATCTTTGCCTGTGCAGTATGATTGACTGTATGAAATATGTTTAAACTCCCTGTTGTTCATTCTGTTTGTTCCTTGAATGAATGAATGAATGAAACATCATTTATAATGCGCAGCTATGCCCAGTGGGCGTCAAGGCGCCTAACTCAAATAACAGGCTGTTAGCAGACAGAAACAGAGCCTACTGGTATGCATTAATAAAAAGCCAAGTTTTCAGTGACTTCCTAAAGAGGTCAAGGGAAGGCAGTAGTTTGATTTCCAGGGGGAGTGAATTCCACATCTGAGGTGCCAGTATAGAAAAAGCTTTGCTCCCCCATCTGGCCTTCTTGGCTCTGGGAGTTACCAGTTGATTAAGCTCACTGGAACGTAAACATCTGCTCGGAACGTATCTAGTGAGTAGCGATCCGAGGGCATCAGCCGAGCCTGCAGTTAAAGCCTTATATGTTAGGCAAAGAAGTTTAAAAGTAATCCTTGAGGGAATGGGGAGCCAGTGGAGGTTCTTCCTCGCTAAGGTCATAGATGCCAACCAAGGCAGAGCGAGAGCAAACCGCGCTGCCGCGTTTTGTATAACCTGCAAACGCTGCAGCAGGCCCTTGTTGGCCCCAGCATACAGTGAGTTGCAGTAATCAAGCCTTGAGCCAACAAGGGCGATCACCACCTGTTTCCGTGCCTGTGGGGACAGATAGTGAACGATCCTTTTCAGGGTCTTGATGACACCCCAACAGGTAGCCACCATTCTGTTGACCTGAAGCTCCATGGAGAGCTGGGTGTCAAAGATGACGCCAAGGTTCCTGGCAGATTGTGTAGGTATAGGGCAGCTACCTAAAGAAGGAGGCCACCAATCACCTGACCACATGCCCTGGTCTTTGCCAAAGACCAGGACCTCTGTCTTATCCCCGTTCAACTTAAGGGAGTTGGAAATCATCCACTCTGCAACAAGTTGCATGCAGGCCCTAAAGTTCGATGCTGTTTCGTTCACAGAGTGGGTCAGGGATACCATAATCTGCGTGTCGTCGGCATACGACACTACCTCCATCTCCTGAGATCTTACTAGTCTTGCAAGGGGGGGCCACGTAGATGTTGAACAGGGTCGGACTCAATGCCGACCCCTGAGGCACCCCACATTGCAAGGACTTAGCAGGGGAGAGGTACTCACCTAGCATGACACGTTGCTCTCGTTGGTGTAGAAAGGAGCTCAGGAGACTGAGTGCCGGTCCTTCAACCCCTGCCTCCCTTAACCTAGATGTTAAAGTAAGGGGAGACAGGGTGTCGAATGCTGCTGAAAGATCTAGCAGCACCAGTACGGTGGTTTGACCCAAATCCACTTTTCTGTGGATGTTATCCATGACTTTCGTCAGGGCAGACTCCGTGCTATGCAGCTTTCTAAAGCCATGTTGGGACCCGTCCAAGAAACCTGAGGTATCAAGGAAGTTTGAAAGATGGAGATTCAAATGGGTCTCCAACATCTTAGCAGGGGACGGCAGCAGAGAGATGGGTCTAAAATTCTTCAGTACTCCAGGGTCTAAGTTGGTCTTTTTCAGCAGCGGCTTTACAATGGCTTTCTTCCAAAGTGACGGAAAAGTGCCCTGTTCCAAGGCTCCATTCATTACTTCCAACATCGGAGGAAGAATGATCTCTCTGCAGTTCTTAAGTTGTTTCAGAGGGACTGGATCCAATGGGGATGAAGATTTTGTTTTGTCCAGCAGGCTGTTAAGATCCTCTAAAGAAAGAGCAGGGAAATGTTCAAGGGACTGAGAGGAATCTTTATTCCAAGCTTCCAGACGTTTAATTCGAGAGAAGTCCTCAGAACTAAGAGAGTTCCTCTGCGACTTTAGAGCTATGTAAATATCGTCTATCTTTTTATAGAAAAAGTCTGATATATCATTACATAGCTCCTGGGAAGCAACTACAGGGTCAGGAACCTGGAGAGAGCACAGAGAGTCCACTATTTTGAAGAGTTCTTTAGAGGATGTTAAAGAACAGGTTAGATTGGAAAAATAGTCCTGTTTTTCCTTAATGACTCTATTTTTGTACTCTCGTAATAGGCTCTTATAGCCTTCTCTATCTTTGGGGTCCCAGGATTTACGCCACCCACGTTCCTTCTGTCTGCATTTTTGTCTGAGAAGCCTCAAATCGGCGGAGAACCAGGGGGCAGTTGGCTTCTGTCGAGCTGCAGATTTCAAGGAGGGAGGGGCTAGTTCGTCAGCGGCTCTGGTAATGGCATCAGTGAGTTCTTGGGCCGACTCATCCACCTTCCGCTGGGTTGAAATATTGATGTTAAGAATAAAAGGGGCTAGAGCCTCCTTAGTAAAGTTTTTGAAGCTCCTTTTAGATTGTTTTTTGCCAGTGCCCACAATAACATCACGGCAGGGAATGTCTAGAGACAGCGGGACTGCTAAATGGTCAGACCAGGTGATTGGTACCGGTATACCAACATGTAGTCTAGAATCGTTAGTAAAAATCCCGTCGAGGATATGCCCCGCCTTGTGAGTCGGGTGGAGAACTCGTTGGACAAAATCGCATGCCTCCAGAGAATTAAGCAGAGAGAAGGTATCTTTCGAAGCCAAATCCTCTAAGTGGAAATTAACATCACCCAAAATGGTGAGATGCGGTCTGCCAAAATAAGGTTCCAGAATTCTAAAAAGTTCTGGGCAAAAGTTAGCTCTGGACCCGGGGGGCCTATAGAGTAAAATACCAGAAAAGGAACTCACCGGGGTATGCACAATACAAAAGTATAGTGCCTCAAAGGGATCAGTAGGGACCGATAAGGGTTTTATGGTACAAGAGAGAGTAGATTTAAAAAGAATGGCTATTCCACCACCTCTACAGCGTTCTCTATCTAACCTTAGGAAGGTGTATCCGTCAGGTATTGCCAAAAGCAGATCATGGCCAGAGGACTCAGAAGCCCACGTTTCTGTAACAAAGACCCAGTCGGGATTCCTCGAGCTAACAAAGTCGTGAAATTCAATCCCATGTTTGATCAAAGAGCGTGCATTGATCAAGAATCCCTGTTTGGATTGGGAGATATGACTGGCAGGCACAGAGGGAATAGGATGAATACGGGCCTGAGTAGAGCGAGCAAAGGAAATATTGCAGGAAGGACACGAACGGGCCCGAAGCAATACCTCGGGTCTGAACCGATGATGGCAGCAGAGCGCCGAAGGTCTCAGGGACAGAAGGGTACAAAACAGATCCTCCCGGATGGGGGGCGCGTGAACGCCGGGTGTCCCAGGGTCCAGCCCGTCCCGCAGCGCGTCCTCAGCGCGGACGGGTGCAGACGGGCTGAACTCTGGCGTAACTCCGGCGTCAGTCTGGCGTCCCAGCAGCGCGTGACCGCTGCGCGTCAGCATGGCTGGTTTAAGTAAACGCCTAGCGTCCTTCTGACGACTAGAGCGTCAAGCCTACCTGCTAGCGCCGAAAAGCGGCACAAAGTACTTCCAAAATGGCGCTCCTAAGATGCCAATTACGCGAGGATGCGGACCCGCCCAACAGCGGTGTGGTTCCCAAAAGTTAAAGTGCAGGTGAGGGCCAGGCGCGATTTAAAAGCAGGGGAAATGCAAGTAAATCTAAATAAAATAGCAAAACGAGGTATTTTAAAATCACACAGCAGCTCTGGTCCTGCAGCGCACACAGCGCGTACCACGGTCGAAATAACAGCTGACAAGGGGGAGCCTACAGTTTACCTGGCTTAAGTACACGCCTAGCGTCCTTCTGACGACTAGAGCGTCAAGCCTACCTGCTAGCGCCGAAAAGCGGCACAAAGTACTTCCAAAATGGCGCTCCTAAGATGCCAATTACGCGAGGATGCGGACCCGCCCAACAGCGGTGTGGTTCCCAAAAGTTAAAGTGCAGGTGAGGGCCAGGCGCGATTTAAAATCAGGGGAAATGCAAGTAAATCTAAATAAAATAGCAAAACGAGGTATTTTAAAATCACACAGCAGCTCTGGTCCTGCAGCGCACACAGCGCGTACCACGGTCGAAATAACAGCTGACAAGGGGGAGCCTACAGTTTACCTGGCTTAAGTACACGCCTAGCGTCCTTCTGACGACTAGAGCGTCAAGCCTACCTGCTAGCGCCGAAAAGCGGCACAAAGTACTTCCAAAATGGCGCTCCTAAGATGCCAATTACGCGAGGATGCGGACCCGCCCAACAGCGGTGTGGTTCCCAAAAGTTAAAGTGCAGGTGAGGGCCAGGCGCGATTTAAAAGCAGGGGAAATGCAAGTAAATCTAAATAAAATAGCAAAACGAGGTATTTTAAAATCACACAGCAGCTCTGGTCCTGCAGCACACACAGCGCGTACCACGGTCGAAATAACAGCTGACAAGGGGGAGCCTACAGTTTACCTGGCTTAAGTACACGCCTAGCGTCCTTCTGACGACTAGAGCGTCAAGCCTACCTGCTAGCGCCGAAAAGCGGCACAAAGTACTTCCAAAATGGCGCTCCTAAGATGCCAATTACGCGAGGATGCGGACCCGCCCAACAGCGGTGTGGTTCCCAAAAGTTAAAGTGCAGGTGAGGGCCAGGCGCGATTTAAAAGCAGGGGAAATGCAAGTAAATCTTGTGCTGCGTTAAGTCTTGCACTCTTAATCTCGGTGCCAAGTGGTTAGCAACTACCTAATTTGTGTTTGCAGTTTCACATTTGTTATTCTTTCTACTGGGTTAATTGAGCTATGTGGTCTTCACTGTCCATTCTTTGTACTATGCGTTCTCTCTCGTTTATTTATTGTACTATGTGTTCTGCCATTGGTCATTCTTTGTACTATGTGTTCTGTCATTGGTCGTTCTTTCTACTAAGTGTTCTGTCATTGGTCATTCTTTGTACTAGGTGTTCTGTCATTGGTCATTCTTTGTACTAGGTGTTCTGTCATTGGTCATTCTTTCGCTTTGTGGCCCATGAACGATTATTGTTTGAAGTGTATGTGCACTCTCTGATTGCTCATTCCTAATGTGATGAGCTATCTGTTGGTCATGCCTAGTGTCTGTCATTGGCCATTGTATGAATTGTGTTGCTTCTCTCTGAACTGTGAGACGTTGTGCTGTGAGCTCTCTGGTTGGGTTGATCACTTTTTGTGTGCTATGCTATTATTTCTGCAGTTTCTGTTTGCAATGATCGTTTTAAGCTTTACAGTCATGCCATACTTCTAAAGCGTCGTCTTTTGTTTGTTAGGACGGTGAATTCCCTGGGTGTGCTAAATGGCGCCCAACTCTTCACCCTCCGGAAGGAAGAGTTCAAGGCAGTGAGCCCGGAGGAAGGAGCACGTGTGTACAGCCAAGTCATGGTACAGAAAGCGCTTCTCGAGGTACTGTGCCCGGTTCCTATACTCCATGTTCCAGGAGGAGTGGGAAGGCAGGAATTACGCCTGTGGGAAAGAGGTCTCTCGTATATAATTGACTTGTACAGATCTAGTTAATGGAAATTCCACTCGTCCAGTTATCAAATGTTCTCCATTGGAATCACACGGTTTGTGGGTTTATTGGGCGTCCGTTTATGAACTGGATTCCATGCCAGCAGGGAAACATGCAAGTAAAGTGTCTCTGACAGGGCCGGCTTTAGGGTCGTGCAACCGGTGCAGCCGCACTGGGCGCTGACCTTGGAAGTGGGTGTTGGCCTCAGGGGTGGGGGGCGCTATATTTAGCAATAACTAACGATTTAAAAACATCTGTGGCAGAGTTTCTTGTGCCTCCAGCTTTCAGGCAGCAATAAAAATGTCAAGATAACTCTTGTGAATATGCTCTTGCTAGAGAGAGAGAGAGGTCAGATTTTTGTGTAGTGGCAGTTTTGACTCGCCCTAAAGTAGCACAGATGGTTAATATGCCTGCTGCAAAGAACGCACACAGATCACAGATATGTATTTTATATGGGTAGCTGAGTGGATTGCTGCTTTTGTCACAGAGATACTTTTGTTACCACAGTTCATAAGCTACAACCCTAATATAGAACAGTGACTGTTATGATCTGTCATCAAAGAGCTGCATGCAAACTGCATAAAATAGGTCAGGCTATTATTTTTTCCCTAGTCTTTCATTATCTGTTCCTAATATTGCTAAAAGGGCTCATTTGGGTAGATTTACATTCTTATTAGTAAAGCCAGCCTTTACCAGGGATTTAAAACAAATGAAATGTATGTAAGAGAGGGGCTATGGAGGGATGAGGGGTACTTTTGCCAGGTGGTAGTCAGGGAATCCGAGGAGGAGGTCATGGGGGGGTTCCAAATATGATTGTCGCACCAGGCACCAGCAGTGCTTAAGCCGGCCCTGGTCACTGATGTTACCGTAAGATAACATACAGCAGTGTAAGAAATTCATGTGATATGAAACTAGTACCCAGGCACATATGCAATCAAGGGGAATGCCCACATGCCAGCTGTCTCTAACTGTATAACATCTGTGGCCCCGAAACATAGCTCTTAAAAGTCCCATTTTGATTAAAATACTTTAGGTTCCCCTACCCAGTACTGGGCGTAATATTTATCACAATTATCCAAAAATACCGTCGTGGAAATTGCTTTTCTGCTGATTTTGCGGATTCTATCATGGCAGCCATGTTGTGTTTCTCCTTAACCTGAGTCCCATAATGCATTGTGTGTGATGACAGAGCACAAAGAGCCTAGGCAAAGGGAATAGGAACGACCCCCTCGTAGCTGTCTGTAGAGATAGAGATAAACGTGAAGCAGCAGAAAAATTGATCAAGAAATGAAGATTCTGTTTTTCTTCAGGCATTGTAGAACTGGAGAGCAGCAGGAACTAGGCCTCCACTTTGGGAATTGCTGAAGGGTGCACTTACCTCAAGATTGATACTGTACTAAGTCATTGTTTAAACTCATTAGCCAATGCTGTGCACTAAGCCTCATGTGTATGCATCTGGCGAACCCTGCTTGTCACGCTCATGTGGCCTTCACTCATTCATTTTCCATTTTCTGGCCATATTGCAGGACTCAAGAAAAATCTCAGAGTTGGAAGCCGTAATGGAGAAGCAGAAAAAGAAAGTCGACGAAGACATTGAGCAAGTTAGCTTTTAAAAAGAGACAACAATTAAGAGCACGAGAACCTGGAGCCAAAGGCGCTTGGGATTATCTACCATGCTACAAAGAATATATCTATATGCACACTGCAGGGACTTGTACATATCTATAATATAGATATATATATATAATATATATATAATATATACCATAACGTAACAATGAAGGTGATCGGAGGGAGAGGCCAGCCCTGGGTGTCTCACGGCCCGTGTGGACTGTTTACGCCGCTACCGTTCGTGTCGCGCAGGGTGTTATGGCACCACCTGGCCAGCGGTCATCCTGGGAGGCAGAAACTGTTCTCCGTTCTGACCAAATGAAACCACTTTTGCTGTGTGACCGGCGTGGGCAGCCCCTCAGACATTGCACACTTTGACGCGCACAGAATGTAAGTTGAAGATATGGTCTGAGCAGCAAGGAGGCTGCTCCTGGTGGGGCTTAGCTGTCTACTTTTCTACTTGAAACTAAGATCTAATAAACCTTCATATAATCTACACTACGGCTTCTGAATTTGATTACAACAAAGGCCCACTATGTCGACAATGGCACCTGTCATGGCCCCCCACGGATGAGCTTGTGTTGTGGCCCAGACACTGAATGGACAAATTGGCCGCATCTGCAAAAGGGTTACCTAAGGCTGGGGTTAAGATTGTGGGGAAAACACCCTCCCATGAATATCTGTGCCACATCTGGAGTGTCATCATGCTCACCTGTCATCGTGGACCTCAGCTGATCCGCGGAATCAGGCGTCTAGCCTGTCCATCAGAATCCAAAGAATGGCTTCAAGAGAGATTTTGCACACTCATACCATGCATGATCCTTGCTAAATAACTTTTTCTTCACGCCACCACTGTCCGCGCATGCAAACCCTGATTGAGTCACTTTACCTATGTTCGCACATCCCATTCAGTTTCCGAATCCCTTTATTTTGACCTTACCACACCCCTGTTCCCTCACCCAACCCCTGTGCATCACTACCAAGTCCTCCTTCACTCCAGCCTTGTTCTGTCATTTTCCTCTTTGTTCCATCCCTATTCCTACCCCACCAATTCCTGGCTCGCACCCTATTCTCTCACTATACACCTCATTCTCTTGACCGACTGCTGTTCTCTTATCTCACCCCCTTCTTCTCGAGCTAACCATTTTCAACCACCGATCTGTTTTCTTTTGCCCTGTCCTTCCTCCTTCATCAACACCTTTTTCTTCACACTCCGCTAATATCACACACCATACTTCCCCCCTTGTTCCAAGCTTATTCCCTCCCCAGTCAGTCCCCCATCCTAGACCTAGTCCCTCATTTCTATTCCCTCTTCCTGCCTCTAATACCTCATGCTGTCCTTATACCCTCCCCCGGCCCTGATACTCCACTGCGGGAACCCTTCTGTAAGTATTCGTATTTATTTTCCCGTAAGGCCTATGCCTGTTGATGCTGCTCTAGTTCAAGGGTTGGAGGTCGGAGTTGGACTTAATAAACCAGGCCTGTCTTCCAACTGGCCTTTAATGGAATGTTTCAGCCGCTTCTTTCTTGTTTTGAGGGAGCTTCTTCTGCTCCTTCCATTCCTCCTATGCTGTACCTGGGCCTGTACGCCTTATGAGGGTCTCACTTTTTTAAATTTCCATGAAATTGCTTTGCATTTACCTGAACGGGCTTGTGCATAGGCAGGGCACTGGTAACGTCCCAGATTGTAATCATGTTAAAAAAATATATATTAATAATGACTATTTTTATAATGTATACCATAAACTGGATCCCCTCACGGTGACTAATTATAGGTGTTATTATTACCCAAATAAAAAGTGCTCATATTGTATAATTATTTGCTAAAGTAAAGGAAACAGTTGCAGAGGCCCAGGCTCCTCACAATTTCGCACACTTTACCAGAATACAAAGATGCGCTTGTCGTGTTTCTTCAAGTTAAAAATGAGCTCGTGGTCTGTTTTCTGTCTTTAGCAGAGTAATGTGGCCAGTCTATGGCTGCACTTA
Organism: Lissotriton vulgaris; assembly: GCF_964263255.1. Lineage (NCBI taxonomy): Eukaryota > Metazoa > Chordata > Amphibia > Caudata > Salamandridae > Lissotriton > Lissotriton vulgaris. The sequence continues at coordinate 379,262,051 of NC_141695.1, forward strand.
AAAAACCTCAGGTGATGTTTGCTTCTCTGTGAATGTAACTTTGAATTTTGTTTTTTTCAATTAAAGCCTTTAAATTGCAGCTCTGTATTTTATTGATTTTATGGGCTATAACACCGCATAAAACTTGGGGACAGGGTAGGTCTTGCTTACAGCATAGTCCGAGATTGGCATTTTGTAATAAGAAAAAAGATATATTTTAAAAACATAAAATTGTCAATAAAAGATAATCATGATGAAGGTTAAAGAAAATGTTGTAATTGGTGTTTATTTGTGGTTTTATTTCTCGCACCCTATGAAAAATAGGAGCAGATATTAGAGGCACATCACCATACGCTGCTGGTAAGGCACGTGTAGTAAACCCAGGGGATGTTTACAATGCTGCAGGCATGGCCATGAATAGTTCTAGGCACAGGACATGGGCACAAGTCATGCCCTGTCCTCTGTAATTGCAAAGTATGGCCAAAGGGCATGTACTACAAGCAAAATGAACATACGTAACAAGCAAATACCGAGAATGAAGATCATGCCCTTTGCCCACTACCCAGGTCATCTATTGGCCAAATCTAATAAACTGAAATGAAATGAGAGACATTTATAAAGCGCATGCTACTCCAACAGGAGTGTCCCTGCACTAATCAGTACACAAAACTCCCCCAAAAATTGCAGCAGCTCAGAAAAACCCTGTTGCTAAGATCTTTTGGTCGTATACAATGATCAGGTACTAATCTATGGTATACATATCCCATACAGTGCCCAGTTGAAGGACCCTTATGTTAACGATCCAAAAGCCCTCTTGAATGCATCTCTTATGTTTACAGGCATCTGTAGCTCCTTTCAGCAGTACGAAAAAACGAATTGCCGCCCACGTCATAACAGATGATATCACAAAATACATTATGTATAAATTGATATCCATGAGAACCCAGGCAATAATGTTATGTCCAATGCCCCTCTATAATGCATTGATCCGTGTAGACTACATGCTAATGTATCTTCAGTCCCTCTGTGTAGCACACACAGGGTAGACACAAATGTGCCAAAAATCATCCTGTATTTGCAGAAAGCCCCTCTATATGTAGTTGCCAGTGGGCAGTACCCAAGGTCATGCCCTTTGTCCCCTATATGCATCTATGTAGTCTATTGAGCCTTGTGTGCTGCATCCAGAACTTAGGTGAGAAATGCTATGTATGTTGTATGACACTACATGTAGCAATTACACGGTATGGCAGAAAAGCCTTCCCTGGGAATTCATATCTACTGTATAGTGTGGTCACAGGTCATTGCCTTGTTTTGTATGCATTATGCTTATGTGTGTCTGTGTTGTGTGGGTGTATATATATATATATATATATATATATATATATATATATATATATATATATATATATATATATATATATATATATATATATATATATATATATATATATATATACACATTTCAAAAATACTGGTCCTGCACCTCCAACTCTAGGGAACAGAAAACCACGGCGAGTCCCAAAGATTTCAGGCATAGATGTTATTTATTTTACCACAGCACAACGGTCTGACGCGTTTCGGGCGGATGCCCTTGCTCACAGATATATATACATATATATTACCTACTGGCGGTCGCCAGTAGGTATATATAGTTAGGACCTAGTTACCATAGGAAATCCCCAACATTCTATTGGGAATAACTTTGGCGCCGATTGAGGAATCTGCGTGTAATTTTCCTTAAAATTGCTTTGCTCCGTTCCGCTCCTTCCCTGAAAGTTTCGGGGGGATTCGTCAAGCGGGGGCCGAGAAAAAAGGGGGTCCCAAAACGTGTTTTCCCCATGTTAATTTCCATAGGGACCTTTAAACACGGCTACAGCCCGAACGGCTAAATGTAATTACACCAAACTTGGCAAAATGGTAGGGCCTGGTATGCAGATGTGCCTTTGCTATGTTTGGTGAAAATCCCTCCAGTAGTTCTTGGGAAAATTTAATTTGAAATTTTTCAAATGGCATTTTCTATGGGACCTTTAGACACGGCTACAGCCCGAACGGCTGAACGGAATTACACCAAACTTGGCAAAATGGTAGGGACAGATATGCAGTAGTGCCTTTTCTATATTTGGTGAAAATCCCTTCAGTAGTTGTTGAGAAAATTGAATTTGAGCAAATTATATATCTATGTGCGCTCACCGTACGTGCACCGTAAGCGTACGGTACGCGTACGGTACGCGTACGTGCGCGTACCCTTACGTGCGCGAGCGAGTTTCTGATTGGCAGGCAGTCGACTGTCAACATTCCAAACTGTCCAAACCAGGAAGTTTGGCCACCATCTTGTTTTTCAGGAGAACTGAGGCACAAGAGAGCCCAAAACAAGAGTGGAAAACACGAAAAGGGGGCAGGGTAGAGACCCCCCAACCCTCTAGCCCTTCTCAGGGGGTCCCAAAAGGACCCCCAAGGGCATAAAAAAATCCAAATAATCGCGGGGTACGCGCACCGTACGCGTACGGTACATGTACTGTGCACGTACCCCGCGATTTTAAAAATAAATAAAACATTTTTTGCACTTGGTGGTCCTTCTGGGACCCCCTGAGCAGGGCTAGGGGGTCAGGGGGTCTCAACCCTGCCCCCTTTTCGCGTTTTCCACTCTTGTTTTGTGCTCTCTTGTGCCTCACTTCTTTTGAGAAACAAGATGGCTGCTCAGGTGGTCCCAGAAGGATAATAACATATATAAACGTTATCCGCTAATAGAATTAGCATTTACAAAACCTTTGAAATTTATTGAAAAAAATATAGGTTTCACGCCTGATATAGTTAGGAATTAACATTTAAAAAACCTTGCAAATTCACTGAAAAAACCATAGGTTTCAAGCCTTATATAGTTAGGAATTAGCATTTTTAAAACCTTGCAAATTCAGTTAAAAAACCATAGGTTTCAGGCCTTATATAGTTAGAAATTAGCATTTAAAAAACCTTGCAAATTCACTTAAAAAACCATAGGTTTCAGGCCTTATATAGTTAGAAATTAGCATTTTAAAAACCTTGCAAATTCACTTAAAAAACCATAGGTTTCAGTCCTTATATAGTTAGGAATTAGCATTTAAAAAACCTTGCAAATTCACTTAAACAACCATAGGTTTCAGGCCTTATATAGTTAGGAATTAGCATTTTAAAAACCTTGCAAATTCACTTAAAAAACCATAGGTTTCAGGCCTTATATAGTTAGGAATTAGCATTTAAAAAACCATTGAAATTGCTCCTATATAGTTTTATTTATTTAAATGTATTTATTTATTTCAATTTATATAGCGCATTATCACCCGGGGGTCTCTAAGCGCTTGTACCAGGCAAACAGACAACTCCATAGAACAGGCAGCTCCCCTACAACTCTCCCCAAGCTTCTCGGAACAGTATTGTTTTTAGCATCCGACGGAATGGCAGCAGCTTTGGTTCCTTACGGAGATCTGGTGGAAGTTTGTTCCATGCTGCCGGGAGCAGAGTAGAGAAAGCTCGACCGCCCTGGGTCGACAGACGATAGCGTGGGTTAGTCAGAAGCGTGGCCTCTGAAGACCTCACTGATGACATCTCAAATGACATCACTGATGACATCACTGATGACATCTCATTTGACATCACTGATCACATCACTGATGATATTATTCATGTGATAATAAGATGCACCTCCTCACACTCTAGTATAACCTTTGATACACCCAGTGTTAAATACAGAATACCATTCTTGAAACCATTGACACACCAATACCAGTTACTACATACGCACTCACTGATTCCTAGGTCTACACACACATTCACTCATTCACCCATAGAATCACTCATACATACAGTCACTCATCAATACAACACTACCATATGCACTCATACACCTATACAGACACTCACACACTGCCACTCATCCATGGAGTTACTCACACACCTAGTCAGTCATGCAAAGAATCAATCACACTTCCATTTCCTCAACTATACAGTTATACACACAACACCTTACTTATTCAAACATATACTAACACATACTTACTCTCTTATACAATCACTGATACAAGTACACAATGGTCCATACAGCCACTCTCACATTCACTGGCTCTCATGCATAGTCATTTATATATGCCAACTCTCACATGCACTGTGTTTTACATTTGTACTTACTTGGACATGTAGCACTGAGATATCCATTCACTCACCAACACACCCATGCACACAGTCAACCGCCCATATAGCTGTTTCCACATGCACTCTTGAACTCATACACCTAGTGAATCAACTGCTCACACATCTATGCACAGAGTCACATACCTCCCAGCCACCCACACCCACACTCAGTCTCCCATTCAAATACTTGGGCAACCAATCAATAACCCATATAGCCACTCATATAGCTACTGATCAACACATGCAGCAGCTTACACAACAACAGACATACGGATGCACACATTCAGACAGTTTAGTCACTAACCCATGCATTTAGTAAGACACATTTGATCACTCACTCATAAAGTCAGTCACGCACCTACTAAATCCTTCATCCAGACACTTATACTTCCACTCATTCTTCAATATGTAAAACATATTTAAACTTTACAGAAACACACAGTCACTGGATGATGTCATCAGTGATGTCAAATGAGATGTCATCAGTGATGTCATTTGAGATGTCATCAGTGATGTCACTGACCATGTCATGAATGATGTAATATGTGACATCATCAGCAGTGGATTGCGGGTGTGCGAAATATAGTTAGTACAACTAACTATATAGGAGCAATTTCAATGGTTTTTTAAATGCTAATTCCTAACTATATAAGGCCTGAAACCTAGGGTTTTTTTAAGTGAATATATATATATATATGTTTTAAAAAGTTTTGTGTAAATTCGTCAACAGGTACAAAAGTAATTAGGAAAACAAAAAATGCTTTTCTTATACGTGATCGTAACCTTAACTTTCCCGTGGCAGCCACCACTGGGAAATATATATATATATAGCTGAACCGTATATATATCTGAACCATGTATATACATGGTTCAGCTATATATATATATATTTCCCAGTGGTGGCTGCCACTGGAAAGTTAAGGTTAGGATCACGTATAAGAAAAGCATTTTTTGTTTTCCTAATTACTTTTGTACCTTTTGACGAATTTACACAAAACTTTCCAAAACAATTTCCCATCCTCATCAGCTACTTCCTGGAAGGTTTTGGGGTGATCTGTCAAGCGGGAGGCCGAGAGAAAGAAGGGGTCCCAAAACACGTTTTTTCCACACAATTTTCCAGAGAAAAATTGAACAATGATATTGCAGAAAAAGCTGAATGGAATTGCACCAAATTTATCCGACAGCAAGACCGTGGTCTAGAAAGTGTACTTCTTGTGATTTGGTGTAAATCTGTTCAGTATTTTTTTTCCAGAAATTAAGATGAAAAAACGTTGTATATTTCACACCCGGGGCCATTGGATGTCCTCAACCACAGGAAAATGTTGCAGCAACCAACTTAGGACTCAGGGCTCATTCCATGAGTCCTAGAATTATTTTTCAAAACAGCATAAGGGGGCAGGGTAGGGTTACCATGACACCCTGGGCCATGTAGGGCATGCCACAAAGGCACTCTCTACATTCAAAAAGATTTTTCTTTAAAATAATTTTGTTGTTCCGTGGATCCGCAGATTTAGCATGGACCTCTAGAGAATGCAGTCACCAACAAAATAAAATGTTTAAAACCGGGGTGGGAGCCCCTGGACCTGTGCCTGCGCCCCACTCCCACGGTGCGCACAAAAAAAAGGATATGTGTGGCTGGAGGTAAGCATCTGTGGGGGTTTGGGCGCAGGGCTTGCTACACACGGGCATGCACAGCAGGGCCTGGGTTCTAGCGTGGGGTAGGGTGCCCGGCCTTGCCCCATGCCAATGCACATCTTACTTGCGTTAAAAGAAACATAGAAATTCACTGAAATAAACAAAGGTTAAAATGATGATTCTAGTTAGGCATCAAAAAAACATTAGATATTCATATTTTAAAATGCAGGTGCCACCCGGACACTCCCAATGCAAATAAGGGAGCGCCCCCTGTAGGACAGAAGGAACAGTGCAAGCGTCTGCGGACCCTTTTGCAAGATGTAAGTGTATGGGGAACCTGAAAAGCGGAACACGTCCATTGCTCCCCATCACTTTCTATATTACCTCCTGAGGAACACTAATTAACTCCGTCTCAACTGTGCATATTAAACTGTGAAGGGGTCCTTCCACAGAAAAGAAACATTGTACAGTAAAAAAAAAAATCCACACGGGCCCTGCACGCATATAAGCAGCTCTCTGAAGTTAACTACAAGACATCCAGGTGTGTTTAACAGCCCCAAGTTCAGGAACGCTCTATAATTTAACAGATGAAATGTTAATTATATTTGCAAAGCCTTTCTTCATTTTCCAGCACAGGTGTAAAGATTTCCGCCGACGCCCAAGGCATGTAGAAAATGTCATAATTGTTGTGACCTCAACTGGGCCCCCGGCGCTCCTTGAGCTGCGCAAACATTTAATTTTACTGTGGGAACGTGCGAGTCCGCGGCCGGTCACCCACTGAACACGCCCCGGGGGAGACTCCCGAAAGGTTAACAAATGGTGGAACTGCTATCAGTTTAATGCAGAACCACACGTGCCATTGACGCCGGCTGCACGTGCGCCGTAAACCTCACCTCGGGCTGGTTGGGGGCAGCGCTGGCCAGCCCTGAAGAGAACATTCATGGGTAAAGCCCAGGACTTTAAGTGGGCCAGGTCCTGCCGGTGCTCTTAAAACCAGACGCGGAGACAAGTTCCCATCGGGCTCTCCATTTTTACCCTCACTCTCAGTGGAAAAAAAATCTTAACTCTGCAGCAGTACCAGCCTTCACTGCCTTTGATGTAAATTCAAAGAGACTCGTTATAGTTATTTACTAGTCTCATTTCCAAACTCAAGCATTTTCAATATTATATATACAACGAAGCCATAGTTGCTTCATCTTGTGCAACTAACAACCATTGACAAAGCCAATAGTTCAGGCGTGTTGTAGGTGTAATGTTACTTGTTGTATCATATATCGGGACAGAATGACAGAAGCAGCAAACTACCAGTCGGGCAGCACACTACCCTAAGCACTGATTTTTGGCTTAGGTGGCTTTAAGCCACGCCCTTAATTGAATCTTAACTCTGCAGCAGTACCAGCCTTCAATGCCTTTGATGTTTATTCAAAGAGTGGTTATAGTTCTTTACTAGTCTCATTTCCTAACTCAAGCATTTTCAATATTATATACACAACAAAGCCATAGTTTCTTTATCTTATGCAACTAACAACCATTGACAATGCCAATAGTTCAGGCTTGTTGTAGGTGTAATGTTACTTGTTGTATCATATATCGGGACAGAATGACAGAAGCAGCAAAATACCAGCTGGGCAGCAAACTACCCTAAGCACTGATTTTTGGCTTAGGTGGCTTAAGCCACGCCCTTAATTGCTTCGGTGACGCCCCTATGAGAGCCCCCCCGCCCCTTTTTTTTCATCCCACTTAACGCCCTGGCAATCAATTAATCAATCAATCAATCAGAGTACTTGTAAAACGCACTACTTACCCATGAGGGTCTCAAGGTGGTGAGGGGGGGGGGGGGGTGCCGCTACTGCTCGAAGAGCCAGGTCTTGAGGAGTCCTCTGAAGGCGACTAGGTCTTGGGTCTCCCGTAGGTGGGTAGGGAGGGTGTTCCAGGTCTTGGCGGCGAGGTAAGAGAAGGATCTGCCGCCGGAGGTTGTTCGCTGGATGCGGGAAATAGCGGCAAGGGCGAGGCTGGCGGAGCGGAGCTGGCGGGTGGGGGTGTAGAAGCTGAGTCTGCTGTTTAGGTAAGCTGGTCCGGCGATGTGGAGTGCTTTGTTCGCATGGGTGAAGAGCTTGAAGGTGATCCTCTTGTCGATGGGGAGCCAGTGTAGGTCTCTCAGGTGGGGGGTGATGTGGCTGCGGCGGGGGACATTGACGATCAGTCGGGCGGAGGCGTTTTGGATGCGTTTTAGTCGTCGTAGGTGTGTGGCTGGGATTCCTGCATAGAGTGCGTTGCCGTAGTCCAGTCGAGGGCCTGTGTCACTGTTCTTCTTGTTTCGGTCGGGATCCACTTGTAGATCCTGCGGAGCATGCGGAGGGTGTTGTAGCAGGAGTAGGAGATGGCGTTGACCTGTTTAGACATAGAAAGGGAGGAGTCGAGGAGGAATCCTAGGTTGCGAGCATGGTCGGAGGGTGTCGGTGCTGTTCCCAGTGTGGTCGGCCACCAGGAGTCGTCCCAGGCTGAGGGGGTGGGTCCGAGGATGAGTACTTCCGTCTTGTCGGAGTTCAGCTTCAGACGGCTGTTCCTCATCCAATTGGCGACGGCCTTCATTCCCTCTTGGAGGTTGGTTTTGGCGGTGTGTGGGTCATTGGTGAGGGAGAGGATGAGCTGGGTGTCGTCAGTGTAGGAAATGATATGGAGGTCGTGTTGGCGGGCCACTTGTGCGAGGGGGGCCATGTAGATGTTGAACAGCGTCGGGCTGAGGGATGAGCCCTGGGGGACGCCGCAGATGATGTCGGTGACCTCGGATCGGAAGGGCGGGAGGTGGACGCTCTGGGTTCTGCCAGAGAGGAAGGATGTGGTCCAGTCAAGGGCCTTCTCTTTTGATTCCGGCTTCTAGGAGGCGTGTCTTTAGAGTACGATTGCAGACCGCGTCAAAAGGCGGCTGACAGGTCTAGGAGGATGAGGGCTGATGTTTCGCCGTTGTCTAGTTGGTGCCTGATGTCGTCTGTGGCGGCGATGAGGGCTGTCTCGGTGCTGTAGTTTCGTCTGAACCCAGACTTGGACGGGTCCAATATGCTGTTGTCTTCCAGGCAAAGACGATAGGTTTCGCCTATGAGTGAGACCTATTAGTTTTGGCAATGACTTTTAGGCATGCTGCACAGCAGTTAAAAAAAATGTAAAAAATAATCAACAAAATAAAAAAAAAAGGTTCTGACTTGGCCGTAGCTTCAGTTTGAAGGTGCACACCAACATGGAGGAGCGCGACTACAAAATGAGGCAAACATTTTTTTCTTCTTTTACCAATCTGAGATCGATTAGTAAAAGAATAGTTTTACGAAATGCACTATTATGATATAGTGATAATGTGTTATATTATTTTGATAAAACAAATGGGTGGTTGGGTGGGGAGCAGACAGGGGACAAGGCAACACGGAGGGAGTGGGAAGCACACAGACTGTTGAGTGTGGGCGAGGATGGGGCAGCACACTGACAACGGCGCGTGGGTGAGGAAGCACACAAAGGACAGTGGGAAGCATACAGATAATGGATGGATGGCTGGCGGATGGGGATGAAGAAGTACGTGATCAATGGAGGGCGGACAGTTATGGGGAAGCACATAGACAATGGGGGGTGGCTGGGTATTGATGGGGTAGCACATGGATGATGGAGGGCAGGCAGGGATGGTGATGCACACAGACAATAGATATGAGGAAGCACGCAAACAACAGAGGGGCATGGGTAAGAAAGAATGGCAACAGAAGATGGGCAGGCAGGGAGGAAGCACGAACTGGGGGAGGAAGGCAAAAAGAGAAACACGGGTGAGAAAGAGGAACACAAAGTACACGAGGGAGACAGGTGGAAAACACATACACTCTTAGAGAGTGATTAACCCAAAAGAAATGGTGCCCGAAAAGGGACTGTGGAAGAGGTAGGAAACTCCATGGAAGTTGACAAACAAGAAGCAAGAAATGAGAGTGACAGTAAAGTGAACCAACGGTAAGCAGTGAGTGGGCTCTTAGCCCGCTGTAAGCTAACAATATGTCTTGCATATGCTGTCTTTAGCAATATCTAACAAGCATTGGCATAGCCAATAGGTCTCGCTTTTGGGAGCTTATAAGTGTTTAGCCATGAACAGTTGGGGTTGGTGTACCAAGGATATTGTGCTGCATAACTAAATACTTATAAGGTCTCAAAAGTGAGAACTATTGGGTATGCCAATGCTTGTTATCAGTGAGACTCTAAGCCTTCTCAAAATGCTGAATTGTTTAAGCCTCAATAAATCTATAGAAAATATGAGTGATTACGAGCATACTGATTTTTCATGGACATTATGTACCAGTGTAGCATGGAGGCTCAACGGAATAATTCACTAAATAACAGTAACTAAAGATGTTATCATGCATAGTAGTGAAGAGTGATTATGAAGGACATTTGCTTATGAAAGGGCAAACACACAGGATGTTATTGTTTTCTTTTTTTTTTTTTTAATTTTTGGAAAACCTTTATTGGACAATATAGGCAAACAAATACGGGCCTACAACCCACCGGCCGGCCTCCAAATCGTTTAAAGCACATTAGCAAGCAATTGGGCAACTCAGCAGCATATCAAAGCAGAACACGATTAATCCAAGTTACACTGTAATTAGGTGCGCTGCCGAGAGGTAGGAGAGGTGAAGGTTTAATTTTAAAGTTTTTAAAGGTCCAGAGTAATAGGAGCCAAGAAGGATCAGAGTCCAAACAATCCGTACCAGGACCGAAATAGGCAACAGTATTCAGGAACATCAACGAACATTATCTATTAAACAAGAGGCTGGAGGCGAGTAACACAGGAGAGAAGGCGATCAAACATTATGGTACACCCCAGCCACTACCCACATCGCGCCAATCCACCCCTTGACCCAAAGAAATAGGAAGAAGAAAGAGTTGAAGAAGAAGAAGAAAAATAAGGCCCATAGTAACTGAACGAACGAAGAAAGAATACCCCCCACCCTACACGCATGCAAAGGCTACGGCCTACCCCCCCCTGAGCAGTGTGTCTGTCGCCCCAAGAGTACCCGAAATTTAGGAGCAAGAGAAAGAAGGAAAAGGAAATCACATAAGACCGGAGGAGGGCCAAATAGATGTCCAAAACAATCAGCATTTTCACCCTCGGCCACCCATCCCCGGACCCCGACCCAGTACCTGACCAACATTTATCTCCCACAAATGTCCATTACAGTCCCAGCAATGCACACAACCGGATGCAGCCAAAAGGGAGAAACATCCTCAACCTTGTCCCCTTCGATCCAGCATGCCGAGGAAGTCCAGTTCTAAAGCAGCCATCTTGGACGGAGAAAGCAAAAGTGAGGTCCACTGCGGCGCATGATGCCAGCCACCAAAGTCACTCCACCTCAGAGCCAAACGGTAAACGTCTAACCAAGAAGGGGCAACGCACAACCGCAATGCTTGAAGGGCAGCTGACCAAAACAGTAGTTGCAACTCCAGGATGGGCCGGTGGGACCCGCGATGAAGCCCCGAAACAGTCGTGTGGCGAGGCGCCCGGACACAAACCTCCAGTCTCCGCCAAGGACCAAGATCTCCACACGTCCCTGCAGCAATACTGGGTAGCGCGGCTGCAACCACATCTCTCTTATCCAGCACCCTCAAGTCCGTCTGAGCAGGCTGGTAGTCGCAGACAAACACAGGGTGTGGCGAGGTGCACAGCGTATGGGGTTCAACATGTCCATCCGAGGGCACTGTATGAACAGAGATATCCAGTCGGCATTCCAGGTCCAGGGCCATGTCACGCACCGCTACATGGAGATCACTCAGGGCATACATAACATCAGCAAGTCTGAGGGACGCCGCAGGATGAGAGGGAGCTGCCGTCTCATGCACCCTGATTCATATCGGGTTGTTTTCACTGCCGCGTTTAGGTTCCGCATTCATTGCCCGACCCACGCTGAGACAGCAGACTCCCGGTAACGGCATTAATTCCTGATTCATTCAGGTCTTGCCAGTGCCTCACGCTGCTCAGATGGAAGCCTCACCAAGTACCCCATGACGACCGAGTTTCTATCAAGGATTGAAATCACATCGTCCTCCCAGAGCCTAAGTCACTGTTCTCATCGACAACCCAGTCCTGATGAGGATCCCAACCAACCGGGATCGAAACGCCGTCGACTAGACAGCTCAAATTCCACGACGCAATTCACGTTTTGTGCTCCCATATCAATTAATGTGTTTCAAGTAATGCGTACTTGTCTCTGTTGGGGCCATTATTTGATGTTTATATACTGATTGATGCGTCGCTTATGCTGTTGCTTTTTTAAAACACTTGCACACTCACTTGTCACAGTTTTTGTATATAGCACCTGCACCAAGTGTCACCGGGTTGTCACAAGATCCACTCTGTACAGTGCTGCCTTAACTGTATTGAACCTTGAAAAGCTTTCCCTTCAACCTTGAAAAGTTTTCCCTTGTTTTGTCCTATTACTTATGGAAATAAGACTACCCTTTCTCAAAGTCCTTGACTCCTTGGTTTTTCCTTTCTTGTAATGCATATTGCATACACTCTTGAAACTGTCTATACATAATACCTGTTGGGAACTGTTCTTATTCTCGTCTCATGCACCCTGGGCACAGGATCACACTGTAACCCTCGAGACTGGTCGCCGTCGGCCATCGCTTCAGCAGCCCACCAGTAGCCGGTCCTCAAATCACTGCCACTCCAGGGAGCACAGTAGCGGGACGGTCCCCTTCGCTTGACCCCCGGCGTCAGTACAGCACAATCCGCTATGAACACGCCAAATGGCCGCCGGGGGTAGAGAGTCCCAAATGCCGAGCGCCCAGATCAAAATGGCTCCCGGCGCAGCGCTGGGAAACAAGAAGATGCCCCGAGCCGTCCACAGGCTGAAGAGAGGGTAGAGTATATCTTCCACGGCGGTGACACGAGTCTGGCGTGAAGGCGGGCAGGACAGGGCGGCTCGCTGCAGCAGGGAAAACAGTGCGGCGATAGCTATCCGTCAGCCGACCCCGTCCTGCTACAATGTCAGCCGTTGTTGCAACTTGGGACGGCAGCTCCGGAGAACAAAGACCCGGCCTCAGCACTGCAACATTGAGACAAAGACCGGGACACCTCGCCGTCTCTGCCACCAGGATCGCGCCGGGGAGCACACCGCTGGACTCAGGAGCGCTTCACGGTTCCAGGACGCCGACAAGTGGGCAGGATAACGTGCAGGATCAGCGGCGTTTCGGGAGAAGAACTAGAGGGTCGGCGGAGCCGAGGGATCAGGCGGCCATCATGGTCACGGGCTAGGCTCCTCCCCTGTTATTGTTTTCTTGATAAACACAGAGGGCCTAGTCAGAATGGGCCCCAATGTCAGTCTTTGTCAGTTGAAATGTCACCAAATGGGCTTGTACACCTATTGTACAATTGAATCATACTCTCTGCAGTGCCTGGACTATCTTGCTAATTAGGTGTAAGAAAATAAACAATTAATTGGGGAGGGTGGTAGTCCACCACAAGTAATTCTGCCACTAACCTGTTAGGTTCACATAAATATTTCAGTAATGTAAAAGGAGTAGGCCACATTACATCGTATGCGTTTACAACGCATGTCATTACAACATGGTCATTTCCATGACTGCTTTGTTACTTCGCATTACAGAATGACTTGCTGTAGGGAGGGGGCTGGATTTTGGAATAGTATAATTTGCTATTCCAACTCCAGTCTGTGCAACTGGATGGCGGAGTGCACGCGGTGGTGAGCAGTGACCTCTGACCCTCTGGGCCGGTCACACCACGCACCGCGCACACTCCCCGTGAGTGAGCCCAGGCTGCCCCCGATCCCGCCGAGTGCCGCCGCTGCCCGCAGCTGTGCTCCTGGTCCTGACGGCTGGTGTGGTATTTGCCTCTGTAGCGCAGCGTTGTTTTTCCCCTGTTGACTTGTTGTATTTTCCTCTGTTGCCCTTATTGTGCCCAGCCCCTGTCCTCTGTTAATTTGGGTTTGTTTCCTCTGTTTACCGACCTGTTGTGCCCAGCCCCTGTCCTCTGTTAAATTTAGTTTTGTTTTCTCTGTTTACCCTCTTGTTGTGCCCCCGCCGCGTTTCCCGCCATTTCCCCGCTCCCCGCCGCTGCTCCCCTGTGGCCCTGCCCCCTTCCCTCTCTGGGTCCCTTCCCTTTCGCCGCCCCGCTCACGCCTCCCAGCTGCTCCTCCCTCCCACTTCGCCATTTATGGCAGAGTAAACGCGTATGCGCAGCGTTCACTGCGCCCGTCCGCGCCTGGACCGCGCCCAGCGCCAGACCCCCTGGCCCCCGCAGATGCCTTCCCACCCACCGGACCTACGACGCCACTTCCCTCAACGCACTCAACACCGGCCGGATCCCCGGATGCTACCGAGCCACCCCGAGACGCACCCACGGACCCTTCAGCTGCCATTCCTGCAACTTCTCCTGCATCCGGACCTGCACCACACCTGCACCCACCAAGCCTAGCACCAGCGGCAACCACCTGAAGTGCATCCTGCTCAACACTCGCTCCGTCCACAGACACGCCGTGGAACTCTGGAACCTGCTCTACACCACAGCTCCAGACGTCGCCTTCCTCACGGAAACCTGGATGAACGCCTCCTCAGCGCCAGACATCGCCATCCCGGACTGATACAAGATCACCCGAAGAGATCGCGTCAATCAGACTGGAGGAGGCATCGCCATCGTCCACAAGAACACCATCCGCATCATGACCGACTCCGACGACACCCTCACAGCCGCCGAACACCTGCACTTCCAGATCCACACCAATCCCAAGATCACCCTCAGAGGCACCCTCATCTACAGACCCCCGGGACCACGCACACAATTCAGCGAAGACATCGCCGACTTCATCAGCCCGCACGCCCTCCCCTCCACTAACTACATCCTCCTCGGGGACCTCAACTTCCACCTGGAGAACAACAATGACCGCAACACCACCACCCTGCTGGACAACCTCGCCAACCTCGGGCTCAAGCAACTGGTGACCACCCCCACCCACTACGCCGGCCACACGCTTGACCCCGTCTTCTCCTCCAGCAAGGACATCTCCTTCAGCCACGCCACTGGGCTCCACTGGAAGGACCACAGCTGCGTCCACTTCAGCTTCAGAAGGACCACGCTCCACCACCACCAGCAACAGGTCCCCCGCAGAAGCTGGAACAAGATCACAGCCGACCAGCTCGCCGCATCGCTGAGCCAGAACCCTCCCGCCGGCTCAGCGAACCCAAACCAAGCTGCCAACAACCTCACGAGTTGGATCAGCAACTGCGCAGACGACCTCGCCCCACTGAAGACCCAATCCAGCAGACCCGGCAGCAAGAAAGCACCCTGGTTCACCGACGAACTCAAGAACTCCAAGAAGAACTGCCGAGCCCTCGAGAAAACCTGGCTCAGAGACCCGACACCAGACAACATGACCACCTTCAAGCTCGCCAGTCGAAAACACCACCAACTGATCCACGCCACCAAGAAAACCGCATTCAAGGAACAACTGGACAACAACGCCCACAACAGCAAGGAACTCTTCAACATCGTCAAAGAGCTCTTCAATCCCAGCGCCGGAAACAACGACATCACCCCATCGCAAGACCTCTGCAACTCGCTCGCCTCGTTCTTCCACAGCAAGATCGCAGACATACACAACAGCTTCAGCACACAACCGACGCATCCTATGACCACACCAACGCCCCCCACCACCATCCTCCACGCCTGGACCCCGATCAACACCGAAGACACCATCCGCACGATGAACTCCATCCACTCCGGATCACCAACCGAACCCTGCCCCCACCACATCTTCAACAAGGCCGACTCCGTCATTGCACCCCACCTACGGGACATCATCAACGCCTCCTTCGACACCGCAACCTTCCCTGAGAGCTGGAAGCATGCCAAACTCAGCGCCCTACTGAAGAAACCATCAGGAGACACCACCGACCTCAAAAACTACCGCCCCATCTCGCTCCTCCCGTTCCCTGCCAAAGTCATTGAGAAGACCGTCAACAGACAGCTGGCCGCCTTCCTCGAGACAAATGGATCCCTCGACCACTCGCAGTCCGGTTTCCGGGCCAACCACAGTACCGAGACCGCCCTCATCGCAGCCACCGACGACATCCGAATCCTGCTCAACAACGGGGAAACAGCGGCCCTCATCCTCCTGGACCTCTCCGCGGCGTTCGACACGGTCTGCCACCGCACCCTAGTACAGCGCCTCAACAACATCGGAATCCAGGAGAAGGCACTGGAATGGATCATCTCCTTCCTCACCGGAAGGACACAGAGAGTCCGCCTCCCCCCGTTCAGATCAGAAGCCACCGAAGTCATCTGCGGCGTGCCACAAGGATCATCACTCAGCCCCACGCTGTTCAACATCTACATGAGCCCCCTCGCAGCCATCGCACGCCAACACAACCTCAACATCATCTCCTACGCCGACGACACCCAGCTGATCCTCTCCCTCACCAACGACCCCGCCACCGCCAGAACCAAACTACACGAAGGGATGAAAGACGTAGCCGAGTGGATGATGAACAGCCGCCTGAAACTGAACTCAGATAAGACGGAAGTCCTCATCCTGGGATCTCCGCCCTCCGCCTGGGATGACTCCTGGTGGCCCCCTGCCCTGGGCAGCGCACCCAAACCTACAGACCACGCACGCAACCTGGGCTTCATCCTGGACTCCTCCCTCTCCATGACCAGACAAGTCAACACCGTCTCCTCGTCATTCTTCAACATCCTACGCATGCTACGTAAGATCTTCCGGTGGATCCCCACAGAAACCAGGAAGACGGTCACCCAGGCCCTCGTCACCAGCCGACTGGACTACGGCAACTCCCTCTACGCCGGAACCACTGCAAAACTCCAGAAAAGGCTCCAGCGCATTCTGAATGCCTCAGCACGACTCATCCTGGACATCCCCCGACACAGCCACATCTCCGCACACCTGAGAAACCTGCACTGGCTCCCCGTCAGCAAGAGAATCATGTTCCGACTCCTCGCCCACGCACACAAAGCTCTCCACAACCAGGGCCCAAGATACCTCAACGACCGCCTGAACTTCTACACTCCCACCCGCCAGCTCCGATCGACCACCCACGCCCTCGCGGCAGTCCCCCGCATCCGAAGAGCCACAACGGGAGGAAGATCCTTCTCCTACCTGGCCGTCAAGACGTGGAACTCCCTCCCCACCCACCTCCGCCTGACCCAGGACCACCTCGCCTTCAGGAAGCAACTCAAGACCTGGCTGTTCGAGCAGTAGCGGACCCCCCTACCCCAAGCGCCTTGAGACCCTCCAGGTGAGTAGAGCGCTATACAAATGCTTTGATTGATTGATTGATTGCAACAAGGAAGGTGTTGCATTTTAAATCCAACACCTTCTGCCCCCTACAGCAAGTTGTTGTTCCAACTTGCGTTATAATGGTATGCGATGTATGTAACAACGCAGTCTTTGTAATGCCCGCTTTGCAATGGCATTCTTTGTATCGCTTCTGTGGTAAGCGATGTAGCCCCTGTTAGCTAAGGCACAGAGTAGACATACTTAAATTAAAGAAAATGTGTAAAGCATTTAGAAGTACCAAAACTGTTAAAGTCAAAGATACAACACAATAAAAAGAACACTTCAATTTATGATAATAGTGAAAAAATGAATGAACAAAAGGACAAAAAATGACAGAAACCCAATAAGGGTAACTGCAGGTATGAATTTGTAAAGATTTAAGCAGAAAAGCACCCAAAAAAAATCATCAATGTAAGTCAATGGTTCCAGAAGACCAGGACCAATGTGCAATTTCAGACCATGAGTGATGGAGCCCTCATCAGAAACACCAAGTGGGGGTGGTCCTGATGAATCTCTGGAAGTTAAAAATGTGAAAAGGTTTCGACTTTTCACAGCAGGAATGGACTTTGTCACAGTTTTTGAAGAAAAACTGTGACGTTTCTTCTAAGAATCAAAATAGAATGGGAGATCATCACTTTTTGAGAAGAAAAACATTCCTGTGTGGGAAATCACTGAAACTGTAGCCATTGCTGTGGATCTGTACGCCAATACCTGAAGCAGGTTGGTCCCAGTGGCACTCTGGAGCGTTGTAGATTTTGCACTGGAAAAATTACATAGTCCCAGCACAGAGTGGCACCTATGTGTTTTTTCAGAGGTGATGGACATCTGAGTGGGATGAAGCTGAAATCCAATCAACGTCATGGAACTGCTGGTCGGATACTTTTTCTGGTGGGTCTTTTTAGAGCTCTGGTGAAAGTTTTCCAAAGCATTCAAACTTTCTTCTGGTGCCAAAATAACTATAGGGGGACACTTCCTAGGCCCCTAGAGCCACAGGGGAATAT
The DNA here is from genome assembly GCF_964263255.1 of Lissotriton vulgaris. Taxonomy (NCBI): domain Eukaryota; kingdom Metazoa; phylum Chordata; class Amphibia; order Caudata; family Salamandridae; genus Lissotriton; species Lissotriton vulgaris. The sequence goes on from NC_141695.1 coordinate 379,280,166, forward strand.
ACTTAGAAACTCTTATGCTGTCAGGCAGAGGCCAACAGCAAAGCTCAGTCCAGGTACAGTTGCTACTGGTCAGCCGGGCACATCAGGAAAAAAGGTGTCATGCAGTTTGTTATGTCTCAAATTGCCACACAACAGGTCAGTCAACTTATCTACTTCTTTGTCTTGGGTACAAGTGGGAGCAGGCCTATCCCTTCAGGTCTTCTTGCAGGTCTCAAATAGCAGGTGCAGTCCTTCCATTTTATCGCAGGTCCAGAGAGTGTCCTCAGGATAGTGCCTTGGGTGTCACATATATGCATGACACTAACTACAGGGTGGGGGTTACTCCTGACTCTTCTCAAACTAGTGGTTTAGAGGTTTCCAGGAGTAACTCTACCCTCTTTTGTAGCAGTTCTTGTTTACCCTACTGCAAAAAATCCCACAGTAAGCCTAATTTCCATCATCAAAAAAGGGGAAACCCTTCTCCTCTTGTACAGAGCCTGTGTGCCCACCCAGAGGCGTGGTCATTGCAGTGCTCTGAGATTACTCAAAACTGGGGCAAAGGTCTGAGACATCTATTGCATCCCACTTATAGTTGACATTTACTGTCAAACCAAGGAATGGGGGCCCATTTTCTTTGCTTGCATTAGGAACTGTAGCACCCTTGTGATGCCAGTGGATTTCAATGAACAAACAGACACGAAAGGCTTAAGAATGACTGCCTTTATAAGGTCACAAAGTTTCTAGCTAGCTTGGCTTGCAGTATCCTTGTTATCTGTATTTGAGGGTATTTTTTCCTTATGAAAGATTGAACTTCCTTTTATTCCTAACTAGCAGCCCGTCCCGACCTTGTCCTGGAGCAATCAGGCTTCCCCGACCCCCGCCCGCCCTGACATTGTCCAGAAGCACGGGCCCCCGCCCGGCCCGTCCCCCGCCTGCCCCGACCCCCGCCTGCCCCGACATTGTCCGTGGGTCCCCTTACCTCAGCCGCCGCTCCTCGCCGGCGCTCCTCAGTTTACCGGTCCGCCGCTCCATGCTCCTCACCGCCGCTGGTCACCGCTCCTCCAGCCTGTCCGCTGCTCGTCACCTCACCGCTCCTCCCGCCTGTCCGCTGCTTGTCACCTCACCGCAGCTGGTCACCACTCCTCCGGCCTGTCTGCTGCTCCTCACGTCACCGCTCCTCCCCCGCGCCATGTCCGCCGCTCCTCGTCGCGATCCTGGACGTCGCTCCTCCCCGCGCTCCTGACGTGAGCACTCACGTCGCGGCCGCGCTACTTCGGAAGGACTACTTTTTTTTTTTAATGTACATTTTTCAAATAACGTTTTTTTTTAAATTTATATAGCCTATAACCATCTGCACACCCTGACGATTACAACGGTGTATCCGGTGTGTGGATTGGCACTGTGGTTCCCGAGTTTACCCGCCTCAAAGCCTCTAAGTTCTTCCTTTATTATAGTAGTATAGATTACTCTGTTGAAGCTTTCTTTTGATTCTCATTCCTACTTTTTTAGAGTTTCTATTTCCCAATTTCTAACAAATTGTTAATAAAAATATTGGGCTTGATTCACACAAGTCAAATTACATGTGGAGATCTACTTACGTGTAGATCTACTCCTTCACCTAGGTATAACTCTCTCCTTTTTCACTGTTCACCATTTCCTAAATGATTATTTGCACCTAGGTGTAGGCTTATGTCTCCAAGCCTTTAAAAGAGAGGGTGGAGCCTCCAATGACGTTCAGTTAATTTACGCATACTAGCTGAGGTCTCCTCTACCAGGGCGGACTATATGATAGGATAGAGAAATATATGAAGTTAATAAAAAAAATTGTTTAAATATTGTAATGGAAAATATAAATGTAAAATAATTTAAAATAACTAGCATTAACTTGAAATTAATAAAATAAAAACACATTATGTCTTTAAATTAAAATGTGTATTAAATTACATAATACATTAATCACTTAGGGATTTAAACAAAATTGAATACAGGTTATAAGGTTGCAGTCCTCTCTTCCCCTCACTTAACCATCTAAATGAAGACAGTCCAAACATATACATTGAAAAACAATAAGAAATTACTAAGTGTAAGAAACTGCAATGCTAACTTGTGGGGAGGTCGACTCAGTCTTCTGTGATGGACCTCCCAGAAAGCCAATCATTCCAGTGCTTAAAAAGTGAAAACCGGTTTCATTGAGGAATCCTGGGTTTACCCATTATAGATGGGGCTTAAAGAGCAGGATTTCACTCACAGAAAAATTGCTTCAAATATTTTAGCATCACCAAAACAACACTAAAGTCAAGAAATCAATCAAGTAAGAAATTTAAAACAATGTGTTAAAAAGTGGAAAACATCGAAGACATAAAAAAGACCAAACAAACAAAAAATATATTCAGAGAAATAGGAGTTGTGATTTTTAAAAAAAAATTAATGTCCACTTAAAAAAATGTATTTCACTGAAAGGTATCCAGAGCATAACCTAGAGGTCATTCATGCACCAAGAACAAAAAAAGTGACTGACTAGCTGCTCAGCCTAACTAAGGCAGTGCAGGCTGGGGAAGAGTCAGTTACATTGTTGCTTTGATTACTGGGGGTAATCCCCATTACTCTTAGTCCTACTCGTCCTCGACCCAGTCATAACATCATAACACATGAGGTATTCCACCCGACAGGAAACAAAACAGGAAACGCTTTTTAGACTCCACCCACCCTCCTGTCAGGTGCTATAACACACCTCACCACCAGAAGCAAATCCTGATGTACCAAGCACCAAAGGCCTGGAAAGGGAGGGCGGGTGGGTTGTATAACTGGGTCGTGGACGAGTAGGACTAAGAGTAATGGGGATTACCCCCAGTAATCAAAGCATTACCTCTACGTCCCTCGTCCTCGACCCAGTCATAACACATGAGGCATACCAAAGCAACCCCAAAAAGGCCTTTGGCACACCAGAAACAGAAAACAGAACAGACACAAAGGAGTGCAGCAAGACAGAGTTTAATAATAAACAGAAACATACAGAATCAAACAGGGGGGGAAACCCCCACAGCTTGCAACACACCAGAACCAAAATTAGGGCGGTCAGACAGAGCACAATTCAAGCGATAATGTCGCACAAAAGTGGACTCTGACGCCCACGTCCCTGCCCTACAAATCTCCTCAAGGGGAACTCCATGGAAAGCAGCCCACGAAGCAGACACACCCCTGGTAGATCTCGCCTGAACACCAGACGGACAAGACAAACCAGAGCCCTGGTAAGCCAAAGAGATCACAGCCTTGATCCAACGACCCAAAGTAAGGCGAGAGGCAGCTTTACCCTTACCAGCCAAACCAAATGTAACGAAGAGGGAGTCAGAAGACCGAAACCCAGCAGAACGTGCAACATAAACAGACAAAGCACGCCTCACATCCAAAGAATGGAGCAAGACGTCAGAATGCGAGGAAGGAGAAGGACAGAGAGAAGGAAGAATCAATTCCTGGGAGGAATGGAAACGAGAACGAATTTTAGGCAAAAACCCGGGGTCCAAAGAAAGGACCACCACGTTGTCCATAAACCTCAAGAAGGGGGGAGAACAGCGCAACGCCGTAAGCTCGCCCAACCTCCGAGCAGATGTAACAGCGACCAAAAAGGCCACCTTGAAAGACAGGAACTTCAAGGCCACAGACTCCAACGGCTCAAAATGAGGGGACTGCAAGGCACCCAAAACCAAAGAAAGATCCCAGGGAGGAACCGGGGAGCGGACAGAAGGAGCAGAAAGAGAGAAACTCCGAAACAGACGGGAAACCAACAACCCGTCCGAAGGCAGAAGAGAAGCCGGATCCCGAAAGGCCCGGATAGCAGCCCACTGACCCTTCAAAGTGGACAAAACATAGTGTTTTTGAAAGCCATTAAAAAAAAACTGAAGAATAGAAGAAACATCACAGGAGGCAGGGGACAGGCCCAGGGAAGCACACCAAGAAGAAAAGGAAACCCAGTGCTTGGAATAGGAGGAAAGAGTGGACTTCCAACGAGAAGCCTGCATCACAGTGATGAGGTGGTCGGGCAAACCCCGGACACCAAGAGACAGCCGTTCAACCTCCAGACCGCCAAGGTGAGAGGAACCAACAGGAAGGTCGACGGGGAACCCAGAGGAGACGGGTAGCGGGGCAGGATCCATGGAGGGCCCACCGCCAGACTCAGCAGCAGAGGAAACCAGGAGCGGCGAGGCCAATAAGGCAGAACAGCCACCACCTGAGCCCCCACCCGCTGAACCTTCAGCAAGAAGGCAGGAATCAGAGGAAAGGGGGGGAATGCATAGAGGAACCAAGGAGGCCAAAGGACAGCCAAGGCATCCACTCCCCAAGCCCCCGACTCCGGAGTCCTGGAGCAGAACAGGGGAAGCAGGGCATCGGCCCGGGAGGCGAACAGATCCAGCACCGGAGTCCCGAATCTCAGGCACAGCAACCTGAAAATCCGAGGGGACAGACACAGGGTGAGAGACAACGGGAACCTCCTACTCAAGGAATCTGCAACCACGTTGTCCACACCCCGAATGTGCTGAGCAGAAAGGGCCACCAGATGACACTCGGCCCAATTCGCAATTGCACACGCTACCAAGTTCAGGGAAAGGCAGCGGGTACTGCCCTGGTGGTTGATGTAGGCCACGGTCACAGTGTTGTCCGACCTCACCAACACGTTGCATCCCAGAAGACAATCCTTGAAAAGGCGAAGAGCCCTCTCCACCGCAGACAGCTCCCTCCAATTCGAAGAACGGTGTGACTCCGAAGGAAGCCAACGCGCCTGCACCGCCCAAGGGCCTAGAGTCGCACCCCAACCGGAAGCGCTGGCATCCGTCGTCAACACCAAGGGGGGCGGAGGATGGAACCACATGCCCCTCTTCAGATTCGAAGAATCCAGCCACCACAGGAGAGCAGACACCAACTCCGGAGACACAGGAACAGGAATCGAGAAGTCCTGGACAGGAAAGGGCACTCAATGCTGAACATGCCGTAACAGAGGCCGAAGATGAACCCTGGCCCAGGGCACCGTGAACACCGTGGCAGACATGTGGCCCTGAACCACCAGCCACTGCAGGAGAGGAGCCGAAACCTTGGAAAGCAACCTCCTCAGCAAAGACTGAAGACGTAGAATCCGGGACTCTGGGAGAAAGACCTCGCCCAGCACAGAGTTGAATACTGCCCCAATGAAGGTCCTCCGAGTAGCAGGGTCCAGGTGACTCTTTGGCAGATTGACAAGGAAGCCATGATCCTTGAGCGTACGCATGGTCAAGGAAAGGTGGCGGGACATGACCTCCGGAGACGGAGCCTGCAGCAGCCAATCGTCCAGGTACGGAAACATGGACACCCCCAGGAGATGGACATGAGCCACCAAAGGAGCAGCCACTTTGGTGAACACCCTGGGTGCGGACCGGAGACCGAAAGTAAGGACGCAGAACTGCCAATGACAACCATCCAGGCAGAAGCGCAGGAACCGCTGATCCTCCAACGCCATCGGGAAATGTAGGTAGGCATCCTGGAGATCCAGTGACGTGAACACCCAACCTTCCTGGATCAGGGAATCACCTTCTGCAACGTCTCCATCTTGAATGGGATTTTCTGAACAAATAAGTACAGGGCCCGAAGATTGATGACAACACGGAACCCCCCCGTGATCTTCGGAACCACAAAAACAACAGAATATGTCCCCAGTCCACGTTCCAGGGGGGGAACCGGGACAATCGCCCGTTTGTCGAACAGTAATTGAACACCCTCCAGCAACGCTAGACGGCGAGCAGGGTTCGAAGGCAAAGAGGTCACCACCACACCCGAGGGAGGAGGAGGAGACATGAACTCTATCCGGTAACCCCGGGAAAGAACATCCAGCACCCACTGGTCCGAGGTCATCAGCAGCCAAGCATGTAGGAACAGCCGCAGTCTCCCACCAACCGCGGGCTGACCACCAGCGAGAACGGGCACTGGAACGGCGTAGTCAGGAGCGAGGAGCGCCAGACCCACCATCCGGCTGGGGCTTCTTCTGGAACCTCCGAGGAAAGGACCTACGAGCACCACGCTGGCTCTTAAACGAGTACTGCTAAAATCTGGAAGGCTGGCGAAAGGACCTGGCATTCGAGAAGAAGGACCCCTTTTGAGAAGGAGTATGACGGAATGATAACGAATGCTTCCTCTCCTTGAAGACCTTATGGAGCTTGTCCTCCAGGGCGTCCCCAAAAAGATGAGTACCAAAAAACGGCAACCTCAAGGCCATAGAACGCTGCACAGCATCCGTCTTCCAACCTCGCAGAAGTAAGTTCCGACGGGCAGCAACAGAGGAACCACAAGACAGAGCTGAAGCCCTGACAGAGTCAAAGGCGATGTCCGAAAGGAACTCAGATTGACGATCCATAGACTCCAGCAACTCCGGACAATTGCCCCCCTCCTGCATAGCAGAAAGCAAAGTCTTGAAGTCAGCCAGCAAAGACTGCGCAACATATGCACCATACACCCCTGACCTAAGTGCCAGGTGAGAGTCAGCATAGGACTTCTTCAGAGCAGAGTCAATCTTTTAACAACGCCATCCTTCAGGATATTATCATCAGCCATGGAAGGCCGACCAACCAGAGAAGCAACCACAGAATCCACCTGCACCGAATCAGGCAGGGCAACCTCCATATCCTGTAAAGGATACAGCTTAGACATGAATCTGGGCATAGAAATATGGTCCGGTCCGGGTCCTTCCACTCCTTAAGGAGGACATCCATGACAAAGGGGTGGATGGGCATAGAAGAAGACACAGGCTTCCGAAACTGCGGCAGAACAGCGTCCTGGGAGGCACTGGGCACAGATTCCATAGGGAAATCCCATATTCTACTGAACATGGCAGAGCAGATCAGGCATCAGCTCCCTCGAAATGTACTTGCCCTGCAGATCCACCGCACCCAAAGTAGACTCATCAGAGGTAGCGGAGGAAGAAATATCCGAATATAGGGGGGCAGCCGCCTCAGAGCGACCCCCCGCACCCTTCTTGGAAGCCTTGAGACTGGACAGCGTCTCCAAAAGCAGGCGCTTCAGCCGCTTAGAGCCACCCAGACCAGCACTCCGACCAGCAGGCGCAGAATCACGACTGTCGGAGGAGGAGGAGGAGGAGGAGGACGACCTAACAGGAGAGACATACTTTCTCTTCCTGTGGTGTTTCCCCATTGCAAATATCACCACGAAACACAGGAAACAGCAAAAAACCACACGGAATGCACAGCAACACCACAAGCGTCACAGGAGAGAAAACCGAACTCCGCCATAAATAGGAGGAAAACACTCACCCCACAGCTGTAGCCCCGTTGATTGAAGAAGGAGGGGCAGAAAACCAGCCTCCCAGGGGCGGCCAACGAAGGAAATCAGCAAAGTCACTCAGGCCGAAAGGAGACGATGACGTCATCGCCATGATCCGTCCAGCCAATCAGGAGATGAAGGCAGGGAACCCGGAGCCCACCCGGGCACCCGCCCAGGCAAAAATGAGCAGCCGAAGCCGGGAACAGCTACCTGCCGACTTCCGACATCTCCAGTCCCGGCATTCACTGAGGAACCGGCCCCCGCCATCCAGGGGCAACCCCAACTGAAGGGAGGACGTCCCCGAATCCACCGAGGCGAGCGCGGCCAGCCAACCAACACCGGCAAGGGCAGGACTCGCGGGGCAGCAGCACGCCCTTCCCAGCAGCAGCCAGTCCACCGGAGCAAGCCTCCAAGTGCGGCAGAGAAACGGGCAGAAAGCTCCGGGACGCCCCGCAGAAACATCCACTTCCAGCGCTCCTCCAGGAATTCAAGCGAACAAAAGAAATCCACGGGGACCCGAGAAGCCCCGCAACCCAGGGCCCCCGCCAGGAGGAAAGTACAGGAAGCCCAGCAGCCCATCTTACAAAAGGTCCCACAGAGGTCCACGAGCACCCCCAAGGCCCAGCCAAGGAGGAAACAACAGGACAGTTGTAGCAGGTAAGTGCCCGGCACTCACCCAAGCGTCACCCATCAGTAGTCCAACCGACAGGAAACAAAACAGGATTTGCTTCTGGTGGTGAGGTGTGTTATAGCACCTGACAGGAGGGTGGGTGGAGTCTAAAAAGCGTTTCCTGTTTTGTTTCCTGTCGGGTGGAATACCTCATGTGTTATGACTGGGTCGAGGACGAGGGACGTAGAGGTAATGGCTGGTGCACACCTTTTTCTGTGAAATGAAGCTGGAGTTTACATCATCTCTTCCTGGTCATGAAGAGTATAGTACACTGTCATAAAAGTTGACGTTTTGAGCACATTCATGAGTCATTTGCTTGAAATGAGCTTTCCTTCTTAAAGCAGACTTTTAGACCTATCATGGGTTTGTCCAAAGTGATTGCGGCAGATTTGGACCTGCAGTTGCATACACTGCAGTGGAGGTCACACAGGTCAACAAGTTTACACTGCAGCCCACAAGGGGCATCTGACCTCCCCAGCTCCACCTTCTGTGCACGTTGACGCTGGTGCTGCAGAAAGGTTGGATATGCCAGTTTACCCATTTTTCCCATATTTAGGGTCAACAGCACACACACCGGGAGTTCCTTAAGGCCTCCCAAACTGTACCAGCAATCTAAGTCCCAACAAATAAAACACACCAGACCACGTAAAATGAGCAAATCCCTCCCGTTATTGTCCCTCAGTGTAATACCGGAAGGATGCGAGGCTGAGTTGACCCGGCCTGCATTTCAATGTGCAAGTCACAACAGATTAAAGCAACGAGCACGTGCCAGCCCGTAACTTGCTGATACAATTCGCGTCATAGAGATCATTCGGTTCTTTAAATGAAAATCCTTTGCTGATGCGGGGAATGAGATTTTGATATCAATTTATGATCAATTTAATAACTTATCTCATTCATCTATTTTGGACCGTTGATATCTGTCATTGAGTAAAAGACAACCCCCGCATAGGTTAGACAAACCCCATTAACTGACGCCACTCTGAAGAACCACTTACAACTGATAAAGTTTGAAAGTTTTATATAAAGTCAAATTTGGATGCAATTACAATCCTCTCAGGATCAAGGTATACAAAAGAATACAAAATCAATTCCAATATCAGCAAATTAAAACTTCGATGTGAAGTGGTTCCTTGGCGTCATCTACAGAAAGAGAAAAGTATCACGTTAAATCTGTCCCTACTCTATGCTATGTGACATCCCTACTTCGCAAGTTCCTAACCTAAAAAGGTGTCAGCAGTTTGACTCCCAAAGAAGTTCAAACTCTCTTAGCCTCTAAAGGTAACTTAAGTTTAAGAAGCAGTACCCTCTCTGCCTACCCATCCGCTCTCTAAGGGTCCTCGGCCTACTGCTCTCTTGCGCTCTGATCTCTCTCAGCGCATCTGCTCAAGTCATCTATGCTTCGCCCTTCTCTCTGAGCTCCCTCTGAGCAAATCGCTCTCCCTTCGCTAATTGCTATCTTCTCCCCGGGGTGCTGTCCCTAAAATACACAATCACAGTGTGGGTGGAACGCCCCTTGACGCCTACCACGGACTTTCCCCGATGATGTCAGCTTCTAGCTTTGTCCATTGCTTCATCTCTTTCGCCGTCCGTTAAGTTGACCTTTCTCTTTAGATGTCATCTTCGTCTTCTTGTTTGCGACTTCTACTGACACTTTCAGATCAAAAGTCATATGAACTTAAACAAGACTTTAACTTACAACTGCAATTCTTGACCCTTCTAGGTCCTGTGAATGGTCATTCAAAAACAAGTTTCAAATTCTAAGCGCTTCTTATCACGTTCAGGCCATAAACCTTGTCCAGCGTTGTCACCTTAAATCTAACAAGTGCTAGACTTCTTGGCTCTCACGTCCACATCAAGCTATTCACGACTCCTGTGAGTCCACTAAATTACACACATTGGACTGTGCTCCTGCTAACCCTTGGTCAGTCAGGTTAGAATCACAAATGACCTAAACCTTTCTAACATTCTTACAAAAAGCCTTCTACACAGTATAACCTTTAACATATATTTTCGTATTTAGCAAAAGTCTGTTACATATATGTGAATACATTGTACATAGAATATAAACTACGTAAAGCATAACTTTATATTCTCATTCGCTATATCGTTTTATACATGTTCTACACATTTCTTCACGTTTCATTTCTCGCCGCTTTTCCGTTTAAAGGTTACACACGTACATGAATTCTACTTTGCACGTTCTACATTTCGTAAGCATTTCTACACCATCTCTACACCAGCCCACTACTTATACGGGCCTTCTAAATCTAATACATGTTCTAAAGTGAATACAGTTACATTTCCTATATTACTTTGGATTATTTCGGTTATCTATATGCTATAAGTGTCAACTTCACGTTACGATATACATTTCATTCCTACGTTATACGATGTGCTTGTAAATATGGCCTATACATAACTTTTATTCAAATTTGCGCTCTCTCACTGACAAGACTGCAGAATTAGAAAATAAACACCAGAGTTTTATAATGGCGCGTGGGTCAGTAGAAGCGACGTCTACTACTGAGGGAATGTGCTGTAATGTCCAAGCACAGCCGCTGAAGTACCAAGTCACATTTTCAGCGCTCCGTTTTTGTTGCAGAACTAATCGTATGAAGCTCATCATCATGGTGTGCGTTATTTATCTCTTTAGTGCTGGTACGCTGACCTGTCTGGGAAAGTACAATCGAGGATTCTATTAGAGAGGCCAGAGTGGATGTCTCGCTCACTTATTGTGCTGACAGTGTTTATAATGGCTTCCTCGAGGGCTTTACGCGAAAGAAATGAGAGCCGCATAGATGTTCCCTGGCAGCCATCATTTGGAGAAAAGAATCTCAAAAGAAACAAGCATTTACAAAGCAACGGTCTCGCCTTTGCAAAAGTTAGAGCTATTGGCATTGTAAATGACAAACTTTTTATTTATGTGTTTCTAGGAGTCATCACTAAATGCAATTTGAATAACATCTCTAAACAGGACTAGTTACAATATTCCCTCTTTTCATCGTTTCGAGTGCTCTTAAGCTTTTGTACTGTTGATCTTGTAAAGCAGCTAATCTCCTCTCTTGCTCTCTCATGGTTCGTTGTAACCGGTTCGACCTATACCATTTATATAATTTTACTAAACCTAACAATGTGATTATACAAATTAATACTCTCAATACAGGCTTTATTATGTACCACACTATGCTTTTACCAAGGTTGGCAAACCAACTCCCAACCTTTCCTACTCCATGACCAACTTTTTCCCAAACATTTATTTTTGATAAATCTTCGATCTCTTGATGAATCTGTGTAATGTTCCGTATGACTTTCTCAAGTGGTTTTGAATTATCAGGAATATAAGTACAACATTCCTGGACCTTCAAAGCCTTACAAACTCCGCCTTCTTTTGCTAGCAGTACATCTAAAGCAAGTCGGTTCTGAAGAACCATTGCTCTAATCGACTGCATCTCGCCTTCTACCAACATTAATGACCTTGCAGTACTTGCAGATAATCTATCCACAACTGTAGCCAGTCTCCTGATCTTAACATCGTTAAGTATTAAACCTAACATAGGAAACATTGCTCCAAATACATCTCCTACTACTTCTGCATCTCCTACTTCTCTTTTCGCTCTCCTCGAAGCCTTTCCTTCTATTATCGCTACATCCTTTGCATGATATATTTTGGGGAAGACAATTGCCAAGTAACACGAACCGTACCAGTTGTCAGGTAGTTTTACATAGGCATTTCTTCCACATACAAAATACACATTCGGAATAACTTGCATCTCCTTCATAAAGTCTTTCGTATAGTACTCCAATCTAAAAGCATGTTCGCAATTTACTTCACCTACAAATACATTCTCGTAATACGTTTTGCTTCGAGTTAAACATAACTTTCCTTTCTGCGTTCTATCCAATGCTATTGGACCATTGCTACCTTTCTTTTTATGTGCTTTCTCTTCTTCGGTCCAATCCGTTTTCCACTGTCCTGACATTTTTAGAATCTTCTGCCTTCTGTATCTATCATCTACTTGTCCTATGAACTTCTTCTCAACCTCTGATACTTTGCAAGTTAGATTATTTCTGCATGCATATGATGTATCTAGTGTATCCCAAGGAAGAAAGAACTTAGCTAGTCTATCCTCCTTTTTGTAATAGTCCCACTTATTCATTTGCTTATAATTCGGAACTTCAGGCAGTACCGAATCATAATTTGAAAAGTAGTACTCAAATCCTTCCCTACCATAAAATATACTAAGCAGTAAACTACATGTTATCCCATAAGTCAGTGGGAGATGATGATATCTAATGCCTTCGTCTACAGAAGCCGGCAATTGCATACAAACATAGCAATCTTTGGCCTCCATGGCATCGATATATTCATATAACAGTTTAGCATATGCGTTTGACCTAAAGTTTCCCTGTGACTCGTCTACATGTAATCTACGAGCTTCATCTGCCAATAACGCCTTTTCACGTATAACATTGCTCTCCTCGTTCTTCCCCACGAGAGCAGGTCTCAAAGTCGTTACAGGCTTTACATTTGCTGTTTCTTTATCGCTTTCATGTCCTATTATGTATGATATGGTCACTACCGTAATTATGAGAAAAATTACTACTGCTATTAGTGTACCTACTATACATCTAGCTTTTCGGTTTGGGTTGCCGTTCTCCATGTTATCAAAACAGCGTAGCTCCTTCTTTTGCGAAAAAGTTTTTCCTTCTGCAGTCTTTGTTTGCTTTATTTGCTTTCTCAGTCTGTAAAGTGCTTTTTATCAACAAAGTCTCTTTTTCGCAACAATGTCTTTTCTCTTTTAGCAACAGACAACCCTAACCCTTCTCCGTCCTCTAACTGTAATCCCTAATTTTATTCTTCTTTCCACTCGGCGCTAAGTTATCTTCTTCTTTATAGCTTATATACAAAAGTCTCTTATGCATCAACGATTATTCTCGCACCTGCAGCTTTCACAACAATTTCTAATAATTCAAAACGAATGACTTTTTCTTCTTCTTCTGGCATTTGCTGGCCAAAAGTTGGAAATTGTAATCTATTTAGCACTAGATCTTGAATTTGACTCAAATATGGGGGTATGGGAAGTGTGAAAGTCAGTAACCCCTCAGTCTCGAGTCCAGGCGTCAACATCCATATCTCCACTGCCACAAATGGATCGTGATCGATTACTTTCACTTTCTTCACTCTCCCAGATTTCTGTCCCCAAGACATCTGCTAGATAAGTCCACTCTGGGGTGGCGTACCTTCTGCAGGGCACACGTACCCTTCTCGATCTCCTTGGACTTTCAGTTCCTGAGTCTGTAGTTTCCTCTTCCTGATCCGATTCTTCAGTAATCGGGACAAGAGTTCTCTCTTGCTTTTCTTCCGAGCTTGGCCTTTTCCTTCTCTCCGGCCAACTGGCTTCGTCTCTCTTTGTCCTTCTGCTCCTTGTTCTTGGACCTGTCTCTTGGTCACTCTCAGTTTGTTCGATATCTGTGTCGGACTCCCAATTACTTTCTTCTCCTGAGGCGACTTCGGTCTCACTGATGTCCTGACCTTCGTCGACCTGTTCCGTCTCAGTCTCAGCCTCTTCGATCACCTCCACAGCTTGGCTTTCCCCCTCTATGGCTTCTCCGCTTTCCGCTGGATTCTCATCCGAGAGAGGAGCTGTTTCTTCTAGAGGTGTTGGCACTCTTCGGGTGTGTGAGGCATGTATCCAGTTTGGCAGACCTCCACACTTTACTGCAGTATTCGTCACAAGTATGACTTGAAACGGTCCTCTCCAGCGCACGTCTAAGCAGTTCTTTCTGACATGCTTCTTCACCAGGACCCAGTCCCCCGGACTCAGGTCATGGCACAAATCTTGTGCTGATGGAACCTCTGCAGCCTGGACCTGGAGGGACACAGAATTAACGGCATCAGATAGTCCCTTACAGTAGTCCAAGATCAAATCGTCTGTGATGTTCACTAGAGCTGCAGTCGGAACCGATGGCAATCTCATAGCTCTCCCCATTAGCACTTCATGTGGAGAGAGACCTGTTTTCCTATCCGGTGTGCTACGTATGCTCATAAGAACCACTGGAAGTGCGTCTGGCCAACTCAGGGATGTTGCTGAACAAACTTTGGCAAGTCTGGACTTTATCGTGCTGTTAATTTGCTCTACAATCCCTGAAGCTTCTGGTCGATAGCTGCAATGAAGTTTCTGATCGATATTTAAAGCTGAACATAGCATCTTCACTATTTCGCTGTTAAAATGAGTTCCTCTGTCCGATTCCAAAGAGGATGGCACCCCAAACCTCGGTATCAACTCTCTAAGTAACAATTTTGCTACTGTAAGTGTATCGCACCTACGTGTAGGGCAGAGGTCTTCAAACTTTTTGATGCCGAGACCCCCTTGTAAAACCTTTTTAGGCGTAAGGACCCCCTTACGACAAAAGATTCTAGAAACTGGTACTCCTCATCATCAACAACTATCGACAACCATAAATGCGCCTGTTAGACCTCATCACATCCATCCATCCATCATTCATCCACCCACACTTTCACACATCCATCCACCCTTTCATCCTTCCATCCATACGTCCATCCTTTACCTATCCACCCATCTATTCATCCACCCACCTTTTCACACATCCATCCATCCATCATTCATCCATGCAACCTTTTACCCATCCATCCATACATCCATCCTTCATCCATCCACCCTTTCATCCTTCCATCCATACATCCACCATTTCACCTATCCATCCTTCATCCATCCACCCTTTCATTATTCCATCCATACATCCATCCACCCTTTCATCCATACATCCATCCTTCATCCACTCACCCTTTCATCCATCCATCCACCCATCATTCATCCCCCCACCTTTTCACACATCCATCCATGCATCCATCATTCATCCATGCAACCTTTTATCCACCCATACATCCATCCTTCATCCATCTACCTTTTTGTCCTTCCATCCATACATACATCCTTCATCCATCCACCCTTTCATCCATCCATCCTTCATCCATCCACCTACCCTTTCATCCATCCATCCATCCACCCATCATTCATCCCCCACCTTTTCACACATCCATCCATACATACATCCTTCATCCATCCACCCTTTCATCCATCCATCCACCCACCTTTTCACACATCCATCCATCCTTCATCCATCCATCCACCCTTTCATCTTTACATCCATCCACTCATCATTCATCCACCCACCCTTTCATCCATCCATCCACCCACCTTTTCACACATCCATCCATCCTTCATCCATCCATCCACCCTTTCATCTTTACATCCATCCACTCATCATTCATCCACCCACCTTTTCACACATCCATCCATTCATCCTTCATCCATCCATCTACCCTTTCATCTTTACATCCATCCACTCATCATTCATCCACCCACCTTTTCACACATCCATCTATTCATCCTTACATCCACCCATCCATCCTCCATCCTTCCTTCCATCCATCCATCCATCCACCCACCCTTCATCCTTCCATCCACACATACATTCATCCTTCATCCACCCACCTTTTCTGTGCCTCTCTCATGGGGGTGGGGTCAGTATCTCTCTGTGTCTTCTTCCTTCTTCCTCTCTCATGGGAGGGCATCTCTGTGCTTCCCTGCTTGGGGGGGGGGGGGGGCAGACAGGCTGTATAAACACCTCACGGTGAAGAACAGTTTCAGGCACATTTCTCCTGCACAGGCGCCAGGTATGTGGGACTTGAACCAATGACTGTAATGTCCTTCTGCTGTTTGCTATGTGTGTTTGTAAAGCGCTCTGATACCTACGGGTTAAGCTAGCGCTATATAAAACGTTAAAAATAAAAATAAACCCCACAGCTAAGTCCATTGATTGAACTCAAAGGGCTACAGCCTCCTCCCCCAGACACCCCCCCCCCCCCCCCCACTCCCCAGCACGTGTAAGTGAGCCCGGCTGAAACAGCTTCGGGACACACAGAAAGGCACACCCGAGTACTTCACAGGTCTTCAGAAGACCTTTACTTGTTAATGAGGCGTGAATTAGGCCTCCACCGTGATCACCCGGCCTCAATCAGCCTGACGCCAGGAACTGCTGCACGCTCCAACAGAATCTGCGACCCCCTTCCCAGGACTCCACGACCCCCCTGGGGGTCGCGCCCCACAGATTGAAGACCTCTGGTGTAGGGTAAGCCTCAACCCATCTAGAAAATATGCACACAATCACTAAAACGTATCTGAGTCTGTTGCACGGAGGCATTTCTATAAAATCAAGCTGCATTCTATTGAAAGGCCCCCCAGACCTCCCAATGTGACTCAGTGTGACTGGCGTTCTCTTTCCCACGTTTAGTTGCTGACAGGTCGCACATCGCTGACACACTGCTTCTGCCGCTACTCTAAACTTGGGATTAAACCACGTTTGTCTGAATACTCTCACCATAGCATCTCTACCTATGTGCGCTGATCCATGCAATTTCCTTGCCATTGGACTAACAAGTTCATTTGGTAAAACTGCTCTCCCATCGGCGGAGATCCAGAAATTCATCTCGCTTCTGGAACAACCCGCTGTTTCCCAACTCTTTTTCTCATCATCTGGTGCATTTTCCTGAACACTTCTTAATTCATCCCACGTATCTACAGTATCCAACAACATTGTCAATTCAGTTCTTTCCTGGATTCCCCCCACTTTTACATCAGTGTGAGAATATCCCTGCTCTGCGCAATAACGCGCTACTTCATCCGCATAGCGGTTACCTAGTGATACAAAGTCTACGTTTTTCGTATGCGCAGCACATTTGACCACTGCTATAGCTGTCGGGCCTTGCAATACCTCTAACAAAAGTCTCACGAATTCTCCATTCCTAATGGGAGAACCCGAGGAGGTCATGTAACCTCTTTGAGACCACAACTGCCCGTAATCATGAACTACCCCGAAACCATACTGGCTATCGGTGTATATGGTGACTCGAAGTTTGTCGCCTGCTAGACAAGCACGCGTCAAAGCAACAATTTCAGCTACCTGAGCGGAGTGTACTCCTTCCAGGCAAGCGGCTTCTATTACTCTCGTAATTGTGCAAACTGCATAAGCTGCTCTCAGCTGACCGATATTGTCTCTTACACATGAACCATCAACAAAGAAAATTTCATCGGGGTCAGTCAATGGCTCATCCACAATATCGGGTCTCGGTTTGGTGCATAGTTCAGTCACATCAAGGCAGTCATGATCTGTACAAATTTCGTCATCAATCTCGTTTGGAAGTGGCATCAAAGTTGCAGGATTCAAGACGGAGCATCTTTTTAGGGTCACATTCTCGGCAGCCAGTATGACTTGCTCGTAGCTCTGCTAGATAAGTCCACTCTGGGGTGGCGTACCTTCTGCAGGGCACACGTACCCTTCTCGATCTCCTTGGACTTTCAGTTCCTGAGTCTGTAGTTTCCTCTTCCTGATCCGATTCTTCAGTAATCGGGACAAGAGTTCTCTCTTGCTTTTCTTCCGAGCTTGGCCTTTTCCTTCTCTCCGGCCAACTGGCTTCGTCTCTCTTTGTCCTTCTGCTCCTTGTTCTTGGACCTGTCTCTTGGTCACTCTCAGTTTGTTCGATATCTGTGTCGGACTCCCAATTACTTTCTTCTCCTGAGGCGACTTCGGTCTCACTGATGTCCTGACCTTCGTCGACCTGTTCCGTCTCAGTCTCAGCCTCTTCGATCACCTCCACAGCTTGGCTTTCCCCCTCTATGGCTTCTCCGCTTTCCGCTGGATTCTCATCCGAGAGAGGAGCTGTTTCTTCTAGAGGTGTTGGCACTCTTCGGGTGTGTGAGGCATGTATCCAGTTTGGCAGACCTCCACACTTTACTGCAGTATTCGTCACAAGTATGACTTGAAACGGTCCTCTCCAGCGCACGTCTAAGCAGTTCTTTCTGACATGCTTCTTCACCAGGACCCAGTCCCCCGGACTCAGGTCATGGCACAAATCTTGTGCTGATGGAACCTCTGCAGCCTGGACCTGGAGGGACACAGAATTAACGGCATCAGATAGTCCCTTACAGTAGTCCAAGATCAAATCGTCTGTGATGTTCACTAGAGCTGCAGTCGGAACCGATGGCAATCTCATAGCTCTCCCCATTAGCACTTCATGTGGAGAGAGACCTGTTTTCCTATCCGGTGTGCTACGTATGCTCATAAGAACCACTGGAAGTGCGTCTGGCCAACTCAGGGATGTTGCTGAACAAACTTTGGCAAGTCTGGACTTTATCGTGCTGTTAATTTGCTCTACAATCCCTGAAGCTTCTGGTCGATAGCTGCAATGAAGTTTCTGATCGATATTTAAAGCTGAACATAGCATCTTCACTATTTCGCTGTTAAAATGAGTTCCTCTGTCCGATTCCAAAGAGGATGGCACCCCAAACCTCGGTATCAACTCTCTAAGTAACAATTTTGCTACTGTAAGTGTATCGCACCTACGTGTAGGGCAGAGGTCTTCAAACTTTTTGATGCCGAGACCCCCTTGTAAAACCTTTTTAGGCGTAAGGACCCCCTTACGACAAAAGATTC
Source organism: Lissotriton vulgaris (assembly GCF_964263255.1). Taxonomy (NCBI): domain Eukaryota; kingdom Metazoa; phylum Chordata; class Amphibia; order Caudata; family Salamandridae; genus Lissotriton; species Lissotriton vulgaris. The sequence goes on from NC_141695.1 coordinate 379,298,632, forward strand.
TAGAAACTGGTACTCCTCATCATCAACAACTATCGACAACCATAAATGCGCCTGTTAGACCTCATCACATCCATCCATCCATCATTCATCCACCCACACTTTCACACATCCATCCACCCTTTCATCCTTCCATCCATACGTCCATCCTTTACCTATCCACCCATCTATTCATCCACCCACCTTTTCACACATCCATCCATCCATCATTCATCCATGCAACCTTTTACCCATCCATCCATACATCCATCCTTCATCCATCCACCCTTTCATCCTTCCATCCATACATCCACCATTTCACCTATCCATCCTTCATCCATCCACCCTTTCATTATTCCATCCATACATCCATCCACCCTTTCATCCATACATCCATCCTTCATCCACTCACCCTTTCATCCATCCATCCACCCATCATTCATCCCCCCACCTTTTCACACATCCATCCATGCATCCATCATTCATCCATGCAACCTTTTATCCACCCATACATCCATCCTTCATCCATCTACCTTTTTGTCCTTCCATCCATACATACATCCTTCATCCATCCACCCTTTCATCCATCCATCCTTCATCCATCCACCTACCCTTTCATCCATCCATCCATCCACCCATCATTCATCCCCCACCTTTTCACACATCCATCCATACATACATCCTTCATCCATCCACCCTTTCATCCATCCATCCACCCACCTTTTCACACATCCATCCATCCTTCATCCATCCATCCACCCTTTCATCTTTACATCCATCCACTCATCATTCATCCACCCACCCTTTCATCCATCCATCCACCCACCTTTTCACACATCCATCCATCCTTCATCCATCCATCCACCCTTTCATCTTTACATCCATCCACTCATCATTCATCCACCCACCTTTTCACACATCCATCCATTCATCCTTCATCCATCCATCTACCCTTTCATCTTTACATCCATCCACTCATCATTCATCCACCCACCTTTTCACACATCCATCTATTCATCCTTACATCCACCCATCCATCCTCCATCCTTCCTTCCATCCATCCATCCATCCACCCACCCTTCATCCTTCCATCCACACATACATTCATCCTTCATCCACCCACCTTTTCTGTGCCTCTCTCATGGGGGTGGGGTCAGTATCTCTCTGTGTCTTCTTCCTTCTTCCTCTCTCATGGGAGGGCATCTCTGTGCTTCCCTGCTTGGGGGGGGGGGGGGGCAGACAGGCTGTATAAACACCTCACGGTGAAGAACAGTTTCAGGCACATTTCTCCTGCACAGGCGCCAGGTATGTGGGACTTGAACCAATGACTGTAATGTCCTTCTGCTGTTTGCTATGTGTGTTTGTAAAGCGCTCTGATACCTACGGGTTAAGCTAGCGCTATATAAAACGTTAAAAATAAAAATAAACCCCACAGCTAAGTCCATTGATTGAACTCAAAGGGCTACAGCCTCCTCCCCCAGACACCCCCCCCCCCCCCCACTCCCCAGCACGTGTAAGTGAGCCCGGCTGAAACAGCTTCGGGACACACAGAAAGGCACACCCGAGTACTTCACAGGTCTTCAGAAGACCTTTACTTGTTAATGAGGCGTGAATTAGGCCTCCACCGTGATCACCCGGCCTCAATCAGCCTGACGCCAGGAACTGCTGCACGCTCCAACAGAATCTGCGACCCCCTTCCCAGGACTCCACGACCCCCCTGGGGGTCGCGCCCCACAGATTGAAGACCTCTGGTGTAGGGTAAGCCTCAACCCATCTAGAAAATATGCACACAATCACTAAAACGTATCTGAGTCTGTTGCACGGAGGCATTTCTATAAAATCAAGCTGCATTCTATTGAAAGGCCCCCCAGACCTCCCAATGTGACTCAGTGTGACTGGCGTTCTCTTTCCCACGTTTAGTTGCTGACAGGTCGCACATCGCTGACACACTGCTTCTGCCGCTACTCTAAACTTGGGATTAAACCACGTTTGTCTGAATACTCTCACCATAGCATCTCTACCTATGTGCGCTGATCCATGCAATTTCCTTGCCATTGGACTAACAAGTTCATTTGGTAAAACTGCTCTCCCATCGGCGGAGATCCAGAAATTCATCTCGCTTCTGGAACAACCCGCTGTTTCCCAACTCTTTTTCTCATCATCTGGTGCATTTTCCTGAACACTTCTTAATTCATCCCACGTATCTACAGTATCCAACAACATTGTCAATTCAGTTCTTTCCTGGATTCCCCCCACTTTTACATCAGTGTGAGAATATCCCTGCTCTGCGCAATAACGCGCTACTTCATCCGCATAGCGGTTACCTAGTGATACAAAGTCTACGTTTTTCGTATGCGCAGCACATTTGACCACTGCTATAGCTGTCGGGCCTTGCAATACCTCTAACAAAAGTCTCACGAATTCTCCATTCCTAATGGGAGAACCCGAGGAGGTCATGTAACCTCTTTGAGACCACAACTGCCCGTAATCATGAACTACCCCGAAACCATACTGGCTATCGGTGTATATGGTGACTCGAAGTTTGTCGCCTGCTAGACAAGCACGCGTCAAAGCAACAATTTCAGCTACCTGAGCGGAGTGTACTCCTTCCAGGCAAGCGGCTTCTATTACTCTCGTAATTGTGCAAACTGCATAAGCTGCTCTCAGCTGACCGATATTGTCTCTTACACATGAACCATCAACAAAGAAAATTTCATCGGGGTCAGTCAATGGCTCATCCACAATATCGGGTCTCGGTTTGGTGCATAGTTCAGTCACATCAAGGCAGTCATGATCTGTACAAATTTCGTCATCAATCTCGTTTGGAAGTGGCATCAAAGTTGCAGGATTCAAGACGGAGCATCTTTTTAGGGTCACATTCTCGGCAGCCAGTATGACTTGCTCGTAGCGTGTGAGCCTGCTATTTGTCAGATGCTGAGTCTTAGTCCTGGTCATTAACAATTCTACAGAATGAGGTACATACACAACTAACTGATGACCCATTACTACGCTTTCGGAACGCTCAATGCTGACACCCGTTGCAGCTACGGATTTGAGACATCCGGGCAACGCTGCGGCTACTGGATCTAATGTAGCCGAAAAATACGCTACTGGCCTGCGCGCATCTCCATGTATCTGGGCCAAAACTGCTAACGCGCATCCCTCTCTTTCGCAGCAGTAAAGCAAAAATGGTTTTGTGTAATCAGGCATTCCTAAAGCCGGGGCACGACATAAGTCCTCCCTCAGCTGCAAAAACGCCATCAAACAATCTTTGTCCCATGGTACCGGATCACTTACTCCTTTGTGCGTCAGTTGTAATAACGGTTTTGCCTTCAGTGAGAAGTTGGCTATCCACTGCCGACAATAACCGACCATACCTAGAAACATCCTGACTTCTCTTTGTGTTGTAGGCGCGTTCATTTTCATGATCGCCTCTATTCTGTCTGGAGACACCTTCCGCTTTCCCTTTTCAATCCTATGGCCCAAGTATTGCACCTCAGTCATACAATATTGCAATTTACTTGGAGACACCTTGTGTCCGTTCTCGGCCAAGTGATTTAACAAGGTTATGGTGTCTTCTCTGCAAGCTTCCTCAGTTTCTGACGCAACTAGGAGATCGTCTATGTACTGGACTAGAACCGAATTCTTGGGCAGTACTAGACTTTCAAGATTTCTTTTTAATAACTGGTTAAAGATCGATGGGCTTTCTGTATACCCCTGAGGGATACAACACCATGTTAAGACGCGATCTTCCAGCTTAAAAGCGAAAAGATACTGGCTCTCTTCATCTAAAGGAATTGAAAAGAAAGCCTGACACAAATCTATCACTGTAAACCATTCAGCTTGGAACGGTATCTGAAATAATATCACTGATGGATTCGGTACCACTGGACAACATGAGACAACATTATTAATCTTCCGAAGATCCTGCACTATTCTGTATTTTCCACTAGGCTTCTGCAAACCCATAATCGGGGAGTTACATGGACTTCCCACGATCTCCTTCAGTATTCCCTATTTAATCATGTATTCGATCACAGGCTTTATTCCTGCAATCGTCTCTGGAGTCAACTTGTATTGCGGGGTTCTTGGATACTCAGCATTGGGTCTTACCAAGATTTTTACTGGTTCTACTCCTTTGATCAGTCCTATTTCTTCTCCAGTAAAATCCCACACCTCAGCTGACACTTCCTCAAATCCTGTGGAAGTTCCTCCACTGTTAAGGTAGGATATAGTTCCACGCACTCTTGCGAGTTTACAACTTTAAAATCGGCGTCCTCATCATTGGTCTGCACTTCTACTCCTTCAGGTGTACAATGTATTGTGCAATTCAGTTTACACAATAAATCTCTTCCTAGCAAACACACAGGGCTAGAATCACAGATCACAAACTGATGTTCGTCACTGTAATTCCCTATCTTTACTGACACTGGTTCGGTCAAAGGATTCGTCATCCTCTTGTTTGCGACTCCTACCACCTGAATCGTCTCTCCCGATATTGGCAAACCTGGGACTACCGCTGATCTCAACGTGGATCGAGTAGCACCCGTATCTACCAAAAAGGTTGTAGGACATCCAGCTACTTCAGCCTCTACGTATGGTCCTCTCTGATCTACTTCCAGGGCTGCTCCTAGAGTACAGTCTTCCTCCCTATTTACTCGTTGCCCTGTAAGAGGATCAACGTAGTAGCATTCCTCTCCTCCTACAAACAATGGCATTTGTCTATAGGTTTTCCCTCCGTTTGTGATGCGAGGTGGTTGAGGAAACGGGGCTCGAGGAGTCTGAGTCCCCCCTTTGATAAACTTTCCCTTCGGGGTTGCGGCTCCCTTAACCACGTTATTCTGTACCTCTTCCTCCTCTTGTTCTAATTCCCCTGTCTCAACATTGTAAGGACACTCGCGTCTCCAATGTCCCACTTCGTTACACTGATGACACCTAGTTGTCTTTTTCAGTGTCGCGATATCCATTCTCGGTCTCGGTCTTTCTTCCTCATCTCTGCTCTGATTATTCTGTTTCTTTGCTTGCGTTCCTGTTCCCTGTTGCCGCTGTCCACCCTTTCCAGCTGCTTGCATTTGTACCAGCATTAATTTTTCCTTGAGTTTCTTTGCCTTTGAATCTATCTCATCGCTACAGTACCTTGCATACCTCAGAATTTCGTCTAAAGGTTTGTTCTGCCAACAAATCAGATGCTGTTGTATCATCAGGCTTATGTCTGGTCTCAATCCTAAAACAAACTTCGACACAAACTGTCCTATGTCCTTAGGATCCATTACGTCTAACCCACTGTATTGTTTAAATGCTTTCAGTAGCCTCTCATAGAACTCGTGAACTGTCTCTTTGGGCTCCTGAGTTGTTCGGTCTATCTTAACCCAATCTATGTCTTGTACTGGCACTTTCTCCTTTAGCCATGTTATTACTCTTTCGTATTTCTCCATGACTCTGTCTGATGGACCATTTGTCCGAATATCTCTCGGAGGCTCGCAAGTAGGCCATTCAACATTAAGTTTGCATGCCGTCCACAAATCTCCGGGTACTACGATATCGAACAATGTGTTCAAATCGATCCACAGCACCTTAGAGATCTTCATGAACCTCTCTACCTGCTTGTACCACTCAACGGGATTTTCTCTAAGCTTTGGGAAGGAATTGGTAAATGCCGCCAAATCCCCCCTACTCCAGGGTACATGAACATAGTTCCCGTTCGCGATTTCTCGCAATGGGAAAGCTTCCATTCGCATTAGGTCTGTATCCAGGGACCTTGTAAGTGAACTCCTTCTTACGGATCCCTTCTTAGACCATCTTTCCTCCCATTTATCCAAATTCCTCCATAATCTAATACTCTGAATCAGTTCCCTTATGTGTACCTTCAGCGCGATCGTTCTACGCTCATCCAGATCCTGATCTGAGCAAGTTAACCTATGATTACCCTGTAAAGCTTTGGTTCGTGACAGGTCTATCATATATCTATTTGCCAAATTCGATAAATTTTCATGAGCTGACCTCGCTCTCCGAGTAATGTCCTTGGATAAGAACAATATTTCATCTGGTGCGTACAATTCTAATCTCTCTATTGTCACGGTGCCATCAATTATTTCATCTAAGTCTGACTTCAAACTCATTACATCGAGCCGTTTTGCTTTTATTTCAGCTCTCAGTATGTCAGTCCTAGGTGGTTCGCTCATACCTCTCTCACCTCCGCTATGCGCCCTACGCCTAAGCACAGGTGAGTTATGGGGAGTTTTCCTTCCATCTCTTTGTTCCCACCTCTCTAGATCCCAAGCCTTTCCATCTTCCCGTGGGGTGTGGTGGAACATTGCTCCATCCCCCATCCCTACAGTGCGCCTTTTCGGCTCGGTTTCTCCAGATTCGAGATAGGATCCACCGTTCTGTTCTAAATCACTGTAACTCGCTTGTTGTCTGGTGTCGCTCAACAAAATGAAAGGCCCTCGCCGGTCTTCCATGTTCCCGTGATCTCGTTCTTGATCACCAGAAGTATGGCGAGACGTTCCGCGACTCCCTATATTCTCATGACTTCGCCCATGATCACCGGATGCATGGCGAGACCCTTCACGACTCTCCATGTTCCCGTGATTCAAATATTGCACCGTTTCACCCGGGGTATGGTGAGTGCATCTGAAAGTATTACGGTACTCCTGCGTCCTTCGTTCTCCTTCACTAAAGGTGACGCGAGGCACTTCGCCACACCCAGTACTCCTGTCGTCGCACATTTGCCTATTGCCGCTGATAGTAGGACAATTAATTCCTCTGCTTTCCTGACTCCCTCTCTCCCACTCCGGGCTGCTTTCGCCAGCTCCACAATGAGAGAGGATCCGGTTATCCTGATCTCTCCACTCTGCTCCTGTTTCTAAACTTTTATTCCGAGCCTCTTCGGCAGTATCCCATTCTTTCAGGTATTCCCTTAATTCTTTATGGGTTTTCGGTTTTGGTCCCCTTAAGTCCATTGGCCCTCTTTGACGCCCTTGTTCTACCCAGGGTCCTGTTGCGGCATCTAATGGAGTACTCCGACTCATCGGTGCTAATATCTGTCTCTGAGGATTCATCATGGTATCCCTATTCTCCATCTCTGCCCTTTCCCTACCCCATCGTGCCTGTTCCTCCTGCTGGACCCCTTCTGGGTTGTAGATTGACACAATAGGGCCTATGGTAACCGGTACTTGTAGAGCATCCGGCATTTGATAAGACCTTGCATGTTGCGTTTCTGGCATTTTCTGGACCACGAATCTTCCCACTACTCTCTGTTCGGAACTAGATTGAGGTACCTCCTCCTCTTTCTTAGCATCCCAATCTGTTACTGGGATCGATTTATATTCCCCCCATCTAGCTCCGTCCTCTTGTGGTAATATAGGACTTGCGGCCCCTCCGCTGTACGGAGGTGGTCTATCTGTTAATAGCCTCTCTATCAGTTCCTCTTCTGTCTCGCTTTCTTCTTCTTCCTCTAGAGGTTTCCTTTCTCCCGTGGCTTCTATCATTGTGAACAGTTTGTCCGCTTCTATCTTTTGCACTCTCCATTTCTTAGCTTCCTCATCCCATTTGGCATCCTGTACTGCCTTTACTGATCGTCTCACTCTTTCTTGGCGCCTCTTTACGCTCTTTTCGTGTGCTGTTCTAAACCATACACTAAGTGCTTCGAACTGTGTTGGCCTCGGCAGAGGTCTTGTTGCAAGCATTACCGCTTTTAGTTCGTTCAACACATCTAGCTTAAACGTTCCGAATCTCGGAAACGTCAGTTCCTTACTCCCTTCAGTCAGCTTATTCCACTCGGAGATCCATAATATCGAGTGCAAGCCTACATTCACTGCCATATAATAAGCTGGTGTGCCTTCTGGTGGAGCTTCCTCTCCGGCATATAAGTTTCTTCTATTTCTCCTAAAGAGTGCTCTTAAACTCTTAAAACACTTCATTTTCGATAATTTACAATTTTCCTCTTACTCTTCCTTGTTTACGTCCCGATGACAACCAACCAATCCCTACGCGGCTCTCGCTAATCGGCCTATCTCAGTGCGACTCTTCGCTGACGTCTGACAAACTAACCAATCTCAGCGCGGTTCTATGCTGACGTCACTCGTTCCCACTTGCAGCAATTCTCCTTCTTTCTCAACCCGTCTCACGATTTCATATGCGTTTTCATTCATACACCGAAAAATGACTACTTCCGTCCAAGCGATCACTTTTCTCTGACTGTACGGCCACAGTCTAACTGTAATTGCTACCTCAACTGACGAAACGTCTTCCCTCTTACGGTCAGACGATCGCCTCAACTGATAGGTTACTTACACACAGTAAACGTACGACCAGCGTCCGTTACTCATTCACTCACTCTTACGCTCCCCCTATCATCGGTCTGTCGGGAAATCAATGGTACCTCATGACCCCCTTTCAATGGTAGACAAATTACTCTGGGTGTTCGATACACCCGAACCACTTAAGTCCTTCCCTGGAGCTTAAGATTCCATCCGGTTGCGCGCGCTCACAACCTTCCCCCAATCACACTACAGGCATTCAACTCCGCTTGACATTACAACACAGGAACAACATAAAACACCGCAATCTTACAACGCATGACCCTTATACTCACTCTCGACCGACTCTGCTGCTTTTCTCTCGTCGCACCGTCAGCACCGTCTTCGGCTGCAATTCTTCTTCTGGTCGTCGATGACTAGGGACCTTGGGGTAAACTAAACCTGGCCTAGGTCGTCTTCCTCAAGAAGATAACCATCCTCTGCTACCAACTGCGGGGAATGAGATTTTGATATCAATTTATGATCAATTTAATAACTTATCTCATTCATCTATTTTGGACCGTTGATATCTGTCATTGAGTAAAAGACAACCCCCGCATAGGTTAGACAAACCCCATTAACTAACGCCACTCTGAAGAACCACTTACAACTGATAAAGTTTGAAAGTTTTATATAAAGTCAAATTTGGATGCAATTAAAATCCTCTCAGGATCAAGGTATACAAAAGAATACAAAATCAATTCCAATATCAGCAAATTAAAACTTCGATGTGAAGTGGTTCCTTGGCGTCATCTACAGAAAGAGAAAAGTATCACGTTAAATCTGTCCCTACTCTATGCTATGTGACATCCCTACTTCGCAAGTTCCTAACCTAAAAAGGTGTCAGCAGTTTGACTCCCAAAGAAGTTCAAACTCTCTTAGCCTCTAAAGGTAACTTAAGTTTAAGAAGCAGTACCCTCTCTGCCTACCCATCCGCTCTCTAAGGGTCCTCGGCCTACTGCTCTCTTGCGCTCTGATCTCTCTCAGCGCATCTGCTCAAGTCATCTATGCTTCGCCCTTCTCTCTGAGCTCCCTCTGAGCAAATCGCTCTCCCTTCGCTAATTGCTATCTTCTCCCCGGGGTGCTGTCCCTAAAATACACAATCACAGTGTGGGTGGAACGCCCCTTGACGCCCACCACGGACTTTCCCCGATGATGTCAGCTTCTAGCTTCGTCCATTGCTTCATCTCTTTCGCCGTCCGTTAAGTTGACCTTTCTCTTTAGATGTCATCTTCGTCTTCTTGTTGGCGACTTCTACTGACACTTTCAGATCAAAAGTCATATGAACTTAAACAAGACTTTAACTTACAACTGCAATTCTTGACCCTTCTAGGTCCTGTGAATGGTCATTCAAAAACAAGTTTCAAATTCTAAGCGCTTCTTATCACGTTCAGGCCATAAACCTTGTCCAGCGTTGTCACCTTAAATCTAACAAGTGCTAGACTTCTTGGCTCTCACGTCCACATCAAGCTATTCACGACTCCTGTGAGTCCACTAAATTACACACATTGGACTGTGCTCCTGCTAACCCTTGGTCAGTCAGGTTAGAATCACAAATGACCTAAACCTTTCTAACATTCTTACAAAAAGCCTTCTACACAGTATAACCTTTAACATATATTTTCGTATTTAGCAAAAGTCTGTTACATATATGTGAATACATTGTACATAGAATATAAACTACGTAAAGCATAACTTTATATTCTCATTCGCTATATCGTTTTATACATGTTCTACACATTTCTTCACGTTTCATTTCTCGCCGCTTTTCCGTTTAAAGGTTACACACGTACATGAATTCTACTTTGCACGTTCTACATTTCGTAAGCATTTCTACACCATCTCTACACCAGCCCACTACTTATACGGGCCTTCTAAATCTAATACATGTTCTAAAGTGAATACAGTTACATTTCCTATATTACTTTGGATTATTTCGGTTATCTATATGCTATAAGTGTCAACTTCACGTTACGATATACATTTCATTCCTACGTTATACGATGTGCTTGTAAATATGGCCTATACATAACTTTTATTCAAATTTGCGCTCTCTCACTGACAAGACTGCAGAATTAGAAAATAAACACCAGAGTTTTATAATGGCGCGTGGGTCAGTAGAAGCGACGTCTACTACTGAGGGAATGTGCTGTAATGTCCAAGCACAGCCGCTGAAGTACCAAGTCACATTTTCAGCGCTCCGTTTTTGTTGCAGAACTAATCGTATGAAGCTCATCATCATGGTGTGCGTTATTTATCTCTTTAGTGCTGGTACGCTGACCTGTCTGGGAAAGTACAATCGAGGATTCTATTAGAGAGGCCAGAGTGGATGTCTCGCTCACTTATTGTGCTGACAGTGTTTATAATGGCTTCCTCGAGGGCTTTACGCGAAAGAAATGAGAGCCGCATAGATGTTCCCTGGCAGCCATCATTTGGAGAAAAGAATCTCAAAAGAAACAAGCATTTACAAAGCAACGGTCTCGCCTTTGCAAAAGTTAGAGCTATTGGCATTGTAAATGACAAACTTTTTATTTATGTGTTGGTTTTGAAAACAGATAAATAAATGGCATTGTCATTTACAGTGCCAATAGCTTCATCTCTCACACTTGTATGTGCTTAGGGGGCCTGCCTCACAGGTGTCTTTGGTCAAGCGATTTACTTCTCGTTCCTTATTGTGTATTTGACTAATTTCCCTCACTATAGCAGTTTGCGTGATTTAAATTAGTTGGTGCTGTCATTACCATACTTCTGATTACAACTACTGCACGTGCTTCTAACAAAAAACGATATAATCTACTGAGAACTATACAGTCTAATATAGGAAAGGCTGGTTAAATGAAAGGCAGATGAAGAAATGTTGAGCCCCGTTTTAAGGTAATCTTTGTACTCTGATTGGCAATCTTGCTAGTACACCACTCAGATTCTTAGCGGGCATTTACACACTTCAAACATTGTTATTTTATAAACTCTCAGATTATACATATTGAACTCAAGAGTGCCAGTCATGGGTTACAACAATTTCTGTTTCACCTGCATTTAAAATTCAATAAAATATTTTGAACACAACAATTAGGTCCAATAAAATATATTTCTGAGGTAATATAGATGTCCTACATATCTTTATTAGTTATACAGGATTAAAGGGCCCAATCACACCAATTGCCACGAACAGCTCCATCGCCTTCAAAGTCCACCAATGGAATCCCTAGATTACAGGGATGATGTGGAGGTACAGAACGCCGTCTCATCACAATGCTGCTACATCACTTAGTTGCATAACTAGTTACGTAACACCACACTGGCTTTAAGGAAAGTGTAACCACACTGATGCTTGGGTTACATTAGCTCTTAGTTAATGGTTCAGTGTGTGAAAAACTCCACTTGGCTTCAACTTACTACCAAGGAAAAAGTGCTCATGGCACGTTGAAAGAGATTTATTAAAGAGCACTCTGCAGGGCGGTATGGTTTAAGATTCCTACATATATGAATTCCACAGGCTGAGCTAACTGTTCAGATCCCAATAATGTTTTTTTCATTCTTTTACCAGTGTTTTCTCACATCTTACTGCAGTTGTAGGTATAAAAAAATCCGACAAATGTTTTGCTGTGGGTATAAAGAATTTCTTGAGCTTCCTCAAGGTGTAAATATGTTAAGTGTTTCTTATTTGAAGTCACTGTTCAACTTCAATTTCTGTACTAAACCAGGAAAGAACACCAGAGAGTGGAAAATACTCCAGCAGTATTAGTTTCCTATGTATCCTTCCTCTTGTGTTTTCACCAGCATTCAAGCAGCCCATGTATGTAGCCCATTCAAATGCACTGCCTGATCTTATTTCCAAAAATATCATCACTTCCTATTACGGCCATGATGGCTGATTACAAACATGTCACAGCAGGCAGCAAGGTCTAATCTGGAATAGTGTTCTGTAAGCATCATCATCATCATCATACTGTGTCCTTAGTGGCGGGGCTGGACAGAATAAATCAAAAACGGTCCTGGATCCCCCCCTAAAATGTGCCCCACATTTTCAGACATTGCTTGGTTGGTATAGGGAAGGGAACAAAAGAGGGCACATAGTGCAGGCACAGACGATATTAATGGGAACAAAAGAAGTACAGACCAATCCGAAAGGGGGTACACAGCGCTATTGATTATATGTGGAGCAATGCTGAGGAGTGCATAGCATAAATGAGCTAATGTAAAGTGAATGTGTTTTGGGATTGGGGACAATATTGAGATGCATATTAGATGAGCGTTACAACCTTTTAATGAGAGTATAACCAGGGCCACTGGAATTACAGGATTCTGTGTGTGCGGTTCACCACACTTGCTAAATATTCCATAATCTACTGCATAATCTGAGCATTACAAAAAAAAACCTGTTAGTGGCGGAAGAAGATAAAAATTTTAAACAAAGGCAGATCACATGGTGCCACAGTAGCAGACACTTTCAGGTGTCGGTTGCTGTATTCTAGAATAATGATTCAGAAAAGGGGTTGGTGATGAACAGAGTGTCTGAATTAAGCAGACCACTCTTACCCAGTCCAAAGATCAGGGGCTTGATCCATCACCGTTTTTTAGCTCACTGCACCATCCCAGCTCAGAACTTGGCTATATGCAAATTAGTCTGACCCTGGCCCAGTGCATCATGGGAACAGGGCAGACCAAACTACCAAGCCAATTCTTGTACTGGGAAGGAAACAAGCTACCGGGGACCGGTTTCTGGCATTTCAGCCGTCTTCGGCCCGGCTTGCTTGAATCCTGATGGTGCAATGAGCTAGGGACTCACATCTGAGTATACCCTTCCAAGCTTATGGTGGACAAAAATGATTCAGAAAAGGGGTTGGTGATGAACAGAGTGTCTGAATTAAGCAGACCACTCTTACCCAGTCCAAAGATTAGGGGCTTGATCCATCACCGTTTTTTAGCTCACTGCACCATCCCAGCTCAGAACTTGGCTATATGCAAATTAGTCTGACCCTGGCCCAGTGCATCATGGGAACAGGGCAGACCAAACTACCAAGCCAATTCTTGTACTGGGAAGGAAACAAGCTACCGGGGACCGGTTTCTGGCATTTCAGCCGTCTTCGGCCCGGCTTGCTTGAATCCGGATGGTGCAATGAGCTAGGGACTCACATCTGAGTATACCCTTCCACGCTTATGGTGGACAAAAATGATTCAGAAAAGGGGTTGGTGATGAACAGAGTGTCTGAATTAAGCAGACCATTCTTACCCAGTACAAAGATCAGGGGCTTGATCCATCACCGTTTTTTAGCTCACTGCACCATCCCAGCTCAGAACTTGGCTATATGCAAATTAGTCTGGCCCAGTGCATCATGGGAACAGGGCAGACCAAACTACCAAGCCAATTCTTGTACTGGGAAGGAAACAAGCTACCGGGGACCGGTTTCTGGCATTTCAGCCGTCTTCGGCCCGGCTTGCTTGAATCCTGATGGTGCAATGAGCTAGGGACTCACATCTGAGTATACCCTTCCACGCTTATGGTGGACAAAAATGATTCAGAAAAGGGGTTGGTGATGAACAGAGTGTCTGAATTAAGCAGACCACTCTTACCCAGTCCAAAGATCAGGGGCTTGATCCATCACCGTTTTTTAGCTCACTGTACCATCCCAGCTCAGAACTTGGCTATATGCAAATTAGTCTGACCCTGGCCCAGTGCATCATGGGAACAGGGCAGACCAAACTACCAAGCCAATTCTTGTACTGGGAAGGAAACAAGCTACCGGGGACCGGTTTCTGGCATTTCAGCCGTCTTCGGCCCGGATTGCTTGAATACTGATGGTGCAATGAGCTAGGGACTCACATCTGAGTATACCCTTCCACGCTTTTGGTGGACAAAAATGATTCAGAAAAGGGGTTGGTGATGAACAGAGTGTCTGAATTAAGCAGACCACTCTTACCCAGTCCAAAGATCAGGGGCTTGATCCATCACCGTTTTTTAGCTCACTGCACCATCCCAGCTCAGAACTTGGCTATATGCAAATTAGTCTGACCCTGGCCCAGTGCATCATGGGAACAGGGCAGACCAAACTACCAAGCCAATTCTTGTACTGGGAAGGAAACAAGCTACCGGGGACCGGTTTCTGGCATTTCAGCCGTCTTCGGCCCGGCTTGCTTGAATCCTGATGGTGCAATGAGCTAGGGACTCACATCTGAGTGTACCCTTCCACGCTTATGGTGGACAAAAATGTAGAATATAGAATAAACAGGTATTAATGAGAAGGTAGCTTTTCCCGTACAATATTAATGTACCAAATTGATGGACTGAGAATGGGCTTTTCCATCATAAGAAAAAGCCCTGTATATTTAAATGTAAATCAACCATTATACAAATAATTTCTTCTTTGTCATGAAAATGTTTTGTTTCATAATTCGTGGAAATGTATATTGCACCACAGAAATTTGGTAAGTTGATCAATTAGACGAACAGCCACGTTTTCTTCAAAGTAAGTAGACTTATTGTTCACTAACCCACTACAAGAAAGCAGCAAATATTTTAAGAGGGCACTTAGAGTACAGAAAAATCCCAAATATTTTACTTCTCTCTTAAGTCTGTTGTCTTGAATTTTACAGTGACTCAAGATGAGAGAATTATCTTTCACGAATGGGATGTACAATACTGTTTTACAAAAATATTTCTTGATGGAAAGAGGTACTTCTAGAAGCTCATAGTTTGAACACAGTGTAAATAAAAACGGAAGATTAGTTCTAAAATATAATTGGAATATGCTGAATAATTTATTTTGGAAGAAATGCGTGCACCTAGGTTTCTTGTGCTGAGCCGAATAGTGAATATTTTAGTGAACATTTTACACAATTTTACAATAGGAGTTCGAAGGGACATTTTTAATAAAATGAAGATATACCAATGCACTCAAAAGTTATCACGTCAGTAAGTAATATTATAAACAACAATAAATAATAATGTGCAAGGCGACATTATTATTTATTGTTGTTTATAATATTACTTACTGACGTGATAACTTTTGAGTGCATTGGGTATATCTTCAATTCATGTATTTGGTAGTTCCCCTACCAAACATCGAGTGGTTTAAGGGCTCCCCACTCACCCAGGTGCACCATCCATTGTTCTTCCCCATTACCAGTGTGTTCACTTCTGGTTGTGCACCCATCGTCCTTTTCTGACTCAAAGCCTTTTAGGTGTGTTCTTATTTTTAATAAAATGGTCTAGTGGTTCCATGGAGACTAGTCCATGCTGCCTATAGAAAGAGAATAATGATACACGGCCTTCAGCGGCGGCCCCAAGGAAATCTGACTTTTTACACGGGGCAGTTTTGTTCCTGACTTTTGATCGCTAGATATTGCCAGATAAGGAAGAGAAGAAAGATATACATAAGACTCTCTGTGAAACTACTGGACGCCATGGGGACATTTGCTGTTTTGCCCCCTGCCTTACCTGCAGCTCCTCGCCGCTCCCGCTTTGCGGGAGCCGCTTCGTGGAAGGACCCACCAACGCCACTTGTTGCCCATTTGCCTGACCAACTGAGGGATAGAGAGGCTGCAGGGGAGTAGCGCGGCAGGGACTCACTATCCCAGGAGTCACTGCTCGACCAAGCAACATCCGGTCAGCGCCCCCCTGCATGCCCCGCCCACAACCGCCCTCCTTCTACTTAATCCGGCGAGGGCCCGCCTTGCAGGACGCAAGCGGGACGCCGGGCGAAGCCCGGGCAAAGGGCGGGCCGTCTGTGGCCGTCCGGGGCCAGCAGGGGCCGGGACGGGCCACCCCCCTAAGAACACAGGTAAAATCGTGATATTGACATTGCGCTACACAAGTATCTGACTATTCTGCAGTAACTTCCATATGTCTGCCTATACCCCAATGGCTACTCGTTCTGGCAGATGTTCAAGGCGATGGGGAAATTCTACAATAGGCACTATGGACAACTTCATAACTCGTGCTGTTTCTGTTGTGGAGAAGGAAATTATTTTAGCAGAGCGAAGATTATCGCGGGAATATCTTGCACATAAGCGCTCTTCCCTGGGAACACTGGTACAGGCTATATCCCCAACCAATACTACTCCAGCAGAACCCTTACTTTCCACAACACTTAGTTGCACGCAGCCCTGTATTACTGACTCAAGGGTAGATAATGGTCATCTCGATATTATCCCTGATCCAGAGATAACAAACAGGAGTCCAAGTAGTGTTGTTGTTACATCGAATCATTTAGTTACAACAGTAGCAGACCCACCTACTCTGCCCGTAATATTGATTCATGAAGCACCGATAGGACAAGACCCACTACCCTCCCCGGTAAAGGCAAGTTGTGTAGCATTAAAAAGGAAGAGACTAGTTACCCCACGTAAGGGCTACAGACTAAAGGCCCTTAAAAGAATACGAAGAAACCAAATTAACGGGGGTGTCTCTTGTAAATCTACAGGGTTTGAGATCAAGCACGCAGGGGCAGAAGTAAGTGAGCAGCAAGAGGGTGACCCTGCAAATGCTTCGGCTAGTCCCGCACCGGACATTGCACTGGACAATTGCCCAAAGGATCCATCTGTAGTCAATCCTTTGATGGAACAGATCCAACATTTAATGTCAACTTTGATTTTACCCGTGATTGAAAGACTGAAAGGGCTTTCGGAGCGTTTGGATAAATTTGAACAAACTTCTCTAGATAACTTCTTTGCATTAAAATCATTAGTGAAACTACACTCTAAGATTGGAGCTGATACCACAAGGGGAGAATCTAGCCCGACAATGCCCAAACCACCGGAACAAACTCGACCACCAAGAAAAGATAAGGTGATAGACCGGAAAAAGGATAATGTCGTAAAAGGGGGATCGCAAGCTGCCCCTTCTGGGGTGCAGTCAACCAATGGAGGAACTTAAACTGTTGTCACCCCAAAACCTGCGCCACGTAAAGGAAAACAGGACGCACTAACATCTAATACAGTATCTATCACCTCCCAAACGTTAGTGCCATCGAGAACCGATGAAGGGATAGGAACCTCCGCTTGCACTACAAACAGTGTTCCTAACACTAAAGACCCAGTAGCTGATTGCAACTCAGGCAAATTATTGCCTAAACAAGCTCCAAATGCCGACCTTCCACCTGGATGCCAACCGTACGTGGTAGTGCTCACCGGTGTCCCTCCCCTGAAACCTGATAGAAGGGAGTCCTATGACGAACTCAAAAATAAGACCTTATATTGGTTGAGAGAAAATAGACCTCTCCCATACACTATTAACTGTCAGGTTATACACGTTCGAAGAGTCAACTGGTTGGGCACCAGGCCAAAGGACATAAGGGGGGACTGTATTCTGGTGAACTTTAAAGACCCTTCGGTAGCCCACCTTGTGTACGGCCAAAATCAACGGATAGGACATCTAGGAATTGGAACTTGTGACCTTAGTTACTTTTATCCAAAGCAACTAACACCAGGTAATAGAGGCCCACCTTGTGTGGGCATGATGAGTAATAGGTACTCGTTCTTTGATCCCCCCACACCTGGTGGTGGAATGCAATTACAGAATATGGGAGTGGACACAAACTGGTCATGGTGGGGTCGATGACAAGAAGGAGAGTTTGAATGCTGGGAAAACCCTTCCCCTATATTCAGTGACCCTTCAAAGGACTTATGTGTAAGACCATGTGCAAGATCCTGTGTAATGCCTCCTGTAACTGAACCAGTCAAAACTACACGGGCTGGAACATTGACTGTTAGTATTGCTAGAGAACACCCAAAGAGGGCACCTGTGGATATTCTTACTGTATTGGATCAAAACATGTCACTACCAGTACGCACGGAGGTCCAGGAACTAGTGTCTAGTAGTGGGCTTCTGGACGGACCTAAAGGGGGGGAAGCATCAAATGTACATAATGAAAACGATGCGAGAGATAAAAATTCTGTCATGGAATATTGCAGGGTTATCAAGAAACCTTTGTGACAGGGTTTGGAGTTCTTTCATGGAAGAGCATGATATCATACTCTACCAAGAAACTTGGGCAATCAATATGGTTCATAGACTCGGTTATAAAGCATTTCACTGTGGGGCAATTGCATCTACAAGAGGTAGACCTTCAGGGGGCTTAATAATTTGGATAAGAATATCCCTGAATGTTGTTGTTTCACCTTTGTATTTTGTTTCTAATGATTTGCTTGGGGTAAAGGTGACCACGAAGGAAATGGGGGATGTCTACCTTATAAATATTTACAACAGGCCAAACCCCTACAACAAGGAATCTATGGTTGTAGAACAATTAAGTTCGTGTCTGGGTACTTTAGAGCTAAACTCCCAAGTTATTATAGGCAGGGATTTTAACTGCCAATTCGAACCTGTGTCGGGGCTTGAAAATCTACTAGAAAATGAAGACAGGGCTCGTGACATCCCTTCTCTAGATAGTGTAAAATCAGTTAAAAGCTCAGTGGCAGCCATGCAGATTTTCTTTTTTTTTTTTTTTTTAATTTTTGAAAACCTTTATTGTGCACGAGGAAAAATAACAAATACGGGCCTACAACCATCCGGCCGGCCACGAACACTCAGTTGAGCACTACAGCTTACATTATGGCGACACAGTACTGCATCAGAACCGCAAACATTGAAAGGAAGAAAAACTGGAGGATGTCGCAGCACAGTGGCACAGGATGAATGAAGGTTAAATTTTAAAGTTTTTTGTTATGCAACTATCGTTCAGGCCGTAGTGTTCCGTACTAATAAAATAAAAAATAAGAACAAGGTCGATGTAGGTGGGACACGACATTAGCAACTATATCAAGCAATTCGTATATCAACAATCAAGTCCCCGCCAGGCAGGATGGTTACACAATATCCATGCTACAGAGTAGCGCCTATAACCCAGTCACATTACCACTGCCACCCAACACCCAGCACTCCCTACCATGGGCAAAAAGGTGAAATCATAAAGGAATAAAACAGGTCCCATAGAAACTAACAAAAAGGAAACATAACCCCCCACCCTACACACATGCAGAGGCTATGGCCTACCCCCCCTCTAGCAGCGTGCCTGTCGCCCTATAAACCCGAAATTTAGGAAGAAGAGAAGTCGGAAGAGAGGAGAAGAGACAGCAAGAAATGCCGAAAGAAGGAAAAAGGAGATGAAAAGAAAGAAAATGTCACTCTTGACTATAGGGAGGGAGAAAAGGACAAGCTAATCTGCCACTCCCAAAAGAAGGAGGTGGGGAGGAGCCCACCCAGCAGCCGATCTCCCGGACTCCCAGCCATCTGCAACCCTAGCGCCTTGCGGAGTAAACAATCAGCGTCATGTAGGAGAGGAGGAGCAATTCTGAGGAAACAGGCAAGGGAAACCGGAACAGTCCCAACCCATCCTCCGCCCGCCCCTGTATCTATCACATTGAGTAAAGCCTAGCCCTGGCCCGATTTAGGACGTCCCCCTGTGCCCGCACACCCCGAGAAGCCTGATCCAGCAAGAAGAAGGGGAAAGCCCTCCCCCATAAGAACAAAGGGACAAGATGGCCACTCTCTGCAATGGAGAAAGGTCCCGGAACAAAGTAAAGTACGCCAGTCCCAAACCAGTTCGGTACTGAAATCGAGCAAGCAGATGAAACCCACAGTGCTACACAGAGCGGCAAACAATGAGGCCCCCACAAAAGAAGCACAGTCAGGCAGGATAGGCAAACATAGTGGCAGCAGCCTCTGGGGCTCCGTGGGAGGGGTTGCTCTCCGGGCTGGAGAGGGAAACAACGTAGCAGTACACAAGCGGGAACATTGTAACTCAGTCTCCTGAACACCACGGGGTCGTCGAATAAGTCCACACTTTTCCGGCAAAAATGTTGCACTGACCGGGATCAGGGGGGGCTGTGCCGCGGAGCAGGGGGAGAGGATAGGCAGAATGTATTCCGATCCAGCCAGGCAGCCTTCGACCTTCTCCTCCAACTGCAGCAAATTCGCACGCCATTCGCACCGCAGTTCAGCTAATGCCAGGATAACAGAGGCGAGGGTAATTTGTGTGCGGTCTCCCATTTCCCCCGCAGAATGTGCCTCCGCAGATAAGGCAGCTCCCAAAGCAGACGTACAACGGAGCTGTCGGACGGAGGCCAGGGCGCCACCCGCCATCTCCACAGAGGAGCCGCCACTCGGGTCCCCACCTTCGAGCATATAGCGTTGTCAGGCAGCGCCTGGGCAGGAGAATATGAGCCGCTCCCCCGAGGCAGGATAGGACCACCTTCGCAGGATGCCAACAATGGGGGGGGGGGCTCCTTGCCGGCCGACACCGGAGAGGCGAGGCAACAGGGAGGCTACGGCCACTGAGGCGCCCACGGCATGCGCTAAGCAACGAAAGGGTGTCTCACCGCTGGTTCCGCGAAGAGCAAGTCAGGAACACCGTCGGCAGGCAGAGACAGTTGCTAGAGCGCGCCACCACAAAGGCCGACTCTCCCGTCAGCCAGTCCAGGATGTCAGAGCCCCCGCAGGATAATCGTCTCCTGCGGCCACGGCAGTCACTGGCGGTGCTTTGTAATGCAGAGCACGGGTCCGGGCCAGGGTCGTCTCCCCTACAACTCTCGACGGTTCTCGGTCCGCCGAGTGGGTAGAGACACCGGAGGGGCACCTCCGGAATCAGGAATCCTCCTTCTTCAATCCGCCGGTGCACAAGTACAGGATAGGGAGCAGGATCATTGTGCGGGAAGCAGGGGCGCAGGGAGCCGGGAGATCACACGTCCGTCTCCGCGGCCATCTTGGCTCCTCCCCAGCCATGCAGATTTTCGAACTAACTGTGTCTAATGATCTAAGGGCATGTAATGGTCGTCTTGATCCCGATAAACCAGCAAATTATAGATACAGCAAGGGGATTTCTAAATCACTGATTGATTTTATGCTGATTACAACCAACTTGTGGCACTTATTGCTGGCTTTTAAAGTCGTGAACAGGCCAGAAAGCGACCATTTCCCTCTACAACTGAGGTTACTTTCTCACCCATTTTTGACATCACTTGGGGAAATAGAATCTACCAGGGAGGTGGGAGAGGTCGAGGTTTCTAACAACAGAAGAGCTATAAAGTGGCCACACATATTAGCAAAAAAAGATATACTTGTGGGTATTTACAACACCTTCTCAGATACTATCCCCTTATATAACAATCTGTGTTTGGGTTCCCAGGAAGTCCTCAAAATGCACTACCATTTGGTAGAATTACTACTATAGAAAGAGAATAATGAAAACTCTCAAGCTATCAATGATGTTCTCTGATTGCATGCACACTAAAATCAAAAATTATATATAATACACTAGCCCCTCAAGACTTCATAAATAAAGGTCATATACAACCGCTTCCAGAGTCCCCTACCGAATTAACTTACTGAGGCGGACGCTCAGCTAAACTGTGAATTCTGAGTCCTTTGTGTTTTTTAGTGTCCGAGTTGATTGTAAAAGAAAAATTGTAATTTGATATATTCTTTCAAGTTCAGATATTCTTGTAAGCGCACATATATTTTCCTGTCCATTGATTGTAATGTTCTACACTAGTGAGTTTGTTATGATGCTTGCTATTGTCACAGTTGGGGGCCACTATATCACTGTTTAGCACTCTGACACCCTAATGGGTCACGTTCACGCTATATAAAACCCAAAATATGCCCTTCTTGCTCAGTCGCTGGAATGATGGCTACATGTCACAGAAAGGGTTCTACCTGTTGTGAAATAAAAAGCCTTTTTAGGGGCTCACTGATGCACCGGTACTTAAACCAACAAAGAAGAGATTGGCACGGAAGTTGGAATATCAAAACAAGGTATTTATTATTCACTCATGAGTGGGACTACATTGATACATCACCCTCGGGCACTGTATGAGGTAGTACCAGGAGTACAGAAACCAGGGGACTTTTATACAAATGAGTTGCATTGTCAGCATGAGACCAAAGGAAGGTACTGGTACATACAAGAATAGTTATTGACTAACATGGGCATACAAATATGTCTTGGTTAGCAAAGTGGGAGGGGAGACCTTTCTCCTTACATCAGTAAAAACAGCCTGACAGTTATAATCTAAGACAGGTGTATTCTAGCAGCTACAGGCCATGCTGAGCATGCGCAATGCTCTGGCTCAGTGCTGAAGGAGTTAACTGTAGTTGATGACTCAAGCAAAATACAAGGGCTGGCAACAGTGAAAACGGAAGTAGTACATGGCTAACTAAAATGGCTGCCACAACCAAAATGGCTTAAGTTCATGCTAGCAGCGATTTCTGCAAGTTTCCACAGACGACCCTTTTAGTATTAGATGAACACATCTCTATGATCCAGAAGGAATCTAAAAAATATCTTACACATCTATTCTCATCATATTGCTAACTTCTTGGTCTAATACACATTGGGCGTTCACATTCTTGATGTTTCGCTTGGTAGGTATACAAGTAGAGAAACAAAAAAAACAAAGCATCAGTCCACACGGTATGCATAGACAGCATGACAGTAGGATCGCAAAGAATATACAAAGAATTGTCAACAGTTTTCAGCCCCAAGTAACAAATATTGCCCCTAACCAGCCAATTAAAGTCCAAGTTCCTATACCGGGATGAATTTCAGTGGTTGCTTTAGGCCGATTGGAAATAACCAACATGTCATGTTGGATGCAATGTCTACATCAAAAAAAATGTATTAAACCTTCCAGTGTTCTTCTTTATGAGGGCTAGGGTACCAATGATATGTTCAGGAGGAGGGCAGAGTAGTATTTATCAAAGTGTGCACAAAACATTTCTCTGGCAGAAAAAACAGTATTCGCAATGCAAATATTAAAGTAGATACACATATTATCACAAAAACAATTTTTGCTTTCGTGGACCAGGAGGACCAAACGGGGCCATGGGAATTGGGACGAGGCGCCGCAAAGGGTTGCTCCTCCTCAAAAATGGGACGACCAAAGGGGTACATTGCTAAAAAGTACTTGGAGAATAGAAGCTGCTGTACAACCAGCCAGAGGGGAGTCTTCTCCCTGTGTTGGTCTGATCCTCACAGGCAGGCTCTTATGGTTCATCAAGTGTTCACTTCTCCCACGGAGGAGATGCACAACTTGCAACTCAGGAAAACAATCACGGCCCAGGCTGAAGAAGAAAACTTTCTTCTTTCAGGATAGGGCAATCACCTTCCAGGGCAAACACCCTCAACGATCCTGTCCAGCGTCTCAGGCAGTGCACCAGTATTCTTCACTTTAATCTAACAGGCACCAAAGGCACAGCACCTGTACCCTGAACGCAAGTCCTTCCCTAACTACTGTGTTACTCCGCTGGCACACTGCTCTTTTGTCGGGCCACAGTTTGTACCCAGTGTGCCCAGGCACTTCTTGATCAACAAACAGAGGTGCAGACTTGCATTCACTTGGGGACCAGGACTCAGAGGCCTGATGATGGAGTATCTGAAGCAACTGTTGAGGGGTCACCTCAAGCAAAGCCTTCTTGCCATCCTTGTCAGTCTGTGACTCTCTCAGCTGGGCATCAAAAACTGAATGAACACAAAGGATAAATTCTCCGTCCTTATTTGTGACCCCATCTTTCGCCCAAGACAGTATTAGGGGTACACGCTTCACGTTGCTGGATCCAGTGCTTCTGGCCTTATAGCTTCACTGCAGTCCTAGTTGCCAGCAACGCCTGTGCTGGTTCCCTTTACCACGGCTCTAAGCTGGATCGGCGCTGACTCCCCAGGTTGGGTCTGATGTCCTGTCCCCTTTGGCAATGGTTGTAGGGCAGCAGATATCTATTGGTGAACATAACAAAGATCTTTAGACAAGGCATGCCTCTAATAAACCCCTTTTGATCAGAGTGGATTATCGACCCAATCTCGCTTCCCAATCTCGCAGCCAAAATTGAGGTAAATATCTTGTAGTCACTGTTGAGAAGCGAGATTGGGCGATATGATCCACATTCGGCTGGGTCCTTGCCTGCTTTTAATATTAAGGCTATATTTGCCTCCCCCCAGGAGCTTGGTGGTGTCTGCCCTCTGATCATTATGTCATTAAAAAGGTTCGTAAGGACTGGGGTAAGCGTAGTATTGAGTACTCTATATAATTCTCCGGGGAGGCCATCTGGTCCCGCGGCTTTGCCCTGTGACAATTGCTTGATGGTGTTAGAGACTTCTAGTTCCGTTATGTCTTTATCTATTTTTTCCGTTTGGGAGCTCTCCAATTCCGGAAGAATTATATTATTCAGCCATTCGTTCCTTTCCTCTACATTAACGTTCAGTTCCTCCGTGTATATATTCTGGAAGAACTCACTGAAGGCTTCCCCTATGGCCGTGTTCGTTGACCTACTATTAGCTTCTCCAGCGACCCTCACTTCTTTGATAAAATTTCTAGATTGATCAGCTTTAATTTTCCAGGCCAACAATTTTCCTGCAGATTCACCATATTCGAAGTGGGCAAGTTTGCTTGCCTGCCATCTTTTATTTATCCTCTCCTGTAGTAGTATGTCTAACTTGGCTTTTAATTCTGTCTTCTCCTCTTGATTGTCTGAAGGGAGCTGGTCTAATGCTTCTAGATGAATTAATTCTTGCTCAATATGTCGAATTCCCTCATCATATTTCTTTCTCCTGTATGAGGCCCTTCCTGTAATACAGCCCCTAATGAAGGCCTTCCAAGCCTCCCATACTGTGACCAGAGAAGTAGAGCCTAAATTTTGCTCTAAAAAGGAGACTGTTTCATACATCAAATG
Source organism: Lissotriton vulgaris (assembly GCF_964263255.1). Taxonomy (NCBI): domain Eukaryota; kingdom Metazoa; phylum Chordata; class Amphibia; order Caudata; family Salamandridae; genus Lissotriton; species Lissotriton vulgaris. The sequence continues at coordinate 379,323,571 of NC_141695.1, forward strand.
ATCTTTCTCCTCTTCCTCCAGTAAAATTGTTCGGTCGAAAGACCAGGAATGGTGAGTGGACTTCTGATCTAATTTTACAGAGAAAAAAATAGCAGAATGATCTGACAGGTGTAGAGGGAGGTATGTTATATTTTTAACCCGATCTTTAATAGAGCGACTAAATAGAGCGTAGTCAATTCGTGATTTATGTCTGTATTTGTAGTTGTGGTAGGAGACTCCCATAGCATTGCCGGACCTTTGTCTCCATAGGTCTATTAAGCCAAGATTCGACATACATCTGAGTAGTGTGTCCCTCATATTACCATGCGCAACCGCTCTGGAAGTAGGGGATTTATCTAGCTTTGGGTCTAGGACAAGATTGAAATCTCCCACCCATATTATAGGATCGGAACAGGTAATCAAATGGTTCTGCAGGATGTTTAAATAAGAAGGATCGTCCTGATTAGGTCCATAATAGGTGATAATAGTAATGTCCTTCGAATGTAATTGAACATTAGCTATCAGCCATCTGCTACTCGCATCCATTTCCCAACTTGTGATCTGGGCCCTAGCTGCTTTTTTGAAAATGATAGCTGTGCCGCGGATACTGGTGTTGTGGTCCGTAGTTATAAATTTATCAACCCATTTGAGCTTTTTAAGTATATCTGTAATTTCCTGTTTATTCAAGTGTGTTTCCTGGATCGCAATGATCTGTGCGGGTGAATCCCTTAGGTATTGTAAGATTCTGTTTCTTCTAGCCCTAACACGCAGGCCATTTACGTTCCAGGATATGAATTTAATGTCTGCCATTAATATTTAGCCAAGTTTCCCGCCCCCCTCCTCTAATTCTTATTTTTTTTAAAAAAAGCCTATTGTTAATTTTATCTTTAGCTATTTTGACCAAACAGCCGCTTTGAGAAACTGATGGATCTATATTCTTCATAATTATTGGATTCGGTTTATGAGGACTTTTATATTTTGCTTTTCCCTTCCCACCCCCCCCCCCCCCCCTCCCCTGGAAAACCCCCCCAACTTACTCTGGCTTGATGTATTGCCAGCTTGTCGTCTCTGACGTTTTCCTGCTCCATGCCCTGATATCTATTTTGTTGGTCGCTATATTTAAGATAAAGGCAGTGGTAACTCCTAAAGCCCTAATTTTAGTCCTTTATGTATTATTTATCTTATATCTTTTTATTCCTGGTGAAGATTATCGGGTGACCAAGGGTGGATTTGGGCGCAAATATGGGGATTGAAAATAGTCCCAATAGACGTTATACCTCAACCTTTTGAGAATAAATTTGCTGGGGGTTTTAAGATCTATAGTAAGGTTCTGAGGTTGATTAACTAATGTTTATCTGTCACTCACTACTGTTTAGTTTTCCTGAATTTAATCTCGGGGTTTATTAGAGGCCGGCAGTTGGCTGATCTAACCTATGATCTGGTGGGAGCCACGGACATTGCCTCAACTTTTGGTCTACCCCTGGCCATCATGACCCTCGACGCCACTAAAGCGTTCGATAGGGTAAATTGGGCGTACCTAAATTCAATAATGAATAAATTTCATCTGGGACCCAAATTTTGTAGGACCATAGGCTTATTATATAACAACCCTAGAGCATCTTTATTAATAAATGGTACACAAACAACTCCTTTTAAAATTAGCCGAGGAACAAGGCAGGGCTGCCCCTTATCCCCTCTCCTCTTTAATTTATATGTTGAACCGTTTGCACAATCTATCAGGGAGGATACCAACATTCCACATTTTACTTTTTCGGGCTGGGAAAAGAAAATTGGCCTCTATGCCGATGACATACTTATTTATACAACTGACCCCACACTGGCATTCCCCATAATTATACAGAAGGCAGAGATGTTTGGGAAATTCTCGGGTTACGAAATTAACGCAGGAAAAACCGAAATTATGGTTTGGAACATTCCAAACCTTCAACTCCCTGTAAAATCGTCAATGAGATACCTGGGAATTACAATAACTAATGACCTAGAACACTTGACGCAAAATAACCTAGCACGTGTTTCGCGAGAATCCCAAATTTTGATGAAAGCCTGGTCCTTCCTCCCACTTAACATCTATGGGAGAACTAGCCTGATAAAAATGAGTATTCTCCCGAAATTTACTTTTATTTTCAATTCCATCCCGCTAGTTTTTGACACCAAACAGCTTGCAAAATTTGGACGAAGACGATTGGCGCGAAGCCCTGGAATCCCCCCGGGGGACGGCCATTGCAGTCCGCCTCCGCTTTATACAATTTAAATATCTGCACCGAGCTTATTTTACGAGGGAGCGACTGTGGCGGGCGGGTCTGATTGCCAACCCGGAGTGTCTGCGGTGTGGTTCAGAGAGGGGCACCCTCCTTCATACTGTATGGTCCTGTGAGCGGTTGACTCGGTTTTGGGCTGGGGTTTGGGGTTGCCTGTCTGAGGTGCTGGGATGGGACTTGCCCCGTACACCCCGGTTGGGCCTTTTGCATGTGTTGGAAAACATTGGGGGCAACGTCTACAAGCGCCACCTACTGCTGTTGGGACTGGTGGTGGCAAAGAGGGACCTGGCGCAGGCCTGGAAAAGCGAACGTGCCCCTCCCCTTAGTGCATGGAAGGCAGGCCTGGACTTCATCATGGGACTGGAGCAGCCTGTTTTTGAGGCTCGGGGGTGCCCCCGCAAGCATTTCAAAATATGAAAGCGGTGGGCGGACTATAGGGGCCTCCCCCTCGACCCTCCCATGGACATGGACGATGCATTGCCTCAAGATGTGGACCCTGCACCTTAGGCCGCTGGCCGGCCCCACATATGTCCCTCTTCTATTCTGGTTGCTTAATGATCACGTGCACAGGGTTAGGGTGGGATAAGGGGTGGGCAGTAGTTGGGGATTGGGGGGAGTTCTGGGGGGTTGGTGGGTGGCTGTGTGTTCTGAATATTTTGAAAATTGCTGTATACGAGGGGTTCGATGCTATGCCATAAATGTGCCTTTTTATACTTGCTGTTGACAGTCTCCTCCTGATTGTGGAGGGCTGTGCCTGCACTTGCTTGACCCTCTAATAAAAATGGTTTTGAAAAAAAAAACAGCTTGCAAAATGTCAGCAGAATATTAATTCTTTCATTTGGGGATATAAATCCAGCAGATTAGCTTGGAAAAAATTGAGAAGGAGAAGAGAAAAAGGAGGGCTCGCATTGCCAGACCTGGAATATTACGCTTGGGCATTTCATCTGACCCATTCTAGGATGTTACTTAAGCTCCCCTGGGAAAATGCAAATGGGTTTATGTACAAGGCAATGCTACTGGGTTCGGACCTACCGGTTAATGGCTTTCTCTTCAAGTTCGGCCACCAGAAGTTTTTCAAAAAAATCAGGCTAAAGACACTATTGAGCATCTTGAAAGAATGGTCTCAAATAAAGTCTAAGGCCGGAATAGGATACCTATCTGAACATGCACCAATTTGGGACCTACCTGGGCTAGCATCACAAGAAGTCAATATAGTCAAAAGAGTCCTGTCAGACGCAGGGATCACAAAGTGGGGAGATTTGCTGATGGAAAGATCAATCATTGACTGGGATATCTTCAAGCAAAAAGTAACATCATCACTCTCCTGGATAGTATATCTACAAATAGGAAGCTGGTTTCGGACTCAAATTAAGAAAAAAGGAATGATGGGAGAGGAGAGTCCTTTAGAAAATATCCTAGTGGAAAAACCTGCGGGGAAAAAGGAAGTTGCACTCTTCTATTGGCATATTATAGAGGATGGTGAGCGTGATTTTAACCTCCCGGAAAAACTTTGGGGTGTGGAGGGAGAACCAGATAGAGAGGTTATTTGGGAGGAATCTTTCACCCTTCTTTACAAAATCATCAAGCCAGCATGGTTGAGACGCAACCACTTCTTCACACTTCACAGAGCGTATTACTCCCCTAAAAGACTGTCGAAATTTCAAACAGGGAAGTGCTGCTGTAAATGCTCTTTACCAGCAGCTTCAGACCTTCATATGTTTTGTGAGTGTCCAAATATTGCCACTTTTTGGCATGAAGTCAGAACAACACTTGAATCTATTCTGGGTATCACGATTCCGTGCACATGGTCTTTAATAATTTTTGGACTAAACCACAATATTAAGGGATTAGAGAGAGATTTTCTGTTTTATGCCATCTTACTGGCAAGAAGAGAAATTTGTAAAAATTGGGTCAACATAAATCCCCCAACACATGCAGAGTGGCTGTCTTCACTTTATGTAACATCAAGGCTGGATTTATCGAGAACATGCAGCCCTCGATCTCTTAAATTTTGGGACCTTTTGATTGATTGGACGAGGGATAGTTAGACAACCCAGGGTTTTTTTTGGGGGGGGTTTTTCCCCGGGTCCGATGATTAGGCCTAAAATCTCTCTGTCCTATATGGCGGTATCGTATAGCTACGGGACATCCGGCCGAACTGGTCTGAAGGGAGTATGTCCGTCCAAGCTCTGTTGGTGACACTGAGGCTGACTCTCGGGGCACCTGGAGCTCAATATTGGGCTCCGGGGGGCTACGGGGGGGTCGGTCCTCGTGTCTGAGAGGACAAGAGCATTGTTGGATCGACTTTTTGGCTAATGAGGACAAAAAAAAAACCAAAAAAAAGATCTTTAGACAAGGCATACAAATAATCTATCAACAGAGAGGATACTCTATTTCAGAAAACTTCTTTAGTCTCTGGGTACCCCAAACAATATAAGGGCACCCAAGAACCACTTCATCTATCTGAAAGTAAAAAATACACCTGCATACCCTATTAGCGAGTATAAAAGTAACTTTTGGTGAACTGACAAGAGTAAAACGTTACATGATTTGATTTGTTTCTCCCAATCACAAGCAGCCAAGGAAGTCTGTGTTTATTTACTACATTCTGAAGGAAAAAGAAAAACAATACGGATATACTCTGAATCCTTCCATTTGTGTATTCCTATATTATTCATCTAAAGAACATAAAAAAAGGGAATTTTCAGAACAACTATTCTTTTGTGCTTCTTGTCTCAGCAAGCTTAAGTTTCATAAGTCATATAGTTCACAACACTTCTACTTGTGAACCTTCCACTACTATACAGGGCTGCAGACACGTCTAGAAGTATTTTTCTTACGTAAAAACACCTACATTTTACGCTTATGATCATGCTCTCATATTACAGGAGTAGCGGGAAACTCTAAAACTATAAATGTAACAGAGATCTGTATTGCATTATTAAGTACATTAATCTTTCCAGCAGAACTTGTTTGTTTGAAACAAACTCCTATAAGGCTATATTTTTCTTCAAGATGTTTACTAAGGATCACACAATCATTTTCCCTAGCATTGTGAACCATAGGCAACTTATATATTTTTTCACAATCTGGGCCACGTAATATCATATTCAAGGGAGAAACCTATTCACCAGCTCTAGCAAGGGTTGTCAGCTCGATTATATGAGCTAACTAATGAGGGACTCATGATGCCTCTGCGACTTATGTAGTGCTGTAATAACATCAACAATAATGGTGTTGCCACCTGGGAATTTTAGAACAAAAACTACCCACATATAGTTCCCTTTAAAGGTCAAATAAGGGAACATCAGTCTATTTTACCCATCCTTTCATAATGTCATCAGTTTACAGACAGGATGGGCAGTAACATGGTGTATTTATTTATTAATTTAGTTAATTCTGACAATTTGTTCAAACAATATTACTTAATAGCCAATTAGACGTGCACTGGTGAGGGGCTTTTGTCTCTATTTATTTAAGAACATATTCACAGCATCGTGTGAAATGAATGACTAAAGTGAGCCCAACCAATTGTCTCATAGCCATTCCTAGACAGCTTAGACAGGCTCAAGAGAGAGAGAGAGAGAGAGAGAGAGAGAACACAACAACAAGCTGCCCTGCGTACTTTCCATGCAGAATAGCTCACAATAATACACATAATAGGCACAAAAAACAAGAAAAAGGACAATGTGTTACTTAATTTTGCTTACCCTTAATTTGCCCAGGAGCTAGTCTCCTACCCCCCATCGACAGTAGGTAACCTAAGCAGGTGGCCTCCTGTCGACAATACACCCCCCTTTTGGCAGCTGGGTACGGACAGACTTGTAGGAGATAGATAACTAGGAGAAACAACACCAAAGAGGCCATGTCCAATACTATTGGACTGTACCACTTCATTAGAAAACATTAATCCAATAACCAACAACCAATTCCTTTAGCTTATTGAGCTGTGTAACATAATAGCACATTAATGCAAACTTTATTTCATGGCCTTTTTATCTGGCCCTAGCACTACAATTTTAAGTGAAAACCGGGTTTTCTGTATGCATGGCAGCGCTATTCTCTGCACATGGCCTAAAGATGATGCTACCCCTTGATAATGGTATTCAATAGGATAAACCCCAACCTACATATCTCCTACACTTGTACTCATTTCTCATGAATACTGTGATATCCCCATCTGTTCCTAACAGAATATGCAATATTTCCTTTACCTAATGTTACCTAAAACATATCCGTGGTGTCCAATCTTGTTCCAGGAAGGCTTAAACAAGGCCATAAGTTCATTGAAATAACTAAGTAAATTCTTCCATTTCTTAAATGTAGTTAAATTACTACTGACAATATCCAAAATATTATTATCATGAATTGAGAATTAATTTGACCTTAATTTTCCTAAGCACATTATAGCTTCAGACATCATTGGGGCAAAATGTACATTACCTGTAGTGTTGTACCCTACAATGTTAAAATTAGGAAATTGAATTAATACAAAGAAATGAGTTTATTAAACTACTCTTCAACATTACAAGCAAGTATTACATCTATGTTATTCCTATTTTGTGTGCTTGCTTAACGTGTTATTTGCTGTAGACCAACATAGAAGCAAATCTGCTGAAAAGGAATATGTTCCCCGCTCAATCAAATACATCCCTGTTTTTGTTGTTGTTTTTTTGTATTATTACTAAAAGGGCTATTGTCTAAATGTACAACTTGCATTTACACAATTATATATGTACATGTACACATGAAGAAACGCTGTGATGCTTTCATAGTGTAATGTAGAAATCACATACTCACAGTGGCTAATCTCAGATATAAAATATATTCCAAAACTCCCTGCATGAACATTTTGCGTTCAGTAGTGCTGGTAAGTTCTAAAAACAGGGCCTCATTTATGAGAAATGATGCATCGCTATGTGAAAGCAGCGATGCGTCACTTCTTAGTGCGCACTCCTTGCGTCATATTTAATGTATGATGCTTCATGTCGCAAGGAGTTACAGATACGTCATTATTTCTGATGTATCAGTAAGCGCAAAAGTGACGCATTGCAGGAGTGTGTCGCAAAAGAGACGCAACTCCAGCAATGCGTCCTTTCACATGGAGGGCCTGTGTCAGTCTTACACCTGCTGTGAGGCAGGTGCAAGATTTTGACACAACGGCGTCCTAGAAGTGACGCCGTGAAATCTCATAGATTTCACTGCGTCACTTCTACAAGGCTTTTTGCGGGGGAACGCCCCGTGTATACATTATACCTGAACCAGGTATAATGTAGCGCAGGGGTTTACAAAGTGACGCATCTACTTAGATGCGTCACTTTGTAAATAGTGCGCAACAGGAGGCATGTTTTACGCCGCCGATGCATCACAAAAAGTGACGCATCGGAAGCGCAAAACTGACGCAAGGCTTCATAAATGAGGCCCACAGAACTTGGCCTCTGACACTTAAACCTGTTGTCCCCTGTCTGAGCAAGGCTATTCCCATGCGGCCTTTACAATTCAAAGTAACTCTCGAGAAGCATGGCTGAAGGGCATGTGTGCTGAATATTTAAAGGTAGGATGCAACTTGTGGTGGCTTATTTTTGTTTTTATTCCTGTGCAATGTGCGTTCTAGCACATAAAGAACTTGCTAAAAATTTCAGTTTTCTGAATGCCATAATGCACCCAGAACTCTTGTGCACAAAGGCTTGCAATGTAATTCACACGTCTGTACAGCTACTCTTTGCATAACTTTTAATTGCCTTTATATTTGACACTGTAGCCATTAGGCCATACTACATTTTAAGTTTATCACTAAGAGACAGTAATATTGGCGTTGTTAGGTAAACTAATATTCACCCTTTTAATTTGGTGCAACAACATATTTTAACCAGTTGGAGATAGAAATCTTAATGTGCACATTGAAATCGGAATACATACTTTGCACAGGGTAATTTTCCTACAGGGCTAAATACTATTACATTTTCACAATAGCGTTATTAAACATTATAAAGATCATGATAATACAAAAAACTATTTTAGTACCATGACTTTTAACAATTTTTTTCATGTAGTCATTTTTCTTTTGAATAATGAACATTAACCCTTTTGTTGTTTCCACATATAAAAAGCAAGCCTTATTCCTTTCCTTTTACCTTTAAATGCATTTATTAAAACACTAAGCACAGAAGAGTTACTGAAACATAAAATGTTTTGTCACTTTTTAGAGGGCAGTGATTATTTACCATCAGATCCACAAATGTGCCTATTAGGAAAGCAACAAGAAAGAAAGTCCTTACTTTTTATCCTTTCTCTTTCATCCAAAATAATGAAGCTGTATTTCTAACTTTCAAAATCAGTAGTCTTTAATGCACGTGCCTTCAAACCATGTTGTACTAACTTAAAACCTAGTTGCCTATCTGTAGCTTATGAGCCATGTGTTATGTACTCAGCTGTGTTTTACGACCAGCAGGCGTTAGCTTCTATGCTTTTTCGGGAGAAAAAAAACCTTGCTGTATTCTAATGTAGTCACAGAAACCCCAAAAAGTTAGTAAACCATTCATTACCTCCGTCTGCTCTGACAGACAGCTTCCTTCGGACAGACAGCTTTGAGCAGCTGTTAAAAGCTCTCTTTCTGGCGCCGGGAATGAGCACAGTTCATTCTATTTAAAACCCAGGCATTCCAAGCCAGTCAAAATCTATTGTTTTGCAGTGTTGTATAAGAAGGAGGCTTTTATTTTAGCAGCAACCAATTACTTAGATAACGTGAATGCATTTAAATATTTAATATAATTTATCTAAGGATAATGCTGTAACATTTTGTATGGAGTCCTAGTTGTGTAAAACACACAAATTTGTTTTTTTTTCTTTCTGTGAGGCCTATATTTTTCCTATTGATTTTTTATTCTATTTTTTTTTAACCATTTTGGTGATATAGTAAATGTGTGTGCGCACATCTATACTTTGTTACTGCTTTACTTCTAATAGTAGCGTGCAGCCACTTAACATATGTTATATCATTCATTCTTTGAATTTTAAAGTGTAATTCTTCCAATGGCATCTGTAGAACACAATGACGACAACAAACCAAATTGAGCTCATTCCAGGCATTTTCAAGAAGGGACCACACACTCCTAACACACAACACAGCTTGCTAAGGCAAGCTATTCTTACACGAAGAGCATAGTCGCTACTCATGCAAACAAGTACTTCACAAGCATCACCACCGGTGTCAGTCCACAAACCATATAGACTCAAACAAACAATCAACCCACAAATCAACAATAAGGACAAAAACAAGAGGCAGCCTACAGACTGTACTCAAACCAAACCATCTGTAGAAACCAATTGTAAATCATATTTACAAACGAAAGAGCTCTCAAAAATAATACAGAGACTGCACCAAGACAAGTAAAAAGCCCAAAGACTGTTTCAATTTCAAGAAGACAGGCTCTAGCCTCAGACCTTTTCCAAAATACACCATATTACCAGTTGGGTTGGCAGAACACTCAAAAGCGCTCCGTATCACCACTTACGAATTTTACTAACTGCGTAGATCAGGATCATTTTTTGGTGTATTTGTTCCACAGTGTACTATATATTATGGAAGAAATAACGTATTTAATGTACATAAACCTGTTAGTTGTCCCCTCTAGGGGATCCGGCTGAGTACTTTCTAAATCACTATTGGTACAACCAAGACAGCAACACATTCTACGAAGTGTGCTAGGAGCTGGCATGCCAAAAATATTACCATGCGATATAATATTATAGTCAAATCGTATTTATCCTGAGAATAATCAAAAAGTAGAGAAACATCTCCTCATTACCTGCCTTTATTTGCCGCAGCATACAAACAAACAAACCAGAATCTTGACCAAGCTAATCCAAAACAAGCGTGTCGCTATAGCGACCTTACCAAACTAAAGTCTCCAACCTCCACCTGACAAGCTCTGGGTGAACTAACGGTTGTCACAAGATACGCACGCCAAAGAAGATCTCAGTTGGGACCGGCCATCACCTGGAGGATCAGATCGAGAAAACCGAGAATCACGTCGGTCTGCAAAGACAAAAGGGTCTCCTCATGCAGTGTACCTCCTAAGTGGATTCCTGCCCTCCATCACGACCGCACTTTTGGATGGTAGCGTCTCCGATGAACCCCACGTTCAGGCCGCAATTTGTGGAATAGAAAGCCTCTTTAGGGGCTCACTGATCCACCGGTCCTTAAACCAAAAAAGAAGAGATTGGCACGGATGCTGGAATATCAAAACAAGGTATTTATTATTCACTGATGAGTGGGACTACATCGATACATCACCCTCGGGAACTGTATGAGGTAGTACCAGGAGTACAAAAACCAGGGGTCTTTTATACAAATGAGTTGCATTGTCAGCATGAGATGAAGGGGAGGTACTGGTACATACAAGAATAGTTATTGACTAACATGGGCATGCAAATATGTCTTGGTGAGCAAAGTGGGAGGGGAAACATTTCATCTTACATCAGTAAAAACAGCCTGACAGTTATATTCTAAGACAGATGCATTCTAGCAGCTACAGACCTTACTGAGCATGCGCAATGCTGTGGCTCAGTGCTCAAAGAGTTAATTATAGTTGATGACTCAAGCAAAATACAACGGCAGGCAACAGTGAAGAAGAAAGAAGCATATGGCTAACTAAAATGGCTGCCACAACCAAAATGGCTTCAGCTCATGCTAACAGCGATTTCTGCTAGTTTCCACACTGTGAACCTCCTCCCATTATTACATATTTTTTTACTTTTTTTTGGAACTCTGTTATTTTTTTAACCTTTCTGTGGTGTGGGAATCCCACCCATTGTGGGTGAACTCTCACCCACTGTAATGCTGTGTAAAAAGTATTTGAGCGGTAACCTCGAGTCCACCTGTAAAGAGGGGTAAGGAACTCTGAACATGTTGCTTGTGACACATGCACACATGTTTCAGGGGGAGTGAAGAAGAATGTTGTCTGACTCAGTCTGGCATCTACACAGCAGAAGCACAGTGGCTAATGGGGTGCAAACTAAATTCAATTCAATTTAAGACTAAAGGAAGTGTGCAATTCCTCTTGGGTGAAGTGTATCATGGGTAATATTTTCACTTTATGTTTACATTGTGTTTAAACTGTAGCTCTAGACTGGAATAGGGTACAAGGACCATAAACACTGCCATGTAGAGTGGTCACTGGTTAGAGGCGGCAGACCCGGAAGCAGAGAACGGCCCGGGACCAGGGTTCAATTCCCGACGCAGCAGGGTCGTGGACCAAGGTCAGCGGACTCGATAATTCTCGCCTCGGTGCCTACTCTAACCAGGGATCACACTCGGCAACTCTGGGCATTAGCTTGCCTCATCTCTACAACGGCCCCCCACATTTGCCGGGGATGCCTGGTTTTACCTTGGAGATACCCAGTAGGGACCATCTCACAGGGATAGCCAGGACGGGTTCCCCAGTGGTCTACAACGCCACAACACCTCAGGGCAGCAGTGTGCTTTACAAGCATACATACATACATACATACATACATACATACATACATACATACATACATGTACATCACTTTCTGTGCCACGAATCCAGATAGAAGGCCATATTTGACATAGCTGAATAGAGTTTATGAACGAGAATATTTGTTTTTGCCAGATATTAATGTAATTCACATATTGCTCTGCCTTACACAGAGAATTAATATACTGCATCAGTAAGCAGATTAATAGGCCCATTCCAAATGGAATTAAGAATGCCGAAGATGGCTATCGCAACTTATTAGAGCTCCTTCCTGCTCTCCAGATATCTTGTATAATCCTTACCCTAGTTGGCCCAACCATCTGTATCGAGGCACCACCCCTTTGCTTGGTGACGGACTGATTGAGTGGCGGCCCCTGGCATGGTCCGAGGCACCTCCTGGCTGCCCTCCAGTGAAGAGGCATGATTGGATGTGGAGGTACCCTACAGTGTGTCCTCCAGATCCCGGAGTGCTTGGCTGCCGATGAGGGATAGAAGAGTGCTGTGCTGGAACTGCAGGGGAGAGCTGGAGGGGCAGTGAGCAGTGGACGGCTTCTGCGGTTGGACGGCGTTGGAGACCTTTGTACGGGCTGCTGGGCTTACAGTAACTTGCCTTCGACGGGGGCTGCTGCAAAAAGTTGGAGAGGCTGAACAGAGGTGTGATCCAGACATGTAGGGGCGGACACGGGCACCTGATATTCAGTCTGTCCTGTCGTTCAATGAGGCTACAGCTATGTACCTTTATGAGGGACTGTTGGACATAGTTGGTGGGGCTGCGCAGTGGTGAGCTGGCCTGGATTTCCAGCTATCTAACATACTGCTGCTCGTGCTCGTTGTGGTGTAGATACATTCTCCCCCTTGACTGGAGGCTTAGTTTTACTTGGACTGCCTTTTAAAGCGTGTCATGGTCTTTGCTCCTTGAGATAGCTGGTCTGCTTGTTGGTGGCCAGGCATGGTTAGTGGGCTGAACCCTGTCCCTGACAACTGGTGGCCACTGGGATACTCCAGAGCTTCCAGCTTGGGAAGGACAAGGGCAAGAGGGCCACAACGCAGTGGGAGATTCGACAAGTATACTAGAGCCCTTGAGGCTTAGCGGGACACAGTACTCGACAAGGTTGTTCATCAAGGACAGGCAGCTGGAGAGGCCTCTTCTGTGATGAAACTTCAGGCCATTTCTGAGTCCAGGGAAGCGCCAAAGGCGCAGATAGGGGAAGTGGATGTTATGGTCTCCTTACTGACCCTAGATCCCTCACTCCAACCTCTCCTCCTGTTTTGTGCTAGAAAGAGCTCATAAGATATTGGTCCTCAAGCCTCCTCCAGGGGCCCCTCCCCATCGTGTCATAATGTGAGTATTGAAATACTTAGATAGGGACATCATCCTTAAAATGGCTGGACAAACCCCGAAACTGAAATGTGAAAAGGCAAAAGTCATGATCTTTCCTGATTGGTGAAACAGAAACTGCAGGCTATGGATCTTAACTATGTGCAACTGTTCTCAGCCAAACTGAAAGAGCTGCTTGAAAGGATAGCCTTTCTCTTTCAGACCCTCATAAGCAGGGGGAGTTAGTGGAGGAACGTAAGCTGACATCCACCAGGAAGAGGATGAGGAGGCCGATGTAGGGCATGGGTCTGTCGATGACCGACCCTTTGCTGACACCCAGGGCCCAAAACTCAGGAGATTCCGTGGAGCCAGATTCAGCACCAGCTAAGATGAGTTGCCTCAAAGGCATTTGGATCCAGCTTGAACACTTTTAGTTGCATACAGCATTTTGTCTGCATTTACGGGACTGATAAAGTGCTAAGTGTTTTAAGGATACCACTATGTTCACTACTGTCTAATGGTGGGGAACTCTGGTAGATATTATTACCCCAATCCTGCTAATTCATGTTGTTTTTTGAGGTGACAGATATTTCCAGGGTGAATTATGGGGGATGGGGTGTTAGGTTTAAGTATTGCTGTTATTTGTTTTATTTCCTGTAATCTGGAGGTATTACACTGCTTTTTACAAGGAGCGATACAATGCCTACCATGTGACATCTGCTTTACGTGCTTCAAGCAGTAAGATTATTTCTTGGAATATTAATGGCCTCAATAATAAATTGAAGAGGGTGGCAATCCTACAATCTGCTCGGAATGGGCACCTGCAGCCCTTATGTTACAAGAGATACATCTAGTGGGCACAAACTGACTCTTTCAGGCAGGTTTGCTTATTCCAGAGTATACCACGCTGGATTCACTTGAAGCTCGACGGAGGCTGCTACTCTATCGTGTCAAACCTTCCCATTGGAAGTGAAAGAGGAGTATCATGGTTCTTTGGGCCACTGGGTTCCAATATCTGAACAACTGGAGGGCAGAGTGTGGAATATAGTGAATGTACACCTGCCATAGCCCTTCATCGAAGACACCGTACAAGGTCTCTCCATCATTACTCTGAAACTCCCCTTGGGTTAAGATGGAGGTGGTGAGGGATTTTAATACAGTAATTTACCCTGACCTGGATACTTCTGGCTCCCCTAGGCACACTTGGATGAAATCACTGGGGCTGTGGGTGTAGTCGATGGGGCTTAGTGATGTATGGAGAATGTATGGCTTCGGAATCCCAACAGGCTTGCATTCCCATATTATTCATATGCCGATAACACTCAATCAAGAATAGACTATTTTTTTACTCTCGCAGATGACGTCTGTGATATCAGCAGTGCTAGTATACTACCCGGGTGTCTTTCTGATCACTCTCCAGTGGAAACAACGTTACCTGATGTACGAGTAGGCTGGGTTGGGGGTTCAAGGTTTAGTGGTGGCTCCTACATCAGATTGAGTTTGTTAAAGAATTAAATGAGAAAATTGCCTTGTTCTTTAAGCACAGCACTCCTCTTCAATTGTCCTATGGGAGGCACTCAAGGCGGTTATAAGGGGTAGGATAATATCATAGAGGGTCAAATTAAAACGAAGTAGACTACAGGAGGTCGACAAGCTTGAGTGACAAATAGCAGAGGTTGGGTGGGAAAAGTAACTTACTGGTTGGCAAACAGAGGTCAGGCTGATCTCGCAAATAGAAGACATTAGGTCTGGTGTGGCAGCAGACTCCCTGAGTATTGCTAATGTTTTGCCAGGTACTAGACAACATTCTATGCCAAGAGGGACCCTGATGACCTTAAAAAGCAAAGGTGCATGTTGCATGATCTTCCATTGACCAATTTACCCAAAGACGGAAAAAAAACATGGATCTCCTTATGTCGGAGGAAGAACTTAGGTCTGCTACGGTGCACATGCCTGTTGGGAACAGCCCCGGGCCAAATGGCTTCTTAAATGAATTCTTTAAGACCTAAGCCTCAGCCCTTATTCCCCACAAATGTGGAATTCTTGAGTAGGCACTTCTGAAGTGAACCCTTTCGCATGACCTACATGCGCCACAATAGTTGGTATACTAGTTAACTGGACCTCCCCCCTACAGAATGCACCTCTTATCCTCCAATTTCCTTGATCAATGATGAAGCAAACATTTTTGCTAAAGTATTAGCAAAACGGTTGGCCAAGGAGATAGGCTCCCTGGTCTATTTACTTTATGCCTAAGAGGGGTACCAGACATCGTATATGGAGACTGGAGATTGCCATGGTGCATGAGGCACAGCATGGAGTTCCGGCTGCCGTATTTTTACTAGACTTCAAAAAGGTATTTGACTCTGCGGGTTGCCTTGCTAAAGAAGGTGCATTCTGGCATCCTACATGAAACTATGATATTCTTCTACCTGGGTTAGAGTCCAGATCAATGGGGTGTTGTCAGAACGCTGTGACATTCAGAGAGGTACAAGGCAGGAATGTCCTCTGTCCCCACTGTTATTTGCTTTTGCTAATGAGCCGCTTTCAACATGGGTCAGATTAGATGCTCAATATTGGGGTATCTTCTGGAATGGGGGTCATGAGGACTGTATTGCCTATCATGCGGATGATATTTGACTCTACATCGAACAACCTGCCCTCACCATTCCTAGAATTCGTTAGGTGATCTCTTTTGGGGGGCCTTGGGACTATGTGTTGATTGGGAGAAATCTGTTGTTGTTCCCTTGGGTGGTGAGTTGTACTTCGGCCACTGGGGATTTGGAGACGCTCCTTTGGTGCAGTCAGAATTCAAATATCTTAGGATTCACAACAAACCCACGTAGGAGCTGGGAGCTGAATGCTTTCCCTCTTCTGACCAAAATTAGATCTCACATAAAAAGATGACTGAGCTACCCCAGTGTCTTTATGTACTACAAGATTACCCCTTTCCTCTCCCTGATGGTTTCTCCACCAAACTGCAATATGAAATTATAAGATACCTCTAGGCAGGGTGTCTCTAGGTCTCCTTTATCAAATTAATTCAATGTCCCTTCAATGGTGGCCTAGAAATTGCAAATATTACACTCTATAACCGTGCATCTCAGTCAATATCTATAAATGATTGCCTCTTTGCTGACAAGTTAGATTGCACTATTTAATTTAACAAAGATGTCCCCTCAACTTCTGTCAATAACGTATCATGGACTGGTCCCTAAGTCCCTCCCGCTGGTCATGAAGATCCCCCTGGACAGTTGGCACAGGGCATTGAAGGGAATGGGCTGGTGCACACGTATTACCAGTGAGACGCCATATGGTAAGGTACTTGATTATCATCTGTGTAGGGATTTTCACCATGTGAGAGATCTGGGAGAGGAGAGCTTTGAGGTCCTTCGATCAGCTGAAAGAGGACTTCGACTTCCATAACTCACAATTTTTCTGATAGCTGCACCTTAGGCATGCCTTAGAGGATCAAATGATGGTTGTGACAGAACTACACGACTTTTACTCGCTTGAATACAAGCTAACTTTGGGTAGAATTGAGGCTGCAGGTATCTCCTTGGTATACAGTGTGCTGATCCACTAAACTCCCTATGAGACGAATGGGAACAGGACTTAGGTGGACTGGAGGAGGAACATTGAGTGGAGGCCAAAATAGCAGACAATTATTTAATTATCTCATCTTGCCTCTGTCTGATACACTTTATCTATTGCACACCATCCTGGTTCCATAAGATGGGGAGAGGCGCGGACGGCCTGTGCCTCACGTGTCAATTGACGGAAGAATCCTTCTTCCATGTAGTGTGGGATTGCACAATAATTCAGGCATACTGGTAAGAGGATATATGCTACACTTGGACAGGCCATAGGGATGCTCCTGGCTCTAAATCTACAGACGTATTGTTTGGCATCTTGCTAGATGTTATGTTAAAGATACTTCTAAAGCGCACGCACACCATACGGTTTCATGGTGCTGGAGTCCAAGGGACACTACCGCTAAGTGAATAATTCATACGCTTGATGGAACAGCCAGATCTTTAAAAAGTTTCCTGAATTGATAATAAGATGTCAGCGATCTGATTTCCAGAGGGAGAGAGTTCCAAAACTGAGGGGCCAATACAGCGAATCTTAGTCCCCCAGTTTCTTGCGTTTAAAGGATGGAATTGCCAGAAAATTAAGATGGGAAGACCTGAGAGCCTGAGAAGGGAAGTATTGCTGTACCGAGAAAAAACAAACTACTGGCATTTGCCATGAAGTGCTTTAAAGGTGATGCATCCCAGCTTAAATGCGCTGCGTTTGACTACCGGGAGCCAGTGTAGTCTTCTCATCAACGGGGTGACATGGAGCCATTTAGGCTGGTGGTAGATTAATCTGGCAGCCTGATTTTCCACCAGTTGTAGTCTTTTTGATTGTATGCTGGTATACCAAAGTAGAGTGAGTTGGCGTAGTCAATATGAGAAATGACTAAGGTCAATACTACTTGGGTCAGGGCTTCAGTGGTAAGGAATCTACTAATCTTCCTGATCATGCGTAGCTGAAAGAAACAGCAAGAAACCACTGTCCCAATCTCGGATTTCATAGACAGATCACTGTAAATTTTGATACCCAGGTTTTTAGTTGAACTGGTGGGGAGAGGGGAGGGGGGGATTTCCCAGTTCAGTCAGCCAGAAGTTAGAGTTCCAGGGGTTTGATGGCCCTCCGATTAGGATCAGTCCTGATTTATCTGGCTTTAGTTTCAGGTGGTTAATGTTCATCCAGCTGTTTATGTGTTGCATGGTGGATTGGAAGTTAGAGACAGAGGCCGCCGAATTGTCAATGTCAAAGATCAGTTGGAGATCGATGGCATAGTTGACGATGCAAACCTTCCTCTGGCCTAGGGAGTGGGTGAGGGGGAGTAAGTATAGGTTAAAAAGATGCGGTGAGAGGGAGGAACCCTGCGGCACCCCACATATCAATTTAATCCTAGGGGAGGAGAAATGGGCAAGGCGTACAGCTTGAGAGCGAACCTCTAGAAAGGATAAGAGTCACTTAAGAGCCAGGCCTTGTATCCCAGCGTCACTGACACGGTCAGCCAGAAGTTCATGGTTGACCGTGTTGAATGCTGCAGAGAGATCGCGAAGTACCAGGGCCTGCGTGGTTCCCCTATCGACCCCTTTCCTTACTAGGACTGTCAAAATGACAGCCTCTGTAGAATGGGAGGGGCGGAAGCCCGCCTGGTGGGCGTCAAGGTAATGGGATTGTTCAATAAAAGAGCTGAGGCATTTTGCCACGTAGGCTTCTAGGACCTTGGCTAGAAAGGGAAGTAGGGAAATGGGGCAATAGTTTGTAAGAGCTAAAGGGTCGGCCCCTATCTTCTTCAAGATGGTAACAATTTCCGCTTCTTTAAATACATTAGGGACAGTGCCCTGAGTAAGGGAGTTGTTCAGAAGCACAAGAGGGGGTTCCGGACATGTGAGGAAGGCTTCCCTTAATATGTACGGAGGGCAGCAATCCATTGGAGATCCAGATTTAACTTTCCTTAGTAGCTTTGAGAAGGCTTTGCCCGGTGATGCGAGGAAACTGCTCCAGAGAGTGAGGGTTCCTGCGCATAGATGGTTGAGATTTAGGGGTGTAGGGGGCATTAGCAGGTATGCTAGTCTTGATGGTGATTTCTTTTCATTTTTTATTTTATTTTTTTATTTTTTGAGAATTGATTGACACAGTATACAAACAAATAAATATCATCCAACATTAAAAAATGGATCCTCAGAATCGATTGAAGCCTTAAAAGAGAGAAACATCATATATACACAATCATACAAATACAAATACAGATTATACAGTGATCAAAAAAAATGAGTATATATAAAAAAAACAATTAAAAAAAACGTTATATACATCAATATACGGTACAGCACTATATTGATTACTGATACAGCCTAGTGGCCCTCCATTTATCCACGGGTGTCCAGTTCTTTAGACCCATCTCACGTGTTTTTCTGCCCTTAAGCTCGTAGAGGACAGCCTCTAAATTATGTATGCCTAGAAGTCTGGTCAGCCACATCTGGAAAGATGGTGCCACCGTATTTTTCCAGGCGGCGGAGATGAGAATACGGAGTACTGCTACTGAGATAAAAAACAGGGCCTCCGTCTCAGCTTTTAAGGCCAGCTTGCTTTCGCAGTCTAGAATCATCAGTGTTGGGGATAGACTTATCTTAATATCTAGCAGCCCCTCCCAAAATACCTCAATCTCACTTTTAATCATTCTGAGTTTTTCTCACTGATAAAACATGTGTATAAGATCCACTGGTCCCTCCAAGCACCTAGGGCATCTGTTTTCCTCCCTCTTCCCCCATTCAAATAGAGGGTGTATAATATAGATTAAAAAGCGTTTTAAAATGTTGCGCTTTTAGGTTAGAGGATCATAAGAATCTTTTATCCAGCTGTAGTGCTCTATCCAGGTCTACATCCGGGTCTTCCAATTTCGTGGCCCATGAGGCCTCGGTTTTTTCCATATCATCCTGAATTTCCTCCATTAATGTTCTATATATGCCTTTGACTTTGCGCCCTCCTCCCATCAGATAATCCAATATACTACATCTTTTGCCTAGAATGATACGTGGCCTCTTAGATTTTATTGTGTGGGAAACTTGAGCATACATAAATTCTTGATTGCCTAGCAGAGGATATATCTGTTGAAGATCTTCTAAGGGTCTAATCTCTTCCCTGACCATGATGTCCCCCACTGTCAGGATACCTTGTCATTCCCAGTGTTTCCACATACCATCACTGCATAAATTTGGGAACAACCCTGAATTCCACAGGGGTGTATGGTGGTTATACCTAGGGATTCCCAAACATTTCTGTACTGCCATCCAGACCCCCAGATACTTTCTATTGTCTTGTATCTCATTTTCTTATAATAACGTCGCTCTGTCCTTCTCAATAATACCCCGATTGCCTCCCTTCCTAATATTAATTCATATATTGACGGGGAGTTGTCATATCTATAGGAAGAATTTGGTTCATTCACGGCAGGGTCGAATAAGACTGCCATTTGAGTTAATAGGCTGGTCCAATGATAATATCTTATGTTGGGTATCCCCAAGCCTTCTCTTTCCTGCGGCAGTGACATACATTTTAAGGATCTTCTAACCTTTCTGTATTGCCATAAAAAATTCATAAATATAGCTTCTATTGATTTAATACGTTTTTCTTCTATTAGGATGGGAATAGCCCGAAACATGTATAAAATCTTTGGAAACATTGTCATTTTGAGGACGTTAGCGCATCCTACTATTGACAGATGTAGTGTGTCCATTCTTTTCAGATCTACCTCCATTGATTTCAATATTGGGGTGAAGTTGTCTCTAATGATATGATCAGGTAGAGCATTGATCGTTACCCCTAAATATACAGCCGAATCGACGAACCTCAGATCCGATTAAGCTATATTCTGGGAGCAGAGCACTTGGGTCTTTTCTTCATTTAGACGATAACCTGAATACCTCCCAAATGACTCGGTGATATCAACCAAGGCCCGGAGAGCTGCATCCGGTTCTACGGAGATAACTGCGAAATCATCAGCATATGCCAAGATTTTGGTTTCAAAGCCCTTTGTGATTACTGGTTTAATTATTAAGTTAACCATTATCCTCTGTATCAAGGGATCAATGTAGAGAGCAAACAGAATGGGTGAACAGGGGCACCCCTGCCGTGTCCCTCTTGTTATATACATCTTATCTGAGCTTTCCCCCATCATTTGGATCTTAGCAACTGGATCTGAATACATCGCTTGGATAGCCTTCCGAATTCTTGGTCCAAACCCTCTTCCCTCCAGCACTCCCCACAGATAATCCCACCTGACACGATCGAATGCTTTCTCCGCGTCAAGGAGGATCATTGCCATCCCCCCTCCCACGCAGCATGGATATCAAACAGAGTGATTGCTCGTCTTATATGATCAGTGGTACCACGGCCTGGGATGAAACCATGCTGCCAGGGAGAGACGAGACTCTAAATGATCCTCCCCAACCGGATTGCCAGAATTTTTGCATACATTTTATTATCCATATTTATAAGGGATATAGGTCTATAGGAGCCAGGATTTTCTTTTGGTTTCCCCTTCTTATGAAACACCACTATATTCGTATTTCTCCATGATTCAGGTATGTTCAATCAATCAATCAGTGACACTTATAAAGCGCGCTACATACCCGTAGGGTCTCAAGGCGCTGGGGGGTGGGGGGGTGCCGCTACTGCTCGAACAGCCAGGTCTTCAGCTTCTTCCTGAAGGAGAGGTGGTCTTGGGTCAGGCGCAGGTCGGACGGGAGGGAGTTCCAGGTCTTGGCGGCCAGGTAGGAGAAGGACCTTCCTCCTGTAGTCGCTCTTCGGATGCGGGGGACGGCGGCGAGGGCGTGGTTGGCTGATCGGAGGTGGCGTTTGGGAGCGTAGAAGTTGACTCGGCTGTTGAGGTAGCTCGGGCCTTGGTCGTGTAGGGCTTTGTGTGCGTGGGTGAGGAGGCGGAAGGTGATTCTCTTGTTGACGGGGAGCCAGTGAAGGTCTCTCAGATGTCCGGAGATGTGGCTGGATCGTGGGATGTCGAGGATGAGTCTGGCTGAGGCGTTTTGGATCCGCTGGAGTCTCTTCTGGAGCTTGGCGGTGGTCCCGGCGTAGAGGGCGTTGCCGTAGTCCAGTCGTCTGGTGACGAGGGCCTGGGTGACGGTCTTCCTGGTCTCTGTGGGGATCCACCAGAAGATCTTCCGTAGCATGCGTAGGATGTTGAAGCACGCCGAGGAGACGCTGTTGACTTGCCTGGTCATGGAGAGGGAGGAGTCCAGGATGAAGCCCAGGTTTCGTGCATGGTCTGTCGGTTTGGGTGCGGTGCCCAGGGCGGGAGGCCACCAGGAGTCGTCCCAGGCGGAGGGTGAGGAGCCCAGGATGAGGACCTCCGTCTTGTCCGAGTTCAGTTTCAGGCGGCTGGTCGTCATCCACTCAGCTACCTCTTTCATCCCTTCGTGCAGGTTGGCTCTGGCGGCGGCGGGGTCGTTGGTCAGGGAGAGGATCAGCTGGGTGTCGTCGGCGTAGGAGATTATGCTGAGGTGGTGTTTGCGTACGATGGCCGCGAGGGGGCTCATGTAGACGTTGAAGAGGGTGGGGCTCAGGGATGATCCTTGGGGGACGCCGCAGATGACTTCGGAGGCCTCTGACTTGTACGGTGGTAGGCGGACTCTCTGTGTTCTTCCGTCGAGGAAGGAGATGATCCATTCCAGCGCCTTGTCCTGGATTCCGATGTTGCTGAGGCGCCGTACTAGGGTGCGGTGGCAGACCGTGTCGAATGCCGCGGAGAGGTCTAGGAGGATGAGGGCCGCTGTTTCTCCATTGTCCATCAGGGCTCGGATGTCATCGGTGGCGGCGATGAGGGCGGTCTCGGTGCTGTGTTTGGCTCGGAAGCCGGACTGTGAGGGGTCGAGGGATCCGTTCGTCTCGAGGAAGGCGGCCATCTGCTTGTTGACGGTCTTCTCGATGACTTTGGCTGGAAACGGGAGAAGCGAGATGGGGCGGTAATTCTTGAGGTCGGTGGGGTCCGCTGTTGGTTTCTTGAGTAGAGCGCTGAGTTCGGCGTGTTTCCAGCTTTCAGGGAAGATGGCGGTGTCGAAGGAGGTGTTGATGATGTCTCGCAGGTGGGGTGCGATGACAGCGTCGGCCTTGTTGAAGACGTGGTGAGGGCAGGGGTCGGTCGGTGATCCGGAGTGGATGGAGTTCATCGTGCGGATGGTGTCTTCGGTGCTGATCGGGGTCCAGGCGTGGAGGGTGGTGGTGGGGGGGGGTGGCTGGTCGGTCGTGGTGTGCGTTGGTTGGTTGTTGAAACTGCTGTGTATGTCCGTGATCTTGTTGTGGAAGTATGAGGTGAGGGAGTTGCAGAGGTCTTGCGATGGGGTGATGTCGTTGTGTCCTGCGCTGGGGTTGGAAAGCTCTTTCACGATGTTGAAGAGTTCCTTGCAGTTGTGTGCGTTGTTGTCCAACCGGTCCTTGAATGCTGTTTTCTTGGCGGCGCGGATCAGCTGGTGGTGTTTCCGGGTGGCAAGTTTGTAGGAGGTCCTGTTGTCCGGTGTCGGTTCCCTTTTCCAGACTTTCTCGAGGGCTCGGCAGTTCTTCTTGGAGCTCTTGAGTTCGTCGGTGAACCATGGGGCCTTCTTGCTGCCGGGTCTGCTAGGCGGGGTCCTCAGCGGGGCGAGTTCGTCCGCGCAGTTGCTGATCCACTTCGTGAGGTTGTCGGCGGCCTGGCTGGGGTTCGCTGAGCTGGCAGGAGGGTGTTGGCTCAGGGAGGTGGCGAGCTGGTCTGCTGTGATCTTGTTCCAGCTTCTGCGGGCGGTCTGTTGCTGGTGTTGGTGGGTCGTCGTTCTCTTGAAGGTGAAGTGGACGCAGCTGTGGTCCGTCCATTGAAGCTCTGTGGCGTGGCTGAAGTCGATGTCTGTGCTGGATGAGAAGACGGCGTCGAGTGTGTGTCCGGCGAGGTGGGTGGGGGTGGACACCAGTTGCTTGAGTCCCAGGTTGGCGAGGTTGTCGAGCAGGGTGCTGGTGTTGTGGTCGTTGTTGTTCTCCAGATGGAAGTTGAGGTCTCCCAGGAGGATGTAGTCAGCGGAGGGGAGGGCATGCGGGCTGATGAAGTCGGCGATGTCCTCGCTGAATTGCGTGCGTGGTCCAGGGGGTCGGTAGATCAGGGTGCCTCTGAGGGTGGTGTTCGGGTTGGTGTGGATCTGGAAATGCAGGTGTTCGGCGCTGGTCAGGGTGTTGTCGGTGCTGGTCGTGAGACGGATGGTGTTCCTGTGGATGATGGCGATGCCTCCTCCCATCTGGTTGGCGTTTCGGTCCCTCCGGACGATCTTGTAGCCCTCTGGGATAGCGATGGCGATGTCGGGAGCTGAAGAGGCGTTCATCCAGGTCTCCGTGAGGAAGGCAACGTCAGGGGCTGTGGCGTCTAGGAGGTTCCAGAGTTCGATGGCGTGTCTGTGGACGGAGCGGGTGTTGAGCAGGATGCACTTGAGGTGGGTGCTGCTGGAGTTCGACTTGGCGGGTGCTGGTGCGGGGCTGGTCCGGATGCAGGAGAACTTGCAGGCGTGGCAGCTGAAAGGTCCGTGGGTGCGTCTTGGAGTGGCTTGGTGGCATTCTGGGAGTCGGCCGGTGTTGAGAGCGATGAGGGTGGCGGCTGAGTACGTCAGGTGGGTAGGTCGAGGTCTTCGAGGTCCAGGGGTCCTGGCGCTGGTCGCGATCCGGTCGCGGACGGGCGCAGACGGGCTTACCTTTGGCGCGCCTTCGGCGCACAATCGGCGCGCCCACTGCGCGTGACCGCTGCGCGTGACCGCTGCGCGTTCGCACGGTCGCCATTTAAGGCGAAGTGCGCGGGTGGGCGGAGCAGCTGGGAGGCGGGAGCGGGGAGGGTTACAGAAGACAAAAAAGGGGCGGGGACAAGCGGCGGTGGCGGGAAGGGAGGGCGGGGGGCGGCGCGGTAGGCGGACAACAAGGAAGGAGAGCAAACACGGGGAAAATGCAAATACAATGAAACAGGCACAAATAAACGCAAAAACAGGGGAAAAAGAGAGAGTTAAACCAAGTTAAACCAAGCAAGCACAAAAAACCGTCAAAACAAGGGCAAAAACACTCGCAGCGGCGGCAGCCGGCAAACGAGGCAGCAGCGAGGCAGAGGGCAGGCAAGGGGCACACGCAGCAGCTGGTGGCCGTGCGGCGCGGGGGTGTCCCACAAGTGGGTCACCTCCCACAAGTGGGTCACGTTACCCGTGTTTATTATCCCATTAAACAAATCAAGAAGCAATGGGGCTGTTTCCTCTAATACCTTTTTATATACTTCTAAGGGTATCCCATCTGGCCCCGCCGCCT
Source organism: Lissotriton vulgaris (assembly GCF_964263255.1). Lineage (NCBI taxonomy): Eukaryota > Metazoa > Chordata > Amphibia > Caudata > Salamandridae > Lissotriton > Lissotriton vulgaris. The sequence continues at coordinate 379,348,521 of NC_141695.1, forward strand.
TACCTAATGCTAGGTCTTGTATGGCTCCCATTAATTTATCCAGAGTGATATCCTTTTCCAATATTTCCCTATTCCCCGATTCAATTTAATTCCTGCCTCCCCCAGCTCTCCTGATGGTATCTCTGCGGTTAATTCCTCCTGATATAGTGTTTGATAGTAACTTTTAAAAACATTCAGAATTTCCGGTGGTTCAACATAATCCTGACCCTGCTCTACGATGCGGGTTATAACATTTTTAGAGTCAACCTGTCTAATACGAAGTGCCAGCGCCCTTCCCGCCTGTTCACCTGTCTCGTAGAGGCTACCTCTCTGCGCTTGATATTCGGAGGCTGCTTTCTTTGCCATTTGTTTGTGTATTTCAGCTTTGATAGAGCTGACTCTTGCTTGACTTTCTGTCCCCTCTCTACCCTGTGATATATCTTTCTCATGTCGTTCCTCAGCTTCTACCAATTTATTCACTAGTTGTTCCCTCTCTAAACGGATCTTTTTCCAAGATTGGGCAGCGTAGCTGATGGTCTCACCCCTTAATGCTGCTTTATAGCTATCCCAGACAGTGTTTTGTGATGCGCTAAACCTATTTGCATCTAAATACCCCTGGGACCAGATCTTAATATGCTCCACATATGCATTATCTGCTATTAACTTTCTATCAAAAGTCCAGGGCCTGTGCTTCTTAACTGGCCTAGGGGAATCCAGAATCAGGGTTAGTGGGTTGTGATCTAAAATTATTTTTGGTAGTTTCCGAATTTTTGCCTTACTAAGTCATGTAGTGGAGACCAAAAATAATCCAATTTGGTATACTTCTGGAACGGACATGAGAAGTATGTAAACCCCGGATTCCCTGGTTCCTTATTCCCCCACACATCACTTAACCCATGCGATTGCATCATGGAGCAGGAAGCACGGAAAACCCTGGGTTTACGACCAGCATATGGAGTTTCCCCCCCAAAATCTGCTGCAATATTCAAATCCCGCCAGACCACGATAGGGGCAGGCCACCCAATCAATTCCTTCTCCATGCATACGAAAACCTCAGGTTCGTCCTGATTTGACCCATATATCCTGCAGATGGTGATACCTATATTCATCTCACACAGTGCCCATCTGCCCATAGCATCTGCCATAAAGCGCTTTTCCCCGCCTAAACCAACCTTCCCTATGATAGCCACCCCCCTTACTGTTGAGGTCTGAGAGGAGCAAGAAAGAATCTCATATCCACTTAAGTTCAACCAATGTTTTTTCCCCCATGGTAGATGCGTTTCTTGTAAGCACAAGATGTCCATCTGTTCAGATTTTACAAATTCAGCCAGTCTTCCCTTTTTTTCCAATCATTTAGGCCCCCGACGTTCAAAGAGCAAATCCTAAGTTTGGACATTCTTCTGTTTACGTTCTACCTCCTTTTTAGCCCACATAAGTTGAATGATGAGAACATATTTGAAACATAGATCACGTTTCATATGCCAGATTAAATTTACATTTGTGTCAAGAATTCTCTTTTTTGCATTTTCTCCCCTCCACCAAGACACCCTCCCTCCCCCAACCCCCCCCCAATCCCCATCTCCACCCCTTCAACCCCCTCCTCCCCCCTCTGCCCCCTGTACCCCCTGAACTCTGCACCCTCCCTCGTGAAGGGCTCAGACCTAAGTCTGTGTATGTGATGGTTCGCAGTGATAAACAGTGAGGACTGCCTTAAAGATTACTTCAAAAAACTTGATATCTCTTATTACATTTAATTTCCAACAGCTAGCTGTACTTAACCAACCAATCTTACAATACTATAGGGTACTATAGGATGGACCAAATAATTCACTGACTGCCTAGAGAGTCCAGATATTTCTGCGCTTTTACTTCTGATGTGAAATATTGTGTTCGCCCTTCATTGATTATCTTCAATTGCGCTGGATATATCAGGTAAGCCTGCATTTTTTGCTCCTGAAAGGGCTTGATCATTTGTCTTAACCTCCATCACCTCTCTACCGTCGTGTGACAATAGTCTGGGCGGACAAAGAATGAAACTCCTTCACTGGACCTCTTTGCGTCTGGTCTTGCTTTTTCGGCGATGGCATGCCTCAAAATAAAGTTGCCCAGGAAGATTAAGATCGCCCTTGGTTTGTCCCCCTCCCTCGCGTTACGGCGCATTTTGAAAGGAGTGCGGTGCGCCCTCTGGATTTCTCCAGACCAATTCGGCTAGATAGCTCCGGGAATGCCGACTCGAAGAGCTTGATGACATAGGCTCTAACATCGGTCCCTTCCGCTCCCTCGGGTATTCCCGAGACACTAAGGTTGTTCCTCCTGGGCCTGACTCCATGTCCTCTAGCTTACATTGGATGTCGGTGACTTGGGCGCAATGAGACTCGACCTTACTGGTAGCCGCGGTGACCTCCGCTTCCGTTGTAACTACCCTTTCTTCGAGGTTCAAGGTTCGAGACTCTGTCCCCCACATTGACACACTCTTTGGATAATTTTCTGACCACACCCTGCATCTTCCTCATTGCTGCTTGAGATTTATGGCTCTCCTGCCGTGTTTCCTCCCTGTGCGTGAGAATTTCTTGATGAATCATTTCCAATAATGAGAGTTGGGTTGTTTCCAAACTAGGGCTGCCCTGGAGTGGCATCGAGGAGGAATGATCCCAGCTTAAATCTCGTTGGGGTTGTTCATGTGTTTTTAATAGGGTGATAGATTTTATTGCTGTCGCCGGGAGTTCATGCTTAGGGTCACTCTCAGACTCCACGTTACTATCTCCTATATAGGAACTTCGTTCATCTTCCTCTTCTGACCATTCCGCCCCTTCCGATACTGAGTAGAAACACTCACTGGGGACCTTCTCTTTTTCTTTCTCTAAATCCAGAGTACTCTTACAGCTCTCTACATCCAGGGAGCCTAAGTCTCTCCACCTACAGTCATATTCCCATTATTTCCTATAGAGGCTTCAAGAGCCTGCTGAGCCTGCCTATCCGTAGTATCTATCATAGCCGGGACACTCTGCTCTTGGGTGCTGCCACCGTCTCCCACCTTGCTCAAAACTTCTCTGCTGGCGGGTAAGCTCCCCACTGACCGGCCCCATTAGGCTCGGCACCAGATGATCTGTCACTCCAGTGGTTGTATGGGTAGTTGCTATTGCGGGGGAGATTGCTATAGCACATCCAGTACCTTCCCCCGGGGGGCGGGGTGGGTCTTGCATAACGCCAGTACCAGCTTTATGCCCTTTGCCTGAATCTTCAGCCTTCTGAGCATCAGCACCGTCCCCCACATTCAAGGCCTCCGTTGACTTAATACCCTTCTCCTTACCGCTTCTAGTGAACATCTCAACGATTGAAGCCGTAGCCTGGCGGGTCCTGACGGATGTCTGTTTGCTTCTTCTAGCTGGTTCCACCGGGGGCGTGGGGCGGTATTTCTCCTTCTTCTAGTGCTGCCCCATCATTCCCAGCCTTCTTTTTTCCCACTGCAGCCTTAGAACTGGTGATTGCTTTTGGAGCCATAGCCCCCCCTCGCCGCTCCTCTCTCTACGGACTCCGTGTGCTCTGCTTCTCGCTCCTCTCTCTAAGCCTCACTCCCAGCCTGCTCCGGCTGCTCTGCCCACCAGTACTCGCACTCGCGTAGGTCCAGCGGCAGGGAGAGAGGATAGTCCGGACAAGCGCTGCTGCCTGCCTGAGTGGGCTCTCTGATCCCCGCCAGAACTGACAGTTAAGGGCTACGAGCATCGAGGCTTTTACTAATCGTGACCGTAATCGTGATCAGGTAGTAGATGTACGGCTACATAGACGGTTACGAGGTGCTAAACCATGTCCTCACTGCAACGCTGCGAATGGCCACCACTACGCGGCCGCCATCTTGCTTCCGGAGTCGGTGATTTATTTTCAATAAAGTAATCATTGAGCGAGTCACATAATGCTTGAGTGGTGGCGGGATGCGCTGTGACTCTATCCGGCTTGGATAGCTCAGCAACAATATCAAAAATATCCTTAAATTTGTTATTTGAACTTACTATCTTGTTGGAGAAGTAAGCTGCCTTAGTTTGTGGGATAAACTAAAAAGAAGGTGGTCAGGTCTAATGGATAGGACCCAGGTAGGGCCATTAAACAATGTGTATACAAAGGTTGTACCTAGAGTCCCTGTTTTTTATACAATAAACAATCACACTATATGCTTTTTGTGATTGGGGTTTATTTAATTACCCTCTATTTTGTATTCTTAATACTTCTTTTTGAATTTTCTCTCCTTTGGAGAATCACACAAAAAATTATACTACATTAAACATTGATAACAATTACATATTTGGACAACGTAAAACAATCACATCTTTAGTGAACATCAAACAATCAACAATATGTCACACTCCACATAGCCATGTTGTTGTTGCCAGGAAGAGGAAGCATCAGTGCCAGACGCTGCGTAAAAGACAAAATACATTTTCAAAGGAATACCTAGGTATCAGGATTCCCATGCTGGCGGCACCTGAAGAGCACCAACAGAAGCTACAGCTATAATATGTAATAGCTAACAGAATTAGTGGCATTCTGCTTCTGTCTGTAGTTTCCTGCAGTTATAAGCACCAGTCGATAACAAAAGATCCGCAGTGCAATTGCTCCTTTCTATTCAAATCCCCTGTTTTCATTTGAGTTACCTACGGTCACCGTATTCAGAGAGGCCCGATCCCGTGTACCACCGCGGCCATGTTATCTTTCAGTTGCAATCAAGCCTGCCTTCAGCCAGTGCTTAATTTGTAAAACAATAAGTCCCGAAGCCCTCGTCAGGAGGTCATTGCAGCTTGCACCATCCATTGCCCCTGCCTGCGTTGCCAAGGACAGTGGCAACCCAACTACTAACCATCACACGCCTACAAGTGTGACAATTCGGACTATTCAAGGCTAACCAATTCGTTATTTTTAATGTATATTAAATTAGTAAACCCCCGTTGTGCTCATTTCTAAATTAGCCAAACAGCACCACCATGTGGCAGACCTGTCATAAGGGCCAAAGTTGACAATTAAGTTCAGATGCCGAGCACCAGAAACCACTGGCTCAAATTAAGCACTGCCTTCACCCCACTCTATATTGGTAGCAAATCAAGCTCAGAATGGCCCATGTAGAAGTGCAAGGATCACAGAAGATTTCACCCAAGGAAGGGCGTTGCGTGGGTACTGAAGCAGTACCACACCCTCCTATTACTTTTGTGCAGTGGCACGCTCTGTTTACAGTGATGGCTTGACCTGCCATGGAATAGAAGGTGGGTTTGCACCAGGGTTGTGAGCAGGAAGAACAGCCTGTCCAGGTGCTGGTAAGCACCACTGCGCAGAACTGCAACAAATGTCAAGTGGGGCCAGGAAAGTGTTGGGTGTCCAGCAAAGGTTCTGCAAAATATCCTCCATAGCACTACAGCTGAAAACTGTAAAAAGAAATATGTGAAAGTGACAAGGACGTGGCACATCAAGGGGCAACGTTGTACATCCCTCTGTCAACAGTGTCCTGGTTGTAGGTGACTAGGACAACAATGAGAGAAGATCATGGGTTACAGTCCTAAGCTCCCTAAGGCAGAAATCATGTCTTTCATGTGGCCAATGTTGTGTCTCCACAATGAATAATCATGTTTTAATCATTTTAATGACACAAATACATTTGTAAGATGACTAGGTTTAAATATTACATTTTTTAGGCCAGTTTACCACATTGAATGGGTCTCCCGAAGCTGAGACCTTTGGTTCGTGTTTAGATTAATAGCAATGCCAGTAGGTTTGCATTTTTAACATTTTAAGTGTGAAATGCATTGGCAAAGGAAGGAGACCTTTACTATTGGTTTTAAAATCCACTAACAAGGCCTGTAGACCCAATTTCTTTATTATGAAAGCCATATGTGTTGCATTAGGCATGTATGACGTATAGCTTTTTCTGAGTTAGGTTCGGGTGGTCTGCAAAGTGTTACATGATAACTCACAGACAATGTGATCAGACTAGATGTATGGGGTTAGTTGAAACCTGTGCTCAATCTTTAGTGGTTGTGACATGCAACCTCGTTATTCTATGACAGCCCTTGAGGAGGGGTGCTAAAAGTATAAATTGGTAATTTTGGGCCCGATGTAGGTAATCTCGATTTACCTACTCTTAAATACCGAATCATACCGATTCGGTATTTAAGAGTAGGTAAATTGGAAGTAGGCAGATGTAGGTAATTTTTCAGTATTTGCCATTGATTCCTATGGGCCTTAGGGCCAGATGTAGGTTGCCCTTTACCGATCGGAATCGGCCGAAAATACCGATTTTCGGCCGTTTCCGATCGGTAAAGGGCTATCGAGATGTAGGGGCACATTTTCGGTAATTTTACCGAATCGGTATCATTACCGAATCGGTAAATTTACCGATTCGGTAATATGTACCGAATCGGTAAAATAATTACCGATTCGGTAATATTTAGCGATTCGGTAAAATTACCGAAAATGCGATGTAGGTAGCCAATTTAACATTGGCACATGGCTTACAGAATCGGTATTTTACCATGGAATACAAATCCATGGTAAAATACCGATTCCTGTGTACATGCACATCTGTGCATGTACACATGTGCCATGTGACAGACAGACGTGCCCTTAGGGCATGTCTGTGTGCCACATTGCACACATGCCCGTTTTGGGGGTGCTAGAGGGTGTCAAAGTGACACCCCCTGCACCCTTGACAAAATCGGTATTTACCGATTCAGTAAATACCGATTCGGTATTTGAATTGAATCCTATGGGCTTCAAAGGCCCATAGGATTCAATAGCAAATACCGAATTGGTATTTACCGAATCAGTAAATACCGAATTTGTAAGGAATCGGTAACGATTCCAGATGTTGGGACCTACATCCCATTTACCGATTTTGAAATAACGAATCGGTAGCATTCGGTATTTCAAAATCGGTAAATGGGATTTACCTACATCGGGCCCTTAAAGCCCATAGAAATCAATGGCAAATACCGATTCGTTAATTACCGAATCGGTAAATACCGAATCCTGCCAGGGGGAACGGGGTGTCACTTTGACACCCTGTAACACCCCAATGTCAGGCTTGTATGCCATGTTGCACACATACATGCCCTAAGGGGATGTCTGTGTGTCACATGGCACAGGTGTACATGCACAGATTTGCTTGTACACCTGAATTCGTTATTTACCATGCAATAGTATTACATGGTAAATAACGAATTCTTAGGGGCCTGTGGCACTGTTGAAAGCGCCACCTACATCTGCATTTACAGATTCGGTATTTTTACAGAGTCTGTATTTACCAATTCGGTAATTTTACCGATTCGGTAAATACAGATTCGGTAAAAATACAGAATCTGTAAATATATGCCCCCTACATTGGAAAAGGCATTTACCGGTCGGTAACATCCGAATTCGGCCGTTACCGACCGGTAAATGCCTACCTACATCGGGCCCCAAGTGTGCAGTATTTAGTTGTGTGTTAATTAAAGTAGGTTTCCTTTTTAAAGTAAAAGCATTGGCTGGTCACTGATTTACGTATTGTTATTGTGTGTGTTGCTGGGGTCTGAGTTTCTAGCACCATACCATATAAGCCTTGGTCTGCTCTACCTCTCTATCCTGAGAGTCAAGTGCTACAAGTAATAGTTGGTCCCAGTTTCAGAGACGGCGGTACAGAGGCCTCAAGGCACCATAGGTAAAAGACCCCCATTGACAACTTGGGCCCAGTAGCCTCTGACTGCTCTGGCATCTCCTAAAACAGATTTCCAACACTACATACATTACATTTTTTTATTAAAGTTTGTGGATCTGAGAGCCTCAAGATAACCAGTTTCAAAGGCCCATTTTGGAATGCTCGCCAAACATTACAGCAAAAGGAGCCCAGGTGCCCCTCCAGGACACAGTCATGGGAAGTAGGATTAGAAAGAATGCATATAAAGCAAGGAGCAGCATTAATACCCGAATTACCATTTGGTAATCTTCTTTAGACCACATCACAATCCTTTCACATGGGGTTCAATCTCCCACATCGGTGTTTGAGTAAAGCGATAATTTACAAAATCTTTACTCCACCCCTATAGTGCTTACAAAAGAGGCTACAGCTCAGAATTCCACCCCTATAAGATAGCTAGCTCCATGAAACATAATCTGGGTACCCGCGACGTTTGAAAGGACTGGAAGAGTGCAGGACTGCGATGAAGAAGAGAAGGACTCAGTGTATTGAAGATTACTGGTAGCTAATCCGGACATTACACACTCACCCAGTATTTCTTGCCTCAGCCTTCACAAATGTGAAAGAAGCAAGCAGAAAGCGGGTGTCCCGAAAATATAATCTATATGAAAACAAGGAAGAGCATGTTTATTACAGTTAAGAGAACAGCAGTACAACACAAGCTACCCAAGTCAGTGAACTGCTGAAGCAAATGAAGTAGAAGCCACGCTGAGCATAGCTACTCCAAATGGAAACGAAGCTATTCTTGGAAGCCAGAGTAGAACACTAAAACTTGCTGAACATGTACACCCTTTTACATTCGGCACAGGAAGCTGCCATCTCCTTGAACACACATTTCAGCAGTAAAAGGAAGAAGAACCTCAAACTCACAATAGGCAAAGCAATGGCTGATCTATTCCAGCCATAGAAAAGGAAAGTAAGGAAGACTTCCCCCATACAGCTAGGGCCATAGGGAACATAACAAGCAGCTACAATGTGGAATGCCTCACTTCGGCCTGGATGCTCCACACCAGTTTAACCTACATCAAGGGGAAATCATTCTAATTGATTTAGACCATCAAACACAAAGCTATTAGAGAAATATAGAAACATGAAAAGAAATTCGGTTTGAAAGTTTGAGAAGGTCCAAAAACTAATCATTCTGGAAGAAACCACAAGTAGAGATTTATATGTTTTCTGGATTTCTCTCCAGAGCAATCCCCGAAAGAAGGGTCTCTACACCCAATGGCATCAAGGACTTAGTCAGTGTCCTAACATGAGATGCATAATATGATGGACTGCAATCCCAGCAACGTACTGAGGAGTACACGAGTGAGGTGCATATTAGGTAACAATTAGTCCTGGAAGACTCACAGGAATAGTCAGTGAAACCCAAATCCTCTTTCATCAAGAACACTAGGAAGCTAGTAATATATTTTCAAGATTTATTAAAATTACAATCCAATGCTACTGCACACAATATTAATCACAGTTATTACAAAAATTAACAAGATGCCGGCAACAGTGTCAGTAGGCTTAACAACAGAAAATATTGTAACATTATGACACCAATTTAGAGTTTCTCTGCATCAATAACCTCAACCCCTCTTTTCCCTCGGATAACTAAGCTAAACTTAGCACCAAAAGGGTCCTACACAAGTTTCATAGATGGTTCACAACCACATACCTTTTCAGAACAGTAAAAGGAACAGCAGCTTGTCTTGTATCCATATCTCAGCAATTATGTCCTTGATTTTGCAGATATGCTGAGCAGAGGACTCAATCTGGCTACTTTGAAGCCTTCTGATAGGAAAGATATTTACAACAAATGGATGGCCAACAACGTCAAATCCCTGGATCAAAGTTCCTCGCTATTTAATAATGCTTCAGTCAGGTTTATATACTGTTTCTGAACATTGTTGAATAAACAATTAATAATGAAGCCCATCTAGTCTTTCGCCTACATATATTCAGTGAGGTCTTGCTTATTGTTTAAAGAAAATAGCTGAGAAATTAAGATATTTGTTTCTATGAAGCCTTATTATTTTTTTTTTAAATAACTAGAAAATTAGTTCAAGCCATGCTAAAATAAAACCAGCCAATCAAATAACTTTATTTGGCTTGTATAAAATAGTCATAAAAGTACACGGTATGACCAATACATATATAAAGACATACATAAAAATCTAGTTTAAAAAAGTAAAAACACAGTTTAAAACATGAAAAACATAACTAAAAAGATTTTACACTAATTCTGCTGCCCTTACATAAACACAGTGTAAGCCTCAGTTATGGACAAAAACATTAAAAAACGATAATCATAGTACAAATGTGCATTATACCAAACCAGTGGTTAATATATCTACCTTAACATCAATGAGCATTTTTTTTAAATGAATCACAGCATAACAGACCTCAGGGCTCTCAAGTCGCTGCAAAAAGAACAAGCATTAGGAATGCATTAGGGCTCGGGTTTGTTTGAGTTTGAGATAATGGCATTGTAAATGGTAATGTGCACTGACAGCTGCTGATGATTGTGCCAATTGAAAGAGTGGCTGGTGCACTGTCAGCTGTTGGTGTTTGTGTGTGTTTAGTGAAAGTTGCACTGACATTGTTTGTTGTGTGCGTCGGTGCTTAGCGGTACTGATGGTCGTGTTTGTTTTTGGTGAAAGCGTACATTGATGGTTGTTGGTGTTTGTGCCTGGTGAAAGCATTCATTGACGGCTGGGGGTGTGTTGTTGTGTGTCTTGTTTTCTGTGTAGTGGTGAGTGTGTGGTGGTGAGTCTGTGGGGGTGAGCCTGGGGAGTGAGTGTGGTGGTGAGTGTGTTGTGGTGAGTGGTGACGAGTGTGTGGTGTTGAGAGAGTGAGGTGTGTGGTTTGTGTGTGTGTTATGTGTGTGTGGTGTATGTGTGTGTGGTGTTTTCTGCACACTCACACACTGCCCCTACACATTCACACACTGCTCACCCGCACACTCCCAATGTCACCCTGCATAGTCACACACTGTTTATCCTGCACACTCATTCTGCACACTCACACAATGTGTACCCTTACACACTGTCTCTGCAGTCACTCTGCACTCACTGTCACTCTGCACTCACTGTCACTCTGCACTCACTGTCACTCTGCACTCACTGTCACTCACTGTCACTCTGCACTCACTGTCACTCTGCACTCACTGTCACTCACTGTCACTCACTGTCACTCACTGTCACTCACTGTCACTCTGCACTCACTGTCACTCTGCACTCACTGTCACTCTGCACTCTCTGCACTCACTGTCCCACTGCACTCACTGTCACTCTGCACTCACTGTCACTCTGCACTCACTGTCACTCACTGTCACTCTGCACTCACTGTCACTCTGCACTCACTGTCACTCTGCACTCACTGTCACTCACTGTCACTCACTGTCACTCTGCACTCACTGTCACTCTGCACTCGCTGTCACTCACTGTCACTCGTCACTCACTGTCACTCTGCACTCACTGTCACTCACTGTCACTCACTGTCACTCACTGTCACTCACTGTCACCCACTGTCACTCACTGTCACTCTGCACTCACTGTCACTCACTGTCACTCTGCACTCACTCACTCTGCACTCACTGTCACTCTGCACTCACTGCACTCACTGTCACTCTGCACTCACTGTCACTCTGCACTCACTGTCACTCACTGTCACTCTGCACTCACTGCACTCACTGTCACTCTGCACTCACTGTCACTCTGCACTCACTGTCACTCACTGACACTCTGCACTCACTGTCACTCTGCACTCACTGTCACTCTGCACTCACTGTCACTCTGCACTCACTGTCACTCTGCACTCACTGTCACTCACTGTCACTCTGCACTCACTGTCACTCTGCACTCACTGTCACTCTGCGCTCACTCACTCTGCGCTCACTGTCACTCTGCACTCACTGTCACTCTGCGCTCACTCACTCTGCGCTCACTGTCACTCTGCGCTCACTGTCACTCTGCGCTCACTGTCACTCTGCACTCACTGTCACTCTGCACTCACTGTCACTCTGCAGTCACTCTGCACTCAGTCACTCTGCACTCAGTCACTCTGCACTCACTGTCACTCTGCACTCACTGTCACTCTGCACTCACTGTCACTCTGCACTCTCTGCACTCACTGCACTCACTGTCACTCTGCACTCACTGTCACACTGCACTCACTGTCACTCTGCACTCACTGTCACACTGCACTCACTGTCACTCACTGTCACTCACTGTCACTCACTGTCACTCTGCACTCACTCTGCACTCACTCACTCTGCACTCACTGTCACTCTGCACTCACTGTCACTCTGCACTCACTGCACTCACTCTGCACTCACTGCACTCACTCTGCACTCACTGCACTCACTCTGCACTCACTGCACTCACTCTGCACTCGCTGCACTCACTGTCACTCTGCACTCACTGTCACTCTGAACTCACTGTCACTCTGAACTCACTGTCACTCTGCACTCACTGTCACTCTGCACTCTCTGCACTCACTGTCACTCTGCACTCACTGTCACTCTGCACTCACTGTCACTCTGCACTCACTGTCACTCTGCACTCTCTGCACTCACTGCACTCACTGTCACTCTGCACTCACTGTCACACTGCACTCACTGTCACTCTGCACTCACTGTCACACTGCACTCACTGTCACTCACTGTCACTCACTGTCACTCTGCACTCACTCACTCTGCACTCACTGTCACTCTGCACTCACTGTCACTCTGCACTCACTGCACTCACTCTGCACTCACTGCACTCACTCTGCACTCACTGCACTCACTGCACTCACTCTGCACTCACTGCACTCACTCTGCACTCACTACACTCACTGCACTCACTGTCACTCTGCACTCACTGTCACTCTGCACTCACTGTCACTCTGCACTCACTGTCACTCTGCACTCACTGTCACTCTGCACTCTCTGCACTCACTGTCACTCTGCACTCACTGTCACTCTGCACTCACTGTCACTCTGCACTCTCTGCACTCACTGCACTCACTGTCACTCTGCACTCACTGTCACACTGCACTCACTGTCACTCTGCACTCACTGTCATACTGCACTCACTGTCACTCACTGTCACTCACTGTCACTCTGCACTCACTCACTCTGCACTCACTGTCACTCTGCGCTCACTGTCACTCACTGTCACTCACTGTCACTCACTGTCACTCACTGTCACTCACTGTCACTCTGCACTCTCTGCACTCACTGCACTCACTGTCACTCTGCACTCACTGTCACTCTGCACTCACTGTCACTCTGCACTCACTGTCACTCACTGTCACTCACTGTCACTCTGCACTCACTGTCACTCTGCACTCACTGTCACTCTGCACTCACTGTCACTCACTGTCACTCGTCACTCACTGTCACTCTGCACTCACTGTCACTCGCTGTCACTCACTGTCACTCACTGTCACTCACTGTCACTCACTGTCACTCTGCACTCACTGTCACTCACTGTCACTCTGCACTCACTCACTCTGCGCTCACTGTCACTCTGCACTCACTGTCACTCTGCACTCACTGCACTCACTCTGCACTCACTGCACTCACTCTGCACTGACTGCACTCACTCTGCACTCACTACACTCACTGCACTCACTGTCACTCTGCACTCACTGTCACTCTGCACTCACTGTCACTCTGCACTCACTGTCACTCTGCACTCACTGTCACTCTGCACTCTCTGCACTCACTGTCACTCTGCACTCACTGTCACTCTGCACTCACTGTCACTCTGCACTCACTGTCACTCTGCACTCTCTGCACTCACTGCACTCACTGTCACTCTGCACTCACTGTCACACTGCACTCACTGTCACTCTGCACTCACTGTCATACTGCACTCACTACAGAGAATAAACGTAGGGAGGGTCAAATAGGGCTATATTTAACGACCAAAACCACTCATGCCCTAAGAGAGACTATCAATAAACAAAAAGTGGCCTGGTCAGAAACCTGTAAGTGTGCCGCAACTGAACTAGTGCCCCAAGACCATTAGTAGCACTAGAAGTGATAACCCGGGTCTGTTGAGAAAAATTCCCATCAGCCCACCCATGTGGTGGAATGTCGTCATGTGGGAGATGTCACCAATCCAATTCTCAAACAGTGCACCTAGTCATGGTGCAGAGATGGATTAACATGGTGTAAATACAGACCACTGGGCTTCACTGGTGATGCTAATGGGGTGCAGTGCAAAAAATTAAAGTGAAAAACGTGAAAGTAAAATTTACTCCGAGGGCCAAAATTAATTTTAATCAGTATGGCGCTCGTGTCAAGATTAAAATTTGCCAAAATAGTTTGAAATAATAACTATGTGTGGGCAAAGTGAGTGGAGGTCGACATGTTTCAGCTGTTTTGACTGTTGGTCTTAGCTTTCTTCAAGACCATTTAGGAAACTGCGACTGCAAATCAAAAATTATATTCTAGTGATGCACGCTAGTGTACATTGTATAAGTCCTACCAGTTCCTCTGAGCCCAGATGAATACTGTAGGAAGTCCAGAACTTTGTGTATCTCCTAAGGAAGAGACATAAGCGTGAATCAAAAACCATGTAGTGCACAACAGGTTTTAGGAAAACAAGCACAAGATGCTAAGCACACAAACAGGGCGATGGAGACATTCTCTCCCCGCTAATTATACTACCATGTTTTAATCAGTGTATAAAAATCACACATATGGGAATGAATGTGGTAACTTACCCAGCATTATGTGGGAGTACGCCTCACCTCACCCGGAACCCACTCGGGAAAAAGGGAGGCCCCGCTCTAGTTAAGGAGGGAAATGGACAAGAAAGTACCTTTGAAAACTAGCAAAGGGACTAACAACAATAATAGCTACCATTTCCAAAACTGTTCTTAACAAGACCTAGCTTTAAACAGAAAAAAGACTCAACCAAGTGTAAGGGAAATGACTTAAAGACTCTGCAAGATTTGATTAACCAAAAGTGGAGGGCAGGGCCACTCCTTGAAGGACTATATCTAGCGATAAGATGACTAAAAGAGGTACTAACGCTCTCAGTAACCTAGTATTGGGCAAATGGCTGAACACTCAAGGTAGATAGAGCCACTCTTTAAAGGACTCTTGCTAGTGCTGAGGTGACTCGCCCTATAGGGATAGCAAATGATGGTATGGTGCCCTACCTGTCCGTCGGTACCTCGATGCCGGCGTCCGAGAAGGAACGGAGGTACCGACGCACAGCGCGCATGTCTATTTATACCCTGGTTAATTGGTTAACATGCTGCAGCTGTTTCTATTAACCAGCGCGTCCGCCTCGCAAAAGCGATGCCCGCGCTAGTGCGCATGCGCTAGGCATCCCGGTAGTGCGAGGCGTAAGCAGTGAACCGCTACGCGCGTGCGCACGGCACTTCGGCCGCAATGCGCATGCGCGGGCTCTGAGCTATGTGCATCGATCCGCGCATGCGCCAGAGTGTACTGCGCATGCGCCGACGTAAGAACGCATCCGATTTTGGATGACAACCCCTCCCTTCCAAACTCATTACCTGAGACTTCCAGTGTAGTAAAAGATGATTGGCTTACACTGTTAAATTTAAAAAAATCACATACACGCACCTCTATCCATGGAACCATTATGGCACAATACCTGAGAGGCAAGTGTGCCCCTACAGGCCTTATTGTCACGAACACACCACGTCTTTTTTTGACTGACAAAGCCTTTCTACGAGACTGGTCCCTCATTGCGTGGCGCTGCACGCGGGACTGGTTGATATTAATAATCAGCACAGCTAAGAGAATAGCGGATGCAATTCTCATAGAAATCCAGGTTCTTGAAGGTCAGATTAAAACTGCGTGTAGTACACTGTTCAAGAAACGGTTAGAAGAAACAAACAAGACAAATAAAGACTACAAGGATAATATCTTGATGAGTAAGATGGACAAGTTCAAGAAAGATTTAGATCGTTTTTCTATGGAGAAAACTTATCCATACACTAGTGACAACTAGGTAGCCCCTAGCTTCAATAGCAGAGGCAAACAGTATGGATCTAACTACTCATCTTCTGGTTCCGACACTTACTCCAGTGATTCAGAGGCACCCAGCACGTCTGGAGCTCCCCAGAGAGGGGCTGGGTCTCAACAACGACCATTCAAGAGGGGTGGTCGACAGAGAGGTGCTATGTATATTCAACACCCAGGCAATTACCAACATCCTGGTCCTTGGTGGCCACCAGGCCCATGGGGTTTCCAGCCACATCCGCAACCAATGAATCCATACACTCCTTTTCCCCAGTTTTTCCCTAACCAGCCTTTTTTAGGGCGTGGCCGGGGCCAGAACAGGGGAAGAAGAAAAGGACCACAAACTGTCCATTGGGAAGCCGAACAGACGTTCCCCAACACTCGGAGCAGGAGAGCAGCTCAAGAGAACAACAGCTCGGAGACGACAGGAGTCTAGTTGTAAATCTCAGCTCTCGTACTCTTACTCCAGTCGAGCAGTCAGTCTTGGAGAGAGGTCTGGGCTTTGTGCCAACCAATGTAGGAGACCCATTTCTTCTAAGAACGGAACTTGAGAAATTCTTCCGCAAAGTGCGCCTTCACTTCTTCTTTAAGGATAGAACTGACGACTCTCAATCAGGTGATGACACTATTAAGAACACAGGACTACGTCCTCCTTCCACTTTTACTCCTTTGAGTCATCAAGTCCCTTCCCTCGTCACCACCTTTGAACAAGCGGTCAGACACGATATTTCGCAGCTGCAAAATACCGAACGGAGTACGTTCCACAATTTCTCAAAACTTGAACAGCAGGCGGTGAAAAATCTCTCACTAGATCCGTCCATCATCATAAAACCGGCGGACAAAGGGGGAGCCACTGTTGTTATGGACCTGGAACAGTACCGTCAGGAATGCCTTAGACAGCTGGACAATGACAAATTCTATCGTCGTCTCACTTCAGACCCCACCCAGAGTTTACTTACTGAAATTAAAACTTTGGTGGATGAAGGGAATATGGAGGGTTGGATCACACCTCAGGAAGCTAGATTCCTTGTAACAGAGAAACCCACTATTCCAGGTTTCTATTGTCTCCCCAAGATCCACAAGGCCACGAGACCACCACCAGGCCGTCCCATCATTTCAGGGATTGGTTCCATTTTGGAACCACTCTCCACTTTTGTAGATCATTTTCTTAGACCTCTAGTTAAGAAAATGCCCACGTATCTGGAGGACACAGCCGATGTCCTCAGGTTATTACCAACTATTGAGTACAACGTGGAAACTGACCTAATGGTCAGTTTTGATGTAGAATCACTCTACACCTGTATTCCACAACAGGATACGTTGGATACAGTCAGAGGTCTTCTGTCAATGGAAGATCTGGACAGCATAACCCCAGTTAACTTTATTCTATCTCTTGCAGAACTGGCAATGAAGCAAAACTATTTCAAATTTGAAGAACAGCTGTTTCTACAGATCTCCGGGACCTCCATGGGGAGTGTCTTTGCCCCGAGTCTGGCAAATCTCTATGTAAACCAAATGGAACAGACTCATATCCTCAACCATAGCAACCCATTTTCTAAACACCTGGTGCTATGGAAGAGGTATATAGATGACGTCCTGGTAGTGTGGCGAGGCTCTATCCCTGAAGTACAGGCTTTCCACACTTGGCTCAATGGATGTAATCCTCATCTTAAGTTCACGCTTGAGTACAGTCATGTAAGACTCCCCTTCCTTGACTTATCTATCTTCCCCGAGGATGGCAGTCTCCGCAGTGAGTTATTTACCAAACCTATGGCAAGAAACTCACTCTTGTCATTTAACAGCCATCATCCACGCTCCCTGAGGGAGAACCTTCCGGTGGGCCAGTTCCTCCGGGTTAGGAGGAATTGTTCATCCAGAGAACTTTTCAATAAACATGCAACCACACTAGCCATTCACCTAGAGGAACGCTATTACCCCAAGCATCTTGTGAACAAAGCATGGAAACGTGCCTCGAACAACAACCGCGAGGCACTGATTGAAAAACGCCCATCTAAACCACCAATGGAGCGCTTGACATTTGTTAGTACGTTCAGTACAATGTCTAACTCTGTCCAGAAAATGGTTCGCAAACACTGGACGATTTTGAACAGCACTGGGGCAAACCTTCCATCACCACTGTTTTCATTTAAAAGGGCACCTAGTCTTCGAGACACTCTTGTCCATACAAGACCCAGGACTACCAAGACTGACGGCTCAACAACCCTATGGAACCTTCCCCCAGTTTCTGGTCACTACCCCTGTGGGTCATGTAGTGTCTGCCCCCAGACTGAGAAAACCACTACAGTTGACATAGGAACTGGAAGGACATGGTTGCTCAAGAAGCATAATAATTGCAACACCGACAACGCCATCTATATGATAACGTGTCCCTGTTCTCTTAGATATGTTGGCTATACCACCCGCAAGATTAAAATAAGAATAGGGGAGCACAAAAGCACCATTAGGTGTCGCAAACAGGCTACCAAACTAACAAACCACTTTCTGGAGCAAGGACACACTGCTGATGAAATGGAATGGGTCATTTTAGAACGGCCATTCATTCCGTCACACATCAGTGACGTGGCCAAATTTCTGTTCAGGAAGGAGCAGAAATTGATTTTTCTTTTGAAAAGTCACATGCAAGGTTTAAACGATGACATACCGTGGACATCGCTGTAATTCAACTAGTCCCGAGTTTTTGTCATCTGTCTTCTACATTGACTCATCTCATTATCATATTTGAGGTCATTCAAGATACTCCATCCCAGAGCGAATTAAGACATTTTGCGTCTGATACATTATTCCACACATGTAATTGCTTATTTTTAGCATATATAGTCCAATTGTCACTATCTGTAGTCATTAGAAGTATATGCACTGTTGCTTCCACTTTGGCTCAATCTACACAAAAATACTGACTATTTCCGATATTGGTAATAGGTATTCTAAATGAGCATACATGATCCCGTTACATCTTTCAGCGCATGCGCTCAGAATTAACTATTTTGCTGTGCCTCTGATATAGCTGCCTGTTTGATTCACAACAGTAACGCTCCCTTTGCCTTGTGGTGGTACACACCGGCAATGGGATCGCCATCGGATGCGTTCTTACGTCGGCGCATGCGCAGTACACTCTGGCGCATGCGCGGATCGATGCACATAGCTCAGAGCCCGCGCATGCGCATTGCGGCCGAAGTGCCGTGCACACGCGCGTAGCGGTTCACTGCTTACGCCTCGCACTACCGGGATGCCTAGCGCATGCGCACTAGCGCGGGCATCGCTTTTGCGAGGCGGACGCGCTGGTTAATAGAAACAGCTGCAGCATGTTAACCAATTAACCAGGGTATAAATAGACATGCGCGCTGTGCGTCGGTACCTCCGTTCCTTCTCGGACGCCGGCATCGAGGTACCGACGGACAGGTAGGGCACCATACCATCATTTGCTATCCCTATAGGGCGAGTCACCTCAGCACTAGCAAGAGTCCTTTAAAGAGTGGCTCTATCTACCTTGAGTGTTCAGCCATTTGCCCAATACTAGGTTACTGAGAGCGTTAGTACCTCTTTTAGTCATCTTATCGCTAGATATAGTCCTTCAAGGAGTGGCCCTGCCCTCCACTTTTGGTGAATCAAATCTTGCAGAGTCTTTAAGTCATTTCCCTTACACTTGGTTGAGTCTTTTTTCTGTTTAAAGCTAGGTCTTGTTAAGAACAGTTTTGGAAATGGTAGCTATTATTGTTGTTAGTCCCTTTGCTACTTTTCAAAGGTACTTTCTTGTCCATTTCCCTCCTTAACTAGAGCGGGGCCTCCCTTTTTCCCGAGTGGGTTCCGGGTGAGGTGAGGCGTACTCCCACATAAGGCTGGGTAAGTTACCACATTCATTCCCATATGTGTGATTTTTATACACTGATTAAAACATGGTAGTATAATTAGCGGGGAGAGAATGTCTCCATCGCCCTGTTTGTGTGCTTAGCATCTTGTGCTTGTTTTCCTAAAACCTGTTGTGCACTACATGGTTTTTGATTCACGCTTATGTCTCTTCCTTAGGAGATACACAAAGTTCTGGACTTCCTACAGTATTCATCTGGGCTCAGAGGAACTGGTAGGACTTATCCAATGTACACTAGCGTGCATCACTAGAATATAATTTTTGATTTGCAGTCGCAGTTTCCTAAATGGTCCTGAAGAAAGCTAAGACCAACAGTCAAAACAGCTGAAACATGTCGACCTCCACTCACTTTGCCCAAATATAGTTATTATTTCAAACTATTTTGGCAAATTTTAATCTTGACACGAGCGCCATACTGATTAAAATTAATTTTGGCCCTCGGAGTCAATTTTACTTTCACGTTTTTCACTTTAATTTTTTGCACTGCACCCCATTAGCATCACCAGTGAAGCCCAGTGGTCTGTATTTACACCATGTTAATCCATCTCTGCACCATGACTAGGTGCACTGTTTGAGAATTGGATTGGTGACATCTCCCACATGACGACATTCCACCACATGGGTGGGCTGATGGGAATTTTTCTCAACAGACACGGGTTATCACTTCTAGTGCTACTAATGGTCTTGGGGCACTAGTTCAGTTGCGGCACACTTACAGGTTTCTGACCAGGCCACTTTTTGTTTATTGATACTGCACTCACTGTCACTCACTGTCACTCACTGTCACTCTGCACTCACTCACTCTGCGCTCACTGTCACTCTGTGCTCACTGTCACTCACTGTCACTCACTGTCACTCACTGTCACTCACTGTCACTCACTGTCACTCTGCACTCACTGCACTCACTGTCACTCTGCACTCACTGTCACTCTGCACTCACTGTCACTCTGCACTCACTGTCACTCACTGTCACTCACTGTCACTCACTGTCACTCTGCACTCACTGTCACTCTGCACTCACTGTCACTCACTGTCACTCGTCACTCACTGTCACTCTGCACTCACTGTCACTCACTGTCACTCACTGTCACTCACTGTCACTCACTGTCACTCACTGTCACTCACTGTCACTCTGCACTCACTGTCACTCACTGTCACTCTGCACTCACTGCACTCACTGTCACTCTGCACTCACTGTCACTCTGCACTCAATGTCACTCTGCACTCACTGTCACTCTGCACTCACTGTCACTCACTGTCACTCTGCACTCACTGTCACTCTGCACTCACTGTCACTCTGCACTCACTGTCACTCACTGTCACTCTGCACTCACTGTCACTCTGCACTCACTATCACTCACTGTCACTCTGCGCTCACTCACTCTGCGCTCACTGTCACTCTGCGCTCACTGTCACTCTGCACTCACTCACTCTGCGCTCACTGTCACTCTGCGCTCACTGTCACTCTGCGCTCACTGTCACTCTGCGCTCACTGTCACTCTGCAGTCACTGTCACTCTGCAGTCACTCTGCACTCAGTCACTCTGCACTCAGTCACTCTGCACTCACTGTCACTCTGCAACTCACTGTCACTCTGCACTCACTGTCACTCTGCACTCACTGTCACTCTGCACTCTCTGCACTCACTGCACTCACTGTCACTCTGCACTCACTGTCACACTGCACTCACTGTCACTATGCACTCACTGTCACACTGCACTCACTGTCACTCACTGTCACTCACTGTCACTCACTGTCACTCTGCACTCACTCTGCACTCACTCACTCTGCACTCACTGTCACTCTGCACTCACTGTCACTCTGCACTCACTGCACTCACTCTGCACTCACTGCACTCACTCTGCCCTCACTGCACTCACTCTGCACTCACTGCACTCACTGCACTCACTGTCACTCTGCACTCATTGTCACTCTGCACTCACTGTCACTCTGCACTCACTGTCACTCTGCACTCACTGTCACTCTGCACTCTCTGCACTCACTGTCACTCTGCACTCACTGTCACTCTGCACTCACTGTCACTCTGCACTCTCTGCACTCACTGCACTCACTGTCACTCTGCACTCACTGTCACACTGCAATCACTGTCACTCTGCACTCACTGTCACACTGCACTCACTGTCACTCACTGTCACTCACTGTCACTCTGCACTCACTCTGCACTCACTCACTCTGCACTCACTGTCACTCTGCACTCACTGTCACTCTGCACTCACTGCACTCACTCTGCACTCACTGCACTCACTCTGCACTCACTGCACTCACTCTGCACTCACTGCACTCACTGTCACTCTGCACTCACTGTCACTCTGCACTCACTGTCAATCTGCACTCTCTGCACTCACTGTCACTCTGCACTCACTGTCACTCTGCACTCACTGTCACTCTGCACTCACTGTCACTCTGCACTCTCTGCACTCACTGCACTCACTGTCACTCTGCACTCACTGTCACACTGCACTCACTGTCACTCTGCACTCACTGTCACACTGCACTCACTGTCACTCACTGTCACTCACTGTCACTCTGCACTCACTCACTCTGCGCTCACTGTCACTCTGCGCTCACTGTCACTCTGCGCTCACTGTCACTCTGCGCTCACTGTCACTCACTGTCACTCACTGTCACTCACTGTCACTCACTGTCACTCACTGTCACTCTGCACTCTCTGCACTCACTGCACTCACTGTCACTCTGCACTCACTGTCACTCTGCACTCACTGTCACTCTGCACTCACTGTCACTCACTGTCACTCTGCACTCACTCACTCTGCGCTCACTGTCACTCTGCGCTCACTGTCACTCTGCGCTCACTATCACTCACTGTCACTCACTGTCACTCACCGTCACTCACTGTCACTCACTGTCACTCTGCGCTCACTGTCACTCACTGTCACTCACTGTCACTCTGCGCTCACTGTCACTCACTGTCACTCACTGTCACTCACTGTCACTCTGCACTCACTGTCACTCGTCACTCACTGTCACTCGTCACTCTGCACTCACTGTCACTCACTGTCACTCTGCACTCACTGTCACTCTGCACTCACTGTCACTCTGCACTCACTGCACTCACTGTCACTCTGCACTCACTGTCACTCTGCACTCACTGTCACTCTGCACTCACTGTCACTCACTGTCACTCTGCACTCACTCACTCTGCGCTCACTGTCACTCTGCGCTCACTGTCACTCTGCGCTCACTGTCACTCTGCGCTCACTGTCGCTCACTGTCACTCACTGTCACTCACTGTCACTCACTGTCACTCACTGTCACTCTGCGCTCACTGTCACTCACTGTCACTCACTGCACTCACTGTCACTCTGCACTCACTGTCACTCTGCACTCACTGTCACTCTGCACTCACTCTGCACTCACTGTCACTCTGCACTCACTGTCACTCTGCACTCTCTGCACTCACTGCACTCACTGTCACTCTGCACTCACTGTCACACTGCACTCACTGTCACTCTGCACTCACTGTCACTCTGCACTCACTGTCACTCTGCACTCACTGTCACTCTGCGCTCACTGTCACTCTGCGCTCACTGTCACACTGTCACTCTGCACTCACTGTCACTCACTGTCACTCACTGTCACTCACTGTCACTCTGCACTCACTGTCACTCTGCACCCACTGTCACTCACTGTCACTCTGCACTCACTGTCACTCTGCACTCACTGTCACTCACTGTCACTCTGCACTCACTGTCACTCACTGTCACTCTGCACTCACTGTCACTCTGCACGCAGTGTTACTCACTGTCACTCTGCACTCACTGCACTCTGCACTCTCTGCACTCTGCACTCTGTCACTCACTGTCACTCTGCACTCTGCACTCACTGTCACTCAATGTCACTCTGCGCTCACTGTCACTCTGCGCTCACTGTCACTCTGCACTCACTGTCACTCTGCACTCACTGTCACTCTGCACTCACTGTCACTCTGCACGCAGTGTTACTCACTGTCACTCTGCACTCACTGCACTCTGCACTCTCTGCACTCTGCACTCTCTGCACTCACTGTCACTCACTGTCACTCTGCACTCACTGTAGCTCTGCACTCACTGTCACTCACTGTCACTCTGCGCTCACTGTCACTCTGCACTCACTCACTCTGCACTCACTCACTCAGCGCTCACTCACTCTGCACTCACTGTCACTCTGCGCTCACTGTCACTCTGCGCTCACTGTCACTCTGCGCTCACTGTCACTCTGCGCTCACTGTCACTCACTGTCACTCTGCGCTCACTCACTCTGCGCTCACTGTCACTCACTGTCACTCTGCACTCACTCACTCTGCGCTCACTGTCACTCTGCACTCACTGTCACTCACTGTCACTCTGCACTCACTGTCACTCTGCACTCACTGTCACTCACTGTCACTCTGCACTCACTGTACTCACTGTCACTCTGCACTCTCTGCACTCGCTGTCACTCTGCACTCGCTGTCACTCTGCACTCGCTGTCACTCTGCACTCACTGTCACTCACTGTCACTCTGCACTCACTGTTACTCTGCACTCACTGTCACTCACTGTCACTCTGCACTCACTGTACTCACTGTCACTCTGCACTCACTGTCACTCACTGTCACTCTGCACTCACTGTCACTCACTGTCACTCTGCACTCACTGTCACTCTGCACTCACTGTCACTCTGCACTCACTGTCACACTGTCACTCTGCACTCACTGTCACTCTGCACTCACTGTCACTCTGCACTCACTGTCACTGCACTCGCTGTCACTCTGCACTCACTGTCACTCTGCACTCGCTGTCACTCTGCACTCGCTGTCACTCTGCACTCACTGTCACTCTGCACTCACTGTCACTCACTGTCACTCACTGTCACTCTGCACTCACACTCACTCTGCACTCACAGTCACTCTGCACTCACAGTCACTCACTGTCACTCTGCACTCACTGTCACTCCATTCTGCAGTCCGATTCACCACTGCTGCATTTTTTCAGGCAACAAAATCCCGGGGATCATGTTAAGCGCTGACTGGAGTGAAATAAAAATCTTAATCATCTCGATCATGGTCTGTGAAAGACAATGTGCATATTGGAGAGTTGGCTTAGTACTCCACTGTTACAGCTTTAGTCTTGAGGTATTCATGGAGAGCTTCTTCACCTAAAGAAGACATCACAGGAGTCAAGGTTGGAATTGAAACAATAATATATTTTTGTAGTTAGTGCAATAATTTCAATTATCTGTTCTGCCTGGTGGAATGAAAGGTGGATGATGTGACCGACTGACCGTATGCAATAATCAGCTTAGACCTAACATAATGAATCATCACAACATTTTAATTCCCAAAACCCAACCTTTCACGACCAAGAGTTTCTATTTTCTGGAAACCCCCTAAACAGTATTTCACAGACTTCGATACAATTCGAACATGGCCCCTTTTGTGCTGTGTATGGCTGCCTCTTACATGAAAAGTGTATTTTGAAAGCTTTTACTTCTAGTATTGCAAACTTCAATAAAGGACATTTCTGAAAGAGTTGATGTGATGAGCCCGCCAGCCCTCCAGGTTGACGGAGGGTATACCCTCCATTGAAAGACAGATGCCCATACTATGACATACAAGGTACAATGGTTGCACTTTTAGCAAAACTCAAATGCCAGATAGCTGCCCTGGCTGGTCTTCATTATCAATTTCCTTTGCAGAAAGAAACCCTTAAAGTCATTTTTTTCTTCAAAACAAAAAAAAGTCAACAACCCTGACCAGCAGGAAGTTTTTTCTTTCTGCACACGGATGCTGTTTGTTTTTCCTGCCCATGTCCACAATGCGTCTGCCTTACACAATGAGGACTTTCTGAAATAAGCAGGTCCTCGAAATCATGAAAGATGGCTTTGTTATGGCTGACTGGCCACTGCAGTCAATCAGCAGTTCTGAAGTTTTTCGTTATTTTTTAAAAAGCTCAAGTATTAAGATATAAAGGAGCTTTTCCCCAAATAATACCCAAAATCATTTTAGCATTTATATATGTGGCTTTCTTTGTTGCTAGCAATGTATGAAAATAAAAAAATGTATGTTTATTTTCACCAGACTGCAATCACTCGCCTTAAGCTCCTCAGTAGCATGCTACACACGGTGTAGAGCTTTTCAGGGGTAGTAAACACAACGCACAAAACCAATTACAATACAATGCATTCATCACTTCTGTTATCTGTTTGGTGACCATTGTGTGACCTGTTACTAAACCTAGAGAAGCTCCTTTCCAGGACAAGATACCGAACTAACCTTTCCCCGCTCTACCTTAAATGCATGCTTCACTCGCTCTCACTACACTTGGGGGTTTGGGCACATTTGGACAGTTCTGCTGCAGATGCTTCTGAGCCCTGAATCCTTCTCTTCATGGCCCTGTGTGTGAGTAGCACAAGGCGGGGTCAGCTGCACTCATAATGCCTTTCAGCCTTCCCCTCCGCACCGTCTCCATGAAAGCAGCAAGGGACAGAGCTCAGTGTACAAGCAGCAGGTCAGTGCACCGGTCATTCAGCTTATGCGAGAGCTCTTCATGAGGGAATCATATAACTTGCTGTCACCTGAATGTCTTGAGAAGGTTTGCAGTCATCTACCTCCTCTCTGTTCGTTCTGTGGTTGTTTGCAGTGCAAAGACTGCCACGTGGCAGCAGCGATCCCTGCTTCAGGCCTTGCATCAGATATGTGTGCTTTGTTTTTGCACTTCAATCGCACCTCCCCGAAGCTGCCTGTGAACGCACATCATAAAAAAAAAAAGCCTCGGCCTCGCGCGGCGCGCCACTGCAGGCATATGTTTTCAATTATCTCGTCCTTGACTACGAGATAATTGAAGATATATGCCTTCTGCTGCTCGTGCACGAACAGAATATGCCAGGAAGTGAACCAACTCTACATCAAATGGCCTATTGCGTGCTGTCTTCTAAAAAGACAGGCATGCGAGGCTCAATTGCCATCCAGATGGCAAAAGAAGAATGGAATGTGTGGCATTTTACAAGCGCTTTTCTGCTCCTTACAAGAGGGAATCGGACTCCTCCCACTGCCTGCGGCAGTGGCGGAGGCCTCGCCCTAAAAAGCATGAGTGTACTCTGATATTTGCAATGCATTACACAGGGATCAGAAAACATTTCAGAGTAGTAGTATAAAGTGTACAATTTAACATAAAGTGCATAGAATGGGGCGATCATCACAGGGACACATGGGAAGATATGTAAAACAAGAACCTTGAGTAGGAATGGCTAGCAAAAAATGGACAATATTAAAACGTAGCCTTGTAAGCAAAAATCTATATCATAAATTTGAACTAAATGATAAAATAGGCTTCAGCAGCAAGTCTTACAATTACAGTCCATAGAAAGACTCAACAGGCTGTCTGACATACATTTCCTCCCAGCGTAGATTATCACGTCC
Source organism: Lissotriton vulgaris (assembly GCF_964263255.1). Classification (NCBI taxonomy): domain Eukaryota; kingdom Metazoa; phylum Chordata; class Amphibia; order Caudata; family Salamandridae; genus Lissotriton; species Lissotriton vulgaris. The sequence continues at coordinate 379,375,496 of NC_141695.1, forward strand.
ATTAAAACAAGCATTGGCATAGCCAATAGGTCTCGCCTTTAGAACCTGGGGAATGGTAAGGATAGCCCTTGAATATCTGTGTCTTTTCTCTCATGCACTGTAAATGGGTGTTTTACGATCCATTTGTGTTTCAAATGGATGGGGCTGGTCCCCCCTCGAGAAGCGCAATCGACAGAAGAGCTATCAATAGATTGGAAAAAGTGTCTGACACTCGATTGGAATTATATACTGCAAACCCGGCAAGTGTTTGGCACAGGCTTTGGGATAATAGCATGGATTAAGTTGTTATATATGCTCCCTACTGTGAGAGTCTGGACTGCCAAAGGTATTTCAGATGCCTTACCTATTCAGAGAGGCTCGCAGGAGGGTTCCCCACCGTCACAGCTGCTCTTGATGTTATCAATTAATCTATTTTTTGTGATACTCAGGAGGGCGTGTATAGAAATAGGGATCGAATAAGAAATCATATGCATTAAGTATCTATGTATGCGGACAATGGTTTGCTTTATTTGAATAATGTGGAACGAGCCTTAATCTAATACTTGAATTATTGGTAGAATTTGGTAGAGCATCGGTGCTCAAGCCAATAAAGAAAAGTCCTGCAGTTTTCTCCTTAAAATGTTAGAAAATGAAATCCGACAAGCCCCATTAAGTTCACAACTAAACTGGAACCCAGACACTTTTATATATCACGGGGTTCAGGTTTATAGGGAAGATAAGGGCTTGATTGAGAGGAACGTGATGTGGACATTATGTAAGATGAGACCTTTTAGGAAACTCTTTCTTTTCCAACTATGGGATGAATAGCCATCACTAAAATGGTGGACGGCCTAAATGTATTCATTTATTCGGGGCTATCCCCATGAGTCAGAAGAGGGGTTACTTTAAAGAAATAGACATGAGGACAACAGGCGTGGTATGGGTACCAACCAGAGGCAGAATTGTGCTGAATAAGTTGCAGCTCACAGCTAAAGATGGAGATATGGGAGCTCAAAAGCTAGAGCTGTACTATTTAGTGGTTCAGTTGCAGTAGGGTGGCTAGATGGTGGGTTCAGGCCCACAATCATGAAACTAGACACCTTTATGATAAACAGGTAGCGGACTGTGCAACAGCGTGAGTATTATGAGCACGACAGCGAAAAAAGGCGAAGTAACCGAAGTTAATAAAGATGACCATATATTGTTGAAATGGAATGCTGCACAAGACAGAGATGGCTACAACTATAACAAGCATTGCATTGGCATAGCCAATAGGTCTCGCCTTTAGAACCTGGGGAATGGTAAGGATAGCCCTTGAATATCTGTGTCTTTTCTCTCATGCACTGTAAATGGGTGTTTTACGATCCATTTGTGTTTCAAATGGATGGGGCTGGTCCCCCCTCGAGAAGCGCAATCGACAGAAGAGCTATCAATAGATTGGAAAAAGTGTCTGACACTCGATTGGAATTATATACTGCAGACCCGGCAAGTGTTTGGCACAGGCTCTGGGATAATAGCATGGATTAAGTTGTTATATATACTCCCTACTGTGAGATTCTGGACTGCCAAAAGGTATTTCAGATGCCTTACCTATTCAGAGAGGCTCGCAGGAGGGTTCCCCACCGTCACAGCTGCTCTTGATGTTATCAATTAATCTATTTTTTGTGATACTCAGGAGGGCGTGTATAGAAATAGGGATCGAATAAGAAATCATATGCATTAAGTATCTATGTATGCGGACAATGGTTTGCTTTATTTGAATAATGTGGAACGAGCCTTAATCTAATACTTGAATTATTGGTAGAATTTGGTAGAGCATCGGTGCTCAAGCCAATAAAGAGAAGTCCTGCAGTTTTCTCCTTAAAATGTTAGAAAATGAAATCCGACAAGCCCCATTAAGTTCACAACTAAACTGGAACTCAGACACTTTTATATATCGCGGGGTTCAGGTTTATAGGGAAGATAAGGGCTTGATTGAGAGGAACGTGATGTGGACATTATGTAAGATGAGACCTTTTAGGAAACTCTTTCTTTTCCACCTATGGGATGAATAGCCATCACTAAAATGGTGGACGGCCTAAATGTATTCATTTATTCGGGGCTATCCCCATGTGTCAGAAGAGGGGTTACTTTAAAGAAATAGACATGAGGACAACAGGCGTGGTATGGGTACCAACCAGAGGCAGAATTGTGCTGAATAAGTTGCAGCTCACAGCTAAAGATGGAGATATGGGAGCTCAAAAGCTAGAGATGTACTATTTAGTGGTTCAGTTGCAGTAGGGTGGCTAGATGGTGGGTTCAGGCCCACAATCATGAAACTAGACACCTTTATGATAAACAGGTAGCGGACTGTGCAACAGCGTGAGTATTATAAGCACGACAGCGAAAAAAGGCGAAGTAACCGAAGTTAATAAAGATGACCATATATTGTTGAAATGGAATGCTGCACAAGATAGAGATGGCTACAACTATAACAAGCATTGCATTGGCATAGCCAATAGGTCTCGCCTTTAGAACCTGGGGAATGGTAAGGATAGCCCTTGAATATCTGTGTCTTTTCTCTCATGCACTGTAAATGGGTGTTTTACGATCCATTTGTGTTTCAAATGGATGGGGCTGGTCCCCCCTCGAGAAGCGCAATCGACAGAAGAGCTATCAATAGATTGGAAAAAGTGTCTGACACTCGATTGGAATTATATACTGCAAACCCGGCAAGTGTTTGGCACAGGCTCTGGGATAATAGCATGGATTAAGTTGTTATATATGCTCCCTACTGTGAGATTCTGGACTGCCAAAGGTATTTCAGATGCCTTACCTATTCAGAGAGGCTCGCAGGAGGGTTCCACACCGTCACAGCTGCTCTTGATGTTATCAATTAATCTATTTTTTGTGATACTCAGGAGGGCGTGTATAGAAATAGGGATCGAATAAGAAATCATATGCATTAAGTATCTATGTATGCGGACAATGGTTTGCTTTATTTGAATAATGTGGAACGAGCCTTAATCTAATACTTGAATTATTGGTAGAATTTGGTAGAGCATCGGTGCTCAAGCCAATAAAGAGAAGTCCTGCAGTTTTCTCCTTAAAATGTTAGAAAATGAAATCCGACAAGCCCCATTAAGTTCACAACTAAACTGGAACTCAGACACTTTTATATATCGCGGGGTTCAGGTTTATAGGGAAGATAAGGGCTTGATTGAGAGGAACGTGATGTGGACATTATGTAAGATGAGACCTTTTAGGAAACTCTTTCTTTTCCAACTATGGGATGAATAGCCATCACTAAAATGGTGGACGGCCTAAATGTATTCATTTATTCGGGGCTATCCCCATGTGTCAGAAGAGGGGTTACTTTAAAGAAATAGACATGAGGACAACAGGCGTGGTATGGGTACCAACCAGAGGCAGAATTGTGCTGAATAAGTTGCAGCTCACAGCTAAAGATGGAGATATGGGAGCTCAAAAGCTAGAGCTGTACTATTTAGTGGTTCAGTTGCAGTAGGGTGGCTAGATGGTGGGTTCAGGCCCACAATCATGAAACTAGACACCTTTATGATAAACAGGTAGCGGACTGTGCAACAGCGTGAGTATTATAAGCACGACAGCGAAAAAAGGCGAAGTAACCGAAGTTAATAAAGATGACCATATATTGTTGAAATGGAATGCTGCACAAGACAGAGATGGCTACAACTATAACAAGCATTGCATTGGCATAGCCAATAGGTCTCGCCTTTAGAACCTGGGGAATGGTAAGGATAGCCCTTGAATATCTGTGTCTTTTCTCTCATGCACTGTAAATGGGTGTTTTACGATCCATTTGTGTTTCAAATGGATGGGGCTGGTCCCCCCTCGAGAAGCGCAATCGACAGAAGAGCTATCAATAGATTGGAAAAAGTGTCTGACACTCGATTGGAATTATATACTGCAAACCCGGCAAGTGTTTGGCACAGGCTCTGGGATAATAGCATGGATTAAGTTGTTATATATGCTCCCTACTGTGAGATTCTGGACTGCCAAAGGTATTTCAGATGCCTTACCTATTCAGAGAGGCTCGCAGGAGGGTTCCCCACCGTCACAGCTGCTCTTGATGTTATCAATTAATCTATTTTTTGTGATACTCAGGAGGGCGTGTATAGAAATAGGGATCGAATAAGAAATCATATGCATTAAGTATCTATGTATGCGGACAATGGTTTGCTTTATTTGAATAATGTGGAACGAGCCTTAATCTAATACTTGAATTATTGGTAGAATTTGGTAGAGCATCGGTGCTCAAGCCAATAAAGAGAAGTCCTGCAGTTTTCTCCTTAAAATGTTAGAAAATGAAATCCGACAAGCCCCATTAAGTTCACAACTAAACTGGAACCCAGACACTTTTATATATCGCGGGGTTCAGGTTTATAGGGAAGATAAGGGCTTGATTGAGAGGAACGTGATGTGGACATTATGTAAGATGAGACCTTTTAGGAAACTCTTTCTTTTCCAACTATGGGATGAATAGCCATCACTAAAATGGTGGTCCGGCCTAAATGTATTCATTTATTCGGGGCTATCCCCATGTGTCAGAAGAGGGGTTACTTTAAAGAAATAGACATGAGGACAACAGGCCTGGTATGGGTACCAACCAGAGGCAGAATTGTGCTGAATAAGTTGCAGCTCACAGCTAAAGATGGAGATATGGGAGCTCAAAAGCTAGAGCTGTACTATTTAGTGGTTCAGTTGCAGTAGGGTGGCTAGATGGTGGGTTCAGGCCCACAATCATGAAACTAGACACCTTTATGATAAACAGGTAGCGGACTGTGCAACAGCGTGAGTATTATAAGCACGACAGCGAAAAAAGGCGAAGTAACCGAAGTTAATAAAGATGACCATATATTGTTGAAATGGAATGCTGCACAAGACAGAGATGGCTACAACTATAACAAGCATTGCATTGGCATAGCCAATAGGTCTCGCCTTTAGAACCTGGGGAATGGTAAGGATAGCCCTTGAATATCTGTGTCTTTTCTCTCATGCACTGTAAATGGGTGTTTTATGATCCATTTGTGTTTCAAATGGATGGGGCTGGTCCCCCCTCGAGAAGCGCAATCGACAGAAGAGCTATCAATAGATTGGAAAAAGTGTCTGACACTCGATTGGAATTATATACTGCAAACCCGGCAAGTGTTTGGCACAGGCTCTGGGATAATAGCATGGATTAAGTTGTTATATATGCTCCCTACTGTGAGATTCTGGACTGCCAAAGGTATTTCAGATGCCTTACCTATTCAGAGAGGCTCGCAGGAGGGTTCCCCACCGTCACAGCTGCTCTTGATGTTATCAATTAATCTATTTTTTGTGATACTCAGGAGGGCGTGTATAGAAATAGGGATCGAATAAGAAATCATATGCATTAAGTATCTATGTATGCGGACAATGGTTTGCTTTATTTGAATAATGTGGAACGAGCCTTAATCTAATACTTGAATTATTGGTAGAATTTGGTAGAGCATCGGTGCTCAAGCCAATAAAGAGAAGTCCTGCAGTTTTCTCCTTAAAATGTTAGAAAATGAAATCCGACAAGCCCCATTAAGTTCACAACTAAACTGGAACCCAGACACTTTTATATATCGCGGGGTTCAGGTTTATAGGGAAGATAAGGGCTTGATTGAGAGGAACGTGATGTGGACATTATGTAAGATGAGACCTTTTAGGAAACTCTTTCTTTTCCAACTATGGGATGAATAGCCATCACTAAAATGGTGGTCCGGCCTAAATGTATTCATTTATTCGGGGCTATCCCCATGTGTCAGAAGAGGGGTTACTTTAAAGAAATAGACATGAGGACAACAGGCGTGGTATGGGTACCAACCAGAGGCAGAATTGTCCTGAATAAGTTGCAGCTCACAGCTAAAGATGGAGATATGGGAGCTCAAAAGCTAGAGCTGTACTATTTAGTGGTTCAGTTGCAGTAGGGTGGCTAGATGGTGGGTTCAGGCCCACAATCATGAAACTAGACACCTTTATGATAAACAGGTAGCGGACTGTGCAACAGCGTGAGTATTATAAGCACGACAGCGAAAAAAGGCGAAGTAACCGAAGTTAATAAAGATGACCATATATTGTTGAAATGGAATGCTGCACAAGACAGAGATGGCTACAACTATAACAAGCATTGGTAAATGCATTAGGTTTTGTCTATGTGATTTAACATTTAGCTTTGCGAGTAGTTGTGCAATATAATTTAAAGGATCTCGGTAAAAGTGTTATGACTTGTTTATTAAGAAAGGAAATCTATTGTGCAGTAACAGGTGGTAAGGCACGTATGTACATAATCCATGTAATCCATAACATTTAATCATTTAATCATTAGAGGATAGGACATCGGAAAACATGGCTGTGTTTGCTCACTGTTACAGCCCATTTTAGTCTGCAAGCAATCAGCATATAGATGCATTTCTTGTGCTACACCTTCATAAAGGCGGCACACTGATTGGAGGTTTCAGCCTATGCACCTAGCCAACGCAGCACTTGTATTAACTAAATAAAGTGCTGCAAATAAGTGAATTTAGTTAGCTAATCAATGCTGACTTCAATTAAGTCTCCAATAATGCAGCTGTCAGTCGCACTCCCGAGTGGTTTATCCAGATGTAAGAACTCAGAGATACTTTAAATGCATACACATCCATTAGCGTGCACAGCTGATAAATGGTCAGTATTGAGTAAACATGGAGACGAAAACACTGTAATCGATGTTAGCAAACGGTGAAATTGAGCCGCCAAAGCACATATCCCAGCACAGAGCAAGCGATAACAATCAGACAGAGTATTTGGACTGCTGCCTACACCAGTGGTGGCTATTTTTAGAACATGATTTTAGAAACAGATGCCCCTTGTGAGACCTTTATAGAGCACATAAAAATACCTTTAACAGAGCTTGCACACGTTGTAAACAAAGTGCCTCCTACTAACGTTGTACGTAAAGGTGGCTGGAGGAAAATATCTAAAACAGTTTCCCATAGAATAAACAGTGTGCAACTGGCCCTAAGCTTCACTCGCAGACTGAGGCCGATCATGTACGCACCAGCAGCAGCCCAGGTCGGGAGCACAGTCAGACTCACAGTCTTACGACACCTGATGTCAACGGCGCCTTCTGGGAGCAGGTGAACCGTGGTGACATGCACTGGGCCCTGGATCGAGCCCCAGCACCCGAGATGACACCTACTATGCTGGAGCGCTGAGACTGGCTAGCCAGTGGTTCCCACTGCTGGGCACTGAGCACGATATATAGTCCCATGGAAACACAGATCTCCTTTCTGTGCCTGACTCTGAGGTGGGAGAGGGCCTACAAGCACCGGCACGGAATGCAGTGACCTTTGTTTTGCTGGTGAATGCTTCTGATGGTGCTGGGCCTCTCTGGATGGCAGCCGGGGGACTTGTGCGCTGCGAGCAGTCTGGCTACCTCATGTGACAGTGGGGGCTGCAAGGTGGGATAGCCTTGACGCGGAGCAGGTGCCCAAAGATGAATCTGCTCCCAGGGGGCGGAACACCTGCAAGCACCAGAGCTGCCTGCTCCCGGAGACTGCTTACTGAAGCTGGACGATCCTGAACGCACTACGCCTCACCCTCCTCAGACGTAAAGCAAGAGAAACAGCAGCACTTTTACAATCAAACTCTCGCAGGCAGCTGAAATGCTGTACAATTGAACACAGGACAAGCATGTTTTGCTTAAGTATTTCAGTAAGCATAAAAGCGGTCATAGAGCATAAGAAGCGCATCCAGCTCAAGGGGCTGCATGCTGTACGGACCATTAGAGATGTTGAAGATGAGGAGTTATATGAAAGAGTACTGGGGAAGCAGATTGGAGTCCCGCTGTCAGTTCAACAGCATGTGAATTGGCAGTTGCTGTAAACATTAAAGAGGGTGAAAAACAAAGTTGAAAAGTGCAGCGGCGAAAGCGACCGTACTTTGTTTACTTAGGAACATGAGTCAAAAACACGATAAGGGAGGTATGCAGCTGGCACAATGAGCGCCACTGCTCGCTCCCGAGACCCCTGGGCCAGGGGAGTTAACGTGAAAAGAAAAGGCGGGACATGCTGCTGTCTTTGACCATTTGCATGCTTTCATTACTGAAAGCCACACACAAAGGCCAAAAGAATATGTGGGAGTTAACAAACTCCCACGGAGAAGTTTAGGAACAGTGTGGAGTGCTCACAAGAAGCCTCCCGTAGAGCAGTGCATGCGCGCTGCGCTAAGCTCGACCTAAAAACAACCTCTTATCAGGTCCAAGGAGTAATGCAGAATGTTTTCTTGATTTGTGTATAGTTCAGGGGCCCCAAATCTTTAGAGATTTTCTTAATATATATGCCATCCAGGAAATATCATGTACATGGTCCATGGCAAGACAGTCTGACAATACAACTCTAGTAAAATAACTTTTCTGGTTTCTCCACACTCTTAGCCACTACAATAGAGGTTGCAATTTGATGTAGTCTTCCACAAAACAAAGCCCACCTCTGCATGATAGAAATGGGCAGGTGTACCTTGTGGCAAAGCCAGGAGTCTGCGCAAATTGTTTTTGGGGAGGCGAGGTGAAGCACAACTCTCAGTCCCCGCTATAATGCAGATGGGGACCCAGCCAACCAGAGAGAGGCATATGCGCCCCTCCCACCCCAAGGAAGGGACCTATTGTTCTCAACATTTACTCACCTTTGAATAGGTATGCAAAAGTTGTGAAATGCCTCCCAGCAGGAGAAAACAATATGTTGACCTGAATGGGCAGAGATGACTCTTCTCAACTGCACAGAATTTTCAGGGTGGGGGTTGTGGGCCTCCTTTTGATATCGCTCGTGTCAAATCCTACGTGAGAGGTCTTGAGCTACATGTAACACGTGGAGCTGACTTGAAAAAGAAGAGAGAACAGGATGTCTCTTGGTTTGTTGTGGATACAGTGGCTGCCTCAAGCGTAGTGTTAGATGTGGGAGGACACTAGGATCACCATAGTACACCACCCACGCACACACTCAACCCTCTGAGCCCACGTTTTGTGTGGCAGAAGACTATCACCATCTTGAAAATGTCCTGCTACAAAGCATTTTGGGCCTGTTGCTGTAAAACAAACAGAAACTACTGAAAACGTGGGTAGGGTTGGACTACGAACTTTAACCCCTTAGCTTATGACGTGCCCAGGCATCACGCCCCACCCACTAGATCATGCAAGACATAAATATGGCATTTTCAGGCACCCAACTCAGAACACTCCTGGACCTGAGGAAGATCAGAAGAGGCCTGAACATGCTGCCTGCAACCTGGAAAAAGCTCTGGCAGACTGAACCTGCCCTCTGTCTTCTACTCAGGACTGACAAAGAAGTGAATTCCAAGGGTCATAAGGCGGACCTACTGTTCATACTACAGGGATACAACAAGCTCCAAGAGTCTTTTTCTGCACCTGTCCTGCTGATCAGGGCAAGTGGATCTGGACTCGTCCATGTTGTTGGCTTCTGCAGGATGCCCTGTGAGTCTGCCATGAGATCCTGAGAGGGCATTAAAAGTGTACTCCCGAGGTGGATTGGGACTTAAAAGACTAAGGGCTGTATTTAGATATTGGTAGTATGAAGTATCCATACTGCCAAGACTGTGTTCCTCACTCAAGATTGATATGCAGGCGGGGCTTAGGTTTAACCACATCGGTGCTTATGGCGAGCTGAGCTCGTCATGAGGCACAGTGGCGCTGTGCTCATGACGAACTGAGCTCGTCATGACCGTTGCGCCTCGCCCACGCGGGAATAATTCCCCTGCTGTGCTGGGCGTTCCATTAAACGGGCATGGTCATGATGAGCTCAGTTCATCATGAGCACAGCGCCACCGTGCTGCGTGACGAGCTTAGTTCGTCACGAGCACCGTGGCACTGCGTGCGCCCCCGCCACCCCCCAGCACAGCGGGGGAATTAGCTTCGCGGGGAAGAGGCTAATCATGGTGGAGACTTCTAATTTCAACCACCTAATTTAGATGGCCGGAATTAGAGGTCAGTTGTCACTCCCTTCACTGCCTGGAACAGTATTTGGCAGTGAAAACTGCTAAATGCTTCTCTCGCCATTGGAGACAAATCCCATGGTGAGCGGAGCATTTTCTTTTGTATTTAAAAAAAAAATCCTGATCCTGAATTTTGTTTTTCAAAAGCAAAAAGAAAACAGTTTGATGGACGACTCTCTCATATTGACAGAGCAGTGCAGCAGACCTCAATAAACATGCCTGCCAATGCTTTAGAAAGGACTGCTGTAAGAAAGTGCCCTCTTTTTGCATGGTTGCCCCCACTTTTTGCCAAACTGTTGATGTACTTTGACTGAGTGTGCCCAGGGTTCCTGCCAATAAGGTACCCAGGGCCTATGTTCTTTCCCTAAAACTGCATTAAGACAACACCCAATTGGCAATCTTTGGCAACATGTCAGTCCCTTGTAAATGGTACCATAGGTACCAAGGACACTGTGGCCATGGAAGGCCTCTAAGGGCTTCAGCACTTATTGTGCCACCCTTAGAAGCCCTATACCTTTACACACACACCCTGCCATTGCAGGCTGTGTGTTTTGGTGCTCAACAAAGTGAAGAGTTTACATGGCACACATGCCATGCCTACAACCCACTGCCCTGGTATAGATCATCCACCCCTCGAGCTAGGTGCACTATACCAGTGGGGAGGGTACTGGTGCATGAGCCCTGTACCCCTACAATGTCTAAGCCAATTCTTAGACATTGTAAGTGCAGTCATGCCATTAGGAGTATACGGTGCTGGGAGTTTGTCATTACAAACTCACATCACCATAATGGTTTTACTGAAAACTGGGACATTTGGTATCAAACTTCTTAGCACATTAAACCCACACTGATGCCAGTGTGGGATTTAATGAAAAATGCACTCAGAGGACATCTTTGAGATGCCCCCTGCAAAATGACCTAACACTAGTGTCCTGGCTGAGTGGCTGCTCGCCAGCTGCCACCACCAGACATGTTTCTGGACCCCTGGGTTGAGAGCCTGCTGCTCTCGGGGGCCTGAACCAATGCATATCCTGTGACGAGGTACCAAGCCTCCTTCCCCAGGGGAAGCTTCAAAGGCTTGGCTCCTTTGTGAGCTATCCTAGTCGTTTGCTGCTTCCAGCAACTGTCCCCCACTGGTTCTGACCTGCACTTTGGGCAGAAGAATCAGTGGAAAAACCAAGTGAGGAACGGAAGTGTGCCCACCTTTGCCAACCCCACCCCTCAGGTGGGGAGGCGAGGTGAAGCACAACTCTCGATCCCCGCCATCATGCAGATGGGGACCCAGCCAACCAAAGAGAGGCATATGCCCCCCTCCTACCCAAGGAAGGGACCTATTGTTCTCAACATATACTTACCTGTAACACCCCTAAATCTAGTATTTATCGGCAACCCCAAATCTTGCCTCCTCAGACAAAAACTGGCCGGAAGAAGAAGGGCTGAAGAAGCCGTCTTGAACTAAGAAGAGGAGGATATCCACTGACTTGGGCCCAGCCCTACTAGCCTGTCTGCACCTCAAACTTTCTCCAGTGAAATCCAAGTATGTCATGCAGCAAGCAGCCCTCAAGAACCCGAAGGACCTGCCCTGCCTTCCAAAATCAGAGTCTGGCACTGTCCAAATCCGCAAGTCTGCACCACTCTGCACCAGACGCCCACGACCCGATTTCGAGTGGCCCAACACCACAAGGAGGTCTCCCTAGGCAATCATGACCGGAGATTTAGTGATCTCTGACCCACCTTGAATCTCGAATCAATGCCTGCAGCCCCTTTCTGGAGGATCCCCCTGACCCCGACCGGAGCAGGTAAGAAAACCCGACACCTAAAGACACCCTGGCACCCGACGTCCCACGGCCTTGGGTGGCCCAACAGACAGTGTCCCTGTATCCCAAGGCATCCCAACTTACCTTTCCAACCGATGGTCACCTCCAGAAGATCTTCGTTCCCGAACCGGAGAATCCCCGTTGAAATCAACAGGGCCCCCATTGCTATAGGTGTGCTTTGGGTGCTAACTCGGAACCCCTTGCCCTCTGGCCTGAGCCTAATGCCAGGAGCTTTGCTCCCACAATCTTGTGGCCTGCTCGAGGGCAGCCACCAACCGGAGACCCCCTATACCCCATTGAATAACATAAGGGCCTCAGCACTCTGCACCCAGCCGCCCTAGTGCCATTGAGGGTGTTTTTAGAGTGCATCCTTGACCCTGCGGGGAACTCTGGTTCTAACATCAGTATACCAACTCCCAAAAATAACTACTTACCTGTATGCCGATAACTCAATTTCCTCTCATAGGATTACATCGACTGCTTTTCATGAAAATTGTTCTGTGTAGAGTTGGTTTGTATGAAAACCTGAAAAACTGCAAATGTACTAAAAGTGAATTACTTACCTTTTTTTATAGGAGATGTCTCAGTGTGATATCTAGGCATATCACTCTGATTAGCAAAAGTAATTTAAAACGTAATCTAAAAAGTAATGTGCACAGTAATCTGTAAAGTAACTGAAAAGTAATTTTGAAGTGTTGACTTACCTGCAATTCAACCAACTGCATTTGAACCTGCATTCAACTGTAAATAACAGCATCAGAATTTGCAAAGTATTATTTCACTTACCTGCACCAGGCTTGGTTTGGTTCTAGAAATAAAATAACTAAATACTATTTTTTATACAAACAAATTGGTCTGATTTCAGTCTTTAAGTGTGTGCCTTCATTTGCTGCCTGAGTGTGTACAACAAATGCTTAACACTACCCTCTGATAAAGCATTCCTGATCTCTCACAATACCACAAATAGAGAGTAAGGTGCTATCTACTTTTACCTCTGCCTACCTTTAGGGCTCCACTGAACTCTGTGCACACTATACCTCATTTTGGTATAGTATATACAGAGCCAGCTTCCTACACCGGCCAGCTTGGTGGTCTTTTCTAAATTTGATAGGCAGAATAGTCTCGGTCTTGTGGACGTTAAGTCCAGCGACAGGCCAACAGAGGTTACTCCATCAGCCAAATTATAAATCGGGCCCTAAATTTGAAGGTCAAACCTTTGACCAGGATGAACCTGGTTGGTGTATCCGACACTCGCTCCATCGCAGTCAGCCTGAAGTCGAGCCTAGGTCCCAGTGTACTGTGACAATTGACTACCCTTGGCATTTGTGCTTTTTAATGCTATTTTCCCTTAAATCTTTACGAATGTATATCTCTAGTTACCTTTATTGGAATTTTGTCAATTTGTTTAATGAATTTCACTCTATTTTTCTGTATTTTTTAATTTAGTTTGGGTTTTTTATTGTCTGGGACTTTATTACTGCTTTGGTACTGCTTAAATATTTTCCCCCTCCGTGCCATAGATATGAGGGGGATACGCTCCGGTTAATTTAGTGACTAGGTGGTTTCACCCTGACAAGTCCTGAGTGGAAGCTGTAGCGTTCTAGTAGTTCGTTTTGCCGGGTTAGGGACCCGGAACTAATGACACACTATGTATCACTCTCTGGCCAGGCGTGGCGAGAGAGCTATAAATAAAAGGGCCGGGGTCGCTCGGGACTTCCGGTCCAGACTGTGCCAACTGGGTGTCTGGTCACTGTCTCTGCGCGCATGCATGTGCCGCATTGTGTTTGCGATAATTGCAGTGTGCCATTGTGTCCCCCGCATTGCCCCACTGACCCGTCACAGAAGCAAGCACGCAAACTGGACCCTTTTTAAAAGCACTGAGATACTGTTGGAACCAAGATGCAAAGAGCTCCTCAGACCCACGGGCTCCAGTGCCACTGCACCTACTGCACCATTGCATGCCCTGTGAGTGTCTAAATATGGCCCTTTATCTGGGGTGTTAATTATATTACTGTGTTTACTGTGAAATAGCAGTGTGCTGAATGATGTGTACATTTCTAGTTCACTCTTAGTATCTGAGCAAAAACAAATGAGAGGTTTTAGATATTATGGTTTAGAGCCACCCTGTGTTTTACTGTTGTACTACTGTTTTTCTTCCAGTATATTAATGTCTGCAACATGGTTAATGTTCACTTGAAAATTCGTAGGATGCTATTTTGTATCACTTGTTTAGTATTTCATACGTGTGAAGGGCCCAAAGCCATTCTGAATAGTTAGGTCAGCAGTTCTTAAAGCATGCAACACATTTCTCTATACTAAATCGTTTGGATCATATTTCTAATTTAGAATACACAGTATTTATCATGGAAGGGTTAGCAAAGTTTGAACTTATGCCAGCAGCATATTTAAAGAGGTTAAAAAGTCAATGCATGTAATCACAGCGGTGTCACCAGGGTTGGGCCAACTGGTGACTGTGCCTCAGCTATAGTCCTCCTGTATCACCTTCCTTGTGCCTCATCAATATGCCCAGTAGGCAAAGCAAGGAACACTTTAAATATTAACAAGAAAGAAAGATTCAAGCTGTTAATGAAGCTACCAGGAGTAGGCAAGCTGTAGGGGAAGAAACAGAAAGAACACGTAAGACGTAAAGAAGATAGAGAAGTGAATATAATTAATATCTAGAAGGAGGAGAAGAAAAGATTTGAAAGAGGAATGTCAGAAAACAGAATTAAAAGAGCGGAAGAGAAAGAAACATGGTGAACAAATAAATGACTGGGGGCTTCAATTTGCTCACTGGCCTTACCTGCATCCTTGAGGAGGTTCCTGGTGGTTCCCTGTCCTTGTTGGCTCCTTGTTGTCCGCTGCCACACACGCTAGTCCGCCCCCCTCCGCCGCCGCTGCCTGTCAAAACCTCGGCGCGGCCGCAGTGAGGGGGGGACTACACCTCCCAGCATTCTCAGCACCAGGAAGACGACCACTCCTGTTCCGTGCCCGGAGGCGCATAAGAATCACTGAAAGCCCCCGCGTCGCGGGACGTGCATGAGCGGCGCCGGGCTAAGCCCGGGCAAAGGGCGGGCCTTCTGTGGCCGTCCGGGGCCAGAGGAGGCCGGGCTGGCCCGTCCCCTTTTCATCGGCATTTAGGACATCTGAAGAAAGAACTTATCTCCCCATTAGTGACTTTGATGATTCGACCTGTATTAGTTTGAACTTTGCTAAAATACTGTGAATACGATTTTTGGTGAACCTGATATTATCTTGTACTTGGTTATTAGTCTTGCAATATACGACACAGGAAGATGAATTCACGATCTGGTAAAGGCAGGAAATCAGGGTGGGAGGGAGCATCACAGGGACATTAGATTAGTTTATAACCAGGGCTGCTACAGTATTAGAACACGAGATAGCAATTACTGATCGCCGCCTGTCGTTAGAACCCCTTTACAACAAACGCTCGTCCTTGGGGCCTATCCAGTCAGCGATTACCCCACCAAAACAAGGTGTAGAGAAAGACTTAAATAGAGTTACTAGCTTCCCCTCACAGCAACAAGCTCTAGTGGTATCCCTAGAGCTAAGAAGGGAGTCCAACAGTGATGACTTAAGTACTGAATCCCTATTAGAAATTATTCCTGAGGAGTCCGCATTACCCACCCCTCCAAAGCCTATCCCTAGGAATAAAGTGCAAATAGACCATTAGGGCAAGGGCCTATATTAAAAAGAAAGCGCGGGGGATAGCCATAAGGGCAGGTGTGCAAAAACAGCTAAAATACACTTAAGCCCCTCAAAGGGTCTACTAAGAGTCGCAAATAAAAATTTCCCAGAGACCTTACCTCCGCTGCCCCAATCATCCCAAGGCCTAATGGAGAAAATAGAGCATCTAGTGAAGTCCTTATTATTACCACTTGTGGAAAGAGTGAAAAGGATTGAAGAACAACTGGGGTCCTTAGAGGAAGTGATAGTTTCTAATACTGAATTAATAAAGAAACTGATAGACTATAAGCAGAACTAGAATACATTTGGGCAAACTATAGGGATAGAAATAACCAACGAACCTAACAGAGTGGATCCCTTACTATCATCCCATGTGAAAATACTGGCCCCCTTGCAAACTGACACTCGCCCCATAACAGATAGGAAGCAAAGAACTGCAGGACAAGCCAATACACTGGTTAACTTTGTACTTAGTGATCACTACCCTCTAACTATGGAGATTTTGAACCCATATTTTGACTTCTCGGGAGGTAACATCAGGAGGCTGATCATCCCTGACGTAATCATGGGTAGACAAAACGGATACTCCCTTAAATGGAGCAAGGTGGTTCCGGAAGATTTTATTCACAAGTTGATTTCTAAATGTTTGATTAATATTATGGCTTGTCTGGACGAAAACTCAGATAGCCAGAGTATTATTAAAAAAATTTTAATTATTGTATCATATATCAAGGATAGTCTATGGGTGGAATTAAAAAACCTTAAATACAAATCTGTGAGTTGGTTCGATTCTGCTTGCACAAAGGCCCACTCTAGACTTAAGCACGCATTAAACGTTGTGCCCCGGGACCATTTACTGGTTAGGGAGCTACGGAAAGTTTACAATGAGACTCTAAAGAAAAGGAAATCTGACCTTAAAAGGGATGCCTGGGATTCGTTATGTGAGGCCTCTCAGAGCAAGGACACAGACGCTTTTTGGAAAGCGGTTAACACCCCATTTTTTGAAGATAACAACAAGGCACAAATTGAAATAGCGATCTCAGAAGAGGAATGGGTAAATCACTATACCCAATTGTATAGTGTACCATCTGGAGCTCAGCAAACACAACCTATAATGAAAGTAGCACAAAGGAAACAGGGCAAGACCCTGACTTCCAATTTGGGTATCACCGTGGAAGATGTGAACCTAAGCCTAAAAGCAAGCCAGAGTGGGAAAGCTGCGGGGCCAGATGGCATACCAGCAGACCTGTTAAAAAATAGCATGGATTTGTGGGGGCTTATTTTAGCGCAGTTATTTAATGCAACCACCGAGAAAGGCTTAAATCCATCAAGGTTTACATCTATTATTGTCCCCATCTTTAAAAAGGGAGATAGGCTGCTGGGAAAGGCGGCGCTTTTCAAAATGATGGCCTTGCCCTGCTTTCTCTACATTTTAGAAAATACGCCCTACCCTGTACCAACTGCGTACTTCAAAACCATTGCAGCACAAGTTTCGGTGTTGATGTGGGGTTCTAAGCCCGCACGTATAGCACAGACCAAGCTCACTCGAAGCTGGTACGACGGAGGCATAGCGCTCCCAGACGTCCGCCTTTACTACTGGGCATCGCAGTTGAAGGTCATTAACCAGTGGCTTCATCTCCCACAGTCTGAACCAGCTCTTAAAGCAGACAGGGCGCAATTGGGACTTTCTGGTATGCTGGCCCCCCTTTATGATAAATTCCTAGTCGCGACAAAGTTTGGCCCACTTCAACACATGCTCACTATATGGCATGCGGCACTGACCAGGTTGAAATGGCAGGGCGTGTTAACACAATTAACTCCGTTATGGGACACAAAGAAACTGGGGACACTCAGGCAATCCAAGGGCTTTGACCGCTGGGATGAAATAGGCATCTCAACCATTGGGGATCTGTGGCAAAAGGGACATGTACTACCCTATGAGACTCTGCGGCAACAATATGATCTGGCACCAACAGAACATTTCCGATACATGCAGATACATCATGCGTTAACGACGGCACTACCACCCGAAACGAATATCCCAGAGTCATCCCCGCTCGAGGACAGACTGATTACAGAATACATGCCATCGAGGGCGACATCACTGACATATCGTAAACTGATAAACAATTTACCTGACCCTCTGGTGGCCTTGCGGGAGAAATGGTCAAGCGATTGTGGAGACATTGATGACTCGGAGTGGCAGGAGGCGATTGCGTCTCCGAAAGAAGTGGGCATCTCCTCACGTCTCCGCTTGGTGCAACTACGCATATTACACAGATCCTACTACACTAGAGAAACATTGCATAAGATGAAACTGTAGGAAGGTCGATATCTGACTATGGTTACCCCCAACTTTTTGCCTGGTGTTTTGCTGGTTTTCCGACTTAGTTGACCTGGGACCCTGCTATTCAGGGCCCCAGGCCTACTGCTCTCTCTGTAAAATGGATTCCATGTACTCTAGGTACATACCTAATTGGATACTGAGTCACCTTATCAGTCCCTGTACAGCATACCTTAGGTATCCAGGGCATAGGTGTACCCAGGGCCTACCAGGGGCTGCAGCATGTATTATGCCACCCCTGGCTGGCCATCCAAGTCTGACACAACTGGCTGCACGACAGCTGGGGCAAGGTGGTGTAATCACCCCTTGCTTTAGATATAGTATTCCTATATCTAACCCTAAAATGGACACATGTATTCCTATCAGTCACTCCTATGGCAGGCCTTAACAATCCTAAAGGCAGAGTGCTTGGAATTATGTGAGATGGTACTCTGGCATGAGCTGAGCCCGTTTGCAGCTTGCGGAACCAAGTCCTAATAGCTGTTCCATGATAACGCGTACCATATACTCTTAAGTGCATTATAATCCTCGCGGTTATTTGTCAACTCTGGTATCGCTTTATCAAAACATGTTGAGTAAGGTGTCATACGAATTGGAATACTAACCCCTCGCCAATTCTGGCGACGGGGTTAGCATTCCACCCTTCTAGAGGGACACGACATGTATGTAACTGTGAACCCCGGTTAAAGTTAACTCGAGCCTCAGCATCACAAAATGGATGCTGCCACCACAAACACAAGTCTGACCTCCTGCTGCTGGGAGTCCTTACAGCGAAGAGAGCTTGGACAAAGGGTTTCCTGTCAGGGGCGGTGCTAGCACCATCCCAGACAGGGTTTTGTGTATCCCAGGTAGGCAGGGCTGAGAGGAAGGTGACTGCAAGTGGCACCCCGGTGCTCACTATGCATCTGCCGGCTTGAAACAGTTCCAGGGGCACACCAGCCCCTGAGCTGGGGAAAGTCCGGACAAGGGAGAGGGGTGTAACCACCCCCCTCCTGGTCCCACCCATGGGCAGGACCTAGTCACGTGCCTGCCCCTTTTTTTAGAAGAAAGGTAGGAGCAGGCCCCCTTCCCAAATTAGATAATTCTGAATCTTGACTACTTTCCACGAAAGGACTCTTGACTATTTCTGAAGACTCTCCCTTGTGGCTAAGGAGTAGCCACCCTGCACCCGCAGGCACCACCTAAGCATCGCGGTTTGCTGTAAGTCCATCCTCCGGATCAAGACTGCCCAGCTCGACGAGACCCGGATTCCCTGGCACCTCTGACCTCTACCTGCATCATCAGCCCAGCTGAGATTCGTGGGTGTGACGAGACCTGAAGGGACCGGCCATCTTCAAATCTGCACGACGCTTAACCAGCACGACCGCCGAGGGATCCTCGAGTGAGTGCTTTGGGGTTTGAGAATGATTCAGAAAAGGGGGTGGTGATGAACAGAGTGTCTGAATTAAGCAGACCACTCTTACCCAGTCCAAATATCAGGGCTTGATCCATCATCGTTTCTTAGCTCACTGCACCATCCCAGCTCAGAACTTGGCTATATGCAAATTAATCTGACCCTGGCCCAGTGCATCATGGGAACAGGGCAGACCAAACTACCAAGCCAATTCTTATACTGGGAAGGAAACAAGCTACCGGGGACCGGTTTCTGGCATTTCAGCCGTCTTCGGCCCGGCTTGCTTGAATCCTGATGGTGCAATGAGCTAGGGACTCACATCTGAGTATACCCTTCCACGCTTATGGTGGACAAAAATGATTCAGAAAAGGGGGTGGTGATGAACAGAGTGTCTGAATTAAGCAGACCACTCTTACCCAGTCCAAAGATCAGGGCTTGATCCATCATCGTTTTTTAGCTCACTGCACCATCCCAGCTCAGAACTTGGCTATATGCAAATTAATCTGACCCTGGCCCAGTGCATCATGGGAACAGGGCAGACCAAACTACCAAGCCAATTCTTATACTGGGAAGGAAACAAGCTACCGGGGACCGGTTTCTGGCATTTCAGCCGTCTTCGGCCCGGCTTGCTTGAATCCTGATGGTGTAACGAGCTAGGGACTCACATCTGAGTATACCCTTCCACGCTTATGGTGAACAAAAATGATTCAGAAAAGGGGGTGGTGATGAACAGAGTGTCTGAATAAGCAGACCACTCTTACCCAGTCCAAAGATCAGGGCTTGATCCATCATCGTTTTTTAGCTCACTGCACCATCCCAGCTCAGAACTTGGCTATATGCAAATTAATCTGACCCTGGCCCAGTGCATCATGGGAACAGGGCAGACCAAACTACCAAGCCAATTCTTATACTGGGAAGGAAACAAGCTACCGGGGACCGGTTTTTGGCATTTCAGCCATCTTCGGCCCGGCTTGCTTGAATCCTGATGGTGCAATCAGCTAGGGGCTCACATCTGAGCATACCCTTCCACGCTTATGGTGGACAAAAATGATTCAGAAAAGGGGGTGGTGATGAACAGAGTGTCTGAATTAAGCAGACCACTCTTACCCAGTCCAAAGATCAGGGCTTGATCCATCATCGTTTTTTAGCTCACTGCACCATCCCAGCTCAGAACTTGGCTATATGCAAATTAATCTGAACCTGGCCCAGTGCATCATGGGAACAGGGCAGACCAAACTACCAAGCCAATTCTTATACTGGGAAGGAAACAAGCTACCGGGGACCGGTTTCTGGCATTTTAGCCGTCTTCGGCCCGGCTTGCTTGAATCCTGATGGTGCAATGAGCTAGGGACTCACATCTGGCCCGAGTGGGGGGGAAATCTTTCTCCCATTTGGGACCAGTTCTTTGGAACTCCCTCCCTTTAGCCCTACGCAAAGAGGACAACTTCGCTAGTTTTAAAAAAAACGTTAAAACTTGGCTTTTTAATAAATAACTGTGGTCTTTGACAGTTGCTGCTCTTCTGTGTTTCGATCTCTCAGCCCTGGCGCAGGGAAACCCTTTGTGGGTATCTGCGCGCATTACAAGTGCAAAAAATAAATAAATAAATAAATAAATAAATCTGAGTATACCCTTCCACGCTTATGGTGGACAAAAATGATTCAGAAAAGGGGGTGGTGATGAACAGAGTGTCTGAATTAAGCAGACTACTCTTACCCAGTCCAAAGATCAGGGCTTGATCCATCATCGTTTTGTAGCTCACTGCACCATCCCAGCTCAGAACTTGGCTATATGCAAATTAATCTGACCCTGGCCCAGTGCATCATGGGAACAGGGCAGACCAAACTACCAAGCCAATTCTTATACTGGGAAGGAAACAAGCTACCGGGGACCGGTTTCTGGCATTTCAGCCGTCTTCGGCCCGGCTTGCTTCAATCTGATGGTGCAATGAGCTAGGGACTCACATCTGAGTATACCCTTCCACGCTTATGGTGGACATAAATGATTCAGAAAAGGGGGTGGTGATGAACAGAGTGTCTGAATTAAGCAGACCACTCTTACCCAGTCCAAAGATCAGGGCTTGATCCATCATCGTTTTTTAGCTCACTGCACCATCCCAGCTCAGAACTTGGCTATATGCAAATTAATCTGACCCTGGTGTAAGAATTGGCTTGGTAGTTTAGTCTGCCCTGTTCCAATGATGCACTGGGCCAGGGACAGACTGATTTGCATATAGCCAGGTTCTGAGCTGGGATGGTGCAGTGAGATAAATAACGGTGATGGATCAAGCCCTGATCTTTGGACTGGGTAAGAGTGGTCTGCTTAATTCAGACACTCTGTTCATCACCACCCCCTTTTCTGAATCGTTTTTGGCCACTATAGGTGTGGCAGGGTATACTCAGACATGAGTCCCTTTCTCACTGCACCATCAGGATTCAAGCAAGCCGGGCTGAAGAAGGCTGAAATGCCAGAAACCGGTCCCCGGTAGCTTGTCTCCTTTCTGGTGAAGAATTGGCTTGGTAGTTTAGTCTGCCCTGTTCCCATGATGCACTGGGCCAGGGACAGACTGATTTGCATATAGCCAGGTTCTGAGCTGGGATGGTGCAGTGAGATAAATAACGGTTATGGATCAAGCCCTGATCTTTGGACTGGGTAAGAGTGGTCTGCTTAATTCAGACACTCTGTTCATCACCACCCCCTTTTCTGAATCGTTTTTGGTCACTATAGGTGTGGCAGGGTATACTCAGACATGAGTCCCTTTCTCACTGCACCATCAGGATTCAAGCAAGCCGGGCTGAAGAAGGCTGAAATGCCAGAAACCGGTCCCCGGTAGCTTGTCTCCTTTCTGGTGAAGAATTGGCTTGGTAGTTTAGTCTGCCCTGTTCCCATGATGCACTGGGCCAGGGACAGACTGATTTGCATATAGCCAGGTTCTGAGCTGGGATGGTGCAGTGAGATAAATAACGGTGATGGATCAAGCCCTGATCTTTGGACTGGGTAAGAGTGGTCTGCTTAATTCAGACACTCTGTTCATCACCACCCCCTTTTCTGAATTGGGGTTTGAGAAGCCCTGACCCTGAGCAGCTCCAGCACCGAAGTCCAGCCCCCCAGCATCCACGAGATCTGCGTGGGGCCCTTCTGCTCTTTGCTGCTCACCGCGTTGTCCGGTCACTTGCTGCTGGCTAGTGGCCCTCCTGACGACGAACCACGACGATTACACCACTGGTCTGGTTGCTCCAGACTGGCCCTTGCTCCCTTCCAAAAGAGGAGCACCCCGGACCCTCCTGGTCCACTCCAGACGCCATCTTGACTCCACCGCGTGGGCTTGACTTTGCCAAGGATTGTTGCCCCAATCCTGGGTCCAGCATCGCCGACAGCAGACACCTTCGTGGGACAGCTCGTACCTCCAGTCCCCTCTGCTTTCAGGTCGTCTCCATCTCCGATCCAGGCTAGGATCACTCCGGACATCTTCACTGGTCGCCTGCCAGCAACTTCTTCTTTCAGGCTCCATAGACTTCCACGAGGATATGCAGCCGCAGCCCCTGGGCTAGGTAACCTGAGCATTTTGGTGCTCCAACGTAGGTTCACTATCTAAGTGTCCAGATCCTTTGTCGTTTTCAGTCTATCTAGTCGGATTCGTCCGATAACCATAACTTTGTGATTACTAGTATCCATAGACTTTGTCCCGCATCCCGCGTGAGAGTGCACACTCTGCACCCGATCTCCCTAGGCCTCCTGCTCCTAACCTGAAGGTTCAGTAGTGTAGTCCTAGCGATCCTAAAGCCTCTGGATCTTGTTACTTACCTGCTAGTATTTCGCATTCCACTTTTAGTGTATATGGTTTTTCGTGCCCCTCGGGCATTTGTGTAAATTGTGCGACTTAAAGTATTTTCTTAAGAGTTTTGTTGTGTGCTTAGCTCCCTGACTCATAAAGAGTTCAGGGTAGACTTGTTATAAATAAATATCCTTTTATTTTCATAACAACTTGTGTGGTGTCCTTTCACTTGGTGTTCAAGGGGTATATGTGATGGTATAACAGCTGGCTTAACACGCCCTCTAGAGTTTAGCCTAAAGACTGCTCTTGTCCATGCTACTAGGATAGCTGGTCTATAAGGTTGACTTACAACCAATCATCAATAAGGGTCGTTTGGAATGATACAAAGTGATCACTAGAATAGTGAGCACTATATATCAGGCCAACTTCTCACAGAAACGGGTTGCACACCCATACTGCCTGCGGGGATGCGGTGAAGTGGGGAGCTTCTATCACACAATATGGGACTGCCCACAAATTGCACACTACTGGGTACAGGTGATGCGCACCATGTTGCAATCAGAGAAACTCTCCATACTGCCTGACCCCAAGCGTTGCCTTCTAAACATATGGGAACCTAATGACCTCACGCGCAGTGGGCAGAACTGGATGACACTTGGCATGATGGTGGAAAAAAGGAATATAGCGCAGAAATGGGGTGGGACGATGTCACCAACATTATCGGCTTGGAAACACGATATGGACGCAGCGATGATTACGGAACGGGCAGTGTTCAGCAATAGAGGTTGTCCAAAGAAATGGAATAGGATTTGGGGGGCATGGAATAAGTATAGAGGGAACATCTGTGAACCACCCTCAGATATTGATAGTTCTAGCTCTGATTCGGAGTGACGCCACAGGACTGCTGTATTTACTGACGACCCAAGTTATGATTGGTGGAATGAGATATACTTGTATTAATGATATAATCATACTGATATCTGTTACTGAACCACTGTGCTTCAAATATTTTGTAATTTTGCATAATAACGTATCGCACTGTTTTAAAAATGCAAATAAAAATAATTTCAACAAAAAAAAAGGGAGATAGGCAATGTTATGCATGCTATAGACCAATCTCACTACTTGATTCATCCATAAAAATCTTTGGTCGAGTGCTTTTAAGTAGGTTACAAAGTTCGGCGGACGAAAATTCTATTATTAGCGACCTTCAATATGGGTTCAGGAAGGGCGTAGGAACCGTAGACCAGGGCCTTAATTTATTCATTTTACAAGGAAAATATACCAGGGCTAGAAGTGAGCACATCTTTTTCACTTTTGTTGACCTCACGTCAGCTTTTGACTGCGTTACACATAGTAAATTGTGGCTGATATTAGAAAATATGGGGTGGAGTAAAAAATAATTCACTTACTTAAGGACCTTTATTCAGGTGCTACGGCATCAGTGCGTTACGGTAGAAACGGAGAATGTACAAGATCGTTTGGTATAGGGAGAGGGGTGCATCAGGGGTGTGTCCTCGCTCCATTTTTATTCTTAGTTTATATTAATTACCTAGAAAAAATCTTGCTTCAGGAGTGCAGGGATATGCCTATGGTAGCTAAAAGATCAATCCCAGCACTCCTGTATGCTGACAACGCGGTCATAATGGCACGGACACCCCTTGCACTCCGAAGGATGATAACCTCTTTTAACACCTATATGTCCAATCTGGATTTGAAAATTAATTGCACAAAAACGTTTTGTATTAACTGTGGTCCAGGGGCTAACAAACGAAAAAAACCTATGTACATCAATTCTAGTCCCCTGGATTTCACCCCCACCTTTCCCTACTTAGGCATACTGTTCCACGAAAATGGTCTGTGGACAAGTGCAGTGAGAGCAAGAAGACTCTGTAAAGCCATAATGGCCGTAAAAAACTTCACAAAAAATGGGGAATAAGCCAATTAGGGAACTTCTAAAAATCTATAATGCCACCTGTATAGCAATTGCTGTGTACAGCGCAGGTATATGGGGTTACGCTAACGTAAAATGTATCCAGTTAGTGGAAAACATGTTCCTGAGATATCTCCTAGCAGTACCCGAGAGTGTTTCAACTTACATTTGTCACACGGAAGTTAGCCAACCCTATATAGAGGACACCATCAAGGTCCAACCTATACTTCTGTGGCATAGGGTGTGGACAACTGAGGAGTGTGCTCTGAACCGCACTATTTTAAAGGATGCGATAAGTCTAGAGCATGCAAGAAAGATAGAATGGCTGACATTTATAAAACAAAATCAACAAAATTGGGCTGTCGAAAATATTACGATGATCCACTCTCAATGTGCCATATCCCAGGAAAGAGCTGAAAAACCAATGTATGAAGTACCTGGAGGAGACAAGAACTGCAGAGGAATTGAAAAAAAAGACAGTAATAGCTCACCAACTAATAATGACCTCTAGCAAATTACAACCATACATAACTTTACATATGAGTGATCGCGAGAGGTTCTTATTAACTTGTTTCAGGTTAAACATTCTTTTTAGAGTTTTCAGTTTCCCTGAGATGAATACCTGGTCAAGACATATGATTAAATGTCCTTGTGATGATTCAGCAGAACAATCCCTAGGGTATACCCCCACCATCCAGGGACGTTCTGTTTGTTTTTTTACACTGCTTACCCGGTCCCTTATTGGTTCCAAGGGTACCTCCCTCCTTGTGTTGTCAGCAGAACAATCAGACATTCAAATTTTTTTTTTCTGTAAATTTTATGTATTTCCACGAAAGAGGCTGATTGTTCCTATATTGAAGGAAATGGAAGTAAATCGGTGCCGCCCAGCTTTTTTAGCACTACAGAAATTAGACACTATATTAATAGTTGCATCCATTTCTGAATTTTTTAGAAATATTTTTAGATTGCGGAAATCAATTTTTATATGAAAATCTCTTTTTAAGCAAGGATTGGCTGACGTCTTACTTTTTAATCTTTGACTGTAGTTTTTATTGATTGTATTTTATTGTACTTTTATGGTTGTTTTTATGATAATAACCGAATAAAGTTACTAATGAATGAATGAATGACTGGGAAGAAAGTGGTCAAATGAAACATGTATGCTGTATACACGTGTGTGAGGCGCTTTTCACGTCCATCATAGGCATCCTCACCAGTGGTTCTTTGTGCACCCCAAAAAATAATTTCTAGAGATGCAACGTATAATTTGGGTTCTCTAGCTTAATCCAGTGTCAAACCTTGCTTGCTTGGTCGACTTTAGGACGGCTTTCAACCACCTGCCCAGGGCTCTACTATGGCTTAAACTACAGAGTTGGGGAATCTCTTCACCTCTTTTAAAAGCCATAATTTAACTTCATTCGAATACCTGGATCCACATACAACTGGGAGATGGATCTCATGTCTCAAGGAAAATCAAACATTCTGTGGTGTAAAAAGGATGTGTGCTGGCCCCTCTTCTTTTTTACCATCTTTATCTCAGATTTATCACAGCGATTCGGCTACGTTAATTCCCACTCTGCAAAACTTGGCGGCACTTTCATTAGCAATTTGCTATACGCAGATGATCTTGTTTTGCTCAGCCACATAATGCTTGGTTTGCAGAGGCTTCTCGATCAACTGCTCCCCTACAAAATCAGCAACGAGCTGGAATTAAACTTGTCAAAAACAAAGACAATTACCTTTGGGAAAGCAAAGCCACTAAGTGGTGGGTAGCAATTCAATGGCAAAAGCATCAAAAGTAGAGCCTTGTATAAATATCTTGGGGTTTCCATGGATCCAAGAGGCTCCTTCGTCAAGCAGAAGAAAGTGGTCTGGGCCAAGGCTCTTTCAATTGAGGCAGCACTAACGAAGCTCGCAAAGCAGTTATCTGGCCCAAGTTTGACCCCTCTCCTAACTGGTATGAAGGCCAAAACTTTTAATTGCTTATCGTTCAGCCAGGAGATTATGCTGGGGAAGGATTCCCATATGGTAAACAAGATAATAACAAGAATTTTCAAGCGAGTATGAAGTCTGCCGTAATCACCCCAGATCATTTAAGACTCGAGTTTGGCCTTCTTGACCATCGAGGGGTGGTGGCTAGCGCTTTCATCAGAGGTGTAACAAACTGTGCGCCTCAAGTGAAGGAAGCCTGGAGGCTATGCTGTGGCAGGAAATATCATCCAGCCAAGTGGGACAAAAACACTGTCGTTATTTAGACCACTCACTGCAAATGCTCGATGCAACCGAAATCTGTGGAACTAACCCACCCCAACAGGTTCTTAAAATGTGTATCAAAAAAAGGAGTACGGCCCTGCTCTTTTCACTCCGACAGGGCACAACTGGAACATTTAATGAGCGATCAGAATCACAGCAGTCCTTTACTAAAGCACGATTGAACTCCAGGTGATCTGAAGTCCAGATTTTGTGCCAAAGGAGGACTGGCTATATTCTGATCAAATCTGCTAAATAAATGGCACCTAGTTCAGAATGGCACACATAATTTGAGCAACTAGAAGGAAGTGCCAAAAGGTGTTTTTTTTTAAAAGCATTTTTAATCACCTGTAGAGGTTCCAGGTTTGCGTAACTCCACAACTCAGTGCCATAAATAGCAATAGATCTACATTTTGCATTACAAATCTTTAGCATTTCTTTTGGTCGTTTACAGCCTATTTTCCTAGTAAAGTTGCAAAAGGCTGCAATAGATCTAATAAACTGCAGTTTTTTTAATTTAATGGCGCTTTTCCAATTCCCCTCGCAATCAAATAAGATACCTAAATATGTAAAAGTGGAATAACATCTTTGCCTACCCTAATATTGTGCATTGTAATGGAACTTCTGCCTACCTTCATTACAAAATTTTTACTTATATTAAGTCTCAGCCCCAGATCTTCCATAAAGTGCACAAAGTTATCAAGAAGTTGCTGCAGGGCCAAAAGAGTACGTTCCATAGGAACTGCATCAACCGCGTAGAGCAGGATGGGTATTGGGCCTTGTTTAATTTGTGGCAGATCTAGATGTAAGTTGGCAAGGGTGTCACCTAGGTTATTGATATACAGATTGAATAAAAATGGTGCAAGCACGCAACCTTGGCAAACTCCTTTTTCAATATTAAAAGAACAGGTACATTCGCCCTTTACACTAAAATGTACCCTGGCACAACTTGTAGAATATAAATATCTCAGGAAACTAATGATTATATAGACAACGCAAAAATGAGGCCAAAAGGTAGCAACATTTTAGATTTTGGAGAAAAATTGGGCAAATGCACAATGCAAAAAGAGTGCGCGTTTTTTTCCACTAATGGCATCAACAAAAGCTTTACTGTGTTAAGATTTTCCCCTTCCCAGCTTTCACCCAGATTCTATTAGACCTATTGGCGGCTTTTGAAACAGTGAACCACGATATACTGACCAAGATTTAGGGATAAAAGGCACCACCCTTAATCTGCTTAAATCATTTCTGTCCAATAGGGTGCAATCGGTACAGACGGGAGCTTTTTCATCCGAGCAATTCATGCTCCCATGTGGGGTGCCACATGACTCTTCTTTAAGCCACACACTGTTCAACCTCTGTGTTACTCCCCTAGCAAAAATTATCAAAAATTATCAGGTAGTTGGGTTTCTCCATTATCTCCTACCCGGATGATACCCAGTTAGTAGTGTCAATCTCAAGTGATGTGGAAGGGACGGCAGATCAATTTAACTGCTGCATGTCCCAGGTGAACCAGTGGATGAGTTCCAACTGCCTAAAATTAAATGGCGGAAAGACAGAGGTCCTCCTGTTGGGTACTGATACCTCCTTTTGGTCACCCAGATAGTGGCCTTCTAATCTAGGAGATCTTCCAGTCCCAGTCAGGAAGGTGAAGAACCTAGGTTTTATCTTTGATGACAATTTGACCTTCAAACATCAGATAAGGACCTTTACTTCATCAATTTTCTTTATCTCAAAGATGATTAGGATAGTTAACCCTTTCTTACTGCAGGACACCCTAAAAACACTAGCAACAGCATTAGCCCGGTCCAGGCTAGATTATGGCAATGCCCTTTATATGGGCATCCAAAAGCAGCACTCACATAAGCTACTGCATTTCCAAAATGCTGAAGGCACATTGCTGCTGGATATTCCCAAATTTCAGCCAGTCTCCCGCGGAGTGGGAATGCTTCACTGGCTCCCAGTGGAAAAAAGGATTGCATTTAAATCCCAATCTTAACATTCAAGGCACTGCATGGAGTTGGTCCTCAATACCTGAAGAAGCATCTGATATGGTGTGCACCCTCGAGAAACCTAAGATCATCACAGAGTAGACGTCTACAGATCCCTAGATTCAAGTAAGCCCGCTGGGGTGGAAGAAGTTTCATCCTGGGGACAGTTAAAACCTGGAACTGGCTCCCGGTTGTTATGGCCGGATTTTCTGCTCAGCCCCTGGGGGCCCCTCTAACCCAGCCAGAACGTACTCACCTCCCTCCTCAGGACCATCTGTCCAGGCACCTTGGTACCTACCTGAGGATGGGGAACTCGCAATATACAAGCTCATATTATTAGAAACACCACTAAATCTATAGGGATACTAAGAATACTCACTGATTACTAAGGATATCCATGCCCTACACCACACTTATACCTTATAGTCTCGCGGCCACTCAGACCCAGACTAATCTACCCTGGGGCAGATATGACACACAATCTGGCGTGTCTACACACGTGGGTCTGCAGCCCCAGTGCTCTCCTTTTCCAAACGGTTTACAATCCGGCACACCTACACGTTGGTAATCCCCCCCAACGCTCTCACTTACACACGGGCCGCAATCCGGCAGCCCTACACGCTGGTAATCCTCCCCAGCGCTCTCATTAACGCCGTATATCAACGACGACCACATTCCTATGAACACCTTCAGTTTTCTGTCTCTTCACTAAGGGTCTGCTACTACAATAATATTATGGGATAGCCGAATTACTTAGTGTCAACAATTCCCTAGCTCAAGGGCTCCCTGTTCTCCCTATTTATTCAGACTTACCGGATCAGGGGCAGCATCTGTTCTGGCTGTAACATCTGACTAGGAGAAAAAGGTTACCTATGCTTTGGAACAGAAGACGCTGTTTACAGGATTATGGGATGGTGTACTAACTTTGTCCCTTAGTTGCAGGTCTCCTATCTCCCTAATTATTCACTATTACTTACCTGATCAGGGGTAGCATCTGTTCAAACAGTAATACTGGCTAGGAAAGGGGATTACCCTCACTGTATGGGGACAAAGATATACACACTATGTGATTGAGTTATTCCTTGATTTAAGCGCTCCTACTCCCTTCTGATCCATCAGTGGCTCAACGGCAACTGGCTAGAAGATAGGCTAGCTTTATCATAAAAAAACTCATGCACTGTAGTTCACTAATCAATGGGGATGTTTATTGTAACAATATTAAAGTATACATACACAAAACTATGGGGTCTCTATAACTAGCAGTAACTTTAACACACCGCTGAAAGAAAAGAATTAGACATACAATTTATCTGCGGGGTAACAGGAACTTTTAACACACCGCTGAAAGAGAAAAGATTAGACATACAATAGCCTAGGGAATAAGAACAAGATTAAGGTGTAAGTGTAAAGGGGACTAGTTCAGACTACCTCACCTATTAGAAGGAAGATTTCTCTCTGCCTCTGGTGGGATTAGGGCTCTCTCTCTGTCTCTCCCTCCTTCACCACATCACCACGCCTCTGGTTCAATTGCTCCAGCTGACAGCCTTCTTTGATGCTCTCTGCACTGCTCTCTCTCCTCATCTTCAGCAATCGTCTGCCTTCTTTCTCCATTCCAGAACTGCACTCTATTCTGCAGCTCCAGCAGACATCCTGTTCTCTCTCCAAGTTGAACTGAGCTCCAAGCTGAACTGCACACAAGCTGGAATGAACACTCCTCCTCTCCTGTAGCTCGCTAATATGGATTCCTCCCCCCTCATGGAAATTTCCACCAGAGGGCTGCCTCCTACCGAATTCCTGTGCCAGCTCCCAGGCTTCCATGCAACCGCAGTGCGCATCTGCATGTTACGTCTGGGCCCAAGAGAAAAACACATTCCTCGGATAAGAAGCAGTCCTAACCGGTCTTCCTCTAGCACACAAACAGCCTTACTGTAAACTTTACCTTTCCCCCTGAAGCCTCTCAGCTCCATCAAGATGGAGTCCCTCTAGTTCTAGGCCTGTAGGCCTGAAAGGGATGAAATACCCCTTAGCTCTGTCAGAATACCTACATAAACCATACCAATGTGTAATATAAAGTCAGGACCACAGGATCCAACCTCTACTATAAGCAAGTATGTCAAAGCCAATAGGCAATAGACAGATAAGAGTCAAGAATAGGGGATCTATCATCATATTAAGCAGCTATCCTCTTCTAGGTCTGGAAAAAAGGGCTTAAAAGGGCCAACACAAGCTAAGAATACCTATCCTAGATGTGAGCAAGATTAAAGTCTATATCACTGCTAAATAGAGCCAAAAACCCTGCCATTACACCGGTGAATATAAAAAATAGTCAAACGCTCCTCTCATTCAGAAAATCTTTAAAAACCTGGATCTTTGCCAACTAGAGTCATGCTTACTACTTTCTCAATTGCAACCTTTCTGGGTCCTGCTGGCACCAGCGCCCAGAAACCCCTGGGCATTTGTCCGCTATACAAATCTCACAATCAAATCAAATCAATTTGTGCTTTCAACAGGCGTGAAAGTCATGCCTGAACTCACAAAGCGATACATTTCTGAAAAGTAAACTACATAAAATTCTGGGTTAAGCAAGGGGTTTTCATGTAGATCACTCACAGTTTTCCTGAAGAAACTAATAATTAAAATCCAAAACTAAGAAATGTAAGTAGGAACAAATACAAATAGGTGACACTGTTTGCATCTGTAATTTGTGGGCGTTGCATGTCACTCTTCCAGTTGCAAGCACATGTAATGTTCATTGGTTGTCCAAAAACGTATGATAACCATAGCCATCAGCTGACCTGCAGCTTATGACTTTTCATTGTGCACCAACCATTCATCGATTCATGATGTTAAATCTAAGGAATAAAAATATGGGGAGAAAGGAATGCTGTGCATTTTTTAAAAATACCCAAGATTCTGAGTTGAGTGGCTATTTATACAACTCTGAATTTGATTTTACTTTTAAAATTGTGTGATTCAGAGGACATTTTTCAAAATATGCTCTTTCTTGTAAACTGACTTACCTTTGGAAGCCCTGCCGCGGCATTACAGACCTGGGTGTACACATCTGCCATACATGTCTATAGGGAAAATTCTTGAGTCAGTGAGGGCCAACAGAAGTCCTACCATCTAGAGTTCACACACTTTTTCTGATGCACATAGTAAAACATTTGTGAGGGCTTATCACCATCAAACCAATATTGTATCAATTGGGCCCTCACAGTTACAGTTGTGTCCATTCCTATGACTTATTGGATTTACCCACACATGGGGGTCAGTGTTTTGACTGGGTGCAGTGTGGGAACACAGGGTGGTAAGACTCAGGACAATTTCTTGCCCATACATATGTTTTCTGACTCATACACATGGGAAACATTGTTCTCACCCATACGTTCCTATGACATTTTGGGTAAGAAATGTGCGGGAAGCCACACAACCATGACTTCCCTTGAATTGCTATTCTTCAGGAATGCACAGGCTTGCTAGGTTTCCCTGCGTGCCAATGAACTGGGGGCCAAAATGTCGCAGCCAATCAACATGGGATGAGAGAGGAAACTGGATATTTTAGGCATATGCATGGCATGCTAAGTAAGAAAACTTTCTAGGCTCTATACAAGCCACATTCTCTGGATTCCCCATGGTCAATAGGGTTCGGAAATACTCAGGGTTGGAAGGATACTACAGCTATTCCCAATGGCAAGTGAATTGGGATTTTTTTGGGCATAGATTTGATAGATTTGCTGGCAGAAAGGGGTTACCCCTACCATTGTGCCTCACCTGGGACCAAGACAACTAACTAGTGCACCGGTTAGGGAACTGATGCCAAGATGGTCCTGCACTCCACTCCATTCATTTTCTCACTCCTTTCCCTGCTAGTCTGGTGTGTTATCAGCCCCTGGGTGGGTATGTAGTGAGGACTAATGTCTGCCTGCACACATTGCTATGTTAGCGTAACCGCATTAGTAGTTTAAACGCCATTTTGCAACTTTGCCGCTTTTGCACACAACACTACATGTATCTGTTCTTGTAAGTTAACTTGCTTGATTTTCTTCACATGAGAATGGTTTACGTTCCACATCCCTAGACTTACGTGGTAGCCTCTGTCTGTACAGCTTGTGCTCACAGCGTCAAGGTCAAATAACAATGTATGCTGTTAATTCAGTGTGATAGGCCCACGCTCTAAACATAATATGCATCCAGCTGCAAGAAGCTGAATTTCGAGTGCCTTTAATATTACACTGCAGCCATGTTTGCAGGCACTTGGAGGAAAACCTTTCCATCTACAGAGAGCTGGCTGATCCTTTGATGTGATTCACCTAAGCTGATCTTTGAGGTATTGGGTTCCCCGTTGAAACCTAGAGACCGTCAATTATTATAAAACTTAGTTTCGAGCAAGGGTAAGGAGGTACACAAGGTGCTTTATGAGCTGTTTCCACTATCAGTATAATATGATTTCTCCCTTTGTGTTTTATGGAATTGTAATAATGCTGGTTGTGTTATTTCTAATAGTATGTCTGCTTATGTTAGCCAAAATACTGCATCTTAGAGCACGTAGTTAAAAATAAACATTTTAAACTTCACTGTGTCTCTGATTACTCACGTTATGGACTTGTATGAGAATCTAAATGAAAGAGTGTTGTTGATTCCCACCGTTCCTGGGAGTATTCTAAGTCGCTTGTTCTGGTTTGTCTAATCATTGGTAGATTCGCGGAAGGATGGAGAACGAATGAGACACTGATGCTAGTCGAATAGGGGTTCTGGGTACTGAGGTGAGTTTCTGGTACACCACAAGTAACTGAGGTCCTGGTTTCCTGTGCACAGTTCTGTGCCTACACAGAATCCCTGCAACAGGTAGACTGAAGCATTTACTCTCTATCTACTCCTCCCAAGGGGGATAGAAAGTTCATGAGGCCTTACGCAAGTTTTACATCAGTTGGGTCACTGCAAAGTTGGACACTGAAAATCTGCTCAAAACTCCGACCTGCCATCAGTCCCTGCCATTGGCACCATGGTGTATAGAAGAGTTGACGATCGCCAAATGATGTTGTAAGAATCTGGAGCACTAATGGAGTCGCTCTTACACTTTGGAGGACCTTACTTCCTACCAAACCAAACTGCGTTCCCAGTCCCACAAAAAGCTATTTAATACTAGTAATGCTCAATACTATCACAATCATATACTTTCTTCTACTAGCACTACTAAAAAAGTGTTTGCTAACTACAATTTACGGATGTACGTTGTTACAATGTATGCTTTTAGCAAGCATGCTGTAACAACGCAAGTTTTAAAACGCATTCCTTTACAACGCATTACACTAAGGGGTGTTGGATAGTGAATATTTTAATTTACTATTCGAACACCAGTCCCCGTGGACACTAGGGAAGGTGTTGGATAGTAAATTAAAAGTATTCCCTATCCTAGAGCGCCCCCCGGTGTAATGCGATGTAATGGAATGCGTTTTAAAGTCTGCGTTGTAATAGCACTGCGTGCTAAAAGTTGCGTCGTAAACGACGTTTCCCCAATTTACTTGCTCAACCTTCAAATGTATCCACCCTTGCAGAAGTTATTTACAAGTTTCTCAGACTTCTTTCAAGATGAAAATTCTGAGACTGAGGTCTTCCTTCCCTTATGGAGTTATTCCCCTCTCCCACCACTTGCGGGTTCTGGGCCTTTTCTCACTAACTCCTCTGCTTCCTGGTTTTCTCTTGCAACGGTCTTACAGGTGGAGCTAACAGGACAGCCTCAGGATATTTCTTCAGGCTCGCCACGTGACCCCTGCCCAGATAGGACTGCGACAGCCCGCTCTTCTAGCATGGCTCCCCTTATAACTTCGATTTGCAGCCTTTTTTCATTCTCCGACTCTGTGCCAGCACCAGAGAGAGCCGCTTTAATAGTTCTGATTTAAAAAAAATATTTATCTTGATCTGGAAGTCTGACCCAACTACCTGAAAAACAGTGTATTTAGCCTGCACTCAGGCTTACTCAATACTAAAAAATGTTATTACTGTTATTCAATTGAGTGCTGCCTTGTAATAGGAACTGCTCGTGTCCTTAGGATAACTATCCTTGAAAGGTGCACATGAACTGTACACTCAACACAATGCACACAACTAAAGACCTCTAGGGTTCCTTCAATCGTATAAATAGCTGACCAAGTTCAATACAATAAGACAGCCATTTATTTTTTATCTTCATATGTAATTTACTCTTCACAATTCTTCTAATATGTAAATGTGTGTAAATGTGTTGTATTTGTATAGCGCGAACAGTAACCCGGAGGCATCCCGGCGCTTGTACTCCTACCACAAGGGAACCCCTCCTGGCTTTTCCTTGTGAGGTGTCCACTCCTGGGCATCCCATGGTGAAACCAGGCATCCCTTGTGCATCGGGGGCCGTTGTGGAGACTAAGCTATTGCCCAGAGTTGCAGCGTGGGGCCCATGCTTAGATTCAGCACTGAGGCGAGAATATCCGGTCAGAGGAATTTAAGCCCGATCCTGCCGAGGCAGGAATCGAACCCTGGTCCCTGGCCAGCGTTCTGCATCAAGGTCTGCCGCTCTAACCATTGAGCCACACTTCTCCAATAATATAATATGAAAGCGCAACAAGCCATAACATAATTCATCTTGCTCAATGGAGCTTACGCATACATAGACAATGTTACATCACAAACAATGTTACATCACATTGCTTCAAACAGGGAAACAGCATTTACATTGCATGCCATTAAAACACGGTTGTTACAACGACTGCGATGTTACTTCGCAAACCATTACATTACAAGTCGTTACAATGACTTACTGTAGGGGGCAGAAGGTGTTGGATTTACAATCAAAAACCTCTCCTGCTGTTCCACAAACTGGAGTAGGAATAGTAAATGATATTATTCCTAAATCCTGCGCTCCCCCTACAGCAAGTCGTTGTAACGACTTACAATGTAATGGTTTGCGATGTAACAACGCAGTCATAACGACCACGTTGTAATGGCATGCGATGTAAAGCATGCATAGTAAAGACCTATATTCCTTCAAACAATGTCAACATTTCTGACTGGTGTGTATATATATTTTCCTTGCAGCCCTGATGACGTCCAGCAAAGGACGAAAAGCATAGGCTGAAAAGAATGATTTGATTTTGAACAGATGATGCTGTTGATTATATTTATGGAATCAAAACTGAATATTTCATCACAACAAAGAGTTGGCCTGTCAACCCCTTTTTTTAATTAATTGTTAAATTCTGGACTGATACAAGTATTGTAATTCAGAGGGCGCTCCTTTCCTATTTGTGGAAATTGTTGTACAGATCAGTGGCTTGGGCGGTGGACCACGGGGAGTTGAGCTGCAACATCGAATTAATGAATAATAGTTGATAATAGTGCATTGTGCACATGTTCTATGCGCTCATCGCCAGTTGTGCCTTGTGTATATGTTATAAAGTCTGTCGATGAGTTTGTGGTGGGAGACGATGTTGCAGCAGAGAGATCGAGGAGGATGAGGACCTCAGTTTCTCTACGGTCAACGAGAGTTCTGATGTCATCTGTGGCAGTAATCAGCATGGTCTCAGTGCTGTGATCGGCCCAGAATCATGACTGAGCGGCATCAAGTAGGTGGTTTTGTTCCAGGTATTTGATGACAAGTTGGTAGATGCTTTCTCAAGGCCAGGTAGGGGAGCAGGGAGACTGGTCGATAATTTTTGAGATCACAAGGGTCTGCGGGGGTTTCTTTAGCAGTGGTCTGACCTCTGCATGTTTCCATATGTCCAGGAAGGTTGCTGTGGAGATGGAGGAATTGAGGATGCTGGAGAGTACTGTACTGATTGGGTTGCTTCCAAGGTTGAAGAGGTGGTGAATGCAGGGGGCAGTGGGCACCCTGAGTGGATGGAAGACATGATGACTCTAGTGGCCTGAGTGGTGAGCGGAGACCAGGTGGTGATCGTTCAGCTGGTTTGCGCTAGTTGGTTGAAGTTGAGAGGGTTGGGTTGGGGGTCGAAGTGTTGTGGATGGTGGAAATCTTGCTGTGGAAGTAGCCCGAGAGGGTGCCACAGAGTTCTTGGGAGGGGTATATGGCGTTCTCTGTGACTGTTGGGTTGGACGAATTCCTTGACTATTTTGAAGAATTCCTTCATGTGGTTGGCCTCGGTGTTGATGCGGGCAGTAATGGCTGCTTTCTTGGTTTCCTAGATGCGCAGATGGTAGTTGTTGTGGGCTACATTGTGAGTGGCAGTGTCAGAGGGGTTTTTAGTAACGCACCATTGCTTCTCAAGTTGGTAGCAGCTTGGTGGTTCTGAGCTCTGGGGTGTACCAGCTGGCTTGTTTAGGGGTTCTGTTGGCTAATGCTTGTTTTGGCGGAGCAACTCAGTAGCTGCATTTGGTGATCCAGGCAGAGAGGTTTTGGATGGCCTGGTCGAGATCTGCTGAAGCTTTGGGTTGGGTGGTGCTGAGGGCCTGTGTCCACAGAGTCTCAGTGACCTTGCCCCAGCTGCGATGGGAGGAGTTGTGACGCTTTTATCTTAATTTTTTTATTTTTGGAATTTTATATAGCGCTTACAAGACCCAAAGGGGTATCAGAGCGCTTTACAGCATACATGTAAAGAAACATAAACATTAAAATACAGTGAGTAGCATCAGAGTGCTGGAGGTCCTATAGATCGAGGTCACTGACCAGATGCATGGAGATGACGCTTGAGAAGAAATTCTTTTAGTTGAAGTTCGTGAAGAGGGATAGGTTCTGATGTGGATAGGGAGAGACTTCCAGATTTTTGGGGCGTTCCCTGAGAAAGAGCGGGAGAGGGATTTTTGTTTTTGTCTTTTTGGGGGGATTAAGAGGAGCGAGTGGGAGCTTTTTAGGTTGCTTGATTGTCCAGCTTTTGTGAGTTTGGCTGTGAGGTAGTCCGGTTTGCCTGTGTGTAAGGCTTTATGGGTGAGACAGGCAGTTTTGTGCAGCGTGCTTCGATGGGTAGCCATTTTAGGGTCTGTAATGCAGGGGTGATGTGGTCGTATTTCTTGGTATCTGAAACCATTCTTGCTGCTGCGTTTAGGGAGGCTATGTGTGTTTTAGGTGTCCCAGTTAGTGTGGCATTTCCATAGTCAAGTCTGGACAGAAGTAGAGATTGGGTTGCCATTTTTAGGTCATTGTGGGGTATGAAAGGTTTGATTTTGTTGAGGAGTTTTGGGCTGTAGAGGGCGCCTTTTGCTGTGGAGTTTTTGTGTGAGCTCATGTTGAGATTTATGTCTAGAGAGATCCCTAGTGATTTAGCCGTTTTAGCTGGAGTAAGTTTGCAATTTAGAGAGTCATGGTTGTTTATCAATTCTTGGATCTGAGGGGGTTTTTCATGATTGGAGAAGACAAGGATTTCGTTTTTTTCTTGGTTGAATTTGAGGTGGTTGAGTGTTAGCCAATTTTCTACTTTAAGTGTGGAGTTGAGTCGAAGGATGTCATCGAGGGAGGATACCTCTAGGTACAGCTGGGTGTTGTCAGCATAGAGGTGGTAGGCGATGTTTGCTTGTTTTAGAATGGTAGTGAGCAGTTCCATGTAAATGTTGAAGAGTGTGGGGGAGAGGATTGAGCCTTGAGTGGCACCTCGAGTTGAGGGGGAGGTGTCGGACATCGAGTTTTTGATCTTTATGATTTAGTAGCGGTTATGTAGAAATGAGGAGAACCATTTTAGGACGTTGCCATCTGCTCCGATAGGCTTTTGTAAGGAGTCTAGGAGGAGAGTGTGGTCAACTGTGTCAAAAGCAGCAGAGAGGCCGAGGAGGACAAGTAGGCAGCATTTGTTAGAGTCAAGGGAGCTGTGAATGTCATCGGTTATGCTCAGTATAGCGGTTTCTGTGCTGCCTCTCTTTCTGAACCGGGATTGGTGGAAGTCAAGTAGGTTGTTAGATTCCAGGTGATAGTTCAGTTGGGGGAGAATGCATTTCTCCAGGATTTTAGCTAGGAAATGGAGGTTGGTGATGGGCCTAAAGTTTTTTAGGTCATTTAGGTCAGCATAGGTTTTATTTTAGAAGGGGGCGTGACTTGGCCTTGTTTGAGGCAGTCAGGCATCATACCATTGTTTAGGGAGCTGTTGATGATCTTTGGCCACAATAGGTTTAGGGTGGGGTTGATGGTCTTCGCCAGGGAGGCGGGGAGAAGGTCTGCATAGTGGTTGGAGGGTTTGGAGTTTGCAATCACCTTGGAAATGTCATCTTCGGAGAGAGGTTTGAAGTCCTTCCAATGCTTGGCGGAAGATGTTGGTCCTGGGTGAGCGATTATTTTGGTGGTTGTTGGCGATGGTGTGCTTGGTGTCGGAGATGAAGTGAATGATGGCTGAAGCTTGTATATATTTGACTGAAACATGTGTATATTTAACCAGGGTGTGCTATTTACAAAGACACACCCTGCCAGGACACATGCTTACCATGTGCGCTGCACAAAATAACATCCTTTCTGTATTTACTTCACACAAGCACATACACACCCAGCACATGCTTTCATTGCGCACGTGCTGCACAGCACTACATCTCTAATGTAATGTATTCCTTACTGGCATGCATACACCCAGTACATGCACAAACGACACACACAGCATAGTACTGCTCTATCCCTGTACTGTACCCTTCCCAGGCGCAGGTAGATCCTGCGCAGATACACTACTCCTGCGCTGTACAGCACTCCACATCTACCTGATGTAGGCCAAGGGGTGACTTAAGCACACAGCAGCGGAACTATAAAGAGGTGAGTGAGCCTGTAGGCCTCACTCCAGTGACACAGGGTAAAAAGTTCCTGTTCACTATGCTGCTCACTATACGGTATACTGTCACTACAATGAGGGTAGCACTTTGGGCAACCCTCACAGTCCAACAAAACCGCAGTCCATGTTGTACTTTTATTGTTTTGTTAAGCTCAGCATAAAACGTTTCACTATAAATAAGAACAAGCATTGGCAAAGCCAATAGGTCTCACCTGTGCAAGAGCTATTGGCTTTGCCAATATGTTTTAGTCATGCTGTACACCAGTGTGGCTTGTGTTCAGCATGGCTAAAGGTTAGTGGTGTAGAGGAGAGTGGTGTGGACTGTCATAGAGTGGAATGGCGAA
The DNA here is from genome assembly GCF_964263255.1 of Lissotriton vulgaris. Classification (NCBI taxonomy): domain Eukaryota; kingdom Metazoa; phylum Chordata; class Amphibia; order Caudata; family Salamandridae; genus Lissotriton; species Lissotriton vulgaris. The sequence continues at coordinate 379,415,772 of NC_141695.1, forward strand.
GAGTGGAGTAAATTGTTGTTAAGTGAAGTGACATTGAGTGAAATCGTGTAGAGTGGCACTGAGTGAAGTCACGTAGAGTGGCATGCAGTAGAGTGGTGTAGAGTGGACTGGTGTAGACTGCATTGGCGTAGAGTGTTGCAGAGTACAGTGGGGTAGAGTGCAGTGGTACAGAATTCAATGGCATACAATGCAGTGCAGTGGAAAGCAGTGGCATCAATTAGATTAGAGTGTTGCAGAGTAGAGTGACACAGAGTGCAGTGGTGTAGAGTGGTGCAGAGTAGAATATAGTGCTGTAGAGAGCAGCCGCAAAGAGTGCAGTTGCGTGGTTTCTGCAGCGTGCAGTGGCATAGACTGGAGTGATCTTGAGCAGAGTGACGTAGAGCTCAGTGGCATAGAGTGCAGTATTGCATTGTAGAGTGCAGTGGTCCAGAGAGCATTGGCATTGAGTGCAGTGTTGTAGAGTGACGTAGAGTGACAAAGAGTGCAGTGCCATTGAGTACAGTTGTGCAGAGTAGAGTGCAGTGGCGTACAGAGCAGTGGAAAAGTGCAGTGTCGTAGGGTAGAGTGCAGTGGTGTGGAGTGGCAAAGAGTAGAGTGGAATGGTTTGGAGTACATTGCCATAAAGTGTTGCTGAGTATAGAGACGTGGAGTGCAGTGGTGGAGAGTGCAACGGCATACAAATCATGGAATGCAGCGGCATAGATTAGAGTGCAGTGGTGCAGAGTAGAGTGGCACAGAGTGCAGTTGTGTAGAGTGGGGTACAGTGGCAGAGAGTGCAGTGGCATAGAGTGGTATAGAATGGAATGGCATAGAGTGGAGATATGCATAGTGTAGTGATGTAGAGTAGAGTGGCATAGAGTGTAGTGATGTGGAATAGAGTGGTGCAGAGTCCAGTGGTGTAGAGTGATGCAGAGTGGAATGGCATAGAGTGCAGTGGCATAGTGTTTAGTGATGCTGAGTGTAGTGATGCGAAGTATAGTGGAGTAGAGTGCATTGACATAGAGTACAGTAGGGCAAAGTAAAGTTGCGTAGAGTGCAGTGAAGCAGAGTTAGAGTACAATGCCGTATAGCAGAGTGCACTGACGTAGAGTGCAGTTGTGTCAAGTGTATTGGAGTAGAGTGGCCTAGAGTGCAGTGGCATCGATTGTTTACAGCAGCGTGAAATGGAATGGAGTGGTGCAGGCTAAAGTGGCGTAAAGTGCTGAAGAGTGCCCTGACATAAAGTGCAGTGGTGCAAAGTAGGATAGACTGGTTTACATTGCACAGGTGTAGAGCTGAGTGTTACAGGTAAAGTGTATTAGCGGAATGTATTGGCATTGAGTGCAGTGGCGTAGACTGCAGTGTTGCAGAGAGGCGCAAAGTAGATTGGAGTGGCTTAGACTGGAGTGCAGTGGCGAAGAGTGTATTGGCATAGAGTGATGCAGAGAAGAGAGGCATAGAGTGCAGTGGCGTACAGTGTACTGGTGCAGAGTGGAGTACAGTGCAGTGGCATGAAGTGGTGAAAAGTGGAGTGATGTAAAGTAGAGTACAGTGGCATGGAGTGGTGCAGAGTGGTGTGGAGTAGAGTGAATTGGAGTCTGCATAGTGTGGTAGCAAATGGTCATTAAAGACAATATATGTTGAATTGAAATGACCATTACATTTGCACAGACATAGAATTTTATTACTAAAACTATGCAGCGCACAAACGATTATGTGTGGAAATTGCATCACCTGGTGTTGATTTATTTGGATCATATCAAAGTATTTGCTTCCAACACACTTCAGAATTAACAAAAAATGGGCTTCATTTGTGGGTTACTAATTCTGAAATACTTGCACAGTTCATTTAAATGCTGTGTTCTGGGGAAAAAACATTCATACACCCAGTATCCAGCAAGATTGGCCCCTTGCTCTACTCCTTTCTTATCCGCACGGGCTTAGTCACGATCAGCTGGGAAACAGATCGTCACTCATTCCCGTAAATTGTGTTTTACCTTCAGTTTTAAGACTTGCAAGAAATGTGAGTAACACTAGCATTTGGAAGCATCGGTTATGGCACATAGATTGGTGTTTTATTCTCTTTTCATTACATTTAATTAGTGTATCTAAACACATATTTAATTTATAATATAATTAAATAATAGTTGGTATGTCTCAGGCTCCATATATTCACAAAGGAGCAACAGAGGGAAAAGAAAACCAGGTCGCCCTCCACTCAAAAATCATCAAAACACCAAAACCTGGTTTCTAAGGCGCCTTTTTTCAGATTCAATGCTTTTACAACGTGTGCGAAATACTGTCATTTACTAAATTCCATATATTCCTCTTTCTTCTTATTTATGAGGTAGTCGCAACACGTTTTTACGCCTTTCTTTAATAACCTAATTTTTGCAACAGACAGTCTCCCAGGCGTAGAACACGAAGGTCCTTTCAACTTAACTTAGTGTACATTCAGAACCAAAGTCACAAATGTGTAGACAAAAAGATTTGAAAAGACAAAATTTCCCCTCACGTGCGCACCACCAGCGGGGTAACTGGTTGGTACTCTCTAGTTGTGCCCAAATTTGTCATCATCGGTGGTCATTTTGTCTGAAAGAAAAAAGTGTCCAAAAGAAAGAAAAGAATCAGGTGCAGTGAAGTGAAACAGGCCACATCACACGATGTGACCAGATGTAAATAAAATTGAAAAAAAACACTCTAAAGCAATCTCTTTATTATTTACTGAGTGTTTTTATCAACTTAAAATGGACAGGTTGGCATTCATGCATACCACTTCCAATGCCAACATGTGCACGTCTACTTTGATCCGTACTCACTGACTGACCTTGCGGTTTCGGTTGTTCCCCTCTCAGGCACAGCGTTTTCTTTTCATGCTTTAGCCGCATAACTGGGAAGAGACGGAGTACAGCCGGATATTGCCGTTTTTGCTGAGATATTTATTCCGGAGCCCAGGGCTTTAAGTGGGCCGGGTCTCAAGGGGTCTGAGCACCGGGAGTTTTTTAAAAGAGGCCTCGAAACGGGTCTCTATCGGGCTCTGCTTTGAGCCCTGGCACAGGCGGTTCGTTTTTTTCCAGACTGCAGAGGAAGCAGTTTACTGTCACTGCAGTCCGGAAAAAAGTGACAGGGCGCAAAACAGCCAGATAGAGACCCATTTCGAGACAAGCACATGGATGTGCGCTGCCCACACTGCTCACTTCTCACTAATGGAGAAGTTACTGCATGACGTCATGCCAGGAGAGCTTTGTGGGGGAAGGGAAATCCTTTATAGAGAGTCATTTTCTCTCTGGATTTCCCTTCTCTTTCTGAAACGCAAGAGCAGCAACATTGTGGTAGGGTCACCTGGGCTTTAATTGGAAGCTTTTTCAATATTATATGTAACAAGATATAGTTGCAGCTTTTTTATCTTATGAAACTAATAACCATTGACAAAGCCAATAGTCCTTACTGGTTGTAGGTATGATGTTACTTATTGTATCACATCTGGATGCAATGACAGAAACAAGCAAAATACAAGTTGGGCGGCACACTATACTAAACAAAGATTTTTAGCGCAAGTGTTTAAAAGCCACGCCCCTAATTAGTGGCCACGCCCCTTTGAGAGACCCCTCAGATTTTCATCCCACTTAAAGCCCTGCCGGAGGCACAGAGAAACGTGCTCAAATCTTAAAGTCACACAGCTGCATTTTTTCCTACAGAGAAGCGGAAATCTTGGGGGGGAAAAAGAAACGGAAATGATACATTTATTTCATAGCACTCTGTGTTAATTTCTTGTTCAATTATTTTACTATCTGTACTATATTATATAGTTTTTCTCAGATACCTTTTCATTATGGCTATATAAAAAAAATGAGCCAACCTCCACCATTATTGAATGTGGAAAGAGAGCCAGATATTCCTTGGGGCAGATGTTTTAACATTTTGCATTCCTATTTGATTGCAATAGGGGAGAAAAGTTTTCTTCTATAAGGAAACAACACATATTGTTGCATAATTTTGGGGTCCAAGGAAGAAAGGTTTATGAGAATGTATCAGACAATGGTGACGAGGACAAAGATGAAGATGTGTTTATTACAACTTTAAGAAAACTAGGTACCCATTTTAAGGAAAGATTGAATGTGTTACTTGAGAGGCATACATTTTTCAATAGAGTGCAGGAAAAGAACAAAAAAGTTACCTCTTACATAGCAACATTAAGGGGGTTGTCAGCTACTTGTGAGTTTGGACCTTTAACGGATTCTTTAATCAGATACCAATTGATCTGATGTACTAATGACCACAAGGTCCAAGAGAGACTCCTAACTCACAATTCAGACTAAGAGGAAGCACTTCAGATAGACAAGAATATTGAGCATACTGCTTTTTGTGTAAAAAAAAATCATTAATAAGGATAACAGGAGAGATGAAAAGGAAGTAAATGTTATAAAATATGCTAAGCAAGTACTCGAAGTTCAAGATGGAAAATAGGTAGTAAAAACCAAGTTAAAAAATGAAAATTTGAAAAATACTATAGATGTGGAAATCCTAATCATCTCGATAATCATCTCAAATGTCCAGCCAGAAGTGTAACCTGCAGAAAATGCAACAGAACAGGGCACTTTGCGAAATTGTGTAAATCAAGAATTACAGGAAAAGAGGTACATACTGTTCAAACTGAGGTAGTTTCTGAACACAAGTTAGATAATAAATTCATTTTTCAAGTGTATAATCAAAAGAGGGATAACCAAGTTAGGTATCCTTCATATTACATCCAGTTAGATGGCAAGATTATTAGATCATTTGCTGACACCTGTTCACCATACACCTTAATTGATAATGGCACTTTTAATGAAATTTTTAAAGAAAACAAGTGTTTATTAGAGAAGCCAAACGTACATCTAGGTCGTTATAACAAATATTCTATTCCATTGAAGGCTACGGTAAAAATTTGAATTTATTTTAAAGACAGGCATACTATTGGTAAGATATACATCACAGAGAAAAGGTGTAATTTATTAAGTTGGAGACCTCAAAGCGCTCTGGGAATAAAGTTAGATCCTAATAATCAGGAACAAGTTCTACTAATAGACAGAACCCTAGTAGGAAAAGATATATGTGAAGATTTCCTAGAGGTATTCGCAGATAAAATTGTGATGCTAAAGAATTATGTACACAAGATCAAACTCAAATAAGATGCTGTTCCTATTATACACAAAACGCGTTCCATTCCATTACTCATGCGTGAACCTTTGAAAGAAGAACTGAGTAAATTGGAGGGAAAGGTGTAATTGAACCTGTAGAAAGGTCAAAATGGTTGGCACAGTCATGGCGTCCAAAAACAGAAGGGAAAGGTATTTGTGTGTGTCAATTTGAGCAGTTTAAATCCCATTCCAGAGAATAATTTAACATGTTCTAGAGGTAGTGAATAAAACTGTATGTTTTCAGAATGACATCCTGATCTATGGGTCCAGAGAAGAAGAACACAACTGCAATTTGAGAAGCGTTTTTGAAAAACTGATGAAGGCTTGTCTCACCCTCAAGAAAAAGAAATATAAGATTGAGGTAGCCTCAATGGATTGGATTAAATCGGTTATCAAAGCCTAGCCTATTCCCACAAATAAGGATGAATTCATTAGGAATTTTTCAGCTTTAGTTCAACCAATAAGAGATATATTAAAGAAAAACATGCCTTTCAAATGGTACCAACCCATACTTTCACTTTTAATTAGATCAATAAAGCTATTACCTCAGCTCCCTGCATTTGGCAATTTTGATAGCAAGAGAGACACCATACTTACAACTGACGCCAGTATTAAAAGGTTTGGTGCCTCTCTTTCACAAATGGTGGTAGGGATGGAAAGGATAATAGCATTAGCATCCAGGACTCTTAAAGAGGAAGAATTGAATTATTCCACCGTAGAAAAAGAAGCGCTGTCATGTTTCTTGGCCACTATTCATTTCAAATACTGTCTGGGGATTTACCTTTTGAACTAAGAACTGATCATAAACCCCTCATTTCTGTATTTTCCTAGGATTAGCAAGTGGTTAATCTATTTACAAAGTTTTAATTTCAAAATGGTGTATGTACAAGGAGAACAAGCATTGGCATAGCCAATAGGTCTCGCCTTTGAGACTTTATAAGTGTTTAGCTATGCAGCAGTTGATGTTGTTGCACCAAGGATATTATGCTGCATAACTAAACACTTATAAGTGCCATTGTATATGCCAATAGGTTTTGCTTTTGGGACTTTATAAGTATTTAGTTATGCAGCATAATATCCTTGGTGCAGCAACAAGAACCGTTGCATGGCAAAACATTTCTAAGGTCCTAAAGCGAGATCTATTGGCTATGTAAATGCTTGAGAGAGTGTTTTGGAGGAATGGTTTTTGTAATGTTAATTTGTATTTTTAAAAATGTGAGAGGGTTGCCTGGTATATGCTGACCACTAATTATAGTGGGCCCCTTGCACTTGTTTAAACAACTTGTGGAGATGTCATAGAATGTATGGGGATTCTACTCAGAAAGTCCAATTGTTAGAGTTCTGTCAAAGTCAGTTAGAGAGCACTTGAAGACTTGGATGTTGCTTTGTGCTGGAGATCCCATCAACAATAAACTAGAACTAAGTAACCTTTGAAGGCTCTTCTTTTCATGGCAATGGGATTCCTGTGCAGGGGGCAGGTAATGGCATCTTCACCCCTGGAATATTTATGAGTGTTTCATGACAGACTTTCATCTACTCTCCTGTGAGTAAGTTTCTTTTTTTCCCTTTTGGATATTTGACCTGGGCATTTTATTGACTTACATAGGAGGAGGAAAAGATTCCGGTTGTTTAGAGTTCAGCACTGTTGATTACATGGATGCATTTTATATTTTCATCAAGTAACGTTGTTTGGTAGAGCGCGCGCCAGATTCTGCTCATGCTCCTCGAGTTTAATAGGTTGCCAAGGAATTTTTGTGACTGAAGCTCTTGTGCGCATTCATTTTGTTGCCAAGGCATTAAGGGGCAGATTTACAAGCCCCTTGCGCCACTTTTGCGTCATTTATTTTTATTTTTATTTTTTTATTGTTCAGTTCATAGCGTATACAACATATAAAAATCATAAATAGGTCATTCGATATTCAATATGCTGAAAACTGTAAGACAAAAAAAGAAGAGAAAAACCAATGCAATACCAGATAGAGTGTCTAAACATGACTTGAAATAATAGCTAAACCAAAGTCAAGGACATTAATCAGGACACACACTTTCCATATGCTGTATCATGGGCTGCCAAATCTGAATCCCTAATTGCTTTTTCTTAAATGACTTAATACGATAGAGATTGAATTCTATATGAAATACATGATAAAACTTTGCTCGCCACATTTCATACGAAGGTGCCTCAGGTTTCAGCCACATTGAAGCAATACATAAACGGGCTACTGACATAGCCATAAAAAGGAAAAATCTATGTGGATAGTATTGCCGTCGAGTACTTCCATCTTTACATAGCCCAAGAAGCAGCATCTTTCTAGATATCATGACCTTGACATTCATTATATGAGACAGAAATTGTTCAATAGATAAAAAAAGGGCGCTGGCACACTGCAATCGTAAAATATATGTATTATGTCAGCAGTCGTAGTTTGACACCTATAACATTGCCCATCATGAGTATCGCCCCACTTCATCATTTGTGCCGGTGTGTAATACATATTGAACAAAGTTTTATAATGTTGTGCCCGTAAATTGGCAGCCATATCGATGGATTCTTGAACAAATAAGCCAGGAATGCCAAGCCTAGAACTCCATTTCGCATCTTGAGCACCAATATCATCTTGTTGCGTAGCAAGACTTTTGCGTCATTTTTAACATGGGAAAAGTGACGCAAAAGTGGCGCAAGGGGCTTGTAAATCTGCCCCTAAGTGTTTTGGGCTTCATCGCGCGCCTATCTCGAGCTTGTACACAAGATTGTTTTGAGACTATCTGCTTGAGCATCCTGAGCATGTGCTTGAGATTACTTGTCCTTCACGTTACAGAAGAATCTACTTGCTCACATTGTCACGTCATATACACTATCTGAATCGTCTACCCAGCAACCTTGTATTTTCTGCCTTTGTTTCGTTGCACAGCAACTGTTTCAAGCTCCTGTTTCAGTCTCCCGTTTTCACAAAGGATTTGTCATGTTTTTTACCGCTCGGATTAAATGTTGAAGCCTGCTGCTACCTTGTGGATGTACATTGAATTGCCTCTGGCCAAAATTCATCTATATCTTGAACTGAAAATATAACTGAATACTTAAAATTATTATTAATACATGGAGTGAAATAATACTACTGTTACTACTGAGAACTACTACTGCTGCTACTGGAATATTAAGAACTACTGATACTGGAATATTAAGAACTACTGCTATTAATATAAAAAGTATAAAAGAAGCATTACACAACATCATTTTTATTTTAGATTTTTATTTTAAATTGTTATTTTAAATGTTTATTTTTGTGTTTTTCTTTACAGGTATATTGTCGGACCAAAGTATGTCTTCTCCCCCTGCCTTTTTAGCAACACCTGGTGATTCAATCATACCATGGAAACAGTGGAAGAAAATATTTATAACTTACTTATTAGCAACAGGTGGAGACAAATATAGTCCCATGAGATGACAAGCAATACTTCTCCACCATCTTGGTGTTGAGGAGAGGAGGGTGTATGAAGAATTACCAGAAATTTCTTTGGGAATGGGTGATAGACAGCCTAATAATATATATGTCTATCCAGATGCTAGAACTACATTTTACTCAGAAAACAAATGTTGTGTTAGAAAGTCATACATTTTTAGTAGGAGCCAGAGAGTAGATGAAGATATTCCTTCATATGTATCTTCATTTGGGGGTTTAGCATTGGCATGCAATTGTGAGCAATTGAATGATTCTTTAATCAGAGACCAGATAGTTAGATGCACCAGTAATAAAAAATAAAGGAGAAATTGCTAATGAAAGAAAATACCTTAGATGAGGCTGTTCGCATAGCTAAGGGAATGGAACACACTGTGCTATGGATTAAGGAAATGGAAAATTCAACTATTACGAAAAGTGAAAAAGTGGAAGTTGTCGAAAGGAAACCTGAGAATAAAAAAATAGATGCTAAAATTAACAATGATTCAAAGGGGTCACAAATGGAAAAAATACATTTTCCACTTAGAGATAAAAAAAAAAATTCGCTGTGGGTATCCAGGGCTAGAAGTACATTGTGCAGAAACTGTGGTAAAATAGGACATTTTGCAAAACTATGTCATACAAAAATGCCAGAAAGAAATAGAATACAAGAAATTGATGATACAGGTGAAAACGTGGATGAAATTATGTCAACAATTGATGGTCTTGCAAAATGTTTTGAGAATAGTACTATAGAAATGGTCAAATTAGATTCTGAGGTAAAAATGAAGAGTGAAGACAAATTAGAGAAACCTCATTGTAATATCTCCTTTGAAGGGAAGGAGATAAAAGTATTAGTAGATTCTGGAAGTTTGTATACACTTATTTCGAATGCATCTTATATTCAAAATAGGTCTAATGGAGGTAGTCCGCCCTTATGCAATTCAGCTATTCGAGCTGTAGGGTATGCAGGAAAGAGTATTGAGATCAGAGGGATGTGTTGGATGATTATAAGGTTCAAGGGGGAAGCTGACAAAGGCAGAGTTTACGTTACTAATTTTGGTTCTGATCTTTTAGGATGGTGACATCAAAAAGACCTGAATATCATAATAGATCCTAAAGCCAAAGAACCTGTAATGGTTTAAGAAAGAGCGGATGTGAGAGAAGTAGAAGATTGCGTTGAGTTAATGAGTAAATATCCTAAGGTTTTTAACTCTAAATTAGGTTTATTAAAAGGGTACTCACACAAAATAATTTAAAAAGAAAATGCAGAGGCCTTGGTACATAAGACAAGGGCTGTTCCAAATTTGATGCTAGAACCATTGTGCCAAGAAATTGAGAATTTGTTGAAATAAGACAAGACATCATGGAGCCTATCGATGCATCTGAATGGTTGGCCCCTATTGTAATTGCTCCAAATGATGGTGGAAAAATTTGTCTCATGCATTGATTTGCGTGACTTAAACAGAAATATTTGGGTGGATAGGCAACCTCTCCCCAATATATCTGAGATGTTATCCACTATGGGTGGGGGAAATGTATTCAGTGTTCTTGATATGTCAGCTGCGTATCTTAAAATCAATTTGAATGAGGAATCAAGGCATCTGACTTTATTTGCAACTACTTTAGGTGTGTTTAGATATAAGAGGTTGCCTTTTGGGCTGGCATCGGCGTCAGCCGTTTTTCAAAAAGTAATGGAAATTTTTTCGGGATATTTGGAAAAAGTTAAGTGTTTCCAAGATGACATTTTGATTGTGGGAAGTGATTTGTGTGGCCATGACAAAATGTTTGAAGAGGTAATGAATAGGTTGGAAAAACATGGGTTGAGGATAAAAATTGAAAAATGCCAAGTGAGAAGAGAACGAGTGGATTATCTAGATCATGGGTACTCACAAACTTTCTCTCAGTGTGGTTTGTGTCTGAGGGCCGCACCGGTGGGGGCGGGGTCAGTGCAGTGGGGGGGCGGGGCTAGAGCAACAAAAAAAACTGTGACCATGAGGTTGAACACAGTTCCCTGCAGCGAACGCCTTAGCTGCCAGACCCGGCATCTATATATACATATATATATATATAACAGTATGTTTTCTGGATGTAGAGGTTTTTTCCCGGATGGGGTGTCTTGAAACAAAGCTATACCGGAAACCAACTGCTGGCAACAGTATCCTACACGCAGGTAGCCACCATCCTGCCCATCTCATTAGGAGCATCCCTTATGGGGAAATGCTCCGTATAAGAAGGATATGCAGTGATGAAAGTGATTGCAGGGAGGCCCAATCTGCATGTAAAATAAGATTCTTAAAGAGAGGATATTCACAGGACTGCATAGATAAAGCCATCAGTAGAGCTAATACTAGAGACAGAACATCATTAGTGCCTAGTTTGACTCAAAATAGAACCTTGCCTTCTCCAATTGCCAACAATGAGACTCGGCTTATTTTAACATTTAACAACCAACACCAGGTTATCAGAAACATAAACAAACGTAACTGGACATTGATTTCCAGCGACCCAGTATTATGTAATCTTGTTAAAGAGAGCCCCAATATCACCTACAAACGAGCAAGAAGCATGGGTGATTGTTTAGTCTCTAGTAGCCCAGAAACTAGAAGCACAACAACATGTAAATGTAAATGTAAATGTGTTTCGATTTATATAGCGCAACACTTTAACCCAGGGGTCTCAAGGCGCTTGCTTAGGGACCCCGTCCTGGTATTCCCCTGTGAGATACCCCGGCCGGGTATCCACAAGGTGAAAGCCAGGCATCCCGCCGCGAGGGGCCGTAGTGGAGATTAAGCAAGCTATTGCCCAGAGTCGCAGAGTGTGACCCCGTGAGTCGAGTAGGCACCGGAGCGAGAATCGTCGACTCCGTGGAATTTTGAGCCCGAGACCCGCCGAGGCGGGGAATCAAACCCTGGTCCACGGCCGATCTCAGCTTCCGGGTCTGCCGCCTCTAACCACTGAGCCACACATGGTTGGATGCTAGCAGAGGTTTCCGCAAATGTGCTTCGTGTAAAGCTTGCAAGAATGGAGTCAGCAGAAAAGAATATACCACTCCATTTAGCATGAAGCATATTGCCATTAAATGCCAACTTTGTACATGCAACACTGGTCCCATGCATACAGAAATTATATATGAAAGGAATAAAATATAGACAGAGTCAATCTAGATTGCGAGTGACATGTCCAGCCGGACAGTGGTCTTCAAAGTTTACTCAATATATAGTTCAATATAACTATTCCTAGACGCCAGGAAGCACTACTGCCGACCGACTGACCCGGTTCCCCTGGCTCCGACGGACATCATTACTGTACCGCGGACCAACGCGCCCGATTGTGGGTGTGTGTTATCTACACCTTCCCACTGCCGTTCCCGATTGAGGCATAACGGCAATTAGAGGCTAAATTATTGTTAAGGCTTTCACTGAAATGTCCTGATGATGGTCCCCGTGATTTACTAGGGGGTCCGAAACGCCGTCGACCTACCGAGCACCTAATGCTAAAACGTGATTACTATGTGTTGTAATGGTGCTTTGTTAAAAAATTCTGTACAACTGCATTTATGACAGAAAACGTGCTTTGCCTTAAAAAGCCCTTCTTCGCTCTCTATATCCACCTCTGTACCCGTTCTGTTAGTGCTGGGCACAGGCTTGTGTTCCACACTGGTTGAATTGTGGAAGGTACTCTTTGTGTTATATTGAACTATATATTGAGTAAACTTTGAAGACCACTGTCCGGCTGGACATGTCACTCGCAATATAGATTGACTCTGTCTATATTTTATTCCTTTCATATATAATTTCTGTATGCATAGGACCAGTGTTGCATGTACAAAGTATGTTCCCCGAGGTCCCTGCTGACTGATTTGGGGCCCCTTGTTGTTGTTAACAGAACATTAAATGCCAACTAACTTGCCGAACAGAATATGCGGTGTACGTGTTGGAATGCCCGTGCGGTTTGCGCTATGTTGGTAGCACGAGACCACAAGTATATAAACGAATTCTGCAGCACCTAAGGGCAATAACCAATGGGGATATGGCTTACCCTGTGGCTAGGCATTTTGAAGAACTACATGGCAAAAATCCATCTGAATTAAGATATTTTGTAATCGGCACTGTGCCTCCGCAGAGGAGGGGAGGTGATCGTGAAGCAATGTTGCGTAGACTTGAGACTAGGCATATCATTTTATTGGATACTAAGACCCCAAATGGTCTAAATGCAGGTGAAGATTGTCATACTTACCTGTAAACAGAAACTCCTTTATGTATATACTTAAAAAAGGTAATCGTACTAAGAGGTCGCTTCCATTCCTATTTTTTTAATAAACAGTATTGTTTTTATTATTATCACTATTTTCAGTTATTTGCACTATTCACTTGTGGGAGCACTTACTTTTTATGCCAATATTTATTGCTGACTTTGCACATAAGCCTGTTTTCTGCTCATGAAATATCAAACTGTGGTTCTGATACAATATATATTTGATGTGAAGAGTAATTTGAATTTATATCAAGTATGGTAGAGCAACATTTACGGTGTAGGATTTAGTACATCAATGTTGTTATCTCATAGATTTGCTGCTATACTTATGATTATGTGTATATTTGTATTCATGATCTAAAAAAACTTTATCCAATTGGTTATGTATGTTTATATCTATGTTATTTTAGATGGTATATATATATTTTTGTATTTTTATACATAATTTTATATATTTATATATTTATGTATTTATACAGTGTATTTCTATGAGAAACTACTAGGATTTACAGGTGTATTTACACAGTAAGATTTCTGCCTGGCTATCGATTCCATGAGCAGTTGCATTTAATAGACTGGCTTGTAGTAAATTGCATTATGCAGGAATGAGTTACGACAGTATGTTGTCTATGTCTAGCAAAAGTAATTGGCACTAGCACTTTAAATTGAGCACATACGCCCTTTCACGTTGTCATGTGATCAAGGCCGTGGTCGGCCGAAACGCGTAATGGTGGTGTGGTGGAGAGCGGAATAAATTAACCAGCACCAATTTCTGGGTTTGTCTCGTCATTTTACATCGTGAATATATATATATACATGGGGACATCATTTGCGCCCACTTATGCGAACCTCCTGATGGGGGCCTGGGAAAGTGAGGTAGTGAAAAGAGAAGAAGAAAATGAAAATGGATCCAGAATAAAACTTTGGTGTCGTTTTATAGATGACTTGTTCATCATATGGGAAGGAGATAATAACTCACTCCAATTATTTATTGAATCCCTGGAGGTAAATGATTATAATCTGCATTTCACTTCAACTATCAGCTCCACAAATCTCATCTTCCTAGATATAGAGATATTTGTAAAGAACAACAAACTGTGCTCCAAGATTCACAGGAAACCGACATCATGCAATAGCATCCTCCACGCAAATAGTGGACATCCTGTGAAATTAAAATGGAGTATTCCATATGGCCAAATGTTGCGAGCAAAAAGAAATTGCTCTGAACAAATGGATCTAGAGGATGAAATAAATAAAATGAGCCATCGGTTTCTGGAGAGGGGATATCCGGAAGAAGTAATATCCTCTGCAAAATTAAGGATGGCCCTGAAAAAGAGAGTGGACTTGCTTGTACCAAAAAACAAAAGATCTGAAAACATCATGGACAATGAAAGTGATCAAAAGAATGAAGTGACAAGATTAATCATTGACTTTGACAACCAAAGTAGTGAAATGAAAAGGGCATTACAAAAACATTGGAAAATCTGGCTCCTGGATGAAACTTTGAAAAGTAACTTAATGACTTATCCAAGCATTGCCTACCGGAAAACGTCATCTCTAGGAGATATCTTAACACAAGTCATCTTGAGTTAAGAGAACCAGACAAACGAACTTGGTTAACAGCTCCTGGGTTCGAAGTGCTATAAGTGTAAGGCCTGTAATCATGGCGTGAACATCAAGGAATACAAACTTCAAAATAGCAAAACAGAGAAAATAAAGGACCACATTACGTGTGAATCAAAATGTGTGGTTTACAGATTACAATGCCCCTGTGATAAATCTTATATCGGGAGCACGATTAATAAATTGAAATTAAGAATATTACAACACCTAAGGGCAATCAAGAACAAAGACCCTAGCTACCCGATGGCCACACATTTTGCCAAATACCATCAGAGTAACCCTGCCTTACTGAAATACTCAGGAATCAAATTAAGCAAAATCTCGGAAAGGGGTGGAGATCGAACATTACAACTTCAAAAACTTGAATCCAGAATGATACTAGGCATGGGAACTGAGGTCCCATATGGACACAATTTAGATGCCGAACTGTTTGTACACCTATAAGTATAAGAGGAGGAAATGGTAGAGAAAATGAGAGACTTGTTTCACAAATCAGAGAAGTGTAAAAACTATGTAAATAATATGTGAAAATTATGTAAATAGATGTGATGAAATTGGAAACTGGACCACCAAACACAACATATCAGCCAGAATTCAAAACCAAAGTATCGTAGCGTCCCAGGCTTTTTACAGTGTCTATCATGAATCGTTGTTAGAGTGAACTCTAGATAATAAGGAAATGGACAATAACGGAATAACATAGAATGAAGGGGTGATAAGGAAATTAATTTAGTAGATATAACACCTGTACTTTACAGAAATCTCAAGTGTTCACTCCTTTCGCCCTATCAATACAGCCTTATAAATCGGGTACTAAGGAATATGTACATAATTATGGAACACTAAACAGACTGTGCACAGTAATCACCAAAATGTAAATAGTGTACATATATACCAGCGGGAATTTAACTTGACTGAAAAACAATGTTGAAAAACAATCTTGCCCAAAAGAGTACTTTACTGAATATAATTGAGAATCACTGGATTCATGAATTATTACGAATTCGAAAATGTAACAAAAAAATGGGATGCATAAAATTGTAAAAATGTTAATATGTATATATTATAATTTGGCTTTGAATGGTTTTGAACAAACATAGTACGTTACTGAAATATTGAAATGTAAAAGGGCCGCGTTAGTGAGCCGGCAAAAAACTGTGCAGGGTTGTTGGTCTAGATGACCAAGGAAAGGGAAGAGGGTACTTACACTGAGCACTTTAAAAAAGAGGTCTAGACCCAAGGACTCTATGGTCCAGTGGAAGGCTAGGAGTAGCCGAAACGCGTAGGCCGTCCGTTTTTTGATGCACGTTATTTTGCACATGGTGTGTAAATAAAAATATCTGTGAACTGACCTGTTGCTGTGCCGTGACTTCAGCCGTGGTAATCGTGGTGAGAAGAGACAAGGCAATATATATATAGATTTAAACAACATAGCGGTCATCATGTTGGCAGTTTTTGGATTCATCCAATGAGACTTTTTAACACAATTTGTATTTATTATTTTACAAATATTTTGGCACATAGCACTTTACATGTTGTTTTAATTATTTATTGAACATGTATATATATACATTTTGTGTGTGTCAAACTGCGCTTACATGCCTTCATGCAATATTTTGAAATGATAGTTGGAGACATATTAGTATGTTTTCAGTGCCTATGCACATGTGACCTGTGATGTCAAATCTGGGAGGGGCACTAATCACTTTAAATATAGTAGATGGTGTTTTCACTTGTGACACGTGATCAAGGGCTTACGGGCTTGAAACGCGTTGTGTTGGGTCACTTACAATAAAATCACTTTGCCCACCTGAAATACCTCGGAGGTCTGTGTCTCTTTCCTCGCCTGTCTGCTGCTGCGGAGTATCAGGAAGTGGTTCGAGTTTCTCCAGGTGTCAATTACGAAGGGCGGTTACCTTCGTTTCCAGACCTCCTCCCTGCAAGTCAGCGGCTGAGCTTAACCGGTGCTGCACATGGATCCGTGGTGGATTTTCGTCAGCTGCCGCCTACCCCGTAAAGAATTGTAAAAGACGGTGCAACTGGGATCTGCCAGACGAGTACGCGTGGACGGCTGTTCTGCGGAAAGCGGCAGAAAACCGGTGAGTCTTACATCACTAAAAACGGGAAAACGTAGAAGGGGAGAAGCGGTATTTCGCGGCAGCGCGGCAGAGGAAAAGAACCACTTTTTTCTCTGCTAGCATGCCTGGGACACAGAAATCGGCAGTGACCCAACAATGTCGATGGAAGAGATGAGGGAAAGAGAGCTCGCGGCGGAGGAAAGTTTAGCAAGCAGACTAAAACTGCTAAAGATAACGTCCCGCCTGTAAGCGTAGAAATCAACAAGGACGCTAATATTGTTACTTTGTATAAAGAATTGGAGAAAAAACACAAACTTGAAGTTACCAAGTGGTGGGAACACCGATCACTATCAAAGTATGCCGAAGTGGGAAGGGTGCCAAGGGGGTTACGTATCCTATTGGCACCCAGCTTTGATAGACCTAACCCCAACATGCTGCGTGAATGGGGGGAAAGCAATCTTGCTGCCTCGATGAACTTGGTCAAAATCCTGATCAAATATGCCTACATTGATCGGGAGGAAATATTAAAAGAAATTGATGTCATTTTGGAAAAAATTAATAAATTGGAAACAACTGATCAAAGTACCAAACTGAAGGAAACAATGTTAGAACACCTGAAAAAACACGAAGAGAAAATTAAAATAAGGAAAGCAACTAAGTTTAATCGAGACTTGGAAGACTATGAAAATGGTCAAATATTTACATTTTCTCGTAAGTTTGATCCCATAAAGCGCCAACAATATAACGAAAAGGCTAATAACAAAGCGGCAAGCAGTACACATCAAAATAACGAAAATGAGGATGCTGACAGCCTAGACACCATTTCACTCACTAGTGCGTCCAGTACAGAATCAATACCAGTGGTGAGCAGGAAAACTATTCTCAATGTGGGACAAGAAATAGATTTTTTAGTCGAGGTGAGACTGCAAACCCTGAGGCCTAGACGGAATCAAACAACAGCAAATGTCGGCGAACCAAAAGAAGACGTGACCAACGCAAAAGAGGCAAAGAAAAACACCAACAAGAAAACAAAAGGGAAATGGAAAAAGAACAAAAAATAGTAAAAGACAACACCGTGATTAACTTATCAAACGTCACATTATCCAAGGCGGAGGAACAACTGTTGGCCTTGGGTCTCAACTTTTGTCCTGGTGATGGTTTCAATTACGCGAGAACACGCATTGATGTTTATTGTTACATCAGGAAATTGAAACTAAAAAAGTTCTTTGCTTTAAAAACAATAAAAGACGCAGGAGGCAGCAATGAAACTGATGACAATGAATCTATGGTCAATTTAGCAGCATCGGATATCCCTAACCTACTGATGGTACATGATCTGGCGGATGAATCAGACAATATGGAGGAACAAGAACAAGAAATTGATCAGGCCACCCAAGAACGATTGCGTAGAATTAACCACAAGCAAGAAGGTTCTGGGATGAGCCCCTTCAAACCGAAGTCAAGCTTTGTACCATTCATGCCAAAGGACAGCATTGATGTATTTCATGACCTTGTTGTCAATGATCTCAAACAATTAAATCATACTGTTCATAAAAACAGAAGTGAAAGGAATCTATTTTATGGAAGAAAAGCATACTTTGATCTGATTAAAAAATTGGAAAATAATCAAGAAGTGTTGGTTAAAAAATCTGACAAGGGTGGGAACCTGATATTCTGGCCTAGAAAAGACTATATAGCGGAAGCATTTCGCCAGCTTCAAGATGTACAATGTTATGCAAAGTCTAGCATTAAAGAGTATGACAAAGCAAAATTAGCTCTACATAAATTGCTAGCATTATGGAAAAGACAAGGCCTTATTTCAACAGAGGAATACAAGTTCATGGTTATTGAGTTCCCGGTTTTGCCGGTGCTGTATTTAATTGCAAAAATACATAAAAATGTGGTTCCAATCCCAGGTAGGCCAATAATATCGGCCATTAACAGTTTGGGGGAACATGTAGGCCAGTATATTGATTTTTTCCTTCAGAGCCTGGTGATGTCATTACCAAGCTATGTTAAGGACACTGGTGATTTTTTACAGAAAATAGACAAACTCCCATGGTCTGATAATTTGCTTCTCATCACTTTAGACATAGAAGCATTATACACATGCATAGACCACACACAGGATTGGCTTCTGTAAAGTATTTTTTGGAAAAGAGGTCCAGCACCTTATATGAACATAACAAAGTTCTGTTGGAGCTCATTAAGTGGTGTCTGAACAATAATTACTTCTTGTTCGATAAAGATCTATACAAGCAGTTGAGAGGTGTGGCGATGGGGGCCTGCTTCTCCCCCAGCTACGCATGTTTACATGTGGGCTGGTGGGAGGAGAGGGTCCTTAGGACCACCTTTCAGGATGAGTACAAGACAAACATAAGATCCTATCTTAGGTACATTGACGACGTGTTCATTCTGTGGCAGGGAAGTGAGGAAGAAGCTGTTATGTTTATAAATAAGATCAATAACAACATGTATAATTTAAAATTCACTTCCCACATTGAGAAAAAGGAAATTGAATTCCTTGATGTTAAGGTCTTTGTCCATAACAACAAATTTGAAAGCACCCTTCACAGGAAAGCTACTTCAGGTAACATTACCCTACATGCAACCAGCTCTCATCCAAAACACCTCATTGCAAGCATTCCATATGGAGAAATCCTACGTATAAAACGAATTTGTAGCAATGAGGATGAATTTAATAAATGTCAGAGAGAGCTGGTTGCCAGACTCAAAAACAGGGGGTACTCTCAACAAATCTTAAAGGAGCAATGGAAAAGGCTAAAACCAGATCTAGGATAAGCCTTTTTGCTCCCAAGAAGATAGCCCAGATACAGCCAATACTGTCGTTACCTCCAATAAGACTGATACTCCTAGATTAATCACCACTTTTAATAGAGAGGAACGTCAGATAAGGGCTATAGTCAACAAACATTGGCCAGTGGTATTAACAGATAGCATTCTTCAGATTAGAATGGCAGCTAAACCTGTAATTACATTCAGAAGAAGTAGCACCATGGGCACTACATTAGATCGAGTACCTCCTGAAATCAAAAAGGTAACTACCTGGTTAGCACCGAAGAAGGGCTTTACTAAATGCACATCATGTCGAGCGTGTAAATTCGGATGCAATATGTCAACTTACTCGACACCATTCAGGACTACTCCTAGCTTGATAATGGGAAATTACAACTGCAAAACCGAGTATGCTGTATATGTCCTGGCATGCACCTGTGGGCTTCGCTACGTGGGTAGCACGAAGCTACAGGTGCATGTCAGGATATTGCAGCATATTAGGGCCATTCTTCACAGCGATGCAACATATCCTGTTGCTAGACATTTCAAGAGAGTGCATGCTAACAACATCAATTGCCTGTCTTATTACGTCATCAACGCTGTAGTCAGGAAAAGGAGAGGCGGCAACAGAGAGCGCCAACTCCGTCAGCTCGAAACAAAATACATTTTAGAGCTAGATTGTAAATGGCCCAACGATTTAAACACGACGGAAGATATGCGCAGCTTTCTGTAATTCAAATATGGCTGCTATATTGGAAGTCCGTCTGTTTACTAGCTGAGTTACCTGTAAATAACATCATGAAACATGTCCTTGTATCATATATTGTAAATACATTAAGTGTTTAAATTTGTATGCATTTGTCTTTCCCTCATATCAATTTCTCAAAAGGTATTTTTATATTTCTTACATGTATTCAAATGTTTTTAGGATCTAATTTGATCGTTTTATCTGTATAATATTAGGAATTAATTAGTTTTCTGGTGTACAGATGATTGGACCTACAATATACATTTGATGATTTGAGAAATTTATACCGTCTACACTTGCACTTTAGTTATTAAGATATGCACTTTTTGCACTTTTTGCCTCTCGATTTACGATTGTTACGTACGTTATGAGGAAATAATGTCAAAATATAGACAATATAAATCATATATTTTCGCTTACATGCCTTCATGCAATATTTTGAAATGATAGAAGGAGACATATTAGTATGTTTTCAGTGCCTATGCACATGTGACCTGTGATGTCAAATCTGGTAGGGGCACTAATCACTTTAAATATAGTAGATGGTGTTTTCACTTGTGACACGTGATCAAGGGCTTACGGGCTTGAAACGCGTTGTGTTGGGTCATTTACAATAAAATCACTTTGCCCACCTGAAATACCTCGGAGGTCTGTGTCTCTTTCCTCGCCTGTCTGCTGCTGCGGAGTATCAGGAAGTGGTTCGAGTTTCTCTCTCTCTCTCTATATATATATATATATATATATATATATATATATATATATATATATATATATATATATTCTGGCAGCCCGACCCAGCGTTGCCTGGGGCAGAAAGGGGCTGGGGGCAGCATTTGATGCTTGCGTTCCCGTCCCTCTGTGCACACCCGCTCCCGACCCCCTCCCTCCTCGACTCCCTCCCTCCTCGACTCCCTCCCGCCCGACTCCTCCCACCCGTCCCTCTGGGCACACCCGCTCCGACCCCCTCCTGCCCCGACTCCCTCCCACCCTTACTCCAATGTGCATTTACCTTACCTGAGCTGCCGCTTCCTTCCCGCGCTCCTCACTTAACCGCAGCTCCATGTCCGCCGCTCGTCATGACGCACCTGAGCCGCCGCTTCTCCCCGCGCTCCTCACGTCACCGCCGCTCCATGTCCGCCGCTCGTCATCACGCACGTCGCGGCCAGCGCTACGTCGCGGCCAGCACAGCGTCGCGGCCAGCGCTACTTTCAGGGCACTACTTTTTTTTAAAAGTTATATTTTTAAATTTACGTTTATTTTTTATTTTTTATCGCCTATGTCCATTTGCACACCCTGACAATTTCTACAATGTATCGGGTGTGTGGATTGGCGCTGTGGTTCCCGAGTATACCTGGCTCAAAGGTGTGTGTTCTCTCTTTATAATAGTAGTATATATATATATATATATATATATATATATATATATATATATATATATATATATATATATATATATATCTGTATAGATATATATATATATATATGCCTCCATCCCTCTATCTCCCTCTCTCTCTCTGTCTCACTCACTCTGACTGTCTCACTCCCTCTCCCTCTCTCCTTCCCTCTCTCCTTCCCTCTCCCTCCCTCTCCTTCGCTCTCCCTCCCTCTCCTTCCTTCTCCCTCCCTCTCCCTCCCTCCCCTTCCCTCCCTCCCCTTCCCTCACTCCCTCCCTCACTCCCCTTCCCTCACCCTCTCCCTCACTCCCTCACTCCCTCCCTCACTCCCTCCCTCACCACCTCCCTCACTCCCCTTCCCTCACCCTCTCCCTCACTCCCTCCCTCACTGTCCTTCCCTCACTCCCTCACTCCCCTTCCCTCACTCCCTCCCTCACTCCCTCCCTCACTCCCCTTCCCTCACTCCCTTCCCTCACTCCCTCCCTCACTCCCTCCCTCACTCCCTCCCCTTCCTTCACCCCCTTCCCTTACTCCCCTTCCCTCACTCCCCTTCCCTCACTCCCCTTTCCTCACTCCCCTTCCCTCACTTCCTCCCTCCCCTCACTCCCTTCCCTCACTCCCTTCCCTCACCCCCTTCCCTCACTCCCTCACTGCCCTACCCTCACTCCCTCCCTCACTCCCCTTCCTTCACCCCCTCCCTCACTCCCTTACCTCACTCCCCTTCCCTCATTCCCTCCCTCACTCCCCTTCCCTCATTCCCTCCCTCACCCCCTTCCCTCCCTCCATCTCCCTCACTGCGTCTCCCTCACTCCGTCTCCCTCCCTCTCCCTCCCTCTGTCACCCTCCTCCCTCTGTCGCCCTCCTCCCCCTGTCTGTCTCCCTTTCTCTGTCTCCATTTCTCGGTCTCCCTTTCCCTCCCTCTCCCGCTGTCTCTGTCGCTCTACCTCCCTCTGTCACCCTCTGTCCCCCTCTGTCATCTCACCCTGCCTGTGTGTCACCAGGCTGAGAAAGCTTCCCCAGCCAGCTTCCCCAGCGCGCACAGACCCACAGCCATACCCGGACAGGCCGTTGCGGGCACCGGGCAATCCCCCGGTGGGCCGCACGGGTGGGGGCCGGTTTGGGGCCCCTGGGGGCCGTTTTTGTTACAGGGCCGTTTTTGCAGCATAGCTGCAAAAACGGCCCTGTAACAAAATCGGCCGAAAACCGGCCCTGGCAAAGAGCGCGGCCGGCCCCCCCTCCCTCCGGGTGGAGGGGAGGGGGGCCGGCCGAGCACTTTGCCAGGGCCGGTTTTGGTTCCCAGTCCGGCCCTGCCCACAGCCCCACCCGAGCACTTCACAGGTCTTTAAAAAGACAATTTGCATGTTTTTGGGGCTTTGCTGTATTTCACCTCCTCTTAGCGCGCCTGCAGCTCCACTCTGGCCTCGCTGGAATGAATCACCTGGCCCCCACAAAGCAGTAGAGTCTCTCCGAGTGTCTCTGCAACCGGCAGTGTTTGCAGACACTCTTTGAAAATGTTTTTTTAAAACACGGGTAAGATGTCTTATGGTCCGCGAGCCGCCACGGAAGGCTTGCCGGGCCGCTGCCGGCCCGCGGGCCGTACTATGAGTACCCGTGATCTAGATTATGAAATTACTGCTAGCGTAATACGGCCGAAAAAAGTATTACAAAAGCTGTAACTATGGATCCTGAACCGTTGGATAAAGACAAACTCAGGTCATTTCTAGGGTTAGCGGAATATTGTGCTAAGTACATTGACAATTTTTGTGAACTGGTGGAACCTTTGAGAGTGATAATGAAAAAGAATGTGGCATTTGAATGGAATGAAAACTGTAAAAGAGCATTTGAATCTATTAAAAAAGCTATATCAGGTGCACCATTTTTGGGGCAGATTGACATTACAGGAAAGACATATTTGACCACAGATGCTAGTGGTGTAGAAATTGAGGCAGTGTTGTCACAGATAGTAAATGGCGAGGAAAGTATTATTGGTTTTGGATCCAGAAGGCTGCAAGATGCTGAACGTTAGTATTCGGTCATCGAAAGGGAGGCTTTAGCTTGTTGCTGGGCGATCAACCACTTTAAGTTTTATGTGTGGGGTTTGCCGTTTAAGATTCGATTGGATCATAAACCTCTGACCTATATTTTCAAAGGAGGAAGGGGGTTGGAGGGTGGTGTGACACCCCGCATATCTAGGTAGTTGTTGTCTGTTATGGAGTTCAATTTTGAAGTTGAGTATGTAAAGGGTACAAAAAATGTGGTTGCAGATTGTTTATCAAGAATGCCATTGGAAGGAGAGTGTGATGAAATAATCAGTGAATCTGTGGATGTGATTATTAGTGGAGAAATGGCTTGTGTTTTGAAGAGTGGGAGGAGATAAGAGAACAGGATTCAGTGTTAATGAGAGTAGAAACTAAAATTGTTCAAGGTTGGAGTATCGAAGAAAGCAGGGATCATGAATTAAGTGAGTTCTTTAAGGTAAGAGATTAGTTAAGCATATGTGAGGGTAAAGTTAGAAGACACCAGCTTGTTCCTCCCAGAAATATGCGCCAGTGTATTCTAGATATTGTTCATGAAGGGCATCCTGGACGAAATATGTCCGAGGCTAGGGTCAGAGAGTCATTCTGGTGGCCCGGAATGGATGGCGATGTGGAAGAGATAGTAAAAGATTGTCACATACGTGCTAATAGTGACAAATCTAAAGTTGTAAGGCAACATCCTCTAGTATGTACTGACTTTCCTACTAGACCGTGGAAAAGATTGGCCTTAGATTTTATTGGGCCTGTAAGTACGTTAGGATATAAGGATAGATATATTCTTGTGTTGGTAGATTATCATTCTAAGTGGTTTGCAGTGGAGACAATGAGTGAAGTTAAAGGATTCAACTGGGAGGGTTTAGGGTAATTCCAGAAATGACCAGGCGCACACCTGAGTAACCGCAAGGTATATGCTACTACAGAGTACAGCAGTCCAGGCAAAGAAGGGCGGGCGGTAATCCCTCGTAACCGCTCAAGGTGGGACCCCAAGGATCCACACTAATTGCACAGTAACAACAAAGCCCCTGCACTGGAGACAAACAGTAATTTCTTGGTGATTTACAGTATCAATGAGAAAGGTAAAATGAGCACATCAAGACTTAAGTGAGTCGACCAATTGATGCAAAAAGAGTTCAAAGGATGTAAAGTTCTTGGTGTATAACACCGGTTTAATGTTCCTCTGTACTGGCCAACACGTGTTTCATCTCAGGGAACAGACTGCGAATCTTCAGGGCCTCATAAGCTATGAAACGATAATGGTAATTTGGCCACCCGGATGGGAAAAGATGTGTAGAGAATAAGCGTTGCTCGCGTAGTTGGCTGTCTCTCATTAGTGTTCAATGGAGGCCACAAACCGGGAGGAGAAGATTTAGCGCAGTAGCGCTCGAAATCATAGACAGGCGGATACACCTGACTATCTGCATTCCCCCTCCTGTAGTTCCCGGCGCCGTGTTTCGAAAGACGGTCCTGTAAGGCAACATCCTCTAGTATGTACTGACTTTCCTACTAGACCGTGGAAAAGATTGGCCTTAGATTTTATTGGGCCTGTAAGTACGTTAGGATATAAGGATAGATATATTCTTGTGTTGGTAGATTATCATTCTAAGTGGTTTGCAGTGGAGACAATGAGTGAAGTTAATACTGGAAGTGGGGTGAAATTCTTGGAGAAGGTTTTTCTAGAGGAAGGAAAACCACTGCCTTTTGGTGTCTGACAATGGAATGCAATTTGTTTCCAGGAAAATAGAAGAGCATTTGAAGAGAATGGGAAGCAAACATGAGAGGGTAGCTCTTTTCAGACCACAAGCTAATGGTATAGTGGAGAGAGTAAACCATCTTGTAATGGACAACATCCAGCTTTCTCATGCAAATGGGTTGTCCTGGAAAGATGAGTTAGGAAAAATTATGTGGACCCATAGGATTAGTCCACATTCAGCAACTGGTGTACCTCCGTTCATATCTTTGAAAGGAAGAGATCCTGAAAAGAAATAATGTGCAATGTGGTTGAACAAGAAGTACAGGATTTGGGTTGATCGTGAGGAAGTCAAAGAGACAGTTCAAAGGGGACAAGAAAGAATGGAAAGAGCATACAATTTTAAGAAAGGAGTGAAGAAAATATGGATTCAAACAGGTGATTGGGTAGTAGTCCGGAAGAATGAGTGGGTACGGAAGGGAGAGAGTAAATATTTGGGACCATTCCAGGTTAAATTTATTAAAGGAAGTGTTGTGAAATTGGATGATGGAACTACATGGAGGTTAGGTAATATATGCAGAGTATGTGATCCATAAGACTATATCTTTAGACGTTAATTTTAGACAGAGATGTGTCATGTGATGTATTATAACTATGTATGAAGTTATATGTTAAATATTGCTTATATTCTAGTATTTGGATTTTTATATGCATTGTGTATGTTATATTCGCTTTCTTTATTACAGAAATTGTATTGTAATGTTGTAGTGGTATTTACTATCATTACTATTATTGTTATTTTATTGTGTAAAAAGGGAGATATGTGGAGATGTCATAGAATGTATGGGGATTCTACTCAGAAAGGTCTCCTGTTAGAGTTCTGCCAAAGTGAGTTAGAGAGCACTTGAAGACTTGGATGTTGCTCTGTGCTTGAGTCTTCTTTTCACAACCCTTATTGATGAATAGGTTAAAGACAACCTTTATTGACAGCTATCCTAGTGTTAGCTATGTAGAGTAGCCTTTAGGCTAAGAGTTGAAGGAATGTAAAGCTGCTTATTTTACCATTTGTGAACCTTATGAATGCGCCAATTAAAAAAGAACCATAAAAGGAATATATAAAATATACGTATGTATTACTGAACAGTGTGTAGTAAAATATTTATAATATTAGCAAAGAAAGCATACAATATTAAATCAGTAGAAAGACAGTAAATAGCAGAATATATAGTGGGCTGTAGGGGGAGATCAAAGTATAAAGTTAGAAAGTGGTATAACAACTACGATTGGACTAAACAGAGTGCGTAGAGCATGTAGTATTTTTGGGACCTTAAGGAAACACCGAAGGTAGTGATATAGGGGACCTATTGAGTATGGGTGCAGTGTGAGAACTGAGATGCGTAAGAGAGTGATAGAGTTAGTTAGTTTTTTATAGAGTTAGGGAGTGAGAGAGTGAGTGAGAGAGAAAGTTAGTGAGTTATTTAGAGAGTCAGTATGAGAAGTTGGCCTGATATATGATGTTTCCAATTCTGGAACCACCTTGTATCAGTCCAAACAATCCCTTATGGTGTCTGGTTGTAAGTCAACCTTATAGACAAGCTATCTTAATGGTAGCATAGACTAAGCAGCCTTAAAGGCTAAACTCAAGAGGTCGTGTTAAGCAAGCTGTTTTATCAATCACAATCCTGTAATATCAAATGAAAGGACACCACACAAGTATATATTATAAAAATATATGTATTTATTACTCAAAATAATCCCCAGTACTCTTTATGAGCAAAGGGGCACAAGCGTTTAAACAAAAGCACAGTATAACATATGAAAGTTGCACAATTATGGATGAGGGCGGGTGGCCACTCAAACCATATATTAAGAAAGTGGTATAAGAGATAACAATCGAACAATGGTTAGGCCTAGGGCCTAGGGATTCGCTGGGAGCAGTCGGGACTAGCAATGCTGAAGTCGGGAAAAGCCCGCGGGATTCGAGTGCAGCGCTTAAAGCACACACGCATGCACCAATGTAAAGTCAATGGTGCGTAAAAGTTACACAAATAGAGTTTAAGGATACTTCCACTGAACCTAGAAGGACAAAACTATAGACACAGACCCTAGAGGTGTGTACCAGTGTGGGAACACCGGCGTTGCTGTGTTACCTCACCCACAGGAAGCGGGTGCAAACGGTCGAAGTGGCATAGGGTTTTGTCACGCAGGTTGTTGGTGCTTGAAGTTGAAGATGCTGCAGGCGATGTGAAGGAGAAGTGTCCGGTGTGATCCAAGGGTGGATCAGAGTTGTAAAGTACCTGAAAGCAGAGGGGACAGAGTCTGGGTCACTCAGCAGTGACCAGGGTGGAACCAGGACGGAACCAGGCAATGTCGGGCGCAATCAGGTGGTTGTCGAGGAGCTTCTCTCCGCTGCCACGTGGGCTCTGGGGCATCTGCGACGTCCAGGAGCAGGTCACGAGCTGTCCCACGCAGGTTCTTACCGTCGGCGATGTTGGCTTCAAGATCGGAGCAAACAACACTTGGCAAGAGCAATCCACGCGGGATTGGAAGATTGCTTCTCACTCGGACCAGGAGGGTCAGAGCAGGTGCTCCTTTTCAGAGGAGCGGGTGCAAGTCTGGAGCAACTAGAATCACAAGTGGTATTTCGGTTTTTGTTGGTCCAGGTGCCACAAGCCAGCTGGCAAGTGACCGGGCCAAAGCGTTGAGCCAAAGAAAGCAGAAGGGCCCCACGCAGCACTCGTCGAGTGTAGAGGGGTGAGCTTCGGTGCAAAAGTGGCTCAGGGCTGGGGCTTCTCAAACCCCAGTGTACAGCTTCGAGGGTCACTCGTGGGCTGCACGGTCAGCGTCTCGTGGTCTTTTCAAGATGGCGTGCCCCACGCTTCCGGTCGCCTCCACGGGTCTCAGCTCTGCAGGGACTGTGGATTGGGCTGTAAGAAGGCAGGCAAGCTTGATCTCGTTGATCTCTGTTGCTCGAGTTCCGGCGGGAACTGCAACAAAGCAGACGTCGAGGTGCTGGATGGTGCCTGTTTGCACAGGGTGGTCACTCCTTGACCAGAAGGGAGATTCTTCAGTCTTCTACATCGAGTAGGATGTCGAAGGGTCCAGAGTTTCATTTCAAATGTTTCATCAGGATAATCTGAGTGTGTTGGCACTGCTCCCATTCTTATACCAATCTAGGGGGCTGGATTACCTGCTAGGTCCCCTCCTATCGGTGGGACCCAGGAAGGGGGTGGCTACACCCCTTTCCCTTTGATCCAGGCCACGCTGGGACTGGGGCTGGTGTGCCCCAGAACCGGTTTGGCCGGATTATGCAAGGGGAAGCCCTGTGCTCCCCGGGCAGTGTCTGGTTTCTTTCAAACCTCCCTGCTACAATCCACTATGAAAGCCTTTGTCCAGGCCTCCTCTGCTGAGTTTCGGTCAGCAGCAGGAGGTCAGACTCGTGTCTGTGGCAGAAGCATCCATTTTGTGGATCTGAGGCTCTTTTAAAAATCAACTGCGTTTTAGTAAAGTAACATGTCTTCACCCTCTAGAGGGGTGGAATGCTATCCCCGTCAACAGGACTGTTGAGGGGATAGTATTCCAAATCGTATGACACCTTACACGACATGTTTTGATAAAGCCAAACCAAAGTTACCATATAACCGCGAGGATTATAATGCACTGAATAGTATATGGTTTGGCATTATCCCGGAACAGCTAAGGGAATTCGTCCCGACAGCTGCAGACAGGCTCCGCTCATGCTAGAGCCCCATCTCACATTAAACCACGCACTCTGCCTCCAGGATTGTTAAGGCCTGCCATAGGAGTGGCTTATAGCTTTATATGTGTCCAGTTAGGTTTAGATATAGGTATACTATATCTAAGCAAGGGGGTGATTACACCACCTTGCCCCAGCTGAGTGATCAGCCAGTTGTGTTGATTTAAGTACCAGCCAGGGGTGGCAAAAGATATGCTGCAGCCCCTGGTAGGCCTTGTTGGCACCTATGCCCTGAGCACCTATAGCGCATGGTACAAGGGCTGACAAGGAGTCCAGTTCCAATTGGGTTATGTACCTATAGTACATGTATGTGAATTTAGAGAGAACAGCAGGCTGGGGGTCTGATTAGCAGGCCCACAGCCTCATTAAGTCGAAAACCAGTGAAGCAAAAAGCAAAAATTTGGGGTGACCATAGGATAGCAGACCCTACTCTCCTATACAACCCCCCCCCCCCCAACGCAGGGACATTAAACTAACCTTGACCAGATAAGTCTTCATGTTCTAAGTGGAAGTACCCCGAGAGACCATCTGCATTACCATGGTCAGTCCCTGGGCGGTGCTCCACTGTAAAGTCCATCCCCTGTAGGGAAATGGACCACCTGAGTAGTTTGGGGTTTTCACCCTTCATCTGATTTAGCCACAAGAGGGTTCATATGGTCTGTCTGAATTAGGAAGTAAGTACCAAACACGTATGGCCTCAACTTCTTCAGGGCCCAAATCACAGCAAAGGCCTCCCTCTCAATAGCTGACCAACGTTTCTCCCTGGGGGTCAGCCTTCTGCTAATAAAAGCAATGGGCTGGTCTTGACCATCTTGATTAAGTTGTGAAAGCACAGCTCCCACCCCCAACTCAGAAGCATCTGTCTGTACAATGAACTGTTTGGAGTAGTCAGGACTCTTCAGGATAGGTGCAGAGCACATGGCCTTCTTCAGGTCATCAATTGCCTTTTGACAGCTAACTGTCCACTGAACCTTTTTTGGCATCTTCTTGGATGTCAAGTCATTTAATGGTGTCACAATGGACCCATAGTTCTTTACAAATTTTCTGTAATACCCGGTCAGGCCCAATAAGGCTCTGACTTGTGTCTGGGTAGTTGGAGGAGCCCAGTCCTGTATGGTCTGGATCTTGATCTCCAGTGGTTGAACCTGACCCCCACCTACTAGGTGGCCCAGGTACACAACCTTGCTCTGCCCTATCTGGCACTTAGTAGCCTTGATAGTCAGGCCTGCCTTTTGCAGGGCCTCCAGAACCTTCTTCAGGTGGATCAGGTGATCCTCCCAGGTGGAGCTAAAGACAGCAATAGCATCTAGATATGCGGCACAAAAGTCATCCAACCCAGCAAGGACTTGATTCACTAACCTTTGGAAGATGGCAGGTGCATTCTTCAAACCAAAGGGCATTACCACAAACTGATAATGTCCACTAGGGGTAGAGAATGCTGTTTTGGCTTTTGACTCTTCAGCTAACCTGATCTGCCAGTAGCCAGCTGTCAAATCAAATGTGCTCAGAAACTTGGCAGAAGCCAATTTATCAATGAGCTCATCTGCTCTTGGAATGGGATGTGCATCTGTCCTAGTGACAGCATTGAGACCTCTGTAGTCCACACAAAACCTAATTTCTCTCTTACCATCCTGGGTATGAGGTTTTGGCACAAGGACCACTGGGCTAGCCCATGGGCTCTCTGATGGCTCAATCACTCCAAGCTCCAACATCTTTTGCACCTCAGCCTTTATACAATCCCTGACATGGTCAGGTTGCCTGTAGATTTTATTCCTCACAGGCAGACTGTCACCAGTGTCCACCTCATGGGTGCACCAGTTAGTTTGACTGGGTGTGAGTGAAAACAAGTGTCTGTGGGCCTGCAAAACCTGTCTGCAGTCCATCTGTTGCTGCTCAGTAAGGCTGCCTGCCAAGGCTACACGATCAACTGAACCATCATCAGGGTTCTGGGAAAGCAGGTCTGGGAGAGGGTCACTCTCTTCCTCCTGTTCCCCATCTGTGGCCATGAGCAAGCTCATTTCCTCCCTGTCCACAAATGCTTTCAAACGATTCACATGGAGCACCCTGTGGGGGCTCCTAGGGGTTCCAAAGTCAACCACATAGGTGACTTCTCCCTTTTTCTCAACCATAGGGTAGGGTCCAGTCCATTTGTCCTGGAGTGCTGCTGGGGCCACTGGCTCCAACACCCACACCTTCTGCCCTGGCTGGAACTCAACCAGAACAGCCTTTTGGTCATGCCAAGCTTTCTGTAATTCTTGACTGGCCTCCAGGTTTTTGGATGCTCTCTCCATATACTCAGCCATCCTGGAGCGGAGACCAAGTACATAGTCCACAACATCTAGCTTCAGCTTTTTGAGCGGTAACTCCCATCCTCCCTTCACCAAACATAGTGAACCCCTCACAGGGTGCCCAAACAAAAGTTCAAAAGGGCTGTAGCCAACCCCCTTCTGTGGGACCTCTCTGTAAGCAAAGAGCAAGCATGGTAAAAGGGTGTCCCATTTCCGCCTAAGCTTCTCTGGTAATCCTTTTATCATTCCCTTGAGGGTCTTGTTGAATCTCTCCACAAGCCCATTGCACTGTGGGTGATAGGGTGTGGTAAACTTGTAGTTTACTCCACACTCCTTCCACATTGCTTTTAAGTATCCAGACATGCAGTTGGTACCTCTGTCTGAAAGAACCTCCTTTGGAAAGCCCACTCTTGAGAAAACTGCATTGAGGGCTTTTGCCACAACAGGTGCTGTTGTGGTCCTCAGGGGAATTGCCTCTGGGTACCTGGTGGCATGATCCACTACCACCAGTATAAATCTGTGCCCAGATGCTGTTTGAGGATCCATGGGACCCACAATGTCTATTCCAACTCTTTCAAAGGGTACCCCCACCACAGGTAGTGGTATCAGGGGGGCCTTTGTTGTGCCACCTGACTTACCACTGGCTTGGCAAGTGACACAGGAGCGACAAAACTCCTTGACACTTTCTGACATATGAGGCCAGTGAAAGTGAGGGACAAGCCTGTCCCAAGTCTTGTTCTGGCCTAAGTGTCCTGCAAGGGGAATATCATGGGTCAAGGTAAGAAGGAAGCCCCAATTTTTCAAAGGTATGACCAACCTCCTGGTAGCACCAGGCTTGGGGTCTCTAGCCTCTGAATAAAGAAGCCCATCATCCCAATAAACTTTATGGGTACCTTGAGCATTCCCTGCAGCCTCAGCAGCAGCTTGCTGTCTGAGGGGTTCAAGAGAAGGGTAATCTAATTGGGCCTGCCCCAGGTCTGCCCTTGAGGGTCCCGCTGTCCCCAGAAACTCAACCTGATCAGGCTCAAGTTCCTCAGAGACAGTCTCCTCTTGGACTGCAGAATCATCTCCCTGTGGAGGTTGATCCTCAACCTGGGGCAAGGGGGAAGGCACAGCCTTAACACTCTTGCTCTTTCTCTTGGGTTGTGGTTGGTCTATTCTTCCAAGATCCACCACTGGTTCAGGAAGGCACTTCTTAGCCTGAGTCCTTGTCACTTCAAGGACATGTGCTGAAATCCCTAGCGTTTCTGCATGAGTCCTGTACTCCACTTCTGACCAAACTGAGCTTTCCAGATCATTGCCTAACAGACAGTCTACTGGGAGGTCTGCACTCACAACAACTTTCTTTAGCCAGTTACCCCTCCCCAGGAGAAGTTCACAACAGCCACACTATGTGTAGTAGTGGCATTGCTTGCATTGGTCACTAGGTAATTCTCACCTAGTACAATCTGTCCAGGGTCCACAAAGTCAGGTGTCACCATAGTGACACTGGCACAAGTGTCCCTGTAGGCCTGAGCCAGTTTCTCATTTATCAAAGGCGTCTGCTATACTTGCCCAGGTTACTGGGACTGGGACTCACAGTAGTGGACAAAGATAAGTCCACATCATATAGGAGAACTGCCTGAGTAGGGACTCTGACTAGGCCAGATTCCATCTCAGTGCCCAAGGTTAACCCTACTAACCCCTTAGGTTGTGCACTACCACTGCTAGGGGGTGCAGGTGCTTTAGGAGCTGCAGTGGTAGGAACTGGATTTCTCTTGGTGTACTCACTGCCCCAGTGTGAAACTGATTTGCAGGTATTACACCAAGGTTTCTTTGGGCCATCATTCTTCTTCTTTTTGTTACCATTTTGGGAACCACCCTCCTTATTAGAATTTTGTGGGCCTGAAGAAGACTCCTGTCTTTTTCTTTATCTTTCTTATCCCCACCCTTCTGGTCTGTTTTCTTCCGGTCACCACCATGGTTCTGGGGTTTCTGCTTAATCCTTGTTCTGACCCATTTGTCCGCCTTCTTTCCCAATTCTTGGGGAGAGGTCAGATCAGAGTCAATAAGGTATTGATGCAACAGCTGGTTCTGACAGTTATTAAGGATCTGCTCTCTCATTATAAGATTGTAAAATCCTGTATAGTCTGAGACTTTACTTCCCTGCAGCCAACCCTCCAGAGCCTTAGTGACACAATCAACAAAATCAGTCCAGTCCTGAGTCTGTGCCTTTTGGGTGTCTCTGAACAACAACCTGTATTGCTCAGTGGTTAGGCCAAACCCTTCAATAAGAACACTCTTCAGGACAGAGTAGTTTTTGGCATCCTCAGGTCTAACTGTGAGGAGCCTATCCCTCCCTTTCTCAGAAACGGAGTACCATATAATTGCAGCCCACTGATCCAGAGGAGCCAGCTGTACCATGCAGGCTCTCTCAAGAGCAGTCATCCATTTGTGGATGTCATCCCCTTCCTTGTACGGGGGCACAATTTTTGTCAGGTTTCTATTGTCATAGCCCCTGTCTTTCTCTCTAGGAATTATGCTGCCACCAGTGGCATCTAAGCCACACAACTTCTGTTCTCTTGCTAAAGCAAGTTTAGCTTGAGCCAAGGCTATCTCTTCCCTCTCTATCTGGAGTTGGACAGCCCTCATTCTGGCCCTATGCTCTTTCCTCTGGGGGAAGTCATTCCCCTTTGAGATTCCCTTGAGGCACTAGAAATATGAGAGTCCCCTGAGGGAGTCCTCATCCTTCTATTGCCTGAAGGTACTATGGTAGGGGATCTGGGGAGGTGCTGGCCCTCTCCATTCCCATGTAGGTCTAAGTTGGCCTGGTTAAGCCTGGCCACTACAACCTGGTTACCCCTCTGATTCTGAGTGGGCTCATCTACCTCTGAGTCCTCCTCCTCCTCTTCTTCCTCTTCTTCTAAGTCCATCACTTGGGTGTCCTCATTCTCAGGGGGGTTCACTCCATCTCCTGCATCTAGGGGAGCTGCACTCGCCTTATCTAAATCATCCTTTGTCAGGATGGCTATCAGGGAAGGAATGGTGGGGTTGTGACCCCTTTTTAGCCCTCTTGCAATGCATAAGGCACCCAAGTCTTTATGGCTAAGTTTGTCATAGCTGGAAGTTGCCTTGGTGAGGTCAACCTTCACAGGCACAGAGCTGGGAGCTCCACCTGCTTCAGACATGACTGCTACTGAGGTGCAAGTGGTCCACTTACCTACACTAAGTGTTTTCCTGCTGTACCTTGCTAATGAGTTGTAGGCAGGGTGTGCTAAGCCCTTTGATCTACAACTACTAAGTTCAGTAGAACTTAAATATGCTAAGCTTTTGTTTATATGTACCTAAGGTACTTGATGTGATCTTTCAATTTGATAGAAAGATTGCAATGGTAAAACAACAGCAAGCTCAAATCCGCACCGCTGCACACCAATGTGAGAAGTTGGCCTGATATATGATGTTTCCAATTCTGGAACCACCTTGTATCAGTCCAAACAATCCCTTATGGTGTCTGGTTGTAAGTCAACCTTATAGACAAGCTATCTTAATGGTAGCATAGACTAAGCAGCCTTAAAAGCTAAATTCAAGAGGTCATGTTAAGCGAGCTGTTTTACCAATCACAATCCTGTAATATCAAATGAAAGGACACCACACAAGTATATATTATAAAATTATATGTATTTATTACTCAAAATAATCCCCAGTACTCTTTATGAGCAAAGGGGCACAAGCGTTTAAACAAAAGTACAGTATAACATATGAAAGTTGCACAATTATGGATGAGGGCGGGTGGCCACTCAAAGCATATATTAAGAAAGTGGTATAAGAGATACCAATCGAACAGTGGTTAGGCCTAGGGCCTAGGTAATCGCTGGGAGTAGTCGGGACTAGCAATGCTGAAGTTGGGAAAAGCCAGCGGGATTCGGGTGCAGCGCTTAAAGCACACGCATGCACCAATGTAAAGTCAATGGTGCGTAAAAGTTACACAAATAGAGTTTAAGGATACTTCCGCTGAACCTAGAAGGACAAAACTTTAGACACAGACCCTAGAGGTGTGTACCAGTGTGGGAACACCGGCGTTGCTGTGTTACCTCACCCACAGTAAGCGGGTGCATAGGGTCGAAGTGGTGTCGGGTTTAGTCACGCACGTTGTTGGTGCTTGAAGCTGAAGATGCTGCAGGTGATGTGAAGGAGAAGTGTCTGGTGTGATCCAAGGGTGGATCAGAGTCGTAAAGTAACTGAAAGCAGAGAGGAAAGAGTCTGGGTCACTCAGCAGTGACCAGGGTGGAACCAGGACGGAACCAGGCAATGTCAGGCGCAATCAGGTGGTTGTCGAGGAGCTTCTCTCCGCTGCCACGTGGGCTCTGGGGCATCTACGACGTCCAGGGGCAGGTCACGAGCTGTCCCACGCAGGCTCTCACTGTCGGCGCTGTTGATTTCAAGATCGGAGCAAACAACACTTGGCAAGAGCAATCCACGCGGGATTAGAAGATTGCTTCTCACTCGGACCAGGAGGGTCGGAGCTTCTTTTCAGAGGAGCGGGTGCAAGTCTGGAGCAACCAGAATCACAAGTCGTATTTCGGTTTTCGTCGGCACAGGGGCCACAAGCCAGCTGGCAAGTGACCGGGCCAACGCGTTGAGCCAAAGAAAGCAGAAGGGCCCCACGCAGCACTCGTCGAGTGTAGAGGGGTGAGCTTCGGTACAAAAGTGGCTCAGGGCTGGGGCTTTTCAAACCCCGGTGTACAGCTTCGAGGGTCACTCGTGGGCTGCACAGTCAGCGTCTCATGGTCTTTTCAAGATGGCGTGGTCCACGCTTCCGGTCGCCTCCACGGGTCTCAGCTCTGCAGGGACTGTGGATCGGGCTGTAAGAAGGCAGGCAAGCTTGATCTCGTCGATCTCTGTTGCTCGAGTTCCGGCGGGAACTGCAACAAAGCAGACGTCGAGGTGCTGGATGGTGCCTGTTTGCAAAGGGTGGTCACTCACTGACCACAAGGGAGATTCTTCAGTCTTCTACGTCGAGTAGGATGTCGAAGGGTCCAGAGTTTCGTTTCAAATGTTTCATCAGGATAATCTGAATGTGTTGGCACTGCTCCCATTCTTATACCAATCTAGGGGGCTGGATTACCTGCTAGGTCCCCTCCTATGGGTGGGACCCAGGAAGGGGGTGGATACACCCCTTTCCCTTTGATCCAGGCCACGCTGGGACTGGGGCTGGTGTGCCCCAGAACCGGTTTGGCCGGATTATGCAAGGGGAAGCCCTGTGCTCCCCAGGCAGTGTCTGGTTTCTTTCAAACCTCCCTGCTACAATCCACTATCTCCTGTCTGGGGTGGTGTGACACCTCCCTATGAGAGGAAAGCCTTTGTCCAGGCCTCCTCTGCTGTGTTTCGGTCAGCATCAGGAGGTCAGACTCGTGTCTGTGGCGGAAGCATCCATTTTGTGGATCTGAGGCTCTTTTAAAAATCAACCGCGTTTTAGTAAAGTAACATGTCTTCACCCTCTAGAGTGGTGGAATGCTATCCCCGTTGACAGGACTGTCGAGGGGATAGTATTCCAAATCATATGACACCTTACACAACATGTTTTGATAAAGCCAAACCAAAGTTACCATATAACCGCAAGGATTATAATGCACTTAATAGTATATGGTTTGGCATTATCCCGGAACAGCTAAGGGAATTGGTCCCGACAGCTGCAGACAGGCTCCGCTCATGCTAGAGCCCCATCTCACATTAAACCACGCACTCTGCCTCCAGGATTGTTAAGGCCTGCCATAGGAGTGGCTTATAGGTTTATATGTGTCCAGTTAGGTTTAGATATAGGTATACTATATCTAAGCAAGAGGTTGATTACACCACCTTGCCCCAGCTGAGTGATCAGCCAGTTGTGTTGATTTAAGTACCAGCCAGGGGTGGCAAAAGATATGCTGCAGCCCCTGGTAGGCCTTGTTGGCACCTATGCCCTCAGCACCTATAGTGCATGGTACAGGGGCTGACAAGGAGTCGAGTTCCAATTGGGTTATGTACCTATAGTACATGTATATAAATTTAGAGAGAGAACAGCAGGCTGGGGGTCTGATTAGCAGGCCCACAGCCTCATTAAGTCGAACACCAGTGAAGCAAAAAGCAAAAGTTTGGGGTGACCAAAAGATTAGCAGACCCTACTCTCCTACAGTCAGTGATAGTTGGTAAGTTACTTAGTGAGAGAGTGAGGCTGTTAGTTAGTTAGTGAGTTAGGGATGGAGAGAGTTAGTAAGTTATCCAGTTAGTTAATGAGAGAGAGTGAGAGTCAGTTATTTAGTGAGTTAGTGAGAGAGAGAGTTAGTGAATAATTGAGATAGTGAATTCGTTAGTGAGTCAGTTAGTTAGTGAGCGAGGTAGTTAGTTACTTAGTTATTGAGAGAGTGAGCCAGTTAGTTATTAAGAGATAGAGTAAGAGAGTTAGTTAGTTATTTATGTATTTGTAGAGTCAGTGACAGGTAGTGAGTTAGTAGGAGAGTGAGTGAATGAGTCAGTGAGTGAGATAAAGCGATTGGGGTAGGAGAGGAGAGAGTCAATTAGTTAGTGAGAGAGTGAGAGATTTAGTTAGTAAGTGAGAGTGAGTTTGAGAGTTATTTAGTTAGTGAGTTTGTGAGATGAGATAATTTGTGAGTTAGTTAGTTAGTGAGAGAGTCTGTGAGTGAGTTAGTCAGTGAGAGCGAGAGTGAGTTATGTAAAAGTATTCCGAAGAAAAAAATAGGCAAGTAAACATAGCAATTTTTTTATGAATAACAGAACCAAGTTTGTTTTAAAAAAATTTTTTTAATTCTTGTTATACATTTTTTACTATAAAGGACAGTAGTTGGTTGTATACATTTTTTATGCCATATATTTATGCATGTAGTATAATAATCTTTATTCTGGTGCAATATCTTTTAATATTTTAATAATTATACCATTGCAAAATATTACTTTGCATGTTTGTGGTAAATATGACATAAGAGCATCCGCTAAGTCTTCCACATCTGTAGTAATCATAAACCAGTCCATTAGAAGTTTATTTTTGGTTTTTTTTTTTGTTAGTCCTCATTTATACGATCTTTATGCTAATGGCAACAGGGTCAACTCTGAATGGTGCACGGGGGAGTACCCAGAGAGGCGAAATTAGCCATGTCATAAGAACCAGCAAGTTCCATCGAATTTGTGCGAGCAAGGTACCACCAGAGAAAGAAAGAACTTGCTTGATCGTGTTTGTTTAAATCATTGGACTTCCCTCCCTGTTCTACCACCTAACCGGGTCCTATAATTCCCAATAGTTTGTGCGTTTACTATTCCCTCTCAATTCATCCAGCTTTCTGAATTTGTTCATTGCCCTAACCCAATCATCTACTTCAGGGGGTGATGGGAGAATCCAATTTTTACACACCTCTCTTCTAGCCAATAGCATAGACATAAATAGCAAGTGGTTCTGTTTTTTTATTTAAATTAATACTAGATTCAGCAATGTCTAAAATGCCAAAGATGATAGTGAAAGTGCTTACCTTGATGTTGAAATCTAGAGCTTTATCAACAATCTTACCGACTGCATCCCAGTAAACGTCAAGGTGAGTGCATGTAAAAAACATGTGTATGTCATTTGCCTTCATCTCTCCGCATTTAGGACATTTTTTCATCATCTGTGTGTTCATCCTGGACAATTTTTTGGGTGTCCAATACGACCTGATCAAAGTAAAAAGATGGTTTCTCCTAAGAGGTGCAGAAACAATAATGTGCCATAAAATAGTGCAAGATACTTGCAAAGAATGTTGCACGTCTTTATCCGGAAAGATTCTCTTCCAAATGTCTTCAGGTGTATCAAAATTGGTCTCATTACCCACGATCAAGTGCCAGTACCACAATGAGACTTCCTTTAGAATTGTTTTGTTTTGTAGGTTCTCCTCTACCTGGGTCCGGTATTGTTACTTGTCCTCCAATCCAATTGGTAGTATTTGAATCTTGATAATTCGTTGTTGGTTCTTTCCGCTAAGACGTCCCAGTATTTAAGGTTCCCGTTTTCAACAAGATCCCCCCACTTCTCTATTCCTGCTTTTTTCAGAGGACATGCTAGGGCGTCTTTCATGCATTCTGGAGTGCCCGGCGAGTCCATATTGGGGCCAGAGGGCTATAATACGAAAACCTCCAGACTTTCCTTATCTCTGACCACATTTTATATGCTGATCTTAATACCTTCAGTCTAATCTTTTTAAAGTATTTGGGATGGGCGAATTTATACAGGCATTGATCATGATCGGTTACAGCTTTCCAATAGGCGGGATAGGACTCCCGGGCGAGAAATAAAATCCTGATGTTTTTAAGATGAAAAGCTTTATAATACATGGCTAAATCTGGACTGGCAATCACCCCCCCTACTTTTCTTTTGACAAAACTTTCTCCAGGCTATTCTTAACCCTTTAGATGCCCAAATAAAGGAGTTGATTTCACTCTGTATCTTTCTTATCCACACAGAATTTAACTCCAAAGAGATTGCATTAAATATGAATGTGAACTTTGGTTGGATAGCCATTTTGATGATGTTTGATCTCCCCAGGAATGTGAGTTGTAAACAACTCCACGATTTTAACAATTTCTTAATTTCTTTGGTTTTAAGATTAAGATTGACTTGTGCCACCTCTTCGATGCTTCTTGGAACTTCAATCCCCAAATATTTGGTTTGATTTTTAGACTCAGTCAAGGCTAGCGTTATGTTCTAATGTATAATTTCCGTTTTATGGTGGTTAATTTGATAACCGGATAACCTCCCAAAGTCCGATAATAAGCAATTTATGCTAACCAGCGATTTGTTCAAGTTACTTGTGTATATCATTAAATCATCAGCGTATAAGGCCACTTTCAGAGCCCAACCCTTAAAACTAAAAGAAACAATTTCTTCAGTAGATCTTATCATATTAGCTAAAGGTTCAATGTAAAGGTTTGAAAGGTGTGGACAATGTGGGCAACCCTGCCTTGTGCCTCTTCTGATCTGAAAACCTTTTGAAACTCTTCCATTTACTAGTATCTTCCCTACCGGGGCTGACTATATATTTGTGAAGACCCTTGAAAAATTCCCACCCTAGGTTGAAATGATGGAAAACCTTCTGAAGGTATGACCAATTTACATGGTCAAAAGCTTTTGCTGCATCGAATGGAAAAACCGCAAGGGGGACTTTTTCCTGAGTTGCAATATCTATGGCACCAATCAGTTGGTGAGTCAGATCACTTAACTGTCTCCCCCTCATAAAGCCCTTCTGGTCTTGATGGATTAAGTTATTAGAAAAGGACTCTAGTCTTTGTGCCAGAAACTGGGTAAATATTTTATAATCATTATTGAGGAGTGAGATGGGCCTATATGACTCACATTTAAAAGGGTCTTTCCCATGTTTTAATATCAAACAAATGGTAGCATCATTCCAAGTATTAGGAATCTGAGAACCTTCTTTCAAAACTAGATATATCTCAATCAGAATTGCGTCAGGCCCGGCTGCTTTCCCTCTTTTCGAGCTCTTGATTACTTGCAGGACCTCTTCAACTGTAATAGCTGCATTTAAGGATTCTACATCCAGCTTCGAAAGTTGTGATTTATTTAAATATGTGTCTATGAGGGAGGGTGAAGGAGAGAGGTCTTCTTCATATAAAAGCTTTAAAAAGTCAACAAAAGCTTCTTCTATATCCACCCTTTCTTCCATCTTTTGGTTTCCATTGGCCTTATAAACTGCCAAGATCTTATTTCTATTGGACTCAGTTTTCAGCTTCCATGCTAACAGTTTACCGCTGTTTTCTCCGAATACATAGTTCAATCAATCAATCAATCAATCACTGCATTTGTAAAGCGCGCTACTCACCCGGGAGCGTCTCAAGGCGCTGGGGGAGAGGGGTATGTTACTGCTCGAACAGCCAGGTCTTGAGCTGCTTCCTGAAGGAGAGATGGTCTTGGGTTCGCTGAAGGTGGATGGGGAGGGAGTTCCAAGTCTTGGCTGCCAGGTAGGAGAAGGATCTTCCTCCGGCGGTGGCTCTGTGGATGCGTGGTACGGTGGCGAGGGCGTGGCTGGTCGATCGTAGCTGGCGGGTGGGCGTGTAGAAGGTCATGCGGTCGTTGAGGTACTTTGGGCCCAGGTCGTGGAGAGCCTTGTGTGCGTGGGTGAGGAGTCTGAACGTGATTCTCTTGCTGACGGGGAGCCAGTGCAGGTCTCTCAGGTGTCCGGTGATGTAGCTGTGTCGGGGGATGCCCAGGATGAGTCGTGCAGAGACGTTCTAGATGCGTTGGAGTCTTTTTTGAAGTTTGGCTGTGGTTCCGACGTAGAGGGTGTTCCCGTAGTCCAGTCGGCTGGTGACGAGTGCCTGGGTGACGGTCTTCCTGGTTTCAGTGGGGATCCATCTGAAGATCTTGCGGAGCATGCGCAGGCTGTTGAAGCATGAAGATGAGACGGCGTTGACTTGTCTGGTCATTGACAGGGAGGAGTCCAGGATGAAGCCCAGGTTGCGTGCGTGGTCCGTTGGTTTGGGAGCGGTGCCCAGAGCCGGGGGCCACCAGGAGTCGTCCCAGGCGGAGGGTGATGATCCCAGGATGAGGACTTCCGTCTTGTCTGAGTTCAGTTTAAGGCGGCTGTTCCTCATCCAGTCGGCGACGTCTTTCATCCCTTCGTGTAGGTTGGCTCTGGCGGTGGTGGGGTCGTTGGTGAGGGAGAGGATCAGCTGGGTGTCGTCGGCGTAGGAGATGATGTTGAGGTTGTGATGGCGTGCGATGGCTGCGAGGGGGCTCATGTAGACGTTGAAGAGGGTTGGACTGAGTGAAGATCCTTGTGGTACGCCGCAGATGACTTCGGTGGCCTCGGATCTGAATGGAGGGAGGCGGACTCTCTGGGTTCTTCCGGCGAGGAACGAGATGATCCACTCCAGTGCTTTCACTCGGATTCTGATGTTGCTGAGGCGCTTCACTAGGGTGCGGTGGCAGACAGTGTTGAACGCCCCAGAGAGGTCCAGGAGGATGAGGGCCGCTGTTTCCCCGTTGTCGGTCAGGGTTCTGATGTCGTTGGTGGCTGCGATTAGGGCGGTCTCGGTGCTGTGGTTGGCCCGGAACCCGGACTTGGAGGTGTCGAGGGATCCGTTCGTCTCGAGGAAGGCGGCAAGCTGTCTGTTGACGGTCTTCTCAATGACTTTGGCTGGAAAAGGAAGGAGCGAGATGGGACGGTAGTTCTTGAGGTCGGTGGGGTCCGCTGTTGGTTTCTTCAGGAGGGCGGTGCTTCCAGCTCTCCGGGAAGGTGGCGGTGTGGAAGGAGGAGTTGATGATGTCTCGGAGATGGGGTGCGATGACGGCGTCGGCTTTGTTGAAGACGTGGTGTGGGCATGGGTCGTTTGGTGATCCGGAGTGGATGGAGTTCATCGTGCGGGTGGTGTCTTCGGTGCTGATCGGGGTCCAGTTGCAGAGGGTGGTGGTGGCGGGCGTTGGTTCGGTGGTAGGGTGCGTGGTCTGTGCGTCGAAGCTGTTGTGTATGTCGGTGATCTTGCGGTGGAAGAACGAGGCGAGTGAGTTGCAGAGGTCTTGCGAGGGAGTGATGTCGTTGTTTCACTGGGGTTGGAGAACTCTTTGACGATGCTGAAGAGTTCCTTGCTGTCGTGGGCGTTGTTGTCCAGTGCTTCTTTGAGTGCCGTCTTCTTGGTGGCGCGGATCAGCTGATGGTGTTTGCGGGTGGCATGCTTGAGGGCGGTCCTGTTGTCTGTGGTCTGGTTGAGCCGCCAGGCTTTCTCGAGGGTGCGGCAGTTCTTCTTGGATTCCTTGAGTTCGTCGGTGAACCAGGGGGTTTTCTTGCTGCCGGGTCTGCTGGGAGGGTTCTTTAGTGGTGCGAGGTCATCGGCGCAGGAGGTCAGCCACTTGGTGAGGTTGCTGGCTGCTTCGTTGGGGTCTGTTGTGTTGGTGGGAGTGTTCTGGCTGAGGAAGGCGGTGAGCTGCTCGGCGGTGATCTTGCTCCAGCTTCGGCGGGGAACCTGTTGCGGTGGTGGTGGGTCGTAGTTCTTCTGAAGCTGAAGTGGACGCAGCTGTGGTCGGTCCAGTTGAGTCCGGTGGCGTGGCTGAAGGAGATGTGCTTGCTGGATGAGAAGACGGGGTCAAGCGTGTGGCCGGCGTAGTGGGTGGGGGTGTTCACCAGTTGCTTGAGTCCGAGGTTGGCGAGGTTGTCCAGCAGGGTGGTTGTGTTTCTGTCGTTGTTGTTCTCCAGGTGGAAGTTGAGGTCCCCTAGGAGGATGTACTCGGCGGAGGGAAGGGCGTGCGGGCTGATGAAGTCTGCAATGTCTTCGCTGAATTGTGTGCGTGGTCCCGGTGGTCGGTATATGAGGGTGCCTCGGAGGGTGGTCTTGGGGTCAGTGTGTATCTGGAAGTACAGGTGTTCGGCGGCGGTGAAGGTTTCGTCGGAGTTAGTCGAGATGCGGATGGTGTTCTTGTGTACGATGGCGATGCCTCCTCCCATCTGGTTGACGCGGTCCTTCCGGGTGATCTTGTCTCCGTCCGGGATGGCTATGGCGATGTCGGGCGCTGAGGAGGCGTTCATCCAGGTTTCGGTGAGGAAGGCGACGTCCGGTGCTGTCGCGTCGAGCAGTTCCCTGAGTTCCACGGCATGCCTGTGGACGGAGCGGGTGTTGAGCAGGATGCACTTCAGGTGGTTCCTGCTGGTGCTCGACTTGGCGGGGGTGGTGCAGGTCCGGTAGCAGGTGAATCGGCAGGCTTGGCAGGCAAAGGGTCC
The DNA here is from genome assembly GCF_964263255.1 of Lissotriton vulgaris. Taxonomy (NCBI): domain Eukaryota; kingdom Metazoa; phylum Chordata; class Amphibia; order Caudata; family Salamandridae; genus Lissotriton; species Lissotriton vulgaris. Next base: position 379,459,757 of record NC_141695.1, read on the forward strand.
GTGGATGCGTCTCGGGGTTGCTCGGTAGCAGGCAGGGTTCCGGCCGGCATTGAGTGCGTTGAGAGTGGCGGCGTCGTAGGTCTTTCGGGTAGTCTTGCATCGGCGGCGGGGGCCAGGTGTTCTGGCGCTGGGCGCGGTCAAGGCGCGGACGGGCGCAGACGGGCTTGCCTTTGGCGCGCCTTCGGCGCACAATCGGCGCGCACGTGCGGACTCTGCCATAAATGGAGAGTGGGGGGGCGGAGCGAGGGAGGAGCAGCTGGGAGGCGGGAGCGGGGCGGCGAATGGGGATCGGGGCAGAGGAAGGGGGCGGGCCGCAGGGGAGCAGCCGCGGGGGTCTGGAAGGCAGGAAAGAGCGCGGAGGAGGCGGCGAGGGGGAAGGCCTGAGGGCGGGGTCCCTGGAAGCAATCAGCGGCGGCAGCAAGCAGGAGCAGCGGTGGAGGCCAGCACACGGGGGCCGTGCGGTAGGTGGAGCGACCTGGAAGGGTCACAGCTCACCACCATGCGGTCCCAGCTATATGTGGACACCTGGGAGGGGGGAGCAGCTGAGAGGCGGGAGCGGGGCGGCGAATGGGGATCGGGGCAGAGGAAGGGGGCGGGGCCGCAGGGGAGCAGCGGCGGGGGTCTGGAAGGCAGGAAAGAGCGCGGAGGAGGTGGCGAGGGGGAAGGCCGGAGGGCGGGGTTCCTGGAGGCAATCAGCGGCGGCAGCAAGTAGGAGCAGCGGTGGAGGCCAGCACACGGGGGCCGTGCGGTAGGTGGAGCGACCTGGAAGGGTCACAGCTCACCACCGTGCGGTGACAGCTATATGTGGGCAGCTGGGAGGCGGGAGCAGGGCGGCGAATGGGGATCGGGGCAGAGGAAGGGGGCGGGGCCGCAGGGGAGCAGCGCGGGGGTCTGGAAGGCGGGAAGGAGCGCGAGGAGGCGGCGAGGGGGAAGGCCTGAGGGCGGGGTCCCTGGAGGCAATCAGCGGCGGCAGCAAGCAGGAGCAGCGGTGGAGGCCAGCACATGGGGGCCGTGCGGTAGGTTGATAGGGAACTGGCCTGCCATCTTTTCCACACCCTGTCTTCCAAATATGAGGCTAATTCTTATTTTCTTTTTAATATATCTTCCTTCATTTTGCTCTGGTCTTCCTCGTAAAAAACTATCTCACACCTCCCTTGTTTCTCTAGTATGTCAGTTTCTAACTGTACTAATTTGGTCTTTATTCTTAAATGCTGCGAGGCTAAATACGGCTCCTCTAAGAACTGTTTAAATGCATCCCAAATTACGATCTTAGAGAGTTCCCCCTGGTTATTATCTATAAAGTAATTTAGTGTGGTACTTTTTAGCGTATCTATTATTTCTGGGTCCAATAAAAGGGTGTGATCTAAAGTCCACCTTTTCTCACCCAGTATGTCCTGAATACCTAATTCAAGATATACTTGTGAGTGATCTGAGAGATGAGCTGGAGTATGAGACACCTTTTTAACATTAATGCTCAAAGTCTTGTCGATTAAGAAAAAAATCGATTCTCGATGCGTGTCCATACTTATAATTCCTATAAGTGAAATTATTTTATCTTATCGCCTTTAAGTCTCCAAATATCCACTAGCACCAAATCATCTTTAAGTCTATTCAGACAGTCCCTTATTTTAAGAAGATTTGGAGCCCTACCAAGCGGATGCTTATCCTTTCTAGGATCTAATAGAATATTGAAATCCCCACCTAGTATGATTGGAAGAGATGACGTTAACAATTTTTCGTAGAGAGATTGAAGGGGCGCTGGGTCATCTGTGTTTGGACCATAGTATCCGACCACCGATAGTGAAACATCACCCGATCTTATATTGGCTTTGGCCCATCTGTCCCTCAAGTCTGCACTCTCCCCTAGTAATGTTTTCTTTGCTGCTTTTATATAATGATAGATACTCCTTTAGTGTTGCAGGATTGATTTGTGCAGATACTCTCACCAACCCATTCCTCTCTTTTTATAATATCAAACCATTCTTCTTTAATAAGATGAGTTTCTTGTAGTATAATAATATCATAACTTTTTAACTTTAGATACTCAAAGATCTTTTGTCTCCTCGCTCTTAACCTTAACCCATTCATATTCCATGTTATTATCTTTAAATTACTCATTTAGCCAGGAGTTTGTCATACCGCTATTTGCCTTGACCCTGATTGTCATTAATTTATGTATCGGACTATTATTTTTTGTTTTTTTCCCAGATGCTCCCCACCCAAAAACGTGTCTGATGTGCACAAAAATAAAATAAAATTCCTGAAATCCCTCCTGCCACCCCAAACCCTCATCCCCCCCTCCCCCCCCCCCCGGAGAACCCTCCATAGTGCCATTTGGGCAAGTTAGATTGCCCTATTTGAGGTCTGCGATTGAGGATTATTATCTTAAACATTATCCCTCATGGCTCTGAAATTTATAGTATTTACTGCTTTTTATTGTGTGCCTCATTTGCTCTAAAAGTGGCTCTACTTCTGACGGCTTTCTAATATTGTGTGTTTCATTGTTCCAGGGCTGGAAATTTTTGTTGAACTATGGTACCCTCTGTCCTTAGATCTTGCCTGTATTTGCCCAGTGCCTATTGCCTATCGGCTGTGACCTTAGAAATATCTGAACGGATCTTGTAGGTAAATCCATCTTTTTATAGAGTGCCAGATTTTAAAGCCTTATTCAAGATGTGTTCTTTTAAGGTGTAAGATTTAAAATTAACAAGGACTCCCCATGGATTTTTCCTATCCTTCTTGAGTCTAAAGGGGTCTCTAAGTACCCGTTGTATGTTCTCGTCCAGTGCTTTTTCATCCATTTCGGGAGTAAACTCCTTTAATAAATTAACTATGAAACCCCTTATGTTCTGACCTTCCTGGCCGTCCGGGATATTCAACAGGCGCAAGTTATTTCTTCTGGAGTTATTCTCTAAGGTCTCGATTTTGTCCCTGAGTTCCCTTTCGGTTCGTGACAGGTTATCCACCCTGATCTGGCAGTGTTTCACTTCCTGTCTAGTCTGCGCCAAGGCGGTCTTAACTGCCACAACTCTAACAACTAAAGTGTTAACCTTTGATTCCAGGGTTTCGCAGGTGGCCTGAATTTTTTCCTGATTCCGTTCTGATTTTGCAACGCTAAGCTTCATCTCCTTGAACAATGAGCCCACCAAATTACTGACCCCCGCCTCCGGTGAAACTTCAAGAAGAAGATCTTCTCGCTCCTTGTTTTTTTTAGCACTGTAGCTGTAGCTGGTTTCCAGGTCTTTCAGGCGTCTCCTCGACTTCAGTAATCCCGATGTAATTTTCCTCATTGAGTCTTGTATCTAAGCCTGTATCTAAGCCTGTATCTAGACCCGCAAGTACCTGATATCTATTAGGAGATTCCATTATTGCTGATATCGCTGGTATTGCGGATGTTGGGGATATTTGGAAGGGCCCTCTCACTTGAACAGTCGCTTGAACAGTCCCTTCGCTCTCCATAAATCCTCGTGGTCCTCTTTCGTGATTGGGCGCCTTGTATCTTGTCTAGAAACTAAATTCTCCTGAACCTTAAAAAAAGAGGGTAATGAAGGTGTAGCTTTCAGATTGGATCCTCTCTTTAACTGCTCTTTTTAGGTTTTGCCTGGCGAAAGCTGCGCTCTGCGCAGCTTTTTCGCGCAGGCGAAAACCTCATGAGTACTGTAGTGTGGTTTGGAACGGCCCCGTCATTTATTGGCTAGCTCCATAAATGGAGCATAGCCATTGGACGATGGGCCTGTCCGTCAATGCCGGACCAGATTCGGGGGCGTTCCCGAGATTTTTTGGCTTTTGCCGACGTCACGCGACGTCAGCCAAAAGCCGGGAACGCCCCCGAATCTGGTCCGGCATTGCCGGGACCTGCCTTCTTACTGATTGGTTGAATGTTGTTCCTGGCGTGACGTGTCGGGTTTCCTTCTCTGTGGCGGAACGACTTTCAGGTAAGCGCTGTTGTGTTTTGTAACCCAAAAAAAAATGTCCCTCTTCAATTCCCGACATTTTTGTTGACTTAATTTATTTTCCTTTCTTTGCAGGTATTTGGCGACGGCACGGTGGGGGTAACTATTTCCGGTCGGGATCCTTGGCTCGCTGTTTCCGTCTCCGTGATACAAGGGATTTCAGGTACGAGATTTAAATTTTCATGTAATTGTTATTTCTTTTACAAGTGTTCAGCCTATTTTGTTTATATTCTAATGTGTTTCTTTTTTTGGCCTGTTCTCTCTAGTGTTTCCGTGTCGGGTCTCCTCCGTGGCGTGACGACTTTCAGGTAAGCGATGTTGTGTTTTGTAACAAATAAATGACTGTCCCTTTTGAATGCCCGGGAGTTTTTTACGTTTGAAAAGGAATTTTTGAGTTTATTTATGTAACTTTCTTTGCAGGTATTTGTCGGCGGCGCGGCGTGGTAACGATTTCCGGTCGGCATTTGGTGTTGGGATCCTTGGCTCGCTGTCTCCATCTCCGTGGTACAAGCGATTTCAGGTACGCGATTTAAATTTTCATGTAATTGTTATTTCTTTTACAAGTGTTCAGCCTATTTTGTCTATATTCTAATGTGTTTCTTTTTTTGGCCTGTTCTCTCTAGTGTTTCCATGTCGGGTCTCCTCCGTGGCGTGACGACTTTCAGGTAAGCGATGTTGTGTTTTGTAACAAATAAATGACTGTCCCTTTTGAATGCCCGGGAGTTTTTTAAGTTTGAAAAGGAATTTTTGAGTTTATTTATGTAACTTTCTTTGCAGGTATTTGTCGGTGGCGCGGCGTGGTAACTATTTCCGGTCGGCATTTGGTGTTGGGATCCTTGGCTCGCTGTCTCCGTCTCCGTGGTACAAGGGATTTCAGGTACGCGATTTAAATTTTCATGTAATTGTTATTTCTTTTACAAGTGTTCAGCCTATTTTGTTTATATTCTAATGTGTTTCTTTTTTTGGCCTGTTCTCTCTAGTGTTTCCGTGTCGGGTCTCCTCCGTGGCTTGACGACTTTCAGGTAAGCGATGTTGTGTTTTGTAACAAATAAATGACTGTCCCTTTTGAATGCCCGGGAGCTTTTTAAGTTTGAAAAGGAATTTTTGAGTTTATTTATGTAACTTTCTTTGCAGGTATTTGTCGACGGCGCGGCGTGGTAACTATTTCCGGTCGGCATTTGGTGTTGGAATCCTTGGCTCGCTGTCTCCGTCTCCGTGGTACAAGGGATTTCAGGTACGCGATTTAAATTTTCATGTAATTGTTATTTCTTTTACAAGTGTTCAGCCTATTTTGTTTATATTCTAATGTGTTTCTTTTTTTGGCCTGTTCTCTCTAGTGTTTCCGTGTCGGGTCTCCTCCGTGGTGTGACGACTTTCAGGTAAGCGATGTTGTGTTTTGTAACAAATAAATGACTGTCCCTTTTGAATGCACGGGAGTTTTTTAACTTTGAAAAGGAATTTTTGAGTTTATTTATGTAACTTTCTTTGCAGGTATTTGGTGGCGGCGCGGCGTGGTAACGATTTCCGGTCGCCATTTTGTCTTGGGATCCTTGGCTCGCTGTCTGTCTCCGTGGTACAAGAGATTTCAGGTACGCGATTTAAATTTTAATGTATTTTGGTATTTCTTTTACAAGTGTTCAGCCTATTTTGTTTATATTCTTCTAATGTGTTTCTTTTTTTGGCCTGTTCTCCCTAGTGTTTCCGTGTCGGGTCTCCTCCGTGGCGTGACGACTTTCAGGTAAGCGATGTTGTGTTTTGTAACAAATAAATGACTGTCCCTTTTGAATGCCCGGGAGTTTTTTAAGTTTGAAAAGGAATTTTTCAGTTTATTTATGTAACTTTCTTTGCAGGTATTTGGAGGCGGCGCGGCGTGGTTACGATTTCCGGTCGCCATTTTGTCTTGGGATCCTTGGCTCGCTGCCTGTCTCCGTGGTACAAGGGATTTCAGGTACGCGATTTAAATTGTAATGTAATTGGTATTTCTTTTACAGGTGTTCAGGCTATTTTGTTTATATTCTTCTAATATGTTTCTTTTTTGGGCTGTTCTCTCTAGTGTTTCCGTGTAGCCTGCCGTGACGTGTCGGGTTTCCTTCTCCGTGGCGGAACGACTTTCAGGTAAGCGCTGTTGTGTTTTGGAACCCAAAAAAAACTGTCCCTTTTCAATTTCCGAAATTTTTGACTTAATTTATTTTCCTTTCTTTGCAGGTATTTGGCGACGGCACGGTGGGGGTAACTATTTCCGGTCGGGATCCTTGGCTCGCTGTTTCCGTCTCCGTGGTACAAGGGATTTCAGGTACGCGATTTAAATTTTCATGTAATTGGTATTTCTTTTACAAGTGTTCAGCCTATTTTGTTTATATTCTTCTAATGTGTTTCTTTTTTTGGCCTGTTCTCTCTAGTGTTTCCGTGTCGGGTCTCCTCCGTGGCGTGACGACTTTCAGGTAAGCTATGTTGTGTTTTGTAACAAATAAATGACTGTCCCTTTTGAATGCCCGGGAGTTTTTTAAGTTTGAAAAGGAATTTTTTAGTTTATTTATCTAACTTTCTTTGCAGGTATTTGGCGGCGGCGCGGCGTGGTAACGATTTCCGGTCGCCATTTTGTCTTGGGATCCTTGGCTCGCTGTCTGTCTCCGTGGTACAAGGGATTTCAGGTACGCGATTTAAATTGTAATATAATTGGTATTTCTTTTACAGGTGTTCAGGTTATTTTGTTTATATTCTTCTAATATGTTTCTTTTTTGGGCTGTTTTCTCTAGTGTTTCCGTGTAGCCTGCCGTGACGTGTCGGGTTTCCTTCTCCGTGGCGGAACGACTTTCAGGTAAGTGCTGTGGTCATGTATTAGTGCGACTCGGTGTAGATAGATTGTAATGTAATTTGTATTTTTCTTACAGGTGTTGTAGATTGTAACGTAACAGGTGTTCAGGCTATTTTGTTTATGTTCTTCTAATGTTTCTTTTTTTAGGCTGTTCTCTCTAGTGTTTCCGTGTCGGGTCTCCTCCGTGGCGTGACGACTTTCAGGTAAGCGATGTTGTGTTTTGTAACTAAAAAATTACTGTCCCTTTTGAATGCCCGGAGGTTTTTTTAAGTTTGAAAAGGAATTTCTGACTTCATTTATCTTCCTTTCTTTGCAGGAATCTGGCGGCGGCGCGGTGGGGTAACTATTTCCGGTCGCCATTTTGTTTTGGCATCTTTGACTCACTGTCTCCGTCTCCGTGGTGCAAGGACTTTCGGGTAGGCGATTTTGTGTTTTTTCCAAAGTAATAAGTGTGGCTCATGTATTTTTGTTTGCCATTTTGTCTGGTGATCTTGGCGTGACTTATTCAGGTAAGTGCGACTGGTCGTAGATAGTTTGTAATGTAATTAGTGTTTTGTTACAGGTAACTTCATGCTCCTTTGTTTATAATCTTCGAATATATTATTGTTTTGCAGCTCTCTCGTGTTTCCTTTATATGTTCGGACGTGGCCTCCGTGCGATTTGCTCGTGGGTAAAGGATTTTTTGACTTCATTTATCTTCCTTTCTTTGCAGGAATTTGGCGGCGGCGGCGTGGTAACTATTTCCGGTCGCCATTTTGTCTTGGGATCCTTGGCTCGCTGTCTCCGTCTCCGTGGGACAAGGGATTTCAGGTACGCGATTTATATTGTAATGTAATTGGTATTTCTCTTACAGGTGTTCAGGCTATTTTGTTTATATTCTTCTAATATGTTGCTTTTTTTGGGCTGTTCTCTCTAGTGTTTCCGTCTCGGGCGGGGTGGGGCAACTATTTCCGGTCGCCATTTTGTTTTGGCATCTTTGGCTCGCTGTCTCCGTCTCCGTGGTGCAAGGACTTTCATGTAGGCTATTTTGTGTTTTTTTCAAAGTAATAAGTGTGGCTCATGTATTTTTGTTCGCCATTTTGTCTTGTGATCTTGACGTGACTAAGTTGCGACTCTTTTTAGATACTTTGTAATGGGTGGGTTATGTATTTTTGTTCGCCATTTTGTCTTGTGATCTTGGCGTGACTTATTCAGGTAAGTGCGACTCGTCGTAGATAGTTTGTAATGTAATTAGTGTTTTGTTACAGGTAACTTCATGCTCCTTTGTTTATAATCTTAGAATATATTTTTGTTTTGCTGCTCTCTCGTGTTTCCTTTATATGTCCGGACGTGGCCTCCGTGCGCTTTGTTCGTGGTGTAAGTAAGCTATTTAACGTGTTCGATATTAATCTCTCTTTTCTGCTTCTTTTTTAGGTACTTTCGTGTCGCCTCAGCTGCTTGGTGCCTTTGCTCGTGTCTTTTGTGATCTTTGGCTCGCTGTCTCCATGGTGCAAGGCCTTTCATGTAAGCGATTGTATCGATTTTGTCTTTTGTAAAATAAAACAGTTTTGTTTCTTTGAATGCTCTATATTTTTTAATACATCTATTTTGTTTTCGTTGCAGGTATTTGACGGATGGGTGGGACTCGTATTTCTATTATGCTTACTTTAATAGCTATTTTATATCATGTGCTTTCTGTGTAGGGAATTTTAGCAAAAAGCTATCCTGTGTTTTTTCTACTTTTCCAAAATGATATTCAACAGCACTTTTTTTTATTTGCAGGCGGCGTGGCGCCAACTCGTCTACCACCATGCTTTGATATTCAAGACAGGCAAAAGTCGCACGTAGCCACTAAGTACTCTAACGAGTCACAACATCCACGACCTTTTCATGCGGCCAGACAGCCTCCTATCTGCAATTTACATATGTCGAGACAGCAACATCCTAAACAACATCTCACCTACATGTTCTTTACAACAAAGTTTTCAAGTCTTTTGTTATTTAATGAAGTAACTGCGATTTTTTGTCTTCCACAGTATGTAAAGGACTACAGCCACGGAAAGAAACATTTCTTCGAGCGAGCTCAGAAGGTATACTTCGAGACAGCGGACTGGAGCCTCTCTAGAATCTTCGAGCGAGCTCAGAAGGTATACTTCGAGACAGCGGACTGGAGCCTCTCTAGAGAAACTGTAAGTTACTTAGTCTATAGCTGAATAAAATAGCCTGTTGCATCAGACTTTTGTTTCAATTTGCTCATGTTTACTTTACAGAGTATTGTGGAAATATGTGCGTTCTTAGCGTAGAGTTCACTGACAATTAATTCTTTTGAGCAGCGGTATTACGAGCACATTTTTCTGTTTTATACGCGCAAACAAAGCAGTAAGAATACGTATCACTTTACATTTAAATTGTGTTGCATATACATTTGGCCAATTTCACCATGTTTTTGTTTAATGCCTTTGAGTTCTTTTTGGTACATCGCCAATAGGTATATTTACGATATAAATGTTTGCGCATGTCTACTTTATTCATGGACTTTGCAAATTCGAACAAATGCTTACATTGTAAGGCCTTTCTGTTTATTCAAATTCGTCATTATGTACATTTTGGATGCCCTGTTTGTGCGATGCCAGATTTTATTTAATATGCTGAAATCGTGGGGCTGAGAGTTAGCTGAGCACAAGCATGTGTTTGTGGCAACACTAGATTTAGTCAGAGCATGAAGGCCCGTTACATTTACTGAGAGCATAAAGAACCGTTAGGATAAGGTGAGACCCGACGACTTTCAGTGCAAAGTTATACATCGGCAAACTGTGCTTTTAGGATGAAAATGTTTGCGCATGTAAGTTTAGGCCTTTCTGTGAAAGTAATTTGTCCTTTTGAGCAGCGGTATTACGAGCACATTTTTCTGTTTTATACGCGCAAACAAAGCAGTAAGAATACGTATCACTTTACATTTAAATTGTGTTGCATATACATTTGGCCAATTTCACCATGTTTTTGTTTAATGCCTTTGAGTTCTTTAGGTAAGACTAATCTTTCACATATATATATATATATATATATATATATATATATATATATATATATATATATGTTTAGTTACAACTTTAGTTCACAAACTGTGCTTTGGACGATGCGAGAAATGAAATAAAACACTGACAACATTCCTTGTTTTATTTTCACTACGTGCATGCGCGGATTTCTATATTTTTAAAGGCACATACAAACCAGTAACGTGACGCAAATAATTGCCATACTATTAAATTGGAACACATTAATCGCTAATACGCAAAGCTTTAGCTAAGATTCAATTTGCACAGTTTGCATGAGAAAATCACTGCTTGTTTTGCGTGCACTCGTAATCTTTTGCTAACGCTATATTTGTTTTATAGGGACAAAAACTAGACGTTTGTTGCAACTGACCCATCGACTACACATATTTCAAATTCGTTATTTAAACACGGTACGTTAATACTTGATTTATTTTACTTAATACATTACTTTTTGTACTAATTGCTGTCTGTACTGGGCATTCTTTGCTGTATAGTTATACACAAAATTTCGCTCATAAAGCACATCTTACGCGTTTGTACGTGAAAGCTGCACTAGTGAAGTTGTAGTCAGGAGAGAAGGAAAACTTATAACCAACACTTTGTTTACAGGTCCCTGTAGGAAATGCTTAGAAACTCATTTACCACACGCAATATACATAGATCTCCTTCTTTCCTGCCTTCCCTTTCAATTTCTTTCTTGCCTTTCCTTATCTCTCTCTCCTGCATTCACTCTGCAGCTCCCTCACAATTTTACCTTCCCTGTCCTTCTTTCTTTCAATCTCGCACTATTCTTCTCTCCTTCTTTCTCCTACTTTCTCTCTTTCCTTTGCTCTCCCTCTCTCTCCTGCATCCTCTCTCTCTTCTGCCCTCTCACCCTATATCTTCATCCCCATCTTCTTTACAGGGCTCTGCAGCAAATGCATACATACTAAGCTAGCACACGCAACATACATACATCTCCCTCTCTTGATTTCCATTTCAATTTGCATTCTTGCCTTTCTTTATCTCTCTTTTGCACTTACTCTGCATCTCCTTCCCCATTTTGCCATCAGTCTTTCTCTTTTATTTACTCCTGCTCTATTCTTCCCTCACTGTTACACCTACTTTCTTTCTTTCTTCTCCTCTCCCTCTTTTTTTCATCCCCTCTCTTATACATTCTCTCTCCTGTCTTCCCATCTTCTTTCCTTCTATTATGCACGCTTTTTCTTTTACTCCCTCACTCTATTCTCATATATCTCCTTCTTTCCTGCCTTCTCTTTCAATTTCTTTCTTGCCTTTCCTTATCTCTCTCTCCTGCATTTACTCTGCATCTCCCTCACAATTTTACATTCACTGTCCTTCTTTCTTTCACTCTCGCACTATTCTTCTCTCCTTTTCTCCTACTTTCTCTTTCCTTTGCTCTCTCTCTCTCCTGCATCCTCTCTCTTCTGCCCTCTCACCCTATATCTTCATCCCCATCTTCTTTACAGGTCCCTGCAGCAAATGCTTACATACTAAGCTAGCACACGCAACATACATACATCTCCCTCTCTTGACTTCCATTTCAATTTTGCATTCTTGCCTTTCTTTATCTCTCTTTTGCATTTACTCTGCATCTCCTTCCCCATTTTGCCATCAGTCTTTCTCTTTTATTTACTCCTGCTCTATTCTTCCCTCACTATTACACCTACTTTCTTTCTTTCTTCTCCTCTCCCTCTTTTTTTCATCCCCTCTCTTATACCTTCTCTCTCCTGTCTTCCCATCTTCTTTCCTTCTATCATGCACGCTTTTTCTTTTACTCCCTCACTCTATTCTCATATATCTCCTTCTTTCCTGCCTTCTCTTTCAATTTCTTTCTTGCCTTTCCTTATCTCTCTCTCCTGCATTTACTCTGCATCTCCCTAACAATTTTACATTCACTGTCCTTCTTTCTTTCACTCTCGCACTATTCTTCTCTCCTTCTTTCTCCTACTTTCTCTCTTTCCTTTGCTCTCCCTCTCTCTCCTGCATCCTCTCTCTCTTCTGCCCTCTCACCCTATATCTTCATCCCCATCTTCTTTACAGGTCCCTACAGCAAATGCTTACATACTAAGCTAGCACACGCAACATACATACATCTCCCTCTCTTGATTTCCATTTCAATTTTGCATTCTTGCCTTTCTTTATCTCTCTTTTGCATTTACTGTGCATCTCCTTCCCCATTTTGCCATCAGTCTTTCTCTTTTATTTACTCCTGCTCTATTCTTCCCTCACTATTACACCTACTTTCTTTCTTTCTTCTCCTCTCCCTCTTTTTTTCATCCCCTCTCTTATACCTTCTCTCTCCTGTCTTCCCATCTTCTTTCCTTCTATCATGCACGCTTTTTCTTTTACTCCCTCACTCTATTCTCATATATCTCCTTCTTTCCTGCCTTCTCTTTCAATTTCTTTCTTGCCTTTCCTTATCTCTCTCTCCTGCATTTACTCTGCATCTCCCTCACAATTTTACATTCACTGTCCTTCTTTCTTTCACTCTCGCACTATTCTTCTCTCCTTTTCTCCTACTTTCTCTTTCCTTTGCTCTCCCTCTCTCTCCTGCATCCTCTCTCTTCTGCCCTCTCACCCTATATCTTCATCCCCATCTTCTTTACAGGTCCCTGCAGCAAATGCTTACATACTAAGCTAGCACACGCAACATACATACATCTCCCTCTCTTGACTTCCATTTCAATTTTGCATTCTTGCCTTTCTTTATCTCTCTTTTGCATTTACTCTGCATCTCCTTCCCCATTTTGCCATCAGTCTTTCTCTTTTATTTACTCCTGCTCTATTCTCTTCTCACTATTACACCTTTCTTTCTTTATTCTCCTCTCCCTCTCTTTTTTCATCCCCTCTTATACCTTCTCTCTCCTGTCTTCCCATCTTCTTTCCTTCTATCATGCACGCTTTTTCTTTTACTCCCTCACTCTATTCTGCTCTCACTTTTACTCATCCTTTCCTTCTCTCTCCTGCTCTCTCTATTTCTTGCGTCCTCTCCCTTCTGCTTGCTCTCTCCCTCCTTATCTATTATGCTTATCTCTCCTGCCTTCTCTTTTTCTATTCCTTCTATCTTTATTTCTCTCACCCTCTTGCTCTCTTTACCTTTTGCCCCTCTCTTCTTCCATACACTTTCCACCACTCTCCTTCTTTCTCTCCTCCTTCTTTCTCGCTCTCTTTTGTATTCCTTCTTTATTTCTCTCAATGTTGCCCACTCTATCCATCTTACCTTCACACTCTTGTGCTTTTCTTCTTTATCTACCCTCTTTCACATTCTTTCTTCCGTCACAATCTGTTTCCTCCCGTTCTCTCTCTTGCACTCTCTCTTCCTTTTTTAAATTACTTCTTTATCGCTCTCCTCTATATCTCTCTCCTTTCTGCTCTCTCTCTTCCCTCTCCCTCCTGCCCCCTATTCCATCTGCTCTCTCTCCTTCCTTCTTGCTCCCTCTCTATTATGCTTCTCTCTTTATCTCCCTCTCCTTTCTGCTTTTTTCCATTGGCCATCACTCTCCCTCTTGACCCTCTTCCAATTGCTCCCTTAATTCTTTCTTGCTCATGTTCATCCTCCCTTTACCTTCTGCCTTCTCTCTCCCTTTTGCCCTCTCTCTTAGTTTCACTGTCTATCTCCTTCCCTATCTAGTTCTCCCTTTTCCATCTTGCACTCCTGTGTTTTTTGGCCTTTGACTCAATTCTGCACTCTTTTCACCCTTTCTATGTTCTCTCTCATGATCTCCATTTCTCTTGCATCCTCTCTACTTCCTTATCTATCATACTTCTATTTCCTGCACTCTCTTCCTTCTTTATCTTTCTCTCTTTTCTTTTCACCTCTCTGCATCCTCTCCTTTCTTATCAAGCTTCTCTTTCACTTGCACTCTTCCTCATCCTTTCTTCTTTATCTTTCTCTTTTCTATTTTCACTCTTTTCCCTCTTGCCTATCCTCCCCTCTTTCTTTCCATCTCTCTCTTCTTCCTGACCTCCATCTCTATCTCTTTCTACCTTGCTACTTTATACTCTTTACTACTATACTATGCTAGTTACTCTATAATACATACAGTGATTCTAATTCTCTATTTATAACTTCTAATATACTTCACACAAATGTCCTCACTCTTTTCAATCTTTTGCTAACAGTATATTTTACTTTTACAGGACAAAAAATTTGCCATTTGGTGCAACTGCCCCATCGACGACACATCTTTCGAATTCGTTCTTTCAACACGGTACGTTCATACTTAAAACTTATTTCACTTTATACATTTTTTTGGGTAGTACTTGCTGTCTGTACTGGGCATTCTTTGCTGGATGGTTATACGCAAAGTTTGCCTCATAAACAACATTTAATTTAGTTTGTAGATGAAAGCTGCACTGGTGAGGTTGTAATCAGGAGAGAGGTCAAAGCTAAAGAAAAAGGAAAACTTATAACCAAGACTTTGTTTACAGGTCCCTGCACACACCCTATATCTTCCTCCCCATCTTCTTTACAGGTCCCTGCAGCAAATGCTTAGATACTGAGACAGCACATGCAACATACATACATCTCCCTCTCTTGCCTTCCCTTTCAATTTTGCATTCTTGCCTTTCCTCTCTCTCTTGCATTTACTCTGCATCTCCTTCACGATTTTGCCAGCAGTCTTTCTCTTTTATTTACTCCTGCTCTATTCTTCCCTCACTCTTTCTCCTACTTTCCTTCTTTCTTCTCCTCTCCCTCTCTTTTGCATCCCCTCTCTTCTACATTCTCTCTCCTGTCTTCCCATCTTCTCTTTCCTTCTATCATGCACTTTCTTTTAATCCCTCACTCTATTCTGCTCTCACTTTTACTCCTCCTTACCTTCTCTCTCATGCTCTTTCTATCTTGCGTCCTCTCCCTTCGGCTTGCTCTCTCCCTCCTTATCTATTATGCTTATCTCTCATGCCTTCTCTTTTCCTATTCCTTCTATCTTTATCTCTCTCTCCCTCTTGCTCCCTTTACCTTTTGCCCCTCTCTTATTCTTGCATACCCCTTCCATCTCTCTTCTTTTTTCCTCTAATTCCTATATCTCGCTATCTCTCTTATATTCATTTTTTATCTCTCTCTTTCCTGCGATCTCTCTCCCTTCTGCTTGCTCTCTCCCTCCTTTTCTATCATGCTTATCTCTCCTGCCCTCTCTTTTCCTATTCCTTCTATCTTTATCTCTCCCTCTTGCTCTCTTACCTTTTGCCCCTCTCTTCTTCTTGCATACCCTTTCCATCTCTCTCCTTTCTTTCTCTCCTCCTTATGTCACTATCTTGTATTCCTTCTTTATTTCTCTTTGTTTTGCCCACTCTCTCCATCTTACATTCACACTCTTGTGCTTTTCTTCATCTACCCTCTCTCACCTTCTTTCTTCCGTCACAATCTGTTTCCTCCCGTTCTCTTTATCGCTCTCCTCTATATCTCTCTCCTTTCTGCTCTCTCTTCCCTCTCCCTCCTGCCCCCTATTCCATCTGCTCTCTCCTTCCTTCTTGCTCCCTCTCGATCATGCTTCTCTCTTTATCTCCCTCTCCTTTCTGCTCTTTTCTTTTTGCCATCAATCTCCCTCTTGCCCTCTCTTCCAACTGCTCCCTTCTTACTTATTTCTTGCTCATGCCCTCCCTCCCACCCTCCCTTTACCTCCTGCCTTCTCTCTCTCTCTCCCTTGCTCTCCCTTTTGCCCTCTCTCTTACTTTCACTTTCTATCTCCTTCCGTATCTTGTTCTCCCTTTCCATCTTGCACTCCTTCTCTTTCTTGCCCTCTGACTCCATTCTGCACTCTCTTCTCTCTTCTCTCTCCTTTCTGCTCTCTTCCCTCTCCCTCCTGCCCCCTATTCCATCTGCTCTCTCTCCTTCCTTCTTGCTCCCTCTCGATCATGCTTCTCTTTTTATCTCCCTCCTGCTCTTTTCCCTTTGCCATCACTCTCCCTCTTGCCCCCTCTTCCAACTGCTCCCTTCTTAATTCTTTCTTGCTCATGCCCACCCTCCCTTTACCTCCTGCCTTCTCTCTCTTTCTTGCTCTTCCTTTTGCACTCCGTGAGTTTCACTCTCTACCTCCTTCCCTATCTTGTTCTCCCTTTCCATCTTGCACTCCTTCTATTTTTTGCCCTCTGACTCCATTCTGCACTCTTTTCCCCCTTTCTACGTTCTCTCTCATGATCTCCATTTATCTTGCATCCTCTCTACTTCCTTATCTATCATACTTCTATCTCCTGCACTCTCTTCCTCTTTCTTCCTTATCTTTCTCTCTCTTCTTTTCACCTCCTCTCTGCGTCCTCCGTTCTTTCTTTTGCACTCTCTCTTCCTTTTTTTTAATTACTTCTTACTCTCTCTTCTCTATATATCTCTCCTTTCTGCTCTCTTCCCTCTTCCTCCTGCCCCCTATTCCATCTGCTCTCTCCTTTCTTCTTGCTCCATTTCTATCTATCATGCTTCTCTGTCCTGCACTCTCTTCTTTTTCTTTTATCTCTTTTATCTTTTCCTCTTTCTAATACTCTCCGTGTTCCTCTTCCTCCCTATCTATCATTCTTCTCTCTATCTCCTTTATGCTTTCTTTTCTCTCTACCGTCCCTCTCTCCTGCACCCTCTTCCATCTGCTCTCTCTCCCTCCCTCCCTCCTTCTTTCTCATGCCCTACTTCTTACTCTTCCTTTACCTTCTGCCTTCCTCCTCTTTCTTGTTCTTACTCCTGCGTCTTATCTCCTTCCTGCCTTCACTCTCCATCTCTGTCCTCATCTTGTCTTCTCTTTCTATCTTGCACTCTTTGGCTCACTGTCTCAGTCTCCATGGTGCAAGGACCCCCATAGAGAGAGATGTAGATGGAGGGCAGTAAGAAGAGAGCAGTTGGAAGAGGGGGCAAGAGGAAGAGTGATGGCAAAGGGAAAAAAAGCAGAAAGGAGAGGGAGATAAAGAATAATGATAGATAAGGCAAGAGAGAGAGAGAGAGGATGCAGAGAGTGAGCAAGAGAAAAAACAGATAAAAGAGAGAAAGTTAAAAGGATAAAAGAGGGAGCAAGTGCAAGAGAGAAGAATAGTAGATAGGGAGGAAGAGAAAGGGAAGACAAAAAGAAAAGTAAGGGTAGAATGAAGTCAAAAATTCCTTTTCAAACTTAAAAAAACTTCCGGGCATTCAAAAGGGACAGTAATTTATTTGTTACAAAACACAACATCGCTTACCTGAAAGTAGTTACGCCAAGGAGGAGACCCGACACGGAAACACTAGAGAGAACAGCCCAAAAAAAGCAACATATTAGAAGAATATAAACAAAATAGCCGAACACCTGTAAGAGAAATACCAATTACATTACAATTTGAATCGCGTACCTGAAATCCCTTGTACCACGGAGACAGCGAGCCATGGATCCCAAGACAAAATGCCGACCGGAAATAGTTACTATCTTGCACTCTTTGTTTTCTATCTTCTCGCTCCATTGTACCCTTACTTTTCTTTTTGTCTTCCCTCTCTCTTCCTCCCTATCTACTATTCTTCTCTCTTGCACTTTCTCCCTCTTTTATCCCTTTAACTTTCTCTCTTTTCTATCTTTTATCTGTTTTTTCCTCTTGCTCACTCTCTGCATCCACTCTCTCTCTCCTTCCTTATCTATCATTATTCTCTTTATCTCCCTCTCCGCTTTTTTTCCCTTTGCCATCACTCTTCCTCTTGCCTACTCTTCCAACTGCTCTCTTCTTTACTGCCCTCCATCTACATCTCTCTCTATGGGGGTCCTTGCACCATGGAGACTGAGACAGCGAGCCAAAGATCCCAAGACAAAATGGCAACCGGAAATACTTGGCCCACCCTGCTGTCAAATACCTGCAACAAAAGAAAAATAAATTTAGTCAAATTCGGAGCATTCAAAGTGACAGTATTATTGGTTTTACAAAAGACAAAATTGCTTACCTGAAAGTCCTTACACCACTGAGACGGGGCATGAGGAAACATTCTTGCCTTTCTTTATCTCTCTTGCATTTACTCTGCATCTCCTTCCCCATTTTGCCATCAGTCTTTCTCATTTATTTACTCCTGCTCTATTCTTCCCTCACTCTTTCTCCTATCTCTCTTTCTTCCCCTCTACTCTATTTTCTGCACCCCCTCTCTTCTACCCTCTCTCCTGTCTTCCCATCTTCTTTCCTTTATATCCTGCACTCTTTTTCTTTCTTACTCCCTCACTCTATTCTGCTCCACTTTTATTCCTACTTTCCTTCTTTCTCCATTTCCTGTGTACTCTCTCCCTTCTGCTTGCTCTCTCCCTCCTTATCTATCATGCTTATCTCTCCTGCCCTCTCTTTTCCTATTCCTTCTATCTTTATCTCTCTCCTTCTTGCTCTCTATTTACATTTTGACCCTCTCTTCTTCTTGCATACCCTTTCCATCTCCTTCTTTTCTCTCCTCCCTATATCTCGCTCTCTCTTGTATGCCTTTATCTCTCTCTATTCTGCCCACTCTCTCCATCTTACCTTCACACTCTTGGGCTTATCTTCTTTATCTACCCTCTCTCACCTTCTTCCTTCCGTCACAATCTGTTTCCTCCTGTTCCTAAACTATCTCTTAACATTTTGCCCCTCACTCCTTTTCTAACTCTCTGCTTATTGCCCTCTCTTTTCATCTCTCTTTCATGTTCTCCTTTTCTATCTCTCGCTTGTCTTTCTTTTCTATTTCTCTTTATCTTGCTTTCCCTCTCTCTTGATCTCATGCGTCTTCTCTCCTCCTCCCTATCTATCATGCTTCTCTCTCCTTTATTTATTACTTGAACTTTCACTCTTTTCTCTCCTCTCTATCTCACTGTTTTTCCTGCTCTCTTCTCTCTTCTGTCTCTCTCCCTCCTGCCCCCTATATCTCACTGTTTTTTCTGCTCTCTTCCCTCTTCTGTCTCTCTCCCTCCTGCCCCCTATTCTATCTGCCCTCTCTTTCTCTCCTTCCTACTTGCTCTCCCTTGTCTTTCTTTTCGATTTCTCTTTATCTTGCTTTCTCTTTTTCTTAATGTCTCTCATGCGTCATCTCCTCCTCCTTATCTAGAATGATTCTATCTTGCACTCTCTCCCTTTTTTTTTAATTACTTCTTTACCACTCTCCTCTATCTCCCTCTCCTTTCTGCTCTCTTCCTTTTCCCTCCTGCCCCCTATTCCATCTGCTCTCTCTCCTTTCTCCTTGCTCCCCCTCTATCATGCTTTTCTCTCCTGCACTTTCTCTTATTTTTCTTTTAACTCTTTATCTTTCTCTCTTTTCCTCTTTCCAACACTCTGTGTTCCTCTTCCTCCCTACCTATCATTCTTCTCTCTATCTCCATCTCCTTTATGCTTTTTTCCTCTGTACCTCTCCCTCCTGCTCCCTCTTCCGTCTGCTCTCTCCCTCCCTTCTTCTTGCTTATGCCTTACCTCCTACCTTCCTTTTACTTCCTGCTTTCTCTCTCTCTCCTGTTCTTACTCCCTCCTCATCTTGGCTTCTTTTTCTATCTTTTACTCTTTCGGTATTTTGCCTTCTCACTCCATTCTGCCCTTACTTTTCTTCCTGCCTTCCCTCTCTTGATCTCTCTCTCTCTCTCTCATGTGTCCTTTCTCCTCCTCCTTATCTATCATGCTTCTCTCTCTTGCACTCTCTCGCGTGCCTTTACTCTCTCTTTGCCTTCTCTCACTCTCTTCTTTCAGTCACCAACTCTCTCTCCTTCTTTTGCCTTCTCTCACTCTCTTCTTTCAGTCACCAACTCTCTCTCCTTCTTTTCTTGCACTCTATTTTCCTATTGCCCATTCGTTGTCCCTCTCTCCTTTTTCATCTCTCTCTACTTCCTACCCTTCATTACCATCTCTCCATTTCTCTCTCCTTGTCTTTCTTCCCAATTTGTCTTTATCCTGCTCACCCTCTACATCTTGCCTTCCCTCTCTCTTGTGCCTTTCCTCTCTATCTTGCCCTCTCTCTCTTGCTCTCGTGCTAGCCTTCTCCTTATTAGCCTCCCTCTTCTTCTTACCCCCTCTTCCTTTTCAACTCTCGCGCCTTTCTTCTTTATCTACTCTCTCTCTTCCCGTTCCTGAACTATCTCTTTTCCTCTTGCCCCTCTTTTGCCCCCTCCTTTTACAACTCCCTCTGCTTCTTGTCCTCTCATGTTCTCCTTTCTATCTCCTTTTTTTTATTCTCTATCTCCCTTTATCTTGCCATCTCTCTTATGCGTCCTTTCTTCTCCTCCCCATTTATCATGCTTCTCTCTCCTGCACTCTCTTCTTTTTTTACTTTATCTTTCTATCTTTTTTCTCTCTTTGCCTCTTTCTCATCCTCTCCACTAAGACAGCAAGCAATGCACTACAGTAGCCAGAGATCATAAGAGACGAGCAAACTTACCAAGCAGCTCACAGAACACGAGGAAAGCTACAAATAAAACAGAAAAGAATGTTTAATAGGGAAAACAAAAAAATAGCTTACTTGCACCACGAGCAAAGCACACAGACCTCCCAGTACATGGGCAAACCTTGAAAGCAAACACAAGAGAGGAGCAAAAGTAAAACAATATATTAGAAGAATATAAACAAAAGCCTGAAGTTACCTGTAAGAAAAATACAAATTACATTACAATCTATCTACGATGAGTCGCACTTACCTGAATAAGTCACACCAAGATCACAAGACAAAATGGTGACCAGAAATACGTGCTCAACTCTGCTGTCAAATACCTGCAAACAAAAAAAATTGGGTCACAACTACAGAGCATTCAAAAAAAATATTACAGTATTTGTCTTACAAAAGACAAAATAGCTTACCTGCAAGTACTTGCACCACGGAAAAAGCAATCCACATCACGAGACACGAGCAAACTCACTAAGCAGCTCACACGACGTAGAAACGTACCAAAAAACATTATTCTATCTCTCTATCTCCTTTCTTTTCACTCTACTGTACCTCTCGCTCCTGCACCTTCTTCCATCCATTCCTCCTTCTTGCTCATGCCCTACATCCTACCCTCCCTTTTTCTCTCTCTCTCTCCTGTGTCCTCTCTCCTTCCTGCCTTCACTCTCTATCTACATCTCCATCTTGTCTTCACTTTCTATCCTGCACTCTTTTTTTGCTATCTTCTCACTCCATTCTGCACTTACTTTTCTTCTTGCTTTCCATCTCTCTTGATCTCTCTCATGCGTCTTCTCTCTTCATCAACACTTTCTAGCTACTTTGTGTGCTTTACACACATTTTTCCACTTCACTTCCCAAAGTTAGTGGTATCATCCCTATAAGGCTATATAGATATATGGATGGTGTTAACTATAGTGTTTATTTAGGAACACTATGCCACAACTATGGAGCACCCTGGACAAACGCAATGACCTATATTTACAACTAATTGTGTGAAAGTTTTATATGTTTGTCTGTGTTATTTCTTTTACAGGTGCAAAAACACTCCGCAATTAGGAGTATTTTTGGAATGAGCAACTTGCTCTTCCCCCTTTTTTTTATGCACTAAATCACTTTTTTGATTTTTTCACTTTCACGCCCCCAGGTCAGGGTGGACGATTAGAGAGTCCATACCGCCGGGGTATAATTCTGTCATGATAAATGCCTAGGTAAATTTAAACAACTGCAAAGGATGAAACATGTTGACTGACTAATTATTATTTTGAATTAACAAATCCATTACCTTTGGCATTAAATTCAGACACATAACTCTTTCATTTGTGTACTAAGGATCAAGAATTATAGAATTGTAGATACACATTACGCACTTTTAATTATAAAACTCACAACATGCCCTTTTCACACAACCAGCTCCGCAGTCTTCTGGCGTCGTAGCACACCAAAGAGGCATTCGGCCTCTTTGGTGGGGCCCAATGATGAAGCATGACACTGACTAGGTCGGTGTGTGAGGGCTTTCTTTTCCACCTAAAGTGGGTGTGCGATTCCCCAGTTGCTTCGCTCCGTCTCTGTGGCAATTTGAGACTTATTTAACGTCTCTTCTCTTGTTTATTTAGATTTAACAGGGGACTAAGAGTGTTCCTTAATCTCCCTGCCTCTCCTATTGTTGTTTTGTAGTTGCTTAAGATTACAAACAATGCTTCTAATACACACTTTACAACTTCAAATAAAATTCACATTGTGTAATTTACATTTCTATCTTTTTTTTCTACCTTCCTTTCTATACCTATATATCCTCTCTCTTCCTTATCATACTTCTCTCTTTTCCTTATCTTTCCTACTTTATCTTTCTCTCTTTTCATCTTTCCCCTACTCTCAATCTTGCCTATCCATCCCTCTTTATTTCCATCTCTTCTTCCTGCCCTCCATCTCTCTCTATCTTGCTCACTTTATCCTCCTTACTACTATACTTTACTAGTTACTTTATACTACATACACTACTTCTAATACTCTATTTACAACTTCTAATATGCTTCATCACTCAGTCCACACACATACTACACATACAACTTCTACACATAGTCTTAAAGTATGTACTACATATACACTTTGTACACACAATTTCTACACATATGCCTTTATACATATACCTTCGCCACTCTTTACACATGCACTCTTTACACATGCACTCTTTACACATGCACTCTTTACACATGCACTCTTTACACATGCACTCTAGTCACAATGTTTCAAAAACATATATCAACATACAATACAATAGACTATATACTATTCTATATAACTTACTGTAATACACTTTTTAATACTAGTAATGCATTAATTAAAAAACTTTTTGCTAAAAATTTTTATATACTAACAATGATTAGGAGTATAGAGCCACTTTTATTATATTAATATGTAAACTCAATATTAATGCTTGTTTTCATTCTTCCTTAGATTGCCAATTGATTGAATAAGATCAGACGTTCATAATTGTTTGACACAACATCATCAGTGAAAACATCATCACGGTAAAAGTATCTATTTTGCTTCTGTATTCACTTGTAAGTATAGAAATAGCAAGGAAAACAATAAGACACATATATCAACACACACACATATATATATATATATATATATATATATATATATATATATATATATATATATATATATATATATATATATATATATATATATATATATATATATATATATATATATATATATATATATATATATATATATATAGTATATACTTATAATTAGGAAATATCATATAGAAGATCTACATAGGTAAGATTAATGTTAAGAAAAAAAAATTAGTTAGGAAAAAAATAAAGTAAGAATCAACATTATATAGCCATTGCATAATTTGCTTTTGTTTTTAGGTAACTGCCAAAAAAAAGGTAAGGGATATATAGATATATATCACATTGAAAAAGTTCAATCGTTTACTTCTTATTTCACATTGCTCATTCTTGAGCAAAACTTCATCAAAGTAAAACTAATTGCTTTGTTTTGCTACCAGCTCCAACTATAAAACAGGTCAAAAACAACAATAGAGTGTATTTAGATAAAAAAAAACAGAACTAATCATATATATAATTTTTTATTAAAAAAAATTATATATATATTTATATACTTACCATTGACAATTGTTTCTTTTGTAAAGACAATTGCTTATTGTTTGGAAATATATGCAATTACAAGTCTATTTTTTAAATAAGTTACCAACCTGTAACTAGAAATCTTTTTAAAAACATTAAATTAACTATATATATATATATATATATATATATATATATATATATATATATATATATATATGTATATATATTAGCAAAACTTCCTCAGAGTAAAAGTAATTGCTTTGTTTTGCTACAAGCCCCAACTATAAAGCAGGTCAAAAACATCAATAGAGTGCATTTAAATCACAAAAAAAGAACTAATCATATATATAAATACATTTATATATATATTTTTTCATATATTTCCCATTGCCAATTGTTTCTTTTGAAAAGAAAATTGCTAATTGTTTGGAAATATATACAATTACAAGTATCTTTTTTAAATAAGTTATCAACCTGTAACTAGAAATCTATCTAAAAACAGTAAAATAACTATATATATATACATATAAATATATATATATATATATATATATATATATATATATATATATATATATATATATATATATATATATATGTGTGCACCCTAATAGTATAAATTATAGCTACTACATCACTAAAATTGTAAAAAAGATACATCTAAAGTTGCTACCTAAAACACAAAGCAAAAAAATAGTGTAAAATTAAATTAATTACCTTGAATTATAGTTAACTACAAGACAAATATAAATTAGCTATATATATATATATATATATATATATATATATATATATATATATATATATTATATAAGAGAGAGAGAACCAAAAAATAAGACTCAGCTATAACAAAAAATCTAGCAATACTGTAGCGATATCAAATTATTTAATAAATTAGCTAAGCTAAGATGCAAATACTAGCAGCAGATTATCATCAAGGTCATGACAAATTTACATGCAATTCTAGAGGTTATCAATGCTTGCCAAATAGTACATTTGCAATTATACACAACTATTACAAAGATGCACATACATGGACTAAAGAAGACTTGCATTACATTATGAAATTAGGTGATGCTTTATATATAGATATGCATTTAATTAATAGCGAACAACTTAGGCATCCAGATGAGTTACCAAATTTTTTTGAACACAATACTACTATCTATTCACTTAAACTTAAAGAACCTTATTATGGAGACATATTACAACAATGTGACCCTTCGTTTCCAAATCTGAACAAAATATTAAAACCTGCACTTGATTACAACTCCGGTGTTATACTTTGCATGGAAATTTATGTTATTTCCATTTTTAAGAAAAATGATTCGTACTTTGTATTTGACTCACATAGTCGTGATAACACTGGAATGCCTCACCCAAATGGAACATGTATTACTATACAGTTCATATTTGAAAAACTTCTAGAGTACATCACAAATCTGGCACACTATCTAAAGAAACCAAACATGAATTGTGTACCGTATGAATTAACTCCAATACAAATAAGTACGATTAAAAAAGAATCACTTCAAAAAGCAATGGTGCTTCATGAAAAAAATAAGAATGCAGTAGCACCGAAAAATCTTTATGTGTATTCTACTAAAGCATGTGAAAAAATTTTCACACAAGCATTTGAAATGCGTATAGAAAGTGCCAAAAATTTCATTCAGAGATGTCAATCTAAAATAAAAACACTTTTTTGAATAAGGAACAGCCATTAGCATCTTTAGATAATACTCCTAGTACTAGTACATATTCCTGTGCAATTCTCACTACAACAGGGCCTAATAATCTATCTAAAAACAACAGCAAGAAGATCAGCACAACACAAAATACTAATACACCACAAGAGACTACTCCTACTGACACATATGCAAGTATACTTAAGAAAACACTAAAGGGCAACACAGAAAGACAACATATTAATAGCACACACATAAATGTACAACAGACAATACCAGCAAGTAATTTAAATACCAACACATATTCTAGTAATGTAATTAATAGCACACACATAAATGTACAACAGACAATATCCACAAGTAATTTACATACCAACACATATTCAAGTGATTACTATAATACATATAAACTTATTACTGGAAGTAATGACAGTTTACTTCATGATAATATACACAATAGCACATTGCACAACAAGCAAAGTAGCACAAATTATACCAATATAGATTCAAGTATTTTAACACAAACACCACAAGAAATTCCGTTTTTACATAAGACACATCCACAGGAAAAAAATACACATAGTGATAAAAGTATTCACTATACACATTCTCTGCAAAATAGTATATTTGCTATTCTAAAGAACTACTGTAAACCAGCATATATTTGGGATAGTGTAGACTTGCATTGTATTATGAATCTTGGAGATGCTTTGTACACAGAAATGCACTCTGTTGATGAACAAGATTGTATGCAACCTCTAAAGTTACCAAATTACATAGTTAGCAATGACATAATCTATTCTATAAAGCTCAAAAAATGCTTTAGCGAAGAACTAACAAAATCAGCACAAACTTTACATAGTAAATTTATATCAGCATTAACTTCTACAATTAATTCACAAACTGGTGTATTGATCTCTATAGGTAGATATATAATTTCAGTCTTCAAAACTATACATACATACTCTCTATTTGATTCACATAGCCAAAATGAAAATGCAATACAACATCCTAATGGAACATGTATTGCTATCCAAATTGACTCTATTAATCTTATTATAGAATACATCATAAAGTTAGGCAATAGAGAACAAATTACTAATTCTGAGAGTATTATTTTAGATTTAACTACAGTGAACATAAAAACAATTAGAAAAAAAGGATTACAGCAAACACAACGGAATCATAAACAAGGAAATGTAAAGTCTAGAAAAAGCATATATGTTCATACGACACATATATCTATAAATGCATTAGGGGAAATTCCTTCAAATAACTTACAAGTAGAAAATACAATAATAAACACACAAAACAGCAATAGTCAAGACAATAGACTGCATGTAACAGAACACAGTTATTTAGCTTCACACATAGCTCTTAACAATACTGAGATAATAAACACATTAACAGCTGATGTTGAATCACTAATTCAAACAACCAATATAGAAATTCTAGAAATAAACAGTAATAGGAAAAGAAAACGGACACAAAACATAGAAAATGAACCTAATCATAGAGATATAGCAGGTCAAACAACAAATGATATAATTAGGATATTTCAGGAAGAAATACGATATGGACCTGAGTACACTTGCACTATTTGCAATCAACTATGGCATAAGCAAAGGTTTCAAAAAACAAACAGTATTAGTAAGAGAGCTAAATTCATAGAATGTAACATTAGCAAATACAGAACAGATGAGATAAGCAGAACATGTTACACATATATATGTAAAGACAAAATACCTCCATGTTCAGTTTATAATGGGATGACATTTCCTGATATCCCAGCAGTCTTACACTTGCATAACTTAGAAGAAAGATTAGTATCACCAAGAATACCTTTTTTACAAATTAGAACATTACCACGTGGATTCCAAAAATCTCTACCAGGTGCAGTAGTAAATGTACCTGCAGACGTTATGACAACAGTAACTGTTTTACCAAGGCAAATTAATGATAACATGACAATTCCAATAAAATTAAAAAGAAAATTAAGTTATAAATCTTATACCCATTATGAAAATGTTAGACCAAACAAAGTAAAACGTGCAGCTTTATATTTAGCCACTACTAGCAGTTTGTTTCAAGAATATGGAATCACTATTAATAAAGATTGGGATTATACAACACAAGATATACATTCTTGTGATGAGACTTCAGATACAAGTAATACGTCAGATTCCTCAGACAACATTCCAGCAGGAAATTTAGATACTATGTTAGATAATGAAACTATTACTACATAAACAAATAATATTTTAAGTTTAGCACCTGCAGAATATAACACACCAAGAGGCTTGTATGAAGACAAAGATTCCGAATATTTGGCATTCCCAACTATATTTTGCGGAAAACGAAGGCCAACTAATAAAGAAAGGCATGTCCCAATACATTACAGCACAATCTGTCAATCAGAAGTAAGAAGTAATGATCTAAGAGTAGCAAAGTGTGTTACTAATCTTTTCTTTAAATTAAAAACATTACACATTAAACAATTACAGAGCAAAATATTTATATCTCTTAGGAAATACTTTATTAATGGAAACATTATAACTGCCAAAGACATAAAAGATAAATTAGATACAATTTTACAGTATAATGAAGGATACAAAATACTTAAAACAATCCGTAGTTCACCACCATATTGGGAGCAATGCAAGAAAGACCTCTTTGCTATGATTAGACAATTAGGATTACCAACATTTTTTTAAACTTTATCAGCTGCAGAAACGAAATGGTATCACTTAATTAACATATTATTACGTACAGAAAAAAGACCAGAATGCACAAAAGAAGAATTTAAAAATATGTCGTGGGAAACAAAATGCCAATTAATACAGCAAAATCCCATTACATGTGCAAGACATTTCGACTTCCAAGTTAGGTAATTATTTTATTCTATTTTATTGCATGAAAGTAATCCGATTGGCAAAATTATTGATTACTTTTATAGAGTGGAATTCCAACAACGGGGATCACCACATATACATACTATAATATGGATAGAAAATGCTCCACTATATGAAAGTTCTGATAGAAATGAAGTCACTACTTTCATAAATAAGTATGTTACATGTGCAAAGACACAAGAACCTGATATAGAATCTTTACTACCTCTACAAAGACACGGCCATACAAAAAACTGCCGTATCAAACATAAAAGAACATGCAAATATCATTATCCCAGATATCCAATGCCTGAAACTTTTATACTAGAACCAATAGAGCTAGACAAAACAAATAACGAGCTCTTACAGCAAACTTGAACTAATACATCTAACTATAAACAGCCAAGAATTTTCAAATTATACTTTTGAACAGATTTTACATTCAATGAACATAGATCTAAAACAATATACTTTATGTATACAATCTATTATAGAAAAAAATACTATTTTCTTGAAAAGGACACCAGCTGAATGCTTTATAAATAACTACAATCCTACTATTTTGAAAGCATGGCAAGCAAACATAGATATACAATACATCTTAGATGCATATGCATGTGCTGTGTATATTGTTTCATACATTAGTAAATCACAGCGAGGAATGAGCAAATTAATTGCCCAAGCTGCTAAAGAAGTACATGCCAATCCAAGTATTAAAGAACAACTTAAGCATATAGGTAACAAATTCTTAAACTGTACAGAAATAAGTGCCCAAGAAGCAGCATATCTAATACTACAAATTCCTTTACGGAAAAGTTCAAGATCTTTTGTATTTATCAATACAAGTCCTAATGAAAAGCGTACATACTTATTAAAAGACATCGAAACTATCAATTCTTTACCAGATGAGTCTTGTAAAATACAATATGATAATATTATAGTGAGGTACAGCAAACGCCCTGTAAAATTAGAAACATGTACATTAGCTGACTATGCATCTATGTATAATGAAAAGAAGAAATGTAAAGGAAAACAAGAAACAGGCCATGACAATTTCCTTATTGAAAATAACTTTCATAGCTCAGATGACGAAGAACTTGAGATAAATTTAGTACACGAAACAAACTACATAAAAAGAAAAAAAGCAAGAGTAATTCGCTATTGCAGATTTAACATCAAAAATGACTCCGAAAATTACTATAGAGAATTGCTCATGCTTTTTTACCCATGGCGAAATGAACATAATATAATTAATAACAAGGAAACGTATTATGAACGCTATCTAGAACTTAAAGATGCAGTCGATTCTAGCCATAATAAATATAATAAACATAATAAACAACTAACAACTAATAGCAATGAAACTAGTATATTAGATACATTGCTACCACCAATAGATACCGAAGAAGATAACACCATATTCCATGAAGTGCAAAATAATGAAAAGCCATTGTATGACCTATCATTTGATTTAGGGATTAGAAGTACAAGTAGAGAAGAAGCACTAAGCAATAACATAATGCCAAAAGAACAATATGACAGTATAATGCAAAATCTAACAGCAGAACAACTTAACTTTATATATCATCATTTGCATTGGGTTAAAACAAAAGAAACGCCATGCTACACATTTTGTACAGGTGGTGCAGGAGTAGGCAAAAGTTTCCTTATTACAGCACTTTACCAAACATTAGTACGTTATTACAATACAAAAGCAGGAGAAAACCCAGATAACATATATGTATTGCTTACAGCTCCAACTGGCAAAGCAGCACATAACATTCAAGGCAAAACACTACATAGTACTTTTAAAATACCTATTTCACAAACACTAACTCATAGACAGCTAACTCATGAGAATAGAAGCACACTACAAGGTCAGCTAATGCATCTTAAATTGCTAATAATTGATGAAATATCAATGGTAGGGGCTAATGTATTCAACTTTATACATAATAGATTGCAAGAGATAAAAATGTCTGATCTCCCTTTTGGCGGAATATCTATTTTAGCAATTGGAGACTTTTACCAATTGAAGCCAGTTTTTGACCCATACGTATTTGACAACCCAAAACATTCATATAGGCCAGTAAGTACTAATTTATGGCAGACACATTTCAAGTTATTTGAGTTGACTAAAATAATGAGACAACAAAATGACTTGCCATTTGCTGAACTACTAAACAGATTAAGAGAAGGGAAACAAACAAATGAAGATATTATACAGATAAAAACACGAGAAATAGAGCCACCTGAAAACATTAGCAAAACGATTCCTTACATTATGGGAACTAACAATGAAGTGAATAGCATAAATAATGCAGTTTTATTAGAACATATAACCCATTACCCAGTTTACACAGCTACAGCAATAGATACAGTTGCAGCAGACTTAAGTGAAGCAGTAAAAAAAAAAATACTCCAACAGTTGCCCACAGATCCTACTAAAACAATGAGCCTGCCATCAATATTACATATTGCATTACAATTAAGATATGATTTAACTAACAATATAAATGTCAATGATGGTTTAACAAATGGTGCAACAGGTATAGTAGAACTTGTAGAAACTATCAATAACAGCCCAAATGTAATTTGGATTAATTTTGATAAAGAAACAGTAGGCAAATTAACAAGACAAGAAAACAAACACATATATCACAGTAATATTTTGCCTCATTGGACACCCATTCATGCTATTACACGGCATTTCCAATATACACAGAAATTTATAACAATTATACGCAAACAATTCCCATTGCGACAATCATCTGCAAGAACTATACATAGAACACAAGGAGAAACAATTGAGCCCATTTACATTCACTTTAACAACAGTAAAGTACATCATATGCATTATGTAGCTTTAAGCAGAGCTAAATCTTTAGCCAACATATACATTAGAAACTTTCAGCAAGACAAAATAGCTGTACATCCAAAAGTGCATGAAGAAATGACACGTTTAAGAACACACATGCAATTACAAATATCAGTACCACAATTAGATAGCTATAAACAACAGTGTAATATAATTGTCCATAACATACGGTCCTTGCAAAGAAATTACACTGCTATTAAATCAGACAAAAATATCATGAACAGTGATATTATATGCCTCACTGAAATAAACACAACTAGAAAAGCAGATAAGAATACGTTCTTAATAGAACAATATCACCTAGTATTATTTGATAAATTTCACAACCAGCACACAAAGCATGGTATTGCCATTTATTACAAAAAAAACATGCATTTATCGCCAATATATGAAACACAACACGAAATTTACTTTTTATTTTTCACTCAGCATCTTAATGATTCTGAATACTTATTTATTATACTGTACAAACCACCACATGTACTTTTGCAGACATTATTACAAGTTTTAAGTAGCATAATTAACTTGTATCCAAATTCAAAATATGTCATCATGGGAGACTTCAATATAGATTTAACACAAATGTCACCAAACAGAACTTTGCTATTAGAATATATGCTGCAGCAATTTCAATGCCAGCAAAAAATACAACAATACACAACAGACTACAATTCAACACTAGATCACATCTATACTAATGACAACATCATGCACTACGGTACATTAGAATCATATTATAGTGATCACAAAGCATTATGGGTGGCAGTTTAAAATGCAACCACTTCATTAACATGCTATTTTATTACAGGTAATAGCAAAAGGGGAAAAATGTATGTTCAGAATGTGTACTAACATTTACTCTCGTTTCAGATGATTTCCATACAAGACCTCAAAAAATTGAAACATGAAGACAACAAACCGTACCAAAAAACAATCCGAGCCAACGTTATAAAATGTTCGACAAAAACAAACTATACAAATGCTAAACAAGAGAACAAAGTCATGTATCATCTAGCTCTAGCTGATGAAAGTAGTTGCATTAAAGCAACGTGCTACAATGAGCCATTTTACCAGCAAACTAAAGAAGGACAAGCTATTATGATTCGAAATTTCTTATCCAAAAACAATGTGATTATCATCACGAAACAAACGAAACTATCACGCATGATCCCCTTAACTATACCTCAAGAAATTATACAAGAGGCAGAATATATCCTACAACCCCCTGCTCCACCAATATCACCTATAAAAACAGTTAAAGCAGCTTCACTACGCTCATTAATGAGCATTTCTGGGACAATTGCAGAGGTAAGCTTATAAAAATAAAGAAAATTATCACACACACCCTTTAACACACTTTTACACACACACTATATACCACACACTCTCACACATACTCTTGCACACAATACTTACCGCACAATCTTTCAAACAAAACATTGTTTCACACACACACAGTTCCAAAACAACACTCTATTACATACGATTTCATACACACACTATTACACATACACCCTTCTTACACACTACGTTCTACAACACAGTCTTTAACTAGAACAATATTAAACACACACACTCTTTATCACTACCACACTATTGCACCCACACAAGATACAACACCCTTTACAAAACACTTACACAATCTTTAACAAATACTATTACAAAAAATCATGCACACAAACACTTTCACAACAACACTCTTACACATCAACACTTACACGCAAAAACTATTACACACCAACACACTATCACAACAACTATTCACAAACACACTTTACACAACTATTTACTATCTACATCACTTCACAGCCATACTCTTTCACAAACACACTAATACAAACACACACTTTCACAACAACACTATTTATCAAAACACTCTTCTACAAACGCACTCTTTCACAAACGCACTCTTTCAAACACAATCTTTGACAGGCACACTCTTTGACAGGCACACTCTTTGACAGGCACACTCTTTGACAGGCACACTCTTTGACAGGCGCACTCTTTGACAGGCGCACTCTTTGACAGACGCTCTCTTTGACAGACGCTCTCTTTGACAGACGCTCTCTTTGACAGACGCTCTCTTTGCAGACTCTCTCTCTTTGACAGACTCTCTCTCTTTGACAGACTCTCTCTCTTTGACAGACTCTCTCTCTTTGACAGACTCTCTCTCTTTGACAGACTCTCTCTTTGACAGACTCTCTCTCTTTGACAGACTCTCTCTCTTTGACAGACTCTCTTTGACAGACTCTCATAAAAAAACACTTTCGTACACACTCTTTCGCACACTCTTTCGCACACTCACACACTTTCACACACACTCTTTAACACACACATTCTGCTACAACACGCTCACACCCACTCTTTAACACCCACACTCTTACACACCAACACTGTAACATAATAAACAAATTTCTATTACCAATTTTTTGTCTTACAGGAAGAAGAAACAAAAACAATTATTATTGCTGGCCAAGATACAAAACTTAAATCAATAACTGTGAAAGATACAACGGACTCAGTGAAAATAACTCTTTGGAGAGATGCCACAGACTTCCCGATAGAAATTGGATCCTACATAAAGATGACGCACCTGACAGTGCATGAATTTAACAGCAATAAAATGTTAAACACAACAAGAAATACACAATTTCAAGTAAGTACAAATTATTAAACTATTAATACCTTGCTCTACTACTCAATCTATACTATTTACTTTTTAAAACACTATCAAACTCTATATTCACTAATTACAATTCCCTCAAACTCTCTCTTCTAATACTCTCTATCTAAATCGGTTAAGCTATACTACATATTCTACTAATCACTACTATAAAACTCACTAATACTCTCCACTAATAAATCTACTACTCAATCTTTACTACTCTCTCTTTATTACTCACACCATAAAAAAACACATTATTACGGAAAAATAACATTCACTATTTCAAAATAACTTACTAATAATGCCCAACTATCACTTACAAATATGACTTTAATACTAACACTTAAGTACACAATTTTTTGTCGTTTTCAAATTCTCTTTATACTACTACGCCAATAACTTCAAGACTCCCAAAAATAATTGACAATGCACTAAAAAACTCATACACACTCTACTAATAACTCAAACTCAACTCACACTGCACTATTAACTATAATCACTATTTACAATACTATTCTAAAACACAAAACTAGTACCTACTACTCACTATTTATTAATACGTATTTTTACTAAAGTAG
Organism: Lissotriton vulgaris; assembly: GCF_964263255.1. Classification (NCBI taxonomy): domain Eukaryota; kingdom Metazoa; phylum Chordata; class Amphibia; order Caudata; family Salamandridae; genus Lissotriton; species Lissotriton vulgaris. The sequence goes on from NC_141695.1 coordinate 379,493,682, forward strand.
CTATAACATTACAAAACAGTCTCTAATCCTCTATTATACACACTATATTATACCTTTTCACTATCTTTACTCACATCTATCCTTTCTTAAACTATCTTCACTACTTATTAACATTATTTAAGCCTGCATATAACAAGAAATTTTTCCGTAGGTCAACACAAGAAAAAAACAAAAGGACTTCAAAAAAATGTAATTAACTAACTTCTTTTTCCTTCACAGAAAATACAACCACCACAAGAAGAAATAAATCTGACTATATATGGGCTAGAAACTGCAAATCAGGAACACTGTACACTAAATGTACATATTGATAACGCCGAAAATTTACAATCTGTGGAAATAAATAACACTATTCTAATGGACTTCTTCAATATACCAGCCGACATTGACGACATTCAAGAAGCTCTAATGCCTAACTTGCCAAAAAATGTTAATGTCATTTTTCAAAACGGATACATACTAAAAATACATGAGTTTTTAAAAAAGGACACAATACTTTACTGTAAATAGAAGTACAAAAAGAAGATATTCAAATTATGTTTCATTAAAAAGGCAAAAAAAACAGTATTTTAATTAAAGTTTAATTTGCTTTCATACAATAATACTAAATATATTTACTTAAATAAAATGTTTAAACCTTTTTATCTTGTCTTTGCATTATTATTTACAAAGTACATAAGATATGTTACTGGGCAAATTTACTTTAAAGAGACTACAACAAATGCAATCATTCTATGTTCTATAGCAAATTGATCAAAATACCTAACATATGTTACTGTGCAAAAAAATTTTTTACAGAAGCTATACCACATGCACTCATTCTGGGTTCTGTAGCAAAATTCATCTGTCTTATACCTTCAGAAAATATGGTAAAAAAAAAACATCCCACATTCATTAGAACTGCTACTCCTGTGAAAATACTTACAACAAGCTAAAGAATGTGAATTACATAAATGTAAATGTAAATCTACTTGAGCTTATATAGCGCACAGCTACCCACAAAGGGTTTCCCGGCGCTTGCTTAGGGAACCCGTCCTGGTATTCCCCTGTGAGATAACCCCGGCAGGGTATCCACAAGGTGAAAGCCAGGCATCCCGCCGCGAGGGGCCGTTGTCCATATCTATTTACAAAGTGCATAACATATGTTACTCTGCAAACATTTTTTTAAGCTATAACAAATGCACTCATTGTATATCCTATAGAAAGTTCTTCTGTCTTCTAACTTCTGAGTAAATAGTAAAAAAAAGAACAAATCACAAGTTCATTGGAACTCCTAAAAAATATATTGTCTCACATTAGATTTGTAATATGGGCAATTAAAGTCAACAATAAGCATTGTGAGCTTCAAAAGAAAATAGTCAAAAAACAAGTTAATTCAAAAATACTTACAATTGCAAGTGTCTTTCAATATCATTTTTTTGGCAAATTAATAAATCTGTTCATTATAATAAAAAGTTGGAAAATAACTCTCCAAAGCTGTATAAACTCTGAGGGCCTCATGTACAATACCAACTGTGTTGAGCTTGCAGTGTATACTTGCAGAGTGTAGGGCTTGCAGTCTGTAGAGCTCGCAATGTGTGTAAAACTCCACGTATGTGAGAAGCTCGCAGTGTGTGAGAGTACATCAGTGTGTGTGCCTCACAGTGTATGGAAAAAGCTTGCAGAGTGAAAAGAGCTCTGGGTGAGTATGTAAGGAGGTCTTCAAAATTTTTGATACCGAGACACACTTGCGAGACACACTTGTAAAAGACTTTTTACCATAAGGACACCTTCCAACAAAAGTTCATAGAAAATGGTACTCCTCAACTTTGGACAACAATAAATGCGCCTATTAGACCTCATCACATCCAAACATCATTTATTCACTCAAACTTTCACACATCCATCCATTCTTTCATCCTTCCATCCATCTATTCTTCATCCACCTTTTTTTTCCAGCCATACATCCATCCTTTACACATCCACCCTTCTATCCATGCACCTATCATACAGGCACCCACATTTTCACACATCCATCCATAATTCAGCCATGCAACTTTTTATCTATCCATCTACAATTTCATTCTCCTAACTATACATCCATCCACCCACACTTTAATCTTTCCATCCATACATCTATCCTTTACCCTTCCACCCTTCTATCCATCCACCCATCATTCGTTCTCCCACCTTTTCAGACATCCATCCATCATTCATCCATGCAACATTATCTCCATCCATACATCCATCTAACATTTCATTCTCCCAACTATACATCCATCCACACACCCTTTCATCATCCATCATTCATCCACTTACCTTTTCACACATCCATCCATGCAACTTTTTATTTAGCCTTTCATCCTCCCATCCCTACATCCTTCATCCATCCACCCTATCATCTATACATCCATACGCCCACCCTTTCATCCATCCACCCATCATTCATCCCATCCACCCATCATTCATCCCACCACCTTTTCACACATACATACATCATTCATCCATGCAATTTTTTATCCATTCATACATCCAGCCATGTTTTCTTCCATCCGTCCTTCATCCGTCCACCCTTTTATCCTTCCATGCATCCTTTCATCCACACTTTTATTCATCCATCCTTCATCCATCCACACTTGCATCTTTCCATCCATACATTCATCCTTTTCTCATCCACCCTTCGATCCATACACCCATCATACAGCCACCTACATTTTCACACATCCATCCATCATTCATGCAAAATTTTTATTAATACATCCATCTACCATTTCATTCTACTAACAATACATCCATCCACACTTTCAGCTTTCCATCCATACATCCATCTTTACACATCCACCCTTCTATCCATTCACTCATCATTCGTCCAACCACCTTTTCAACGATCCATCAATCATTCATCCATGCAACATTTTCTACATCCATCTTAAAATTTCATTCCCCAATCTATACACACATCAACGCATCCATCCAGCCACACATTATTTATCCACCTACCTTTTCACACATACATCATACATCCATGCAACATTTTAACTATCCATCCTTTCATTCTTCCATCCATCCATCCATCCTACATCCTTCATCCATCCAACGTTTCATCTATACATCAATCCACACACACTTTTATCCATCCACCCATCATTCATCACACCACCTTTTCACACATCCATACATCATTCATCCATGCAACATTTTATACATCCATACATCCACCTTTTCTTCCATCCGTCCTTCTTCCGTCCACCCTTTCATCCTTCCACGCATCCTTTCATCCATTCACACTTTCAACAATCCATCCTGCATCCATCCACCCTTTCATCCTTCCATCCATACATCCATCCTTTACACATCCACACACCTTTTCACACATCCATCATTCATCCATGCAACATTTTATACATCAATCTTCAGATTCTTCAGAAGTTATGGGGTTTTTCAAACTAGTAAAGTCACTGTGCAATATTGTGCCTATGCATGGTTCTGTGTCATCCTCAAGTGCCTTATTGATGTTTTACAACAATACATGCAATCGCATTCTAAGACCTTGACCTCATTGTATATGTTGTTTAAAGAAGTTTCTAAGCAGCTGCCTGCATCCATCTAAGAGTGGCTTGTACAAGATATATTTTCATAAGTTGAAAAAAAGGACACAATACTTTACTGTAAATGGAAGTAAAAAGAGAAAATATTCAAATTAGGTTTCATAAAAAAATGCAAAAAACAGTATTTTCATTAAAGTTTAATTTGCTTTCATACAATAATAGTAAATATATTTACCTAAATAAAATTTTGAAACCTTATTATCTTGTCTTTGCATTATTATTTACAAACTACATAAAATATGTTACTGTGCAAATTTAGTTTAAAGAAACTACAACAAATGCACTCATTCTATGTTCTATAGCAAATTGAGCAAAATGCCTAAAATGTTACTGTGCACAATTTTTTTTTTAAAGAAGCTAGACCACATGCACTCATTCTATGTTCTGTAGCAAATTCATCTGTCTTATACCTTGTGAAAGAATGGTAAAATAAAAACATATCCCACGTTCATTAGAACTCCTACTCCCGTGATAATGCTCATACGCCCACACTTTCATCCATCCACCCATCATTCATCCCACCACCTTTTCATACATCATTCATCCATGCAATGTTTTATCCATCCATACATCCAGCCACATTTTATTCCATCCGTCCACCCTTTTATCCTTCCATGCATCCTTTCATCCACACTTTCATTCATCCATCCTTCATCCATCCACACTTGCATCTTTCCATCCATACTTTACTCACCCACACTTCGATCCATCCACCCATCATACAGCCACCTACATTTTCACACATCCATTCATCATTCATGCAACATTTTTATTAATACATCCATCTAACATTTCATTCTACTAACAATACATTCACCCACACTTTCAGCTTTCCATCCATACATCCATCCTTTACACATCCACCCTTCTATCCATCCACTCATCATTCGTCCACCCACCTTTTCAACAATCCATCAATCATTCATCCATGCAACATTTTCTACATCCATCTTAAAATTTCAGTCTCCAATCTATACACACATCAACGCATCCATCCAGCAACACATCATTTATCCACCTACATTTTCACACATACATCATACATCCATGCAACATTTTAACTATCCATACTTTCATTCTACCATCCATCCTTCATCCATCCAACGTTTCATCTATACATCCATCCACCCACACTTTCATCCACCCACCCATCATTCATCACAACACATTTTCACACATCCATACATCATTCATCCATGCAACATTTTATCCATCCATACATCCACCTTTTCTTACATCCGTCCTTCTTCCGTACACCCTTTTATCCTTCCATGCATCCTTTCATCCACACTTTTATTCATCCATCCTTCATCCATCCACACTTGCATCTTTCCATACATCCATCCTTTACTCATCCACCCTTCGATCCATACACCCATCATACAGCCACCTACATTTCCACACATCCATCCATCATTCATGCAACATTTTTATTAATACATCCATCTACCATTTCATTCTACTAACAATACATCCATCCACACTTTCAGCTTTCCATCCATACATCTATCATTTACACATCCACCCTTCTATCCATTCACTCATCATTCGTCCAACAACTTTTTCAACGATCCATCAATCATTCATCCATGCAACATTTTCTACATCCATCTTAAAATTTCATTCCCCAATCTATACACACATCAACGCATCCATCCAGCCACACATTATTTATCCACCTAGCTTTTCACACATACATCATACATCCATGCAACCTTTTAACTATCCATCCTTTCATTCTTCCATCCATCCATCCTTCATACATCCTTCATCCATCCAACGTTTCATCTATACATCAATTCACCCACACTTTCATCCATCCACCCATCATTCATCACACCACCTTTTCACACATCCATACATCATTCATCCATGCAACATTTTATACATCCATACATCCACCTTTTCTTTCATCCGTCCTTCCGTCCACCCTTTCATCCTTCCACGCATCCTTTCATCCATTCACACTTTCAACAATCCATCCTGCATCCATCCACCCTTTCATCCTTCCATCCATACATCCATCCTTTACACATCCACACACCTTTTCACACATCCATCATTTATCCATGCAACATTTTATACATCAATCTTCATATTCTTCAGAACTTATAGGGTTTTTCAAACTAGTAAAGTCACTGTGCAATATTGTGCCTATGCATGGTTCTGTGTGTCATCCTCAAGTGCCTTATTGATGTTTTACAACAATACATGCAATCGCATTCTAAGACCTTGACCTCATTGTATATGTTGTTTAAAGAAGTTTCTAAGCAGCTGCCTGCATCCATCTAAGAGTGGCTTGTACAAGATATATTTTCATAAGTTGAAAAAAAGGACACAATACTTTACTGTAAATGGAAGTAAAAAAAAATATTCAAATTACGTTTCATAAAAAATGCAAAAGTATTTTCAGTAAAGTTTAATTTGCTTTCATACAATAATAATAAATATATTTACTTAAATAAAAATTTTAAACCTTCTTATCTTGTCTTTGCATTATTATTTACAAACTACATAAAATATGTTACTGTGCAAATTTAGTTTAAAAAAATACAACAAATGCACTCATTCTATGTTCTATAGCAAATTGAGCAAAATGCCTAAAATATGTTACTGTGCAATACTTTTTTTTTTAAAGAAGCTATACCACATGCACTCATTCAATGTTCTGTAGCAAATTCATCTGTCTTATACCTTCAGAAACAATGGTAAAAAAATATCCCACGTTCATTAGAAGTGCTACTCCAGTGATAATACTCACAACAAGATAAAAAATGTCAATAAGATACATCATTCATCCTACCACATTTTCACACATCCATACATCATTTATCTATGCAACATTTTATCCATCCATACATCCACGTTTTCTTCCATTCGTCCTTCTTCCATCCACACTTTCATCCTTCCACGCATCCTTTCATCTATTCATCCACACTTTCAACAATCCATCGTGCATCCCTCCACCCTTTCATCCTTCCATCCATACATCCATCCTTTCAACATCCACATTTCGATCCATCCAACAATCAATCATCCACCCACATTTTCACACATCCATTCATCCATGCAACTTTTAATACATCAATCTTCATATTCTTCAGAAGTTATAGGGTTAATTAAACTAATAAAGTCACTGTGCAATATTGTGCCTATGCATGGTTCTGTGTCATCCACATGTGCCTTATTAATGTTTTACAACAGTACATGCACTCACATTCTAAGACCTTGACCTTGTTGTGTATGGTGTTTCAAAAACTTTCTAAGCAGCTGCCTGCGTCCATCTGAGAGTGGCTTCAATAAGATATATTGTACACCATTGTATAGTTAGAAAGGAATATATTCTTTATAATAAACAGTTGCAAACAACTCTCTCCAAAGCTTTATAAAACTCTAAGGGCTTACTATACATTGCCAAACAAGGGGAGGGCTCTCTGTGGGTGAGCGGGGTGGCTCTGTGTGTGGAGGGGGCTTTGTAGGAGGTGACTCGCAGTGTATAGAGGAGGCTCACAGTCTGTGGAGGGAGCTCGCAGTGTGTGTGGGGGGGCTCGCAGTGTGGTGGTGCTCGCAGTGTGTGTGGGAGGGGCGCAGTGTGGGTGTGTGTTGGGGGCTCTCTGTAGGTGTTTGTGGGTGTCATTTGCAAAAGATAAAGCTAGTGGCATTGCAAATAACAATGCCATTTATTTATGTTAAAAAGAAAATGGTCAAGAGCTTTGCCAACAGCTCAAACTTTAACAAAGGCAAAACCATTGCATTGTAAATGCTTGTTTGGCCATCTTGGCTGCTTTTGTTGATACTACCGCTGAAGATCTTCCTTTATTTTTCTGGCCTCTCTGTTTCTTATTTAGGAGTTTACCTCTGCCACCTGCTTCTATCCCGCAATGCTCACCTTCCAGGTCTGCCAACCCTTGTTCCTGCTCTGATAGAATTTCTATTGGGAGATCAGTGATAGAAAGAATGCCTTATGGTACAGAACCTTTGTTTGAGCCCTTATTCAAGCACTTGCTTCTTAAATCATGCACTAATTCTTTAGATCCGGCAGTGCTAGTCTCATGTAACTTAGTGCCTGGGTCCGTGCGGGCGTGGAGAAATGATGGCAATATTACAGCTTGGGGTAACTTATCTTGACAGGGCTCCTCTAAGGTAGTAATTGAAACAGAACCCCCTCTGCGCCTTCCCCTATCCTCTTTCTTAGTGGAATTCAAACAAATGGCACAATAGTCAATTGCCTCTATGCTGCGTTTCTCCACTTTACAACCCTTTCAAAGTTTAAGAGAGAGGCTTTTTTCAGGTCTAGGTCTCCCTTACTAACCCCCTTCTGTATGCATGCGGTACACTTACCCTCCCTATATATGTCCGGTATCGCTGTCCGCTGTAAAGGGAGAAGGTGAGGGCGAGGGAAAGGGGGAGGTGAAGGTGAAAGGAGGATTCGATCACAAGAAGGCCCACCAAAGCTAACCCTCTGGACAACTTGCCGCTGATTCTGAAATTCTGCAGCAGCCACTCCCCAGAAACTTATTGATCTGACCACTGCTCTCCCCTCTCCTTTCTGCACAGCCACAAGCTGCTGCTCCCAATCCAGGCAGTCTAGTGATCTACCCCGCCTTACGCCACACCTCGCACTGGGCACCACTTCTGCCACCGTTGATCCTCTGATTGCAGCCACAATACTGCCACAATACCGCCTTTTGTTCAAACTGAAGAGCGCTCTCTTCCCCCTGCCAGCCTTACTGCTGTTCCAGGTCAGTTTTGATTCCTTGGGGAAATGCGACGGAACAAGCAACGAAGCCTCCTCCTAACCCCCATTAGCCGTCAGCCTCTGCCTCTGCCACTCACACCAGCCTTGCCGCCGCAAACTCCATCTCCAAGCTCCTTCAGCTACCACAGTCACAGGAGAAAAGCTGCGGAGCCAACGGATCGTATCGACTCCTCGGCGCCTCGGAGGTCTGTACGCTTAAAAATCCATTTCTTTATATTTATTCCTTTGTTAGAGTACACCACGCCGCATCAACAGGAGAATACGGGCTCCGCCTAGGAGCCGGGAACCACCTCCGCATTCCACAACACGCCACCTCAATCGCAGAGCTCGTGACCTAGGCTCTCAGCCAGCCGCCATGTTCTCCCCTCTCCCAGTCCATTAGAAGTTCATTGCTTATCTCCATTGATTGATATGTTTCATTGTTTTGTACTTGTGTTGTTACAATACTTATTTCTTGCTCCATTTTTTCCATGCCATACATTTCTATTTGGATTGTTTCTGGTGGTGGTTCTGTTACCGTGAATAGATGGCAAAGTAAATATTAGGTTTGTTGCTACACCAATAGTTTTTTTGCTTGAGTTAGTTTGCTAGAGAGAGTTAGTTAGTGAGAGAGAGAGAGAGAGTTGAGAGAGAGAGAGTCAGTAATTGTGAATGAGAGAGTTATTTAGTTAGTGAGAGAGAGTGATCGAGTTTGCAAGTTAGTTAGTGAGAGAGAGAGTTAGATATTTAGTTAGTTAGTGAGAGAGTTAGTTATTTAGTCAGTGAGAGAGAGAGTGAAAAAGTGAGTTAGGTATAGAGTTAGTGAGAGAGTAAGGCAGTTAGTTATTTAGTGATAGAGTTAATTAGTTATAGTGAGTGAGAGAGTGAGAGTTAGTTAGTGTGAGATTGTTTGTTTGTTTTAGAGTTAGTAAGTTAGTGAGAGAGTGAGTTAGTTAGTGAGTGAGAGAGTGAGAGAGTTAGTTAGAGAATTAGTGAGTTATTGAGAGAGAGAGTGAGTTAGTTAGTGAGAGCGATATCGAGATAGTGAGCTAGTCAGTCGATTAGTGAGAAAGAGAGTGAGTTAGTCAGTGAGAGAGAGAGTGGGTGAGTTATTAAGTTAGTGAGTGAGAGATTTTGTTAATTTGTTAGGTAGTTAGTGAGAGAGTGAGTGTGTGTGTGAGAGAGTTAGTGAGAGTGAGAGTTAGTCTGTGATAGAGTTAGTAAGTTAGTGAGAGTGTTAGTTAGTGAGAGATAGTTAGTGAGATAGTGAGAGATAATGTGAGTTAGTTAGTCAGTGAGAGCGATATTGAGCGAGTGAGTTAGTTATTAAATTAGTTAGAGAGTGAGAGAATTAGTGAGAGAGTCATTGAGTTAGTTATTGAGTGAGAGTGAGAGAGTTAGTGAGTGATAGAGAGACAGTTACTTAGTGAGAGAGAGGGAGTTAGAGTTAGTTATTGAGAGAGAGAGTTAGATCATTAGTTAGTGATAGAGATACTTAGAGATTTAGGGCCAGATGTAGGAGTCCTAATACCGGTCGGAAACGGCCGATTTCGGCCGTTTCCGACCGGTATTAGGGTTTTCAGATGTAGGGGGCTGAAAATTACAGAATCGGGATATTTACCGATTCGGTAAAATTACCGATTCGGTAAATTACCGAATCGGTAAATATACCGATTCTGTAATTACAAATGTAGGTGGCACAGTTTACAGTGCCACAGGCCCTTAAGAGTCGGTATTTTACCACACAATCCTATTGTGTGGTAAGATACCGAATTCAGGTGTGCATGCACATCTGTGCATGCACACCTGTGCAATGTGACACACAGACATGCCCTTAGGACATGTATGTGTGCCACATTGCACACACGCCTGTATTTGGGGTGCTAGAGGGTGTCAAATTGACACCCCCTGCACCCTTGCTGAAATCGGTATTTACCGAATCGGTAAATACCGATTCAGTAATGCCCATTGATTCCTATGGGCTACAATGCCCATAGGAATCAATGGGCATTACCGAATCGGTATTTACAGAATCGGTAAATACCGAATCTTAACGATTCGGTATTTACCAATTCTGTAATACCTATACCCCCCCCCCCCTCTATTTTACCACTTCCTAAATACCGAATCGGTAAAATCGGTATTTAAGAAGTGGTAAAATAAAATTACCTACATCTAGGCCTTAGTTAGTAAGAGCGAGAGTTAGACAGACATTCAGTGATTGAGGTAGCAATACACCATTTTATGGGGGATTTGTAACACTTTCAGTTTTTTTACTTACTTGAATTTGGCTGTGTCTTGTCGTATTTAATATTCCATTGAATTGATGTACTGTGACGTGTTATTTCACATATTCTCCCATTTTGACGGGAAATTCCGTTGCTTCTCGTCATAATGTAATTTTCACAAAATCAGTCGCATCTTTTATTGTTATTGATTTTAGGCTTGTTTATTTGTCCGCTGATTAATCCTATTTTTATTTCTTCATCCTAAAACAAAACAATTAGAATAGTTATTTTCTTTTTTGTTGATGTTAGTTGATAGTGTATTATGAGTAGATTATGTAGAGAAATATTGTTAGAAAAAATGCAGGTATAGATAGAGAGTAATTGTTGAGCAATAGTGATAGAGCTAGAAAATAGAGAGAGAAAGGTATAGAAAGAGGTAGATAGAGAGTCAGTGTGAGAGTGAGGTACAGTGAGAGAGGTAGAGGTATAAAGAGGTTTAGGTAGAGAGAGGTTGAGTTAGAGAGAGGGATATTGAGAAAGTTAGTATGAGATGAAGGTAGAGGAAGTGAGCTGGAGGTAAAGGTAGAGGCAGATTGATAAATGGTGAAGTGAGTTGGAGGCATAGGAAGAAGGAGATATAGGTAGGTATAGGGATGTTATGATAAGGATTTAGAGGGAAAGTGAGAGAGAGGACTATATAGAGTTATAGACAGAGTGTATTTAAAGATAGAGAGGCACAGAGAGAGGTAGAGAGAAAGAGAGCTAGCCCTAGAGAGAGTTAGATAGAGGTACTATAATAGAGAGTTATAGAGAGAGATAGAGGATGTGTGATGAAGACACAGGGATATAGAGATAGATGATGATGTTGAGATGTGTTAAAGGTTGAGGGAGTAATATTGACGTAGAGGAAGAGTGAGTTAGAGGTACAGTAAGTTAGAGGGAGGTAGAGCCTTACTTCTGCAATTGTCCCCCAAACAGTCATTAGCGTTTTTAGACTTGCTTCTTTAATTGCTTTTACTAGTGATGCTGGTGGTGCTGGTGGTTGCAATCTTTTTTCTGCTTCTTTCACCATGAAATCTGAGAGTGGCATTGCAGGAAATGTTGTGATTTTTGTTTGTTTTGTTATGATTATTGTATTGTTTTTGATAAGAAAGTTATGAATAAGTAGACCATTTCTTTCCTTTGTTTGACTGTAAAATTCTTCAAAGTAACAAGTTGCTTTGATGGTTCCAGTTGCATCAGCTAACGCCAAATGGTATAGAACTTTGTTGTCCTGTTTTGCATTTTTGTAGTATGTTTTTGGCAAACACTTTACAACAGTTATTCTGATTGGCTTTTGATAAGGTTTGTTGTCTTCTGTTGGCTTGTTAATAATCTCTTGAATAGTCAGCATATGAAATTATAGAAAAAATAATAATATTTTAAATTGATACCCATAAAGCTTTATGATCATTATAATAGCATTCTAATGTTCCATAGCATTGCAATGCTTCATTTGTGTATATGTGATCTAATAATGTTTGGTAGTTTGTTGTGTAACTGTCTATGATTTGTTTGCATTGTAATTGTATTTCCATAAATGTTAGAAGTTCTGCAGTTTATGTGCATTTTTTTTAATCTAGGTTAAAATCTCCCATAATGATATATTTATAATTTGGATAAAAGTTTGGTATTTTTTGGATTGTTCGCAATAGTGAATGTATTAATATATGTGGTGATTTGTACAATATTACAAGTAGGTAATCTGTATTATTAATATGTAATGTAAAATGTATAATGTCAACCCCTTGTTGTGTTTCATAAATAGGTAGAATAAAAAGCTCCCTTTTTTAGTAAATCATAATTCCATGGTTTGTATTTTGCTTATGGTATTTATCAAATATTATATGATGATATTGCTCTATGAAAAAGTCGTGTTGTGTTGCTTTTTTTGTAGTGTTTATTTCTGTTAAGCAAATAATGTCAGCTTTTTACAGGTTTTTATCTGATAACATTGATTAAAAATGTTTTTAAAGTGAGCGTATATTTTGTTTGATAATATTAAAATGTGTACTGTATGTTCCTATTTGTGGTACAGATATTTCTAGTAACATATGTGCTCTTAATCTTTTCTCATTTACTTTGGGATGTACTATCATTTTTTCTTCATTAAAGTTTTGAATATATTTGTTTGATATAGATTTTGCTCTGCTTAAAGCTACATAATGCAAGTGGTGCATTTTACTGTTATTAAAGTGTATATAAAGTGGTTCTATAGTTTCACCTTGTATCCTATGATTAGTTCTTGCAGATGCTTGCCGTAATGGAAATATTTTGTGTATAATTGTTATACATTTTTTAGTGAATTAAAAATGTCTTGCTATAGGATGTATGGGTGTCTATGTAGCTGAAATGTGTGAGTGATATGTGTTTATTTTGTTCTTGTGTTATTTTCCCAACAGTTTTATTATCAAATGCAACCCAAACAATAAATGGTGTATTACTAATGATTTCAACTAACTCTACTAAACCGGAAGCTCCATTAGTTAACCCATCATTAACATCAACATTACAAGTTAAATCATAGCGTAGCACATTTGCTGATTGTCTGTCTCGCCTTCCCATTGACAAACAAAATGAATTCAAAGAGGGGAAAACACATGTCTGAAGAAGTAACTCTGTGGTGGATTAAAGATAACTCTACAAATGGATGGCCTAGTAAATGCGGAAATCTATCTAAGGATCTTTTCGGACTGTGAGGTAAGAACTTTCCATAGATGGGTATAATGTTCTTAAATCAAACAAAATTATTCCACCTGAGAAATTGAGGAATTTTATCTGTCAGCTAGCTCATTAAGGCCACCTAGGTAGGAACCTCACTAAGAGTAAACTAAGATCAGGATAATGGTTCCTGTACATGCATACCATGATAGAAGTATTGGTAAAAATTGTCATGTATGTGGTCTTAGTGACAAGACTAAATGCATAAGAAGAGCCCCATTAGAACCTGTGGAAGTTCCAATAAAATCTTGGGACTAACTGGGTCTGGATATAATCGGTTCATAACAATGAAAGAAAAAAGGTCCAAGGATTCCAGAGCTATATCTGTTTTCACGAGGTTTTATGAAGGCAAAGGAAACATACTCAAAGCTCTAGACCTTTTGAGCTTTAGAATTATACAGTTTTGAAAAAGGAGAGAGTATCTATTCTGTTATTATATACGTATTACTTTGAAGCTGAATCCTGTTGTCATAAATTCAAGATGCCATTCAAATGATAGGGTTGCTTCAGTTTAGAAAAGACAATCTTTATTAGTGCAAATTCCAACATTGACAGCCGACACGTGTTTCGCCCTCTGTGGCGATTGGCTCCAGGGCTTTCTCAAGGCTATTCCAATTTCATTTGTACATTCTGTACATTTCTCTGATTTTCATCATTATGTACACCCGACATCAAAAGTTACTGGAGTTTTCAATCTCTCTCGTTCTCCTTCCCACTCAAAGCCTTGACTATTGGATGGTGATGGAATACCTGGAATCACTTGGAGTTGCAGGTTAGAATGTTAATGCACCCAGTCAGCTCGTGAGGCTTTTGGCAACATCTTTCAATACAATGAACTTACTAGTTACAATGGACAGTTCCAGTTTCATCATTCATACTCCTTTTCAATTGGATTCTTGAGAAATGCCTACCTCCAGACATTTTCAGGTAGCTTGGGAGGGAGACTTCAAATGTCTAATCTCAGTAAGGCATTTTACTTCTATTTCTATTTAGATGGGCTCGGTATGGTGGCACCCTTCACCCACCTGTAAAAACTTGCTTGCAAACTGAATGATGCATAGCCCAATTAGCAAGCGACACTTTCATGCGTGACAAGTCATAGGTTCCAGTACTCTGTACCACATGTTTAACACCAATAAATTTGGATTATTAATAGATTCGTCTGCAAATGCAGATAAACAAGGGAGGCAGGTAAACCGAGAGCAGGGGCGTAACAAACACCCCGCAGCCCCCAGTCTTCAGTAGGTGAAGGGGGCCCCCTCAGCTCATCGGTCCAGATTGGATCTGTGAGAGGCTCTGAAGCAGCTGCAGTGCCTGCAGCCTGCTCTGAGTCGCTCGCTTTGACCCAGGGCAGGACTGAAGAGAAACAATGTAACAAGGTACATTGTTTCTCTTCAGTCAGAGCGCGCCAGGCCCGTAAAAAGGATGGATGTGCAGGCCCCAGAGACAGCATTCCCCACAGGGCACAGCCTCAGAGACATGGGGGTGGGGCCCCAGAGAGAGCATTCCCCACAGTGCTCTGCTCCTCTGAAAGGAACAAGGACAAGGATGGGGGTGGGGGTGGGGGCCCCAGAGAAAGCATTCTCCAGGGCAATGCTCATATGAGAAGGGACGAGGCAGCAAAATAGTGCCCTCGGGTAAGCACTCTTGTTAGAACGCACACTACTTTGTGACAGAGAGTGGGAGCCAGTGGAGAGAGAGAGTGGAGAGATTGAGAGAGAGAGTAGAGAGAGAGAGTAGAGAGAGAGAGTGGAGAGAGTGGAGAGAGAGTGGAGAGAGAGTGGAGAGAGAGAGTGGAGAGATTGGAGAGAGAGTGGAGAGAGATTGGAGAGAGAGTGGAGAGAGAGTAGAGAGAGAGTGGAGAGAGAGAGGGAGTGGAGAGAGAGAGACAGTGGAGAGAGAGAGAGGAGAGACTGGAGAGAGAGAGTGGAGAGAGAGAGTAGAGAGAGAGAGTGGAGAGAGAGAGTGGAGAGATTGGAGAGAGAGAGTGGAGAGAGAGTGGAGAGAGAGTAGAGAGAGAGTGGAGAGAGAGAGGGAGTGGAGAGAGAGAGAGTGGAGAGAGACAGTGGAGAGAGAGAGAGAAGAGAGAGAGGAGAGAGTGCAGAGAGTGGAGAGAGTGGAGAGAGAGTTGAGAGAGAACAGAGCGAGAGAGAGTGGAGAGAGAATGGAGACAGTGGAGGGAGAGAGAGAGAGAGAGAGAGAGTGGAGAGAGAGTGGAGAAAGACAGTGCAGAGAAAGTGGAGAGAGAGAGACAGTGGAGAGAGAGAGAGAGTGGAGAGAGACAGTGGAGAGTGAGAGGAGAGAGTGGAGAGAGAGTAGCGAGAGAGCGGAGAGAGAGAGAGTGGAGAGAGAGAGTGGGGAGAGAATGGAGACAGTGGAGGGAGAGAGAGAGAGAGTGGAGAGAGAGTGGAGAAAGACAGTGCAGAGAGAGTGGAGAGTGAGTAGAGGGAGACAGTGGAGAGAGAGAGTAGAGAGAGAGAGACAGTGGAGAGAGAGTGGAGACAGAGTAGAGAAAGAGAGTGTAGGGAGACAGTGGAGAGAGAGAGTGGAGAGAGTGGGGAGATTGGAGAGAGAGTAAAGAGAGAGTGGAGAGAGAGCGTGGAGAGTGAGAGTTGAGAGAGAGGAGAGAGAGAGTGGAGAGAGAGTAAGGCGAGAGAGTTGAGAGAAAGTAGAGAGAGAGAGAGAGAGGAGTTGAGAGAGAGTGGAGAGATAAAGTGGAAAGAGAGAGAGAGGAGAGAGTGGAGAGAGAGTGGAGTGAGAGTAGAGAGAGAGAGTGGAGAGAGAGAGAGTGGAGAGAGAATGTAGAGAGACAGTGGAGAGAGAGAGTGGAGGAGAGAGAGTGGAGAGTGGAGAGAGAGAGTAGAGAGAGAGTGGAGAGAGAGACAGTGGAGAGAGAGTGGAGAGAGAGTAGAGAGAGAGTGAATAGAGGGAGACAGTGAAGAGAGAGTAGAGAGAGAGTGGAGAGAGAGAGGAGAGAGGGAGTGGAAAGAGAGTTGAGAGAGAAGGGAGAGAGAGAGGAGAGACCGTGGAGAGAGAGACAGTGGAGAGAGAGTAGGAAGAGAGAGTGGAGGGAAACAGTGGAGAGAGAGAGTGGAGAGAGAGAGTGGAAAGAGAGAGAGTGGAGAGAGAGGAGAGAGAGAGAGAGAGAATACAGTGGAGAGAGAGAGAGAGTGGAGGAGAGAGAGTGAAGAGTGGAGAGAGAGAGTAGAGAGAGAGTGGAGAGAGAGAGTAGAGAGAGAGAGAATAGAGGGAGACAGTGAAGAGAGAGTGGAGAGAGAGTGGCGAGCGAGTAGAGAGAGTGGAGGGAGACAGTGGAAAGCGAGTGGAGAGAGAGAGTGGAGAGAGAGTAGAGAGAGAGTAGAGAGAGAGTGAAGAGAGAGACAGTGGAGAGAGACAGTGGAGAGAGAGAGAGAGTGGAGAAAGTAGAGAGAGAGAGTGAAGAGAGTTGAGAGAGAGTGGAGAGACAGTGGAGAGAGAGAGTGGAGAGAGACAGTAGAGAGAGAGAGAGAGTGGAGAGAGACAGTGGAGAGAGAGTGGAAAGAGAGTAGAGAGAGAATGGAGAGAGAATGGAGAGAGTGCAGAGAGAGTGGAGAGAGAGAGAGTGGAGAGAGTGGAGATAGAGAGAGTGGAGAGAGATAGTGGAGAGAGAGAGAGTGGAGAGAGAGTAGAGAGAGAGTGGAGAGAGAGACAGTGGAGAGAGAGTAGAGAGAGAGAGTGGAGGGAGACAGTGGAGAGCGAATGGAGAGAGAGCGTGGAGAGAGAGTAGAGAGAGAGTGGAGAGAGGTAGTAGAGAGAGAGTGGAGAGAGACAGTGGAGATAGAGAGAGAGTGGAGGGAGAGTACAGAGAGAGAGAGTGGAGAGAGAGAGTGGAGAGAGAGGAGAGAGAGCCAGTGGAGAGAGAGTGGAGAGAGAGTAGAGCGAGAGAGTGGAGAGAGAGAGTGGAGAGAGTGGAGAGGTTGAAAGGAGAGTGGAGAGAGAGAGACAGTGGAGAGAGAGTGAGACAGTGGAGATCGAGTGGACAGAGTAGAGAGAGAGAGTGGAGAGAGAGTAGAGAGAAAGAGAGAGTGGAGAGAGAGTGGAGAGAGAGTAGAGAGACTGCCTGACTGAATCAGAGACTGAATACTGACTGACTGAGAGACTGACTGGCTGAGAGAGAGACTGACAGAGAGACGCAGATACTGACTAACTGAGAAAGAGAGACTTATTGACTGCGAGAGAGACTGACTGACTGAGAGAGACTGACTGACAGAGAGAGAGACTGACTGACTGAGGTAGAGAGAGAATGACTGACTGAGAGAGACTGACTGACTGACTGGGAGAGAGAGACTGACTGACTGCGAGAGAGAGAGAGACTAAGAGAGAGAGACTGAGAGACTGACTGACAGAGAGAGACTGACAGAGAGAGACTGACTAACAGAGAGACTGAGAGACTGACAGAGAGAGTGAGACTGACAGGGAAAGAGAGACTGACCGACAGGGAGAGAGAGAGATTGACTGACAGAGAGAGACTGACCTGACTGAGAGAGAGAGAGAGACTGACTGACAGAGCGAGACTGACTGACAGAGAGAGACTGACTGACAGAGAGACTAACTGACAGAGAGAGAGTCACTGACTGAGAGAGAGGGAGAGAGACTGACTGAGAGAGACTGGCTGACTGTGAGAGAGAGAGAATGACTGAGAGAAACTGACAAAGGGAGGAAGAGAGAGAGAGCCTGTCTGGAAGACTGACTGACTGAGAGAGACTGACTGAGATAGAGAGAGACTGAGACACTAACAGAGAGAGAGAGACTGACCGACAGAGAGCGAGACTGACTGACTGAGAGAGAGAGACTAAGAGAGAGAGAGAGAAAGACTGACAGAGAGAGTGGAGAGGGAGTAGAGAGAGAGAGAGAGAGTGGGGAGAGAGAGAGAGGAGAGAGAGGCAGTGGAGAGAAAGTGGAGAGACAGTAGAGAGAGAGTGGTGAGAGAATGGAGAGAGCGAGAGAGAGAGTAGAGAGAGACAGTGGAGAGAAAGAGAGAGAGAGGACAGAGAGTGGAGAGAGAGAGAGAGAGAGAGAGGACAGAGAGTAGAGAGCGAGTGGAGGGAGACAGTGGGGAGAGAGTGGAGAGAGTGAGACAGTGGAGATAGAGTGGACAGATTTGAGAGAGAGAATGGAGAGAGAGAGAGAGAGAGAGAGAGGAGAGAGAGTAGAGACTGACTGACTCAGAGACTGAATACTGACTGACCGAGAGACTAAGTGGCTGAGAGACTGGCTGAGAGAGAAACTGGCTGACTGAGAGAGAGACTGACTGACAGAGAGAGAGACTGACTGACAGAGAGAGAGATTGACTGATTGAGAGAGAGAGAGAGACTGATTGAGAGAGAGTAGAGAGAGAGAGCGAGAGAGAGAGAGAGTGCAGAGAGAGAGTGGAGAGAGAAGCAGTGGAGAGAAAGTGGAGAGAGGGTAGAGATAGAGTAGCGAGAGAATGGAGGGAGAGAGAGTGGAGAGAGAGACAGTGGAGAGAGAGTGGAGAGAGAGAGAGAGTGGACAGAGAGTGGATAGAGAGAAGAGAGAGAGTAGAGGGAGACAGTGGGGAGAGAGAGTGGAGACAGTGGAGAGAGAGTGGAGAGAGTGGAGAGAGAGTGGAGAGAGAGAGTGGAGAGAGAGTGGAGAGAGAGAGTGGAGAGAGTGGAGAGAGGGTGGAGAGAGAGTGGAGAGAGAGTGAGAGAGTGGAAAGAGAGTAGACTGACTAAGAGAGAGACTAACAGAGAAAGAGACTGGCTGACTGTGAGAGAGAGAATGACTGAGAGAGAGACTGAGACACTGACAGAGAGAGAGAGAGAGGCTGACCGACTGAGAGAGAGAGAATGACTGAGAGAGAGACTGAGACACTGACTGAGAGAGCGAGAGAGACTGACTGAGAGAGCGAGAGAGACTAAGAGAGAGAGAGAGAGAGACTGACAGAGAGAGAGAGACTGACAGAGAGAGAGAGAGGCTGAGAGAGAGAGACACTGACAGAGAGAGAGAGAGAATAAGAGAGAGACTGGCAGAGAGACTGACAGAGAGAGACTGACTGACAGAGAGAGAGAGAGACACTGACTGACAGAGAGAGACTGACTGACAGAGAGAGAGAGAGACTGACTGAGAGAAACTGACAGAGAGAGAATGTCTGCGAGACTGACTGACAGAAAGAGAGAGACTGAGAGAGAGACTGACTGACAGAGAGAGAGACTGACTGATTGACAGAGAGAGAGACTGGCTGACTGAAAGAAAGAGACTGACTGACTGACTGACGAAGAGAGAGAGACTGTGATGGAATTGGGGTCAAAGTGTGTATGAAGCTATGCAATGCCTCCTAAGATTGCTATTGTCTGCTAATAAAAGTGTATTATCAAAATGTGCTCTTTGTGGTTACATTTGCTTTTGAAATGCAGCATTGTCGCATTGTCTAATGTTTTAAAACGGAAACGAGAAGGAGCAGTGGATGCACTTTTGTCAAAACTGAACGATGAGTGGGCCCAATGTTGTATATCATGACAGGAGTCTGCATCAGGAAACTCACCTAAAATTGGGAAAACTTCCCCGGCCTACTGATGGCAGGGACCATGTAATGAATGGGGGGCTGCAGGACATAGTGCTTTCCACGCCGTGAGGGCAACGGCATTGTCTCACCTGGTTTTCCGCCGTGAGGGGAAGGGCAAGAGTCTCCATACACCACACGCTGTGAGGGCAACGGCAGTAGTTCCAACAACGCCGAACTACATTTCCCAGCTGCCCTGGGGACCGGTGCAACAGTGACGCTCCAGACGCGCCCAGAGGCGCTTTAAGAACGCCGAGCGCCGAGCACTCTTGGGGGCTGCAGGACATAGTACTTTCCATGCCGTGAGGCCAACGGCATTGTCTCACCTGGTTTTCCGCCGCGAGGCGAACGGCAAGAGTCTCCATACACCACACGTCGTGAGGGCAACGGCAGTAGTTTCAACAACGCCGAACTACATTTCCCAGCTGCCCTGGGGACCGGCGCAACAGTGACGTCCCCGACGCGCCCGGAGGTGCTTTAAGAACGCAGAGCGCCGAGCGCTCCTGGGGGCTGCAGGACATAGTGCTTTTCACGCCGTGAGGGCAACGGCATTGTCTCACCTGGTTTTCCGCCGTGAGAAGAACGGCAAGAGTCTCCATACACCACACGCCATGAGGGCAACGGCAGTAGTTCCAACAACGCCGAACTACATTTCCCAGCTGCCCTGGGGACCAACGCAACAGTGACGCTCTCGATGCGCCCGGAAGCGCTTTAAGAACGCGGAACGCCTCCTGCCTCACGGGAGGCACGCGGGCGGCGCCAGGAGAAGCCCGGGACAAGGGCGGGACCATACAAGGTCGTCAGTGGCCGGAGGAGGCTGGGCTGGGCCACTCCCTCTGGCCCTTAAACTCTGGACCTTTCATTTCGGTTGGAGTGATATTAACTGGTGCCTCGAGAAGGAGTAAGCCAGAAGGCCTACCAAATTGAACACTGGGCCCTCAAAAACTGTAAGCTTAAAGAAGAGAGTTAGTGGGGGGCTCCTTGGTCCGTGGTATATGTGTTAACATGCGGGGTTTGGAGTGCTTTTCAGGGAGTGCTTTAATACAAGGAATTGGGGTAGTTACCTGTTGACGAAACATAGTATGGCTAACAAAGCAAATACCCGTGCTGCAAAAGCAAAATCAAATGTCCCCCTCACACCAAGGGTAATCATTCAGTATCTCAACTCATTGCCCCCTCCTAATATACAACCTACCGCGATTTATCGCATGTTGCGGAAAGCCCTAGGGGCAGTTTCTAATTCCATCTCAGGATAATATCAATGAGAGAACAGTTGTTTCCCCATGCACTAGCCTGAGTCACTCACCCAGGACATTTTTTGCGCACAGTTGCCTATTGGTGATGTCCAGGTGACATCCTTGCCAGATAAGAAAGCCCCCATCAGTAAGAAAAGAAGAGCATGTCAGAAGAACCCAGGCACTAAGAAAATTAAATTATGGTCAACTATCCCCCAAACCAGGCACATAGAAGAAGATGTTTTTGAAGTCCAAGGGGCCCAACAGCTAGCACCCCCAAGCTGGATGGCCCAGGTGGTTATAGATTTACAAAAATCTTTAGAACTATTTATAGTTAGCCAGATCAAACCACTAGCCAGCAGATTGGACAAAATTATAAATGATTTACATAAGAGGGAAAGGACATTGGGCAGTCCTGTGAACTCCAGTGCTACAGGTAACATTTCCACATCAGACACTAGCCCAGTCCTTCAGTCTGCCACACTTTCTGACTGTACTGCCAGTAATTTACAAAGTGTAACACAGGACCCAACACCCTGAGGTTTACCAATGCAAATAAATGCTGTACCCCGCAAGGACGGAGGTACTGGTGTTCTAGATAGAGGGTCTAGCATGTTAACAGCACAATTGCAAAATAAAAAGCTGTTGATTAATAAATCATCAGAGACACAACATCTAAGTCGAGAAACCAATCCTAGATTAACCAATTCCCCACCTAGTATAAATATTCCGCCTGAGGCATGCCCCTATGTAGTGGTACTTGGGGGAGTCCCAGAATTGAAGCCAGAGCAGAAGGAATCCTACTCCGAACTTAAAAACAAGACAATAGCCTGGCTGAATAAGAACAGACCACTGGCAGGGAATAAAAGTAGAGAAATCCTGCATGTCAGAAGGGTGAATTGGATTGGTAGGAAAAGCAAAGACCTGGTGGGTAATTGCATAATTGTGAACTTTAGGGACATCAGATTGGTGGAGCACATATTAACTAGTGGCTCTTTTCAACCAGCAAGTAACATAAGAAAGTTGCCACTGGGATATTTTTATCCCATGCAATGTGCCCCCACGACCCAAGGCAATACCTGGGGAGACCGGGGATGAGCCAAAATGTCAATGGGATTCGAAGCTATCCCGCGAACAATGCTCTGGTAAAAGAACAAGATGTTTCCAATTGGGCAAACAGATTTGGTCCCCTTATGTCCCTAGAAGATAATGATTGACCACGAATATCAACAGATCAAGTAGTGGAGTCATTCAGGAGTGAGGGCGTCAAAATTAGCTTACCGAACTGGGCAGGAAGAGGGTTGAGGGGGATTAAAAATGATGTCTCGCCACAACCCCTGTAAGTAAAGCACCTCATTTACTAATAAGCCCCAATAGGGAGTTCCCCCAGGAGGCTGAAAATCAACTTAGCCCCCTAATACGTAGTATTCTGGAATAGAATATGAGAGTGGTGTGGGAAGTTGGCCTGAAATGCAGTGCTCACTATTCTAGTGATCACTATGCATCAGTCCAAACAACCCTTATGGTGATTGGTTGTAAGTCAACCTTATAGACCAGCTATCCTAGTAGCGTGGATACGAGCAGTCTTCGGGCTAAACTCTAGAGGGCGTGTTAAGCCAGCTGTTATACCATCACATATACCCCTTGAACACCAAGTGAAAGGACACCACACAAGTGTTATGAAAATAAACAGTGTATTTATTTAGATCACAACAGCCCTGTACTCTTTATGAGGACAGGGTACTAAGCACACAACAAAACTCTTATGAAAATACTTTAAGTTGCACAATTTACACAAATGCCCGAGGGGCACGAAAAACCATATACTCTAAAAGTGGAATGCGAAATTGCTAGCAGGTAAGTACTGGACTAATAGGCTTTGGAATAGCTAGGACTACGTTACTGAACCTTCAGATTACTAGTAGGAGGCCTAGGGGACTCGGGTGCAGAGTTTGCACTCTCACGCGGGATGTGGGACAAAGTCTATGGGAGCTAGTAAAGGCAAAGTTAGTGTTCTCGGGCGAACCCGATAAGGTAGATCGAAAACGACAGTGGATCCTGACCCTTGGATAGTGAGGCTATGCTGGGGCACCGAAATGCCGAAGTTACCTAGCCCAGGGGCTGCAGCTGCATAGGTCTCAAAAGACGTCGGGAATCCTCGTAGACGAACCAGGAGCCTGAAGAAAGAAATTGCTGGCAGGCGACCAGTGAAGATTGTTCGAGTGATCCAAGCCTGGATCGAAGATGGATGACACCTGAAAGCAGAGGGGACCAAGTTCGTGACTACTAGCCAGTAGTCAGGTGGCACCAGGAGGGCACCGGATGGTAGTCACCTCGACTAGGTGAGTGGGCGACGCTGGGCTCTGCAGTCTCACGGACCAGGAGGCGTTGTCGGCGACCAGGATGGAGGTGGGAGCTGTCCCACGATGGATGATGCTGTCGACGTCACTGGACCCAGGATTGGGGCAACAAGTCTTGGCAAATTCAAGCCCACGCGGTGGACCTAAAATGGCGTCTGGAGTGGACCAGGAGGGTCCAGGGTGCTCCTCTTTTGGAAGGGAGCAAAGGCCAGTCTGGAGCAACCAGACCAGCAGTGGTGATGTCGTCGGGCGGCGTTAGGAAGGCCACAAGCCAGCGGGCTAGTAGCCAAACAACGCGGTGAGCAGCAAAAAGCAGAAGGGCCCCACGCAGATCGTGGAGATGCTGGGAGGCTGGACTTCGGTGCTGGAGCTGCGCAGGGTCGGGGCTTCTCGGACCCCAAAGCACTCACCAGAGGATCCCTCGGCGGTCGTGCTGGATAGAAGTCGTGCAGTTCTGATGATGGCCGGTCCCTCGAGGTCTCGTCGCACCTACGGTTCTCAGCTTAGCTGTAGAGGTAGGTAGAGGTCAGAGGTGCCAGGGAAGCCGGGTCTCGTCGTGCTGGTCGGTCGGATTCCTGAGGAAGGACGTGCAGCAAACCGCAGAGTTCTTAGATGGTGCCTGCGGATGCAGGGTGACTACTCCTTAGTCACAAGGGAGAAATCTTGAGAAGAAGTCGAGAGTTCCTTTCGTAGAAAGTAGTTTCTTGATTCAAAGATGATCTAATTTGGAAGGGTCCCCGCTCCTGCCTTTATCCTAAAGAAAGGGGTGGGTACGCGACTAGGTCCTGCCCTAGGGGTGGGACCAGGAAGGGGGGTGGTTACACCCCTCTCCCATGCCGGACTTTCCCCAGGCCAGGGGCTGGTGTGCCCCTGGAACTGGTTCTAGCCGGCAGATGCGTAGTGAGCACCGGGGTGCCACTCTGCAGTCACCTTCCTGTAAAACCCTGCCTACCCAGGATACACAAAACCCTGTCTGGGATGGTGCTAGCACCGCCCCTGACAGGAAACCCTTTGTCCAAGCTCTCCTCGCTGGAAGGACTCCCAGCAGCAGGAGGTCAGACTCGTGTCTGTGGTGGCAGCATCCATTTTATGGAGCTGAGGCTTCAGTTAACTTTAAGCGGGGTTCACAGTTACATTCATGTTGTGTCCCTCTAGAAGGGTGGAATGCTAACCCCGTCGCCAGAATTGGCGAGGGGTTAGTATTCCAATTCGTATGACACCTTACTCGACATGTTTTGATAAAGCAATACCAGAGATAGCAATTAACCGCGAGGATTATAATGCACTTAAGAGTATATGGTATGCGTTATCATGGAACAGCTATTAGGACTTGGTTCCGCAAGCTGCAAACTGGCTCAGCTCATGCCAGAGCACCATTTCACACGATTCCAAGCACTCTGCCTTCAGGATTGTCAAGGCCTGCCATAGGAGTGACTGATAGGAATCTGTGTGTCCATTATTAGGGTTAGATATAGGTATACTATATCTAAAGCAAAGGGTGAGTACACCACCTTGCCCCAGCTGTCGTGCAGCCAGTTGTGTCAGATTTAGATGGCCATCCAGGGGTGGCATAATACATGCTTCAGCCCCTGGTAGGCCCTGGGTACACCTAGGCCCTGAGTTACAGGGTCTGACAAGGTGGCCCAGTACCAATTGGATAATGCACCTAAGGTACACATGTCAATTTAGTGAGAGAACAGCTAGGCTGTGGGTCTGATTGGCAGGCCCACAGCCAGAGAAAGTCGTAAACCAGTGAAACAAAAGCAAAAAATCTGGGTGATCATAGGATTGCAGACCCTACTCTCCTACATGCCCCCCCCCCCCAAACTTTGGGACAACAAACTAACCTTGACCAGGTGAGTCTTCTTGCTCTAAGTGGAAATACCTGGAGAGCCCATCTGCATTGCCATGATCAGTGCCGGGTCTATGCTCCACTGTAAAATCCATCCCCTGTAGGGAAATGGACCACCTAAGCAGTTTGGGGTTTTCACCCTTCATCTGATTTAGCCATAAGAGGGGCTTATGGTCGGTCTGAATCTTGAAATGAGTGCCAAACAAGTATGGCCTCAATTTCTTCAGGGCCCAAACCACAGCAAAGGCCTCCCTCTCAATAGCTGACCAATTTTTCTCTCTGGGGTCAGCCTTCTGCTTATAAAAGCAATGGGCTGGTCTTAACCATCAAAATTCAGTTAAGATAGAACAGCTCCCACACCCAACTCAGAAGCATCTGTTTGGACAATGAATGGTTTGGAGTAGTCTGGACTCTTGAGGGTAGGTGCTGTGCACATGGCCTGCTTTAGGTCATCGAATGCTTTTTGACAGCCTGCTGTCCACTGAACTTTCTTTGTCAGTTCATTAAGTGGAGTCACAATTGATCCATAATTCCTGACAAACTTTCTGTAGTAACCAGTCAGGCCCAAGAAAGCTCGAACCTGAGTCTGGGTGGTTGGAGGAGCCCAGTCCCTGATTGACTGTATTTTGCTCTCCAGTGGCTGGACTTGGCCTCCACCTACAAGGTGGCCCAAGTATACAACCTGTGTCTGCCCGATCTGGCACTTTGTGGCCTTGATAGTGAGACCTGCTGCTTGCAGTGCCTCTAACACTTTCCTCAGGTGGACCAGGTGATCCTCCCAGGTGGAGCTAAAGACAGCAATATCATCAAGATATGCTGCACAGAAGTCATCCAGCCCAGTGAGAACATGATTCACCAACCTTTGGAAGGTGGCAGGTGCATTTTTCAAACCAAAGGGCATTACCACAAATTGATAATGCCCACCAGGGGTAGAAAATGCTGTCTTGGTCTTGGCATCCTCAGCTAACCTGATTTGCCAATACCCAGCTGTCAGGTCAAATGTACTTAAGTAGTTGGCAGAAGCCAATCTATCTATAAGCTCATCTGCCCTTGGTATTGGGTGGGCATCAGTCTTAGTGACTGCATTGAGACCCCTGTAGTCTACGCAAAACCTCATCTCTCTCTTACCACCCTGGGTGTGAGGCTTTGGCACTAGAACTACTGGACTAGCCCAAGGGCTATCTGAGGGTTCAATGACTCCCAACTCCAACATCTTCTGCACTTCTGTTTTGATGCAGTCTCTAACATGATCAGGCTGCCTGTAGATTTTACTCTTGACTGGCAAGCTGTCACCAGTGTCAACCTCATGGGTACACCAATTGGTTTTACTGGGTGTTAGAGAGAACATATGCCTGAAGGATTGAAGAACTTGTTTACAATCCTTCTGTTGATGTTCAGAGAGGCTGCCACAAAAGACAACACCATCTACTGATCCATCATCAGGATTCTGAGTGAGCAGGTCTGGGAGAGGGTCACTCTCCTCCTCTTGTCCCTTATCTATGGCCATGAGCAAGCTCATGTCCTTTCTGTCGACGTATGCTTTGAGCCTGTTAACATGGAGCACCCTGTGGGGGCTCCTGGGAGTTCCAAGGTCCACCAGGTAGGTGACCTCTCCCTTTTGCTCAAGAATTGTGTGGGGCCCAGACCATTTGTCTTTGAGTGCTGCTGGGGCCACTGGCTCCAACACCCACACCTTCTGTCCAGGCTGATGCACAGTCAGGACAGCCTTTTGGTCATGCCAAGCTTTTTGGAGTTCTTGGCTGGCCTTAAGGTTTTCAGATGCCTTTTCCATATACTCAGCCATCCTGGAGCGGAGACCAAGTACATAGTCCACTATGCTGGTTGCAGGCTTTTTGAGAGGTCTCTCCCATCCTTCCTTAACCAAACACAGGGGTCCTCTCACAGGATGCCCATACAGAAGTTCAAAAGGGCTGAAGCCAACCCCCTTCTGTGGGACCTCTCTGTAAGCAAACAAAAGGCAGGGAATCAGGACATCCCATCTACGCCTGAGCTTTTCAGGTAGTCCATGAATCATCCCTTTTAGGGTCCTGTTGAACCTTTCAACAAGCCCATTGCATTGTGGATGATAGGGTGTAGTGAACTTGTAGTTGACACCACATTCCTTCCACATAGCAGTTAAGTAGCTTGACATGAAGTTTGCACCTCTGTCAGAGACAACCTCCTTAGGGAAGCCCACTCTGGAGAACACTCCAACTAGGGCTCTTGCCACAACAGGTGCTGTAGTGGTCCTAAGGGGAATAGCTTCAGGATACCTGGTGGCATGATCCACTACCACCAGTATAAACTTGTGCCCTGATGCTGTCTGGGGTTCCATTGGACCAACAATGTCAATCCCCACTCTTTCAAAGGGCACCCCCACCACAGGCATTGGTATAAGGGGGGGCCTTTGTTGTGCCACCTGACTTACCACTGGCTTGGCAAGTGACACAGGAGCGACAAAACTCCTTGGTATCCTCATTCATGTGAGGCCAGTGAAAGTGTGAGACAAGTCTGTCCCAAGTCTTTGTCTGGCCTAAGTGTCCTGCTAAGGGAATCTCATGGGCCAAGGTAAGAAGGAAACCTCTCTGAGACAAGGGGATAACCAGCCTCCTGGTCATGCCAGGCTTGGGGTCTCTTGCCTCAGTGTACAGGAGTCCATCCTCCCAGTATACCTTGTGGGTACCTGTGGCGTTCCCAGCAGCCTCAGCAGCAGCCTGCTGTCTGAGGGGTTCAAGGGAAGGGCAGTCTAATTGTTCCTTCCCCAGGTCTTCTCTTGAGGGTCCCCCTGAGCCCAGAAATTCAACTAGATCAAGTTCAAATTCTTTAGGCTCAGTTTCCCTCAATTCCTGTAGGTCAGCCTCCTCTGAGACTTGATCCTCAACCTGGGGCAAGGGGGAAGGCGATGCCTTAACCCTACTGCTCTTCTTCTTGGAAGGTGGCTGGCCCATTGTTCCAGGATCCAGCACCTGTTCAGTGGGGCATCTTCTGGCCTGTGACCTAGTCACAGCAAGCACATGTGCTGGCAAGCCTAACATCTCCATGTGAGTCCTATGCTCCACTTCTGACCATTGTGATGACTCCAAATCATTGCCCAACAAACAATCCACTGGGAGGTCTGAACTAACTACAACCTTCTTTTGGCCAATTACCCCTCCCCAGGAGAAAGCAACAATTGCCATACTATGACTAGTAGTGACATTGCTTGCATTGGTCACCAGGAAATCTGTACCTGGCATGATCTGTCCAGGGTCCACAAAGTTAGGTGTCACCATTGTGACACTGGCACAAGTGTCCCTATAGGACTGAGCCATCTTGCCATTGATAAAAGGTGTCTGTCTGTATTTGCCCAAAGTATTGGGACTGACATCAGGGGATATATCCACATCCCCTGTACAGACAAGGACAGCCTGAGTGAGTGTGCCAACTAAGTTGTCATACCCCTCAGAACCCAAGGTTAACCCAACTAAACCCTTGGGAGGTGCACTACTACTGCTGGCTGTACTAAGGGGCACAGGTGCCTTAGGGGCTGCAGTAGCAGGAGTCTGCCCTCCTTTCTTGGTGCACTCACTAAACCAGTGAGTTTTACTTTTACAGTATTGGCACCACCTTTTTGACTGGCCTTCTTGATTTTTCTTTTTCTGGGAAGCCTGACCCCCACCCTCTTTGGGTTGTTGGGGACCTGTCGAAGACTTCTGGTCATTTTGTTCACCTTTAGAATCTTTACCCTTCTGGTCTGCTTTCTTCTGACCACCCTGGTTCTGGCCCTGGTTTTGCTTAACCCTTGTTCTGACCCATCTGTCTGCCTTCTTTCCCAATTCTTGGGGAGAGGTCAGATCTGAGTCAACAAGGTGCTGATGCAACAACTGGTTCTGACAATTGTTTAAAATCTGTTCCCTCATGATCAGATTGTACAATCCTATATAATCAGTAACCTTACTGCCCAGCAACCAGCCCTCCAAAGCCTTAGTGGCACAATCTACAAAATTAGACCAATCCTGAGACTGAGTTTTCTGGGTATCCCTGAACAGCAACCTGTACTGCTCAGTGGTTAGGCCAGACCCATCAATCAGTGTATTCTTCAGGACTTGGTAATTGTTAGCATCCTCAGCTCTAGTAGTGAGGAGCTTATCTCTACCTTTACCTTCAAAGGAGAGTCACAAGATAGCTGCCCACTGACTCTGGGGTACACACTGTACAGTGCAGGCCCTCTCCAAAGCAGTAATCCATTTGTGGATATCATCCCCTGCTTAAAGGGGGGCACTATCTTACTCAGGTGTCTAGTGTCTAAACTCCTGTTTTCCCTTGGGGGAATGCTGCCACCAGTGAGATCTAACCCACTTAACTTTTGCTCTCTAGCAAAGGCAAGTCTTTCTTTGGCCAGGGCAAGTTATTCCCTTTCAATCCTCAGATTGACTTCCCTCACTTTGGCTTCATACACTCTCCTCTGAGGGGATGTCATCCCTCTTTGAGAAGAGGCCTGAGAGCCATTGGTTTGAATGGATCTGTTAGAGCCTCTGGATAGAGACCTAACTCGTAAATTCCCAATGTTAAGCTGGCCTGAGAGGGGCCCCAGGGGTCTCCTAGTACCATTCTCATGCCTGCTTAAGTTGTCCCTAGTTAGCTGGCTAACTACTTCTGGACCTTTGTCTGCCTCATCCTCAGATGGCTCTAGATCCTCATCCTCCTCTTCACCTTCTGCAGAGAGATGGATAAGGTCAGGGTCACCTGTGGTTCCCTCTAGGGGAGGCATGTTCCCATCTGGATGAGAAGGTTCTGTGTTACCAGCCCTTCTAGCATCATAAGTCTCTAAGAGACCAATCAGAAAAGGAATGGTAGGGTTTGCACCCTGTTTTAGCTTCCTGGATGTACAGATTTGTCTCATCTCCTGGAAGCTAAGTGCAGCATATCTGGAAGTGACCTGTGGAAAGTCCACTGACACAAGGGGAGACTCAGAGTTTCCTCCTTTGTCTGACATACTGCTTCTAGTGTGGTGTAAGTGATGCACCTACCTACACTATATGTTTGCCTACTGATCCCTTGCTAAGAGTTGTAGCCAAGGTGTGCTAAGCCTTGAGGAGCTACAACAGCTGGTTCAGTAGAACTCAGAGTATTCTAAGCTAAGTTATATGTACCTGGAGTACTTATGTGATCTTTCACAAGATATTCTTAGGATACGTGTGGTAAAACAACAGCAAGCTCAAATCCCAACCGCTGCTCACCAATGTTGGAAGTTGGCCTGATATGCAGTGCTCATTATTCTAGTGATCACTATGCATCAGTCCAAACAACCCTTATGGTGATTGGTTGTAAGTCAACCTTATAGACCAGCTATCCTAGTAGTGTGGATACGAGCAGTTTTCGGGCTAAACTCTAGAGGGCGTGTTAAGCCAGCTGTTATACCATCACATATACCCCTTGAACACCAAGTGAAAGGACACCACACAAGTGTTATGAAAATAAACAGTGTATTTATTTAGATCACAACAGCCCTGTACTCTTTATGAGGACAGGGTACTAAGCACACAACAAAACTCTTATGAAAATACTTTAAGTTGCACAATTTACACAAATGCCCGAGGGGCACGAAAAACCATATACTCTAAAAGTGGAATGCGAAATTACTAGTAGGTAAGTACTGGACTAATAGCTTTGGAATCGCTAGGACTACGTTACTGAACCTTCAGATTACTAGTAGGAGGCCTAGGGGACTCGGGTGCAGAGTGTGCACTCTCACGCGAGATGCGGGACAAAGTCTATGGGAGCTAGTAAAGGCAAAGTTAGTGTTCTCGGGCGAACCCGATAAGGTAGATCGAAAACGACAGTGGATCCTGACCCTTGGATAGTGAGGATATGCTGGGGCACCGAAATGCCGAAGTTACCTAGCCCAGGGGCTGCAGCTGCATAGGTCTCAAAAGACGTCGGGAATCCTCGTAGACGAACCAGGAGCCTAAAGAAAGAAATTGCTGGCAGGCGACCACTGAAGATTTTTCGAGTGATCCAAGCCTGGATCGAAGATGGATGACACTTGAAAGCAGAGGGGACCAAGTTCGTGACTACTAGCCAGTAGTCAGGTGGCACCAGGAGGGCACCGGATGGTAGTCACCTCGACTAGGTGAGTGGGCGACGCTGGGCTCTGCAGTCTCACGGACCAGGAGGTGTTGTCGGCGACCAGGATGGAGGTGCGAGCTGTCTCACGATGGATGATGCTGTCGACGTCGCTGGACACAGGATTGGGGCAACAAGTCTTGGCAAATTCAAGCCCATGCGGTGGACCTAAAATGGCGTCTGGAGTGGACCAGGAGGGTCCGGGGTGCTCCTCTTTTGGAAGGGAGCAAAGGCCAGTCTGGAGCAACCAGACCAGCAGCGGTGATGTCGTCGGGCGGCGTTAGGAAGGCCACAAGCCAGCGGGCTAGTAGCCAAACAACGCGGTGAGCAGCAAAAAGCAGAAGGGCCCCACGCAGATCGTGGAGATGCTGGGAGGCTGGACTTCGGTGCTGGAGCTGCTCAGGGTCGGGGCTTCTCGGACCCCGAAGCACTCACCAGAGGATCCCTCGGCGGTCGTGCTGGATAGAAGTCGTGCAGTTCTGATAATGGCCGGTCCCTCGAGGTCTCGTCGCACCTACGGTTCTCAGCTTAGCTGTAGAGGTAGGTAGAGGTCAGAGGTGCCAGGGAAGCCGGGTCTCGTCGTGCTGGTCGGTCGGATTCCTGAGGAAGGACGTGCAGCAAACCGCAGAGTTCTTAGATGGTGCCTGCAGATGCAGGGTGACTACTCCTTAGTCACAAGGGAGAAATCTTGAGAAGAAGTCGAGAGTTCCTTTTGTAGAAAGTAGTTTCTTGATTCAAAGATGATCTAATTTGGAAGGGTCCCCGCTCCTGCCTTTATCCTAAAGAAAGGGGTGGGTACGTGACTAGGTCCTGCCCTAGGGGTGGGACCAGGAAGGGGGGTGGTTACACCCCTCTCCCAACCGTACTTTCCCCAGGCCAGGGGCTGGTGTGCCCCTGGAACTGGTTCTAGCCGGCAGATGCGTAGTGAGCACCGGGGTGCCACTCTGCAGTCACCTTCCTGTAAAACCCTGCCTACCCAGGATACACAAAACCCTTTCTGGGATGGTGCTAGCACCGCCCCTGACAGGAAACCCTTTGTCCAAGCTCTCCTCACTGGAAGGACTCCCAGCAGCAGGAGGTCAGACTCGTGTCTGTGGTGGCAGCATCCATTTTGTGGAGCTGAGGCTTCAGTTAACTTTAACCGGGGTTCACAGTTATATACACGTTGTGTCCCTCTAGAAGGATGGAATGCTAACCCCGTCGCCAGAATTGGCGAGGGGTTAGTATTCCAATTCGTATAACACCTTACTCGACATGTTTTGATAAAGCAATACCAGAGATAGCATTTAACCGCGAGGATTATAATGCACTTAAGAGTATATGGTATGCGTTATCATGGAACAGCTAATAGGACTTGGTTCCGCAAGCTGCAAACGGGCTCAGCTCATGTCAGAGCACCATTTCACACGATTCCAAGCACTCTGCCTTCAGGATTGTCAAGGCCTGCCATAGGAGTGACTGATAGGAATCTGTGTGTCCATTTTTAGGGTTAGATATAGGTATACTATATCTAAAGCAAAGGGTGAGTACACCACCTTGCCCCAGCTGTCGTGCAGCCAGTTGTGTCAGATTGAGATGGCCATCCAGGGGTGGCATAATACATGTTTCAGCCCCTGGTAGGCCCTGGGTACACCTAGGCCCTGAGTTACAGGGTCTGACAAGGTGGCCCAGTACCAATTGGATAATGCACCTAAGGTACACATGTCAATTTAGTGAGAGAACAGCTAGGCTGTGGGTCTGATTGGCAGGCCCACAGCCAGAGAAAGTCGTAAACCAGTGAAACAAAAGCAAAAAATCTGGGTGATCATAGGATTGCAGACCCTACTCTCCTACATGTGGTATCAGTCCCGCCACCAACACAGAGCCCTGGGACACAAATCACACCTCCAAGTACCGAGGAAGGGCTGAGGGTCCAAAGTCAGAGAGATAAAAACTCAGATAGAGAACCTCAAGCGGAGGGGCAGCTAAAGATATTATCGTGGAATATTGCGGGCCTGGCAGGAAAATTTAATAACAAAGAATGGAGACAGTACATCAGTGGGTTTCAGATAATTAGCCTACAAGAGACCTGGGCGGTTGACAGTAATCCCCTCCATATGGCAGGGTACAAATGTTTTTTTGTGCCAGCTCAAAAAGCTAGTTCAGGAGCGATTGGAGGTTTATCACTATATGTAGACCTAAATCTGGAAGGAGTTTGGACCAGTCCATCTTGGTTATCACACACCATCCAGGCGTTAGGTTTCACTAGTTTCGGGTTAAGGTTGACTTTGTTCAACTTATATAATGTAGGGACTACAAAAGGAAATAATCCCACATTAAAGGAATTAGACTATAGACTTCATCAGGAACTAGCCCATAGAAAAGGGGCTTTAGAAACCACTATACTAATAATGGGTGATTTTAACTGTCATTTGTGTCCAACCCTGTTTCCCTTGAATGCAGATTGGTCCTGTTGTCCCATTGAGAAGGGCCCACACTTTGAACATTGCCCAGAGGGAACAGCCCTTAGTAATCTCCTTAAGACTCATGATTTGGAACACACGATTGATTTGGTTCGCCTGGAGGAAGATGGGTCCCTTATTCCAACTTTTAAAGGGAGAGGATGTTCCTCTTATATAGACTACTAGCAGCCCGCCCCAGCGTTGCCTGGGGCAGAAGGGGGCTGGGGGCTGCATTTTTACCCCGGGGCAGAAGGTGGCTGGGGCAGCATGTTCTCCGACTCCCCTCCCCCCCGCCGCCGCCCGCCTCCCGCCTCCCGCCCGGACTCGAATTAAGTTAAGAAAGCCGCCCCCCCCCCGCCTCCCGCCCGGACTCCATAAACATTAAAGCCCGCGCTGGGCACCCGCTGATCCCCTCCCCCCTCCCGCCTCCCGCCTCCGGCCCTAGCAACGTACCTCTCACTGCCACTGCTCCTCCGGTTATCCCAGCTTCTATCGGCGCTGTTGTCCTCCGCTCTTCCTGGTTCTGGCGCCGCTCCTCCCCTCACGTCGTCGCCGCTCCTCCCCTCACGCAGACATTGCGGCCGGCGCTAGTTGCAAGGGACTACTTTTTTTAATGTATTAATATTTTTTAAAAGGTTTTTTTTTTATGTAGCCTATGTCCTTCTGCTTGCCCTGAGGTTTTCTAAGATGTCTTGGGTGTGTGGATTGGCGCTGTAGTTCCCGAGTTTACCTTGCCTAAAGGTGCAAGTTCTCTCTTTATAATAGTAGTATAGATATACTAGCATCCAGGCAAGCAAAAAATTGGATTAGCATGGTGGGGATTGACTGGAGTGCATTTAGCGACCCCAACCCCCTAACCTTAAAACTAACACAGCGGGCCGACCCAAGACACGCCCCCCGGTGGACAGTGAGTTGAAGGTAACCGACCAGGGAAGGCAGCTTAGATGGTCAAAAATTGACAGTGAAGCATTTTATAAAGACTTAATGGTAAAAGGGAAAGTGCAGATTGACGAATGCTTAGATCCCATGATAGAGGGGAGTAACTTGGTCAGGGCATTTAGGTCAGTGACCAAATTGGTAGATGGCCTACTAAAGACAAAAGCCCCCATGAGGAAAAACATGCAACCGAGATGGTTCGACAGCAAGTGCTCGCGAGCCCTAAGAGATCTAAAATCCAGTTTAAAATCTAACCCCAGGGACAATTTAAGAATAGTCCAGTGCAGACGGACATACAAATACGCGCTGAAACAAAGAAAGAGCACTCTTCAAAATGAAGCATGGGCAGACCTAAGAGAGGATGGAGAAAGAAGGGACATGACTCAATTTTGGAGGATTGCTAATAACCCATGCTTTCAGGACAGTAACACCCCTGAGATTCGGATGAACATTTTACCGGAACAGTGGGCATCACATTTTGAGGGATTGTATAATCACAACCAGGACATAGATCTGGAGAGGGGGTGAGCTGATCAAGAGGGCCCAGTTATCGAGTTCTCTCTAGCTGAAATAACACAGGGGATCCAGGGCCTCACACGTAACAAAGCTCCAGGCCCAGATGGCTCACCACCTGATTTGTATTTGAGCAATGTTGATTTTTGGGCTCCTATTCTTACTAGAGTTTTAAATGCGGCCGTCCAGCATGGTTTACCTCGCTCCTGGTCGACTGCAGTCATCGTTCCCATCTTTAGGAAGGGTAACAGGGACAATCCGCAATGCTACAGACCAATCTTCTTGATTGATGTCTTAGCCAAAATTCTGGGGCAGGTAATCTTGCAGCGGCTTATGGAATGGACAGAAGACCACCACATAATAACGGATATCCTGTATGGCTTTAGAACAGGGAGGTCTACAAGTGACCAATGACTAAATCTTTATTTGCTGGTTGCAAAATATACCAAATCCAGCAATGAATCTATGTATCTGGGGTTCATGGACCTAGCAGCTGCTTCTGACCATGTTAATAGGAAAAAGCTATGGTGCTTGATGAGGGATATGGGAATTGACCCAGGTCTGATTAACATGCTCAGAGAGTTGCATCGGGACACGACAGCCAAAGTTCGTTACAACACGGAGGGGGGGAATACAGAACCATTCCCCTGTACGAGTGGAGTGAGACGGGGCTGCATTCTTGCCCCCTTCTTGTTCTCGCTCTACATTAACAACTTAGAGCAGGCTTTGATTGATTTAAATACAGATTGCCCAAGAGTCGGACCGCGCCACATACCGGTGCTTTCATACGCGGATGACACGGTCCTGCTTGCCTGCACCCCGAGGGGTCTGCAATGCTTAATCGATGGATTTGTTAAATTTATGGCCAACTTGGATCTGCCGGTGAACCTGACCAAGTCCGTTGTGATGTTGGCTGGATCTAAACCTTGTAAGAGGTTCTCATACAAAATAGGGAACCACACACTAGAAAACGTCCAGTCCTTCTCTTACCTGGGGTAGTTATTTGACGGAGCACTAAAATTCAGATCCCTAGTAGAGGACCGCTGTACAAAACAAATATCCGCAAATGGGGCCATAGCACATTTTGGCAGAAGGCTAGGTCTTTGGTCCCCAGAACAGGTCAATAACCTTAATAGCTCGATAGGCTGTTCAAAAGTCATGTACGGATCAGAAGTGTGGGGCTATGTCAATGTGGAGCAATTGCAACTGGAGGAAAATAAATGTATGCAAAGGATTTTAAAAGTCCCTCAGAGTACCCCAGCTGCAATTTCACATAGGGAATTGGGGAGACCTTTCATTGAGGACCAGGTCAAGTTAAGACCCATCATGGCTTGGTTAAAAATCTGGGTAAACCCTGAGGCAGATCTAAGCAGACACATTTTTAGAGACTGTCTGCACAGGGATAAAGGTTTACAAATACCATGGTTAAAGTATGTTAAGGCTACCTTGGAGGGTATTGACCAGAAGGGCCATTTTACTAACCCCAGCACTATCTCACACCCTGATAAATTGAAAATCAAAAGAATGTTGTCTGATCAGTTCTCCACACGTAGAGCAGAAGGGGAGATGACCAAACACACTGTAGCTGCCCCCAGTTTTATAAAGAACAATGAGGGCATGGAGCCATAATTGTACTTTATGCACAACGCACAGGATAGGTTTTTAATGACCCGTTTTAGGCTCGATTTATTATCTCACATACTGGCTGATCCGCCAGGTTTTACATTGACAATTGAGCAGAAGGGTGCCTGCGGCTGCGACAATCGGTCTCCGCAGGACACCCTTCATTTTGTACTTTTGTGCCCCTTTTCTAAGTATCCTAGGCGTACATTTTTGGTGGAGATTTTAAAAAAAGAGAAGTTTTGTCATGCCAAAACCACTTTACTTTTTTTGCAAAGAGCAAACGACCCATGGACACTCTGTTGTATCATAAATTTTATTAAGATTGCAGTGAGGTTAAGAAACACAAGAGGAGAGGGCTAATGAATGGACCACTGAAGAATATATTTTTTACCTGATTTTATATGCAAATTAAGATGTTGTTCAGATGTAATTTAATTCTTTTTTTTAACCTTGTATATATGTGTACTTTTATGATGTTTTTTAATCATCGAATAAAGAATTACTGAACTGAATGGACCACCACCTATGATAGCCTGCTGGCAGACTAAGCCCAACCTTTAACTCCACCATCCAGTGTTACTTATAACAGCTGTATTGGTGACAGTGGCATAGCAATAGCCACGCATCCCCTGCAGTATGGCGGGTCGCTGGCCTGAGAGCTCTAGACTGCCACGGAGAATGGGGGGGGGGGGGGCTCCATGTAGTTTGCAGGGGGGCCCCCTCACGTTTCGTTACGCCACTGATCGAGAGGTGTCTGTGGAAACATGTGTGACCAAGCTGCTGATCTAAAAGCTTCAATCACACTTCTTAGAGGGTGGCTCTTGCCCAACCAGGCATAGTGGACAGAGCAGCTAAGACTGAGTCAGTTACCAACACACACTTCTAGCCCAATTATGCTAAAAATTTCAATTCTGAAATGGCCTAATATTTAGCAACCGCACAAATCAATATTTACTTGCACAACCGGAAACAAATGTATCCCAACGGGGCGTTTTGTAACACACTATGAAAAACACAGTTACGGTTTTCTCTCTCTCTCTCTCTCTCTCTCTCTCTCTCTCTCTCAGTCTCTCTCTCTTTTCTTACTACAACACCCCGCCCCCTCTGACAAACAGAGGGGCAGGGGGCAGCAAGGGGTCTTCAAAACACCACGGCCAATGAACAATCAATTATATCTTTCCGAACCAATCCCTTCCAAGTTCCTCTAACCAATAGAAAGCGCCCCCTTCCCACCGTGCACAAATAACTCCACCTCCGGGATTGGTGGAGAGTGCCTGAACACAAGAATCCGTGGTGCTTGTCGTAATTACGGGACAATCTACGTCTATTAAATGCATATTAGAGGCGTATAACGCGTTTCCTTCTAACCCACACGATAGAGAACTCCAGAAATATTTTTTTTAAGTGGCGTCCTTACTGGAATATTTTTACATCCGGTTCAAGTTCGATAGTTGACCTCAGTTTGTGTTCTCACTACAGTTCCCAGCGTTCTCTGAGTTTTGGTACCGGGTGAGAGTTCGTGGGGAAAATGGCGAGTAGTAAGTATCTGTCAAGGAGACTTTCTTGTACCCTCGTGAAAGACATATCAGGCGAAAGGCGTCCATGGTCGCTGTATTTGGGTTGCCGGATTATTTTTGAAAGGATGTGACCGTGGGCTCTGTTCTTCTAAGGATGTGACCCTGGCCTGTAGTGGGGGCGTCAGAATGCCCGTGTAAGAGGCAGAGGGGTGACTGTGGCATTGGTAGGTCTGGGATTATTGTCCTTGTTCGGTTTGAAGGGTGTGACTATTGCCTTTCTGAAGCGGAGATTCGTTTCTCTGTGTCTCCTTCGGGGAATGATATTGATTTGTATTGGAATGAGTGTCCGTGGACATGGGAATTAAGCCGGTCACCTTGGTTATAAGTGTTAACTGATTACGTTTTTAGTGATGTGCTACTGGCGCTCAAAATAATGTTATTTTGGAGAGTCGGGAACGGGTAATGAAATACTTATTTTGCGTTATATCGTCTGTCATTTCTACGTACTGCTCTTAGCAGGTGTTTCAGTTGAAATGTTTTGACTGACACATACATGCCAACATTTCAGAAGAGCAAAGTGGGAGATAAAAAAAAAAAAAAAATCGGGAGAATGGGGCCTTGAGTCGGGTTATTGTCATGTATGGGCTTTGGAAGTGTGCTCTTTCAGGATCGGACATTTGAAACACAAATGCACGTTTTTTCCTTACCTTTCAGAAGCATGGAGCATAATGGCAGGCAGAGAGGGGGTGATGCAAGTGTTGGGCTCTGGCCTGGCAGGTTGCTGGCAGTGCATGCCCCTCCCCCGGACCCCACACACCCTTGGGCAGCCTGTGCTGAAACAGCTCCCCCCCCCCCCCATCCCCCCCAGTACTTCACAGGTCTTTGAAGAACCATTCCCTTGTTAATGACGCTTTGTTGGTTTTTCACCCCTTCGAGAGCCCCTGCATTGCCACTCTTTGCTGGAAGAATTAACACTTTACACAATACCAAGCCCTGTCAGCTGAAACCCCCAAGGAATCGGGTTTTTGCTTGTAGGAATCGGGAGCGAAAAAGAGGGAGTTAGGTCCGTAGTGTGGCTGAGGGAGGGCTGGACCGTTTTATGCAAAGTGACAACAAAAGAGTGCCCCCTTCTCACCTTATTTGCAATCTCATTTAAACAGACTGAATAAACGTATACATTAAATTCAGTCCAGTATATTTATTTATACCTTTGACTTATAGTTTTTTAGAAAAAACGATTTCAATTGACAAAAAAGAGAAATACACATATCAAAAGGTGATTACATTCTTATCTAGCAAATTGCATTATGAATTGAAAAGATATATACAACAAATCATGTTCACGAACAAATTAAACCAATAAATACATCCAGAAACACATACAGAAATTCATCATTTTGTTTTTTTACAATTCAACAAATCAGTGATTTAATTCCCATTACTTAAACAGAGAAAGATTTGAAAACAAGAGCAACAATGTCCTTTTCAATTAATCGTAGGCATGAAATGTAATATTTAGCTCTTGATAGGTATACCGACGCGTTTCAGGTTTGGGTCTTGAATCCCCAAACCCTCATCAGGGCTCTGTTAATTATCTGTGTTGTACAGTGGGTCACTGTTAATAACTGCTGTTGATTGCTGGACTCCTTTCATAGAAGTTGTGGGGATATCTCCATGTGCGCGGACT
Source organism: Lissotriton vulgaris (assembly GCF_964263255.1). Taxonomy (NCBI): domain Eukaryota; kingdom Metazoa; phylum Chordata; class Amphibia; order Caudata; family Salamandridae; genus Lissotriton; species Lissotriton vulgaris. Next base: position 379,533,826 of record NC_141695.1, read on the forward strand.
GGTTTTGCCAATGGAGTGGAGGAAATTCTATCTTGTTTTACCGTCTTGTTTAATCGTAGTGTAAATTCGTCCTTTAGGTCCTCCAACGTGACGCTGCAGTAACGCTGTGTAGCTTGTTCTGCCGCGTGAGTCACTTACACCTTTCTTCTTGTCTGCGGCTGCCGCGAAAGGGGTAGGCGCGTGTCTGTCTAGAAGAGCTCCCAGCCGGGGCTCCGGACAAATCCAAGCAATCTGATTCTTTTCTTTCCGCTACTCTCGGAGCGATGCAGTCAGTACTGCTGGCTTCCTTACTGGTCGTGTAGGAATCGGGAGGCGGGAGACTAGCCTTCAAATCGGTAGCCTCACGCCTGAATCGGGAGGGTTGGCATGTCTGGACTGACATAACAGTGCGACCTTTGAACAGGAAGTAAAGAACTGAGTACATGCCCTTACTTGTAAGAGAGATTGACACTAGTCACACTACCATGACCGGTTATGTAGGGGCGACAATGACCAGTCCTCGCCATCTTGTGGATCTTTGGCACAAGTTTGTCGTTTAAAATGTTCGTATACTCCACATATGAGAACCTTTTTATTAAGGTTTTTATGCAGGAAATAGTGACCCTTGGAGGAGGCGACACTGGATCTTGTACAAGACAGTCCCTCAGTTATTCTTAAAAGCTGATTAGTTGAGGACAATTCAAACCTAGGCCACTCTGAGTGAGTGATCGGGAAGAATCTGATTGCTAGTAAAAGCAGCATAGATTGTCCCTTCGTAAGTAAGTCAAAAATAGTGTTTATTTAGACCGTGGTATTTTAACAACAGTAAAACTAATATACACCATGTTAAATGATAAACCCATGATTCGTGTTTAATTAAAATGGACGAAATGCCACTTGTACCATGAAAACTTAGTATCGCAATCCTGAAGAATGCTTTATTAAATCCTTTAAAAGTTACTTTTTCTAACAAAAGAAAAAATATGCCACAAATACTGTGTATGCATAAGAGTGCTACCCTTAGTTACCTAAATGCACATCTTACAATTGAGATAATAATTCCCTCACAGGAGAAATATATCTCCCCATGGCACAAGTCACATGCAGGAATCTCACATCAGTTAAAAGTACAGCTGATTGCATGCGATCCTGGATACCGTACTTTAAAAAAAGTGGCATAAAAAACTTTTTTTTTGTAATAAAAGCAAATTTAGACAGTCCAAAGCCAGACAGATTATGATTCAGGGGCTTGTTCTATCCAAGCTGGATTTTGGGAATGCCTTGTACCTATCCCCCCCCCCCCCACCATACCACTCTGCACACGCTCCAGATCATACAAAATTGTGCGGCACGAACATTACTTCAAATTCCCCGAGGACTCTTTGTGAAATCTGGCTTGAAGAGCCTTCACTGGCTCCCGGTCAGAGAAAGCATTACATTTAAGACCCTTTGCATAACTCATCGAGCATATTGGAAAACTGGTGCTGTCATCAATCACTCACTGATTACTCCATATAACCCTATCAGACAGTTCAGATCGTCATCCTCTCTCCTGGTGACTGTACCCAGGATTAAGAGAGCCAGATGTGGGGGTCGGTCGTTCCCATATAATGCTTCAATACTCTGGAACTCCCTTCCTTATCACCTACGTTCAGAGCCCAATCTACTATCCTTTTGCAAACAACTAAAAACCCTGCTTTTTAAAAAAAACTGATTAAATCTCCTATACCGCCCCTACCCGCACAGTCTGCAGCGCTAGGACGCCTCAGGGTAGATATCGTGCTTTATAAATGGTCTTTTCATTTCATTTCAAAATGATATGCCGGCAATCACAATTGGCTGGTAACCTACAAGTACAGTTTCAATGAGCTTCTATCAGTGCCAATTTTTCACCTTATTGCTTGTGTATCAGGGAATTAAGCCAGTTCTTAACCTTACTATCTTGTACCTAAGCTTTGAGTTGGGTAATGCTTCTGTGTACGGGAACCATTCATCATTTTGCTATGAGTCATATGAGAATTAGGTGGATGACTAGCTCATTAAATATCCCATGTCTTGATATCTGGTTAACTTTATTGTTAAAGTGCGAAGTTCCCTCTTTATAGTCCTGATTACCAGGTCTTGTCTATATCCAGTCCTAGTCTCCTGTATATGTCGCCCAGATTTTCTCTTACTCCCTTGGATCAATGCAGTTCACTATATGTGATCTAATTTTTACAGTGTGTCGCTACCTTTTGTATACGCTTCCGGCCCTTGTTTCTTAATTTCCCATGTTCTCTTACCACGAGCACTTGGGATTAATTGTCACCCCTATATGCACACAACATTGTATTAACATGAAAAATCCTAAAATGTGTGTATATTGTATGTTATTACAGCCCTGAAGAAGCCCATGTTTGGGCAAAATGCATTGGCTGTGCTTTTATGAAAATCCAGCATTCCTGCAATAAAGACACACAAAGGCTATGAATAGCAAAGTCGACTCATTCTTTCAAACCAGAGACTTTGTAACTTACTGTCTATACATGTTGCCTCTTACCCCCTGTATAAACGTTTTGTATATGGCCTGTTGTGAGGCGAACACAGAATCTCACCACTTCTGCATCCGCTAAGTGGCTCCATAAGGGTACACCAGTTTCCATCCTTATAGCCTGTATCATTGTTGATTTGGGTAATGACAACAGGCTTTTTGGACATTTACCCTCTTTGTACTCCTAATCAATTTTTCCACTTAGATCTAACAGTTCAACTCTGTAGCGGATTTGCCGCGAACCAAAGGTCATATGCATTTAGCACAGGCCTTAAGGCCATACCACCATCTTTATTGATATTTGAGGCAGATGCTCTTGTTTTAATGCTTCCATGTGCTCTTTCCACAGTAGCTTCTTTTCGAACTATACTCAAAAGTATATTTGTCAACTGTCTCTAGTTTGCTAGTCACTATGTGCCATTTATATTTGCCCATTTTTCCCAAACCCCAACACTTTCGTTTTATTCCAATTCATTATTAGTTTTTTCTTGTTACAGTATTCCCCAAAAACGTACATTTTTTTCCGTAGTCCTATATCAGTCCTATCCATAATGACAATATGGTCCACATATGGTAAGCATGCCAAATGTATTCCATTCATTTTGGGGCTTAACCCTCTTACTGCATCAAGTGCTGCTGGTTATTCTGCTATAAAGTGGGAGAAAGGTGGGTGGGGGGTCTAGGTCACAGCCCTGGCACAGCACGTTTTCAATTGGTATTTTTCAGGACAAACTTTCCTCAGTATCTCTTATTACCTGCGCCCAGTTCTGATAATGAAGTTCTTTTAAAATTACTAGCACGCTCCTCGGGATCCCATGATTAATTAAAGTTTGTATGTTGTTTCACCACCCCATTTACAAGGACCTCTTTGCCAATATACAGGAATTTGCCAAACCCAACAGCAAAACAACTGACATCCCTGCCTCTCAAGACCTCTGAAACAGACTCAGCTCCTTCTTTCATCTCAAGATCAAGATGCTCTATGACAACTTCAATGACCAAGACCTCTGCACCGCCCCAACCCCCAGCGACGCCACCCAACAGACCCTTCTTACCTGGACCCCACTCACAAGAGAAAACACCCTAAAGACCATGAAGAGCATCCTCTCCTGAGCACATTCTGACCCCTGCACATCTTCCACAGGGCTGCCACAGCCATTAAACCTGAGCTACGTCGAACCATCAACTGCTCCCTCGAGCCCACCACATTCCCCGGCAACTGGAAGCACGCCAAATTCAGCCCTCCTCCTAAAGAAACCCTCCCCAGACCTAACGGACCTCGATAACTTAAGGCCCATCCCACTGCTTTTCTTTTGCAGCCCAAGTAATCAAAAAGGCCGTCAACACCCAGTTAGCACACTTCATTGTAGCCAACAACATCCTGGATACTTCTCAATCTGGATTCCGCAGCAACCACAGCACTGAGACCGCCCTCCTCGCCGCCACAGACAATATCTGCGCCCTCCTCCACCAAGTCCAAACAGCAGCACTTGTCCTCCTGGACGTATCAGCAGCCTTCAACACAGTTTCCCACCGCACATTATCCACCAGTCTCCATGATGCCGGCATCCAAGGAAAAGCCCTAGACTTGTTACTATCGTTCCTCACAAGCAGAACACAGAGAATAAGACTCCCGCCCTTCCTCTCAGAACCAACAGAGATCAGATGCGGAATACCCAAGGATCCTCCCTCAGCCCCACCCTCTTCAATGTCTACTTGGCCCCCCTTGCAACCATTGTCGGAAACTACGGTCCCTGCATCGTCTCCTATTCCGATGACACCCAGCTCATCCGCTCCCTCACGAAGGAACCTAACATCACCAGGCACAACTTCCAAGAAGAGATGAAAGCCGTCCGGGAAGAGAAGACATGAGCCGTCCGCTTCTATGATAAGTCATATCATAGAAACGGACGGCTCATCTCTTCGCATTGCTCCCAGATTCAGTGCACACCGACCCTTACCAAGGTGGCCCGTGCAGCTAGGAGTACTACCTCTACCTCCATTTCCGCACCTGGAAACGTGGATTCATGCCCTGAAGAAGTTCATTCTCCTGAACGAAACGCGTTGGCTGGCAATATTGTGAAAATAAAGGATTATTCAAGACTTCAATACCATATGACTTATTGATTCATTGACTACCATTCGTCCCAATATCAAGCGCTGCACCGCTCCAAAAGTTTGGCTTCTTCATTTGTCTGCGCAGCAGTTGGCACTCAACGACGGAAAGTGCTGGAGTAGCTTGTGCACACTCAACCAGATTGTGTCTAGTAACACACAACAAGGGAACTTCACAGGGAAGTGCTGTCACCTTGTCCGCCGTTGTTTGGAACTGTATCTCATATTACGCAACACATTCAAGTGGATTTCCCCCACCCGACTCCAAGAAAACGGTTACTCCGCACCAGCAGACTGGACTACAGCAACGCCCTCTATGCCGGAATCAACAAAGCTCCTGCGCAAACTCCAGACAGTCCAGAACACCGCAGCCAGATTCATCCTAGATATCCCATGGCAAAACCACATTGATCAACAACTCTGCGACCTCCACTGGCTCCTCATCAAAAGAAGAATAACTTTCAAGCTGCTCACTCACATCTACAAGGCCCTTCACAAAACCGGACCCCAATACCTCAACAACTGCACCTCCTTCCATGCCCCCAAGAGATACTTCCGCTTAGCTGACCTCTCCCTAGCCACCGTCCCACGTTTACAGGACCATAGCGGGTGGAAGGGCCGTCTCCTACTTCGCAGCCAAGACCTGGAATGATATCCCCCTTCACCTCCTGCAAAGCCCGATACTGCACCAATTCAGGAAAGACCTAAAGACCTGTCTTTTCGAATGACCCCAAAGGAGCTGTTCACACATACCCCTCAGCGCCTTGAGACCCTAACAGGTGAGTAGTGCGCTTTACAAAACCTTGATTGATTGTGTATGCTGAGGATTCTGTCTGGTAGAATCTTCGCCTGGGTCCTCAGTAATGGAAAGGTCACAGGAGGAGTATTTGTGACGACGAATTAGTGATTCCTGCTAAAACAAAAACAGTAAAGCACTGCTGCTTCGTGGTTCTTGATAATGGGGTAGGAAAGCATTTTCCAATTTAAGGGAGAAGATTAATTTGGCTCAGTGTGTTGTGTCCATATTTGTCATAAGTATAATCCTCTCAAAATCGTGTAGCCACCACCAGCCAGTGGGAACGAAGGCCAAACTTGGGCATTACAAGAGTCTGTTGTGTGGCAAAAGTCAGCTGGTTTTCTGATGGAGCTACCCTGCACGATGACCGGTCCTTAATTTAGGCACACGAGTGAGAAATTTCTTTTACTGCTAATGACAGAACGAGTGTTATACAAGCAGAAAGCTGACATTTAAACGTTTTAGTGTGTCTCAAAGTTTAGTGAGTCATCCTCTTACTTGTTTTATTAATTTTATTTTATATGCAGAGATCGGCTCCTTTCTCAAAAATGCGTGGGCAAAGGAGCCCGTCATTACTGTTTCAGCTGTTCTTGGCATTGTCGGTAAGTGATGTCCAATCTTGATTTAAAAATAAAAAGTTCTAATGTTTTAACAATTTTATGACACTTGTGAAATCTGTAGGGCGAATAGGTGCTTATTAATCGCTAAGGTCTAGGTTACTTCCTTCTGCTAAGGACAAGTCGCAATACTATGAAAAAAATAAACAGTGCAGCTGTACTTATTCACTGACGAAACTGAGCTTATTCAGGTGTAGCAGTGGTGCTGTCAAGATGCTGGCTTGGCTGATGAACTTCTATAGCCAAAATAGAAGTGCTTCCCTGGAGCAGGGAAACGCTTCTATTTTGCCTGCACCTTCTTTTTTTAGGTTTCGCCTGTCGAAAGCTGCGCACCGCCTAGCTTTTCGGCGCAGGCAAAATCTTATGTGTACAGTATGTGTGTGTTGTCCCGCCCCTCTGTTCCATTGGCTAGCTCCATAAATGGAGGCTAGCCATTGGAACAGAGATCTGTCTGTCAGTGCTGGAGCAGATTCGTGGGCGTTCCCAAGAATTTTAGGCTTTTGCCCACGTCATGCGGCTGTGGGTGTGTGTTTAAAAAAAAAAAAAAACATTTTAAAAGCTTTGTTTTCGCCATTTCGGAAGTGTCCTTTGCAGAGGTGGGTTGCGCGATGTCCTGCTGTCTGTTCCCGCCCCCTCCCGCTGTCTGTGAGCCCGTTCCCGCACCCCTCCCGCTGCTCCCGGGTGGAGGCTGCGGTCTCTAGTGCCAGGAGGTGACTCTCCTCGGCACTCCCGGACAGAGCGCGAGCTGGGTTCGCTCCAAAGTGGAGGCTGCCCTCTCCAGTGCCAGGAGCGGACTCTCCTCGGCACCCCTGGCGAAGAGCGGGGTTGGTGTGGCTCCTGAGCGGGGGCTGCGGTGTCTTCAGTGTCGGGACCGTCACTCCACTGCACTGGTGCACAGAGACCGAGCCCGGGCTGCCTCGAGTGAAAGCTGCGGTCTCTGGAGGACCAGGATCATTCAGCGCCGCCGGACGAAGACGGCGCTCGGTCGCTCCTGAGTGAAGACTGTTCGTCCTCGCTGTTTGCCAACATGCTTTGCCTTTGCGGCGTCCCGAGACCCCTCAGCAGCGAAAGTTCCTGTTCCATCTATTATAAAGAGAGGTCTCCTTCGAAAGAGTAAGTTATCTTCCTCTTCAGAAACCGCACTCAAGGACTCGTGGCGCTTGAATATGACCTGGTCTCTGTTTAGCCCGCACGAAGGGTAAACACATATTTGAAGGTCCTCGTGCTAAGTACTGTATCTTTGAGTTCCGTTACATCAGGTAATGGTAAAACCTTTTATTCAGAGTGCTTTGACACGGCAGAGGCACGACTTGAAACACTACAGAAAAACAGTGTGTTCTTGTGTATTGACCGGGGTGAAGTGTAGTAATTACTCCTCGGCGCACAGGTTTGAGTTGAGCACCAACTTCCACTCATGAAAGAGTCTGACTTCTGATTTCATTTGACATCCTCTGTGTTTTTGGTTAGAACGCTTGGGCAGGTCTCCCAGTCATTTTATGTCAGTTCTCTTGTGCCTTAAATGCCGAATTTCACAAACCTTGACATAACCTTTTGACACACACAGAAACACCGGCAGTTATATGTAAAGATGGCTTCAATCAATCAATCAGATACACTTATAAAGCGCGCTACATACCCGTAGGGTCTCAAGGCGCTGGGGGGGGGGGGGGTGCCGCTACTGCTCGAACAGCCAGGTTTTCAGCTTCTTCCTGAAGGAGAGGTGGTCTTGGGTCAGGCGCAGGTCGGACGGGAGGGAGTTCCAGGTCTTGGCGACCAGGTAGGAGAAGGACCTTCCTCCTGTATTCGCTCTTCGGATGCGGGGGACGGCGGCGAGGGCGTGGTTGGCTGATCGGAGGTGGCGTTTGGGAGCGTAGAAGTTGACTCGGCTGTTGAGGTAGCTCGGGCCTTGGTCGTGTAGGGCTTTGTGTGCGTGGGTGAGGAGGCGGAAGGTGATTCTTTTGTTGACGGGGAGCCAGTGAAGGTCTCTCAGATGTCCGGAGATGTGGCTGGAACGTGGGATGTCGAGGATGAGTCTGGCTGAGGCGTTTTGGATCCGCTGGAGTCTCTTCTGGAGCTTGACGGTGGTCCCGGCGTAGAGGGCGTTGCCGTAGTCCAGTCGGCTGGTGACGAGGGCCTGGGTGACGGTCTTCCTGGTCTCTGTGGGGATCCACCAGAAGATCTTCCGTAGCATGCGTAGGATGTTGAAGCACGCCGAGGAGACGCTGTTGACTTGCCTGGTCATGGAGAGGGAGGAGTCCAGGGTGAAGCCCAGGTTTCGTGCATGGTCTGTCGGTTTGGGTGCGGTGCCCAGGGCGGGAGGCCACCAGGAGTCGTCCCAGGCGGAGGGTGAGGAGCCCAGGATGAGGACCTCCGTCTTGTCCGAGTTCAGTTTCAGGCGGCTGGTCGTCATCCACTCGGCTACCTCTTTCATCCCTTCGTGCAGGTTGGCTCTGGCGGCGGCGGGGTTGTTGGTCAGGGAGAGGATCAGCTGGGTGTCGTCGGCGTAGGAGATTATGCTGAGGTGGTGTTTGCGTACGATGGCCGCGAGGGGGCTCATGTAGATGTTGAAGAGGGTGGGGCTCAGGGATGATCCTTGGGGGACGCCGCAGACGACTTTGGAGGCCTCTGACTTGTACGGTGGTAGGCGGACTCTCTGTGTTCTTCCGTCCAGGAAGGAGATGATCCATTCCAGCGCCTTGTCCTGGATTCCGATGTTGCTTGCTTTTGTTTGCAGTATTTTATTTTCCATATTGCACCTTCGAGACAAACTACTTTTAATGAATGCTCTCTAGCAACGAGACGTGCGCGAAATAGAAACAAAAGTACTTTTTTAGGTTTCGCCTGTGCAAAGCTGCGCACCGCACAGCTTTTCGGCGCAGGCGAAATCTTATGTGTACAGTATGTGTGTGTTGTCCCGCCCCTCTGGTCCATTGGCTAGCTCCATAAATGGAGGCTAGCCATTGGAACAGAGGTCTGTCCGTCAATGCCGGAGCAGATTCGTGGGCGTTCCCGAGAATTTTAGGCTTTTGCCCAAGTCATGCGGCTGTGGGCGTGCTTTTTTTTTTTTGCTTTGTTTTCGCCATTTCGGAAGTGTCCTTTGCAGGGTTGGGTTGCGCGATGTCCCGCTGTCCGTTCCCGCCCCCCTCCCGCTGTCCGTGAGCTCGTTCCCCCCCCCCCTCCCGCTGTCCGTGTGTCCGTCCCCCCTCCCGCTGTCCGTGTGCCCGTCCCCCCTCCCGCTGTCTGTGTGCCCGTTCCCGCCCCTCCATCTCGCCTCAATTCTGACCGGTATCGGTAACATCTAGCCCATGGTTGGTAAGGATTTTGAGATTATGGATTTTTGGGGTATGGGGTATGGATTTTTAGACAATGCAATGGCAGAAATAGTTGGTGGTTGTCGAGGTTAAACCTCTCTTTTCTGCAAAAGGCACAGCAGCCCCGCTTCCAGTGGGCAGACCTCCTTCCTGTGGGTACACGGCGGGTGCAGTTGTTTTTGAGGCTTGCCAGCTGGCCTCATATTCTTACGTGCTATCTCCACCATATAAAACGCTATACTGACGGACACTCTTCCTTTGTTTATGTACTTACTGATTGGGGACTAAGAGTGCCCTTGAACCCCGTCTCTCCTTTTGTTGACGGATATTTAGCTGCACACAGCAGTGAGAGTTTCATTTTTATTGATAAGTCAAAATACGTTTCTCATAGATATAACACCTGGTATCTATAGAAACCAAAATGGCGACACCAAATCTGGGATTAACATTCACTACGGAGGAAATAGATGAACTACTGGCAGATCCAAACATATTTGCAGACCCAGCAATAGCACAAGCAGTGTCACACACAGCAGAATGGGAACAATTGACAGAACTAAAGCGTGATAGAATTCGAACCATTTTACATGGCACAATTCTTAAACAATATCTCACCTCCAATTCAGCCCCTAAAGGGCTATTGGTCACCAATGCTCCAAGGATATTTTTGAATGATGCCACTTTCAGAAGGGATTGGGCCATGATTGCATGGCATTGCACAAGAGACTGGCTAGTGCTGATTATTAAAACAGCACTCCGCCTATCAGAAACCCTACAGGTCGAGATCCAACAGACAGAAGCTCATTTCAAAGCTACGATAACTGGATATAAAAAAAAGTTGGACGAAATTAATAGAGACCTTGTAGAATACAAAGATAATCTGATGCAAGCAAAACTAACGAAATTCCAAAAGGATCTAAAGAAATTTAAATTTGAGAGTGTTTACCCCTACTCTGATCCCAACTACAGTGTACCAAAAAAGGACACTAACAAATCTGACGACTCAGACAGCCACTCGTCCAGTGGGAGCACTACGAGCAATCAGAGCCCTAAACAAAGAGGACGCAGAGGGGGTAGAGGCAGATTCAATTACCCTACACAACAACCGAGATGGCAGAATTATGGACAACCAAACAATGGTCCACCACCTTTGTTTTACCAACAACCCCAGTTCCCGATGATGAATTGGAACCCTTATATGCAACCCCTTTTTCCCCAAAACCACCCTCCTATGCCTTTTTTAGGGAGAGGCGGGCGGGGACGGGGCCGGAGCAGAGGGAACACACAAGTGACCTGGGAGGACGAAGACGCAGTGGGAAAACACACCCGCAGTCGGACAGCAACAGCCAGCACGAGTGCAATTTAAGTCTTGTAACAAACCTCTCAAAGAAAATTCTCACACCAGATGAAACCAAAGTCCTGGAGAGAGGTCTGGGTTTTGTCCCTACTTCACGTCCGGATAAATTTCGACTCCATTGCGAGCTCGCACAGTTCTTTAGAAAACTTAAACTCAAGGTGTTTTTTGAGTCCAAAGAGCAGTCTGAAATCAACGAACAGGAGTTTGACACAACATTCAGACCAAAATCAACTTTCATGCCACCACCACATACTGTACCAGCAGCGATCACGGCTTTTGAACAGGCGGTCACAAAAGATCTGGAAGCCCTTGAGAATCCCAAACGGTTCAACAACTTCTCGGCGGCAGAACACCAAGCCCTGGAGAACTTGAAAAATGACAAAGATATGGTCATTAAACCCGCTGACAAGGGTGGTGGGACTGTCATCCAGGATACTGAGGATTACGACAAAGTCTGTCTAACTCTTCTGAATGACAGGACGAACTATACCCCTCTTACCACAGACCCTACTGCTGAAATGAAAGCACGAATATCTACACTTGTGCGAGAGGCTGAGCTGAATGAACATATCTCACCTCATGAGGCGGCATACCTGATGGCAGGGGGTCCAACGATCCCGTATTTTTATACATTGCCAAAAACCCACAAAAATGTATCACCGCCACCAGGACGCCCCATAGTGTCTGGTATTGGCTCAGTATTGGAACCTCTATCCACCTTCTGCGACCATTATTTAAAGCCAATAGTGCAAAACTCCAGCACCTACTTGAAGGACACAAAAAGCCTTCTCAGGCTATTGAATGACATCTCTTTCGAACCAGACTCTGTCATTCTGGTCACAATGGACATAGAGAGTCTGTACACCAGTATCCCGCAGGAAGAAACACTACGGGTACTGGCACAAGCACTGGACACAGTGACTTGGGAATACGTCACGCCAAAGGCTTTCATCTTACAATGTGCAAGGATGGCACTTAAAGAAAATTATTTTGAGTATAAAGGGCAACTGTACCTTCAATGCACGGGGACCTCAATGGGCAGCACCTTCGCTCCTAGCGTAGCGGGGTTGTACGTATACGATTTTGAGACCAAGCATATCCTACCCACATCCAACCCTTTTGCCTCCTCCATAGGATTATGGAGGAGGTACATTGATGACATTCTCATACTATGGACGGGTACTGAAAACAATCTGATTGATTTCCTGAGCTGGGTCAATACCCTTGACCCCTATCTAAAATTCACTCACAATTACAACAAGGAACAAATAGTTTTCTTGGACGTAGTGATAAAGATCGAGGGAACATCTCTCACCACTGTGACCCATCACAAACCTACGGCAAGGAACAACCTTCTGCAATTCAGCAGCTTCCATCCAAGGCCACTGCGTGAAAACCTGCCCTATGGGCAATACCTCCGTTTAAGAAGAAACTGCAGCAGCACTACAGACTATAAGACACAGGCAAAGGACCTAACTGTCAAACTGAGACAAAGAGGCTACCCTCAACGAATCCTCAATAAAGGACAGACCAGGGCCCGTAACCAGCCTCGGGAAGCCCTCCTTGAAGAGAATGTGAAAATTGACACTGATGTCCCATTAACGTGTGTTACTACATATAGCACGCTTTCAGACAATGTTAAAAAATCAATAAATAAGAACTGGAGAACTATCACCAGTAGTATTGGTGACTGGGAAAAACCACTTTTTTCCTTCAAAAAGGGCAGAAGTCTCAAGGATGCCCTGGTCCACACTAGGCCTTTAAAATGCCCATCATCACTTACCAGATCCGTCACTGAACCATGGCATTTACCCCCCATTACTGGCCATTTTCCATGCACAGACTGCAGTGTCTGTCATTTAACCACCCACACTAAACAGTTAAATCTGGAACCGGGCAAAGTATGGACCCAAAAATCCCATACCAACTGTAACTCCATGAACGTTATATACTTGATTATCTGCCCGTGTGCCAAGAGATATGTGGGCATGACAACCCGTAAAGTCAAGACACGCATTGGCGAACATCGCAGCAATGTTCGCTGTAAGAAAGTAACCACCAAACTCAGCGAACACTTTCTGCAGGCTAATCATACTCCCAATGACATGACCTGGACAGTAATAGAACAGGTCAATAACCCCAGGAACAGAGAGAACATCCTGTTTGAAAAGGAGCAACGCTGGGTCTATAGACTCAATACACATATCCAAGGATTAAATGATCAAATACCCTGGGCTAGCGTTCTGAAACAGTAATACTGACCAGCAGTGACTCTTTTTCCTGTGGGACAATACCCCAGATCATTGTCCTAAACATGTAATAATAAGAACCTTCTCGTTGTAGCTCCAACAATATAAAAACGATGCACCACTAGTAGTAATTTCTTGGACACTGTACCTCTGGGTGTTGTTTTCCCTTATGCCTTTTTTTATGTGACCAATCTTTGGGCCAGTGAATCAGCCTATTGAGCCATGACCTTGCACAATATCAGTGAAGTCCGCGTCACAAAAACGGACTCAATGTTCGATAACGGACCTGCTGATCCCTCGAGGCTTGCGTGCCAAGCCTCGTTGTAGACACAACCTGTGACTCTATTCCTGTGCGCGCATGCGCACCATGCGTGTATTCCAAGCCTCACTTTCGCTCAGATAGACGCGAGCGATCCGTTCGCGGCAACGCGGGGCTTGCTTCCCAAGCCTCGTTTTCGAACAAACGCGTCCTATTGGCTGACGCCTCGACGCCTCCCCCTCTTAGCGCCGGGCTCGCCCCTTGCTCGTGATCCACGCGATCCAGCGGGGGACAGCTAGGTGCCGAGCGGGTGCCGGGCGTTGCGGGCGTAAGACCTACCTTTTGGACATCTTAACAAGCTAAGTGTTTGTGTGTGTAACTCTGCCAGTTTCCTTGAACTCTCCGTATGTTTGTGTGTTTTTACCTTGATAGGGTGTGCCATTGTCGCTCCCACCCCCCCCCCTGAATCTATGGGGCGTGGTTCACTTTGATTACAAGGGAGGATTGTTTCGCTTATATTTCCATTATTTCACTATTTTTGCGTGCCGATTTTAAGTTCCCTAATTCACGGCCAGCGGGGCTACGCATAACCACTACGCAGCTCCGTTTCCTACGCATCACCAAGGGGATTACTTCTCCGCCTCCTAACTATAGGTAATGTTATAAATACGGGCAGCCGACCGGCTTCCCACACGGATGGACTTAGCACTGCAAGCCTCCATTTACATTACCTCACAAATTGCGCAACGCCTTGTGTCAGATCACTCGACTCTGGCACTAGTTGAGGCCCATCACCATGGCTCTTGGGCACAACCTTTAGTCTACAACGCAATCCATCACGGCCTTTGATAGGTTTGTTAGCACGTATCACGCCACACCACAGTCTAAATGGCAACAAAACTTGATCAATATTAACTACTTGTCTTTGTTTTTATGTCTTGTGTGTTCTCTGTTTGTCTACTTACAGACTTCTGGGCTCCTCGCAATAGAGGCTAAATCCCCCAGCCTTTTGGTTTGTACTTTTAAACGCACCTTTTTTACACATAGTACTACTTTTTAACTTTCACTGCCTACGGCAGGGTAGGCCTTAGCGCGCTTATACCTGCTGAGGTAACATTCGCTTACTGGTCCTGACGAAAGCCCTGTAAATTCACACACTTAAAGGGCAGAAACATGTTGACCTTCCCCTAACAGGGAAACACCAGTATTTCTTTTGGATAGTTTCCCTGCACATAGTCTTTAATTTTATTATGTCAAGTTGACCAGTGAATAAATGATTTTTTGGGACAACCTCTGACATTTTTAAACCACACACTTTTTTTCACTCTCACAAAACCTGCTCCGCAGTCTCCTGGCGTCGTAGCACACTGGGGAGGTACTCGATCTCCCCAGTGGACCCGATGATGAAGCATGTCACCACTAGGGTGAGTGAGGGTTTCCTGAAAAAATCATGTATTTTTTCTTGAAAGTTGGTCCAGTCCTTTGACCAACCACAGCTGGCCTCATATTCTTACGTGCTATCTCCACCATATAAAACGCTATACTGACGGACACTCTTCCTTTGTTTATGTACTAGCTGTCTCTAAAGGCCTGGCGTAGGAGCGCCCAGCATAGGCCCCAGAGATCCGCATTCTTGCAGCCTCTCAGGTTGTTCCCAGAAGATATTTGCCAGCCGTTGAGTCACCAGCGGATGGTGGGGTCAAGTACAGACGTAAGTAATGCTTTCTTCAGAAACCTTGCCTCTTTCACAAGTTCTCAAAGGTCGCTTCTTTCGTGTTTCTTCTGTTCGCTGCACAGTGCAGGACATTTGTCCGGCTAGCTGGCTTGCCACGTCCTCTGTGTCTGACCCGGTCGGTCACCCCTCTCTTTCGCACGAGGAGCCGCTACACCAGTGTGACCCAGTGACGTGTTTGTACCGAGAAGGTTTTGGTGCTCTTTGATCTGCCGTGGTGATGTCGCACTGCTTCATGCTGGTCATTGCGTTACTTGAGTGGGAACGGTGCTATTACGTACGTGGACGCACCCTATTGTACTTATTTTATTCCCACTCGAGGTCCTCACAGTAAGGCTGTTTAATAGAGTGTATGTAGTGTGAGGAGATGGCTCTTCCATCACTTCAGGTGGGCACTCATTGTAAGAGCAGCCTCATTTTACAGGTGGTTGGCACTTTACTTCGTTTGCGTGTGCTATTTTATGTGTTGTCTCTTTTTTGCATGTCTTGTTCTTTTTGTTGAAATTATTTTGCCTTTTATTCTATCTTATTTTATATGCAGTTGGCGTGTACTCTTTATATTGCCTTTTTCCTGTCTGTTGTTTGTCTTGTTTCCAGCATGTTTTTAATATTACTGCTTTTACAGTTTTGTTTGTTTTGCTTTACATGTTGGTGTTTCTTGTACTGGTTGTTGCTGTGTCTTGACGTTCTCTTTGTTGTTTGTTTTGGCTTTGCACCCTCCCCAATGGTGCTGTTCTCTTTGCTGTCTGTTTAGGGTTTATCTGTATTACAGAGCTGGCAAGTTGTTTCCTTCCTGCAGACACACCTCACCTGCTAATAATGGGTCAGGACTAAAAGTGAAATGATAGGTCTGCAGTTTTGTGCCACATTTCCTGCCATTCCGTTTCCCACCCATGTTTTAAAGAGTTTTATTGCTGTGCCTATGAGTTGTGCCTCTCTGCTATTTCTAGGATTCTGTTTGTTGGAGACTAGTCACTTGTAGGGCGTGGGAGTTCTATGGCTTCATTCACAAACCATATCTCACACCGAAGTTTAACATTTGTGGGCTCAAACACTATTTGCGATGGTACATTCTGAGTGCTGACTCATAGGAACACTATTTGCTGAATTTAGCTCCAGAAAGTGCATTTGTGAATGAACAGGTAAACACTGATTATCTCACACATTTGTGGATATTGTCTGAGGGGTGGGTGCTTTAAAAAGGGCCTACTCCACACGTCTTACCTAACCCTAACCCCACAGTGTTTGAGACACACCCACCCTGTCACTTAGGCTAGTGCAGGTTCCTGGGTACCAATGCTCATAGAAGGTATTCTGGGAGTTGTTTTAGTTTGAGTGGCAGGCCGGATACCAATGGTTTGTTCAGAATAGCCAAGCACTGGAAACATGGCTGTGCTGGCTTCCCTGCCCCCTGGCTGTGCTGGCTTCCCTGCCCCCTGGCTGTGCTTGCTTCCCTGCCCCCTGGCTGTGCTTGCTTCCCTGCCCCCTGGCTGTGCTTGCTTCTCTGCCTGTGCTTGCTTCCCTGGCCCCTGGCTGTGCTTGCTTCCCTGCCCCCTGGCTGTGCTTGCTTCCCTGCCCCCTGGCTGTGCTTGCTTCCCTGCCCCCTGGCTGTGCTTGCTTCCCTGCCACCTGGCTGTGCTTGCTTCCCTGCCACCTGGCTGTGCTTGCTTCCCTGCCCCCTGGCTGTGCTTGCTTCCCTGCCCCCTGGCTGTGCTTGCTTCCCTGCCCCCTGGCTGTGCTTGCTTCCCTGCCCCCTGGCTGTGCTTGCTTCCCTGCCCCCTGGCTGTGCTTGCTTCCCTGCCCCCTGGCTGTGCTTGCTTCCCTGCCCCCTGGCTGTGCTTGCTTCCCTGCCCCCTGGCTGTGCTTGCTTCCCTGCCCCCTGGCTGTGCTTGCTTCCCTGCCCCCTGGCTGTGCTTGCTTCCCTGCCCCCTGGCTGTGCTTGCTTCCCTGCCCCCTGGCTGTGCTTGCTTCCCTGCTCCCTGGCTGTGCTTGCTTCCCTGTCCCCTGGCTGTGCCTGCTTCCCTGCCCCCTGGCTGTGCCTGCTTCCCTGCCCCCTGGCTGTGCTTGCTTCCCTGCCCCCTGGCTGTGCTTGCTTCCCTGCCCCCTGGCTGTGCTTGCTTCCCTGCCCCCTGGCTGTGCTTGCTCTCCTGAGTGTGTGTGTGGCTTTAGGTGGGTGTGTGTGGCTTTAGGTGTGTGTGTGTGGCTCTGGGTGGGTGGGTGTGTGTTTGGCTCTGGGTGGGTGTGTGTGTGTGTGTGTGGCTCTGGGTGTGTGTGTGTGTGTGTGTGTCTCTGGGTGTGTGTGTGTGTGTGTGTGGCTCTGGGTGTGTGTGTGTGTGTGTGTGTGGCTCTGGGTGTGTGTGTGTGTGGCACTGTGTGTGTGTGTGTGTGTGTGGCTCTGGGTGTGTGTGTGTGTGGCACTGTGTGTGTGTGTGTGTGTGTGTGTGTGTGGCTCTGGGTGTGTGTGTGTGTGGCACTGTGTGTGTGTGTGTGTGTGTGTGTGTGGCTCGGTGTGTGTGGCTCTGGGTGTGTGTGTGTGGCTCTGTGTGTGTGTGTGTGTGTGTGGCTCTGTGTGTGTGTCTGTGTGTGTGTGTGTGTGTGGCTCTGTGTGTGTGTGTGTGTGTGGCTCTGTGTGTGTGTGTGTGTGTGTGTGGCTCTGGGTGTGTGTGTGTGTGGCTCTGGGTGTGTGTGTGTGTGGCTCTGGGTGTGTGTGTGTGGCTCTCTCTGTGTGTGAGGTCTGTGTGTGTGTGTGTGGGTCTGTGTGTTTTTGTGTGGCATTTGCCAGAGATTAAACTATTGGCATTGTAAATGACAATGCCATTTATTTATCTGTTTTCAAAACCAACACATAAATACAAATTTTGTCATTTACAATGCCAATAGCTCAAACTTTTCAAAAGGCGAAACCATTGCATTGTAAATGCTTGTTTACCCTGCTGACCTGAGACAAACGTTTACCCGTGTAGCACCCTTTTCTCATACCAGCGACTGTCGAAACAAAGAAAAAGAGTGGACTATCTACTTCCCTGACCACCCCCCTCCCTTTACCCTTCTATTCCTCTGGGCTGCTTTCCCCTGTGAAGGAGCCTGTGGAATTATGAGAAGGGATAACGAAATCTTTGCGCTTTCATCAGCGGACGATATTGGAGGCATTGAGATGCTGAGTGCACCCAAGGCTGGACTTCCAGTCTGTGGGGGCAGTGCATTCTACCTGAGCCATCAGCGGAGAGCGCTTCTTGGTGGAGATTGGCAGTGTGTCTTCCAAATTCTGGAGGAGTGTAAGGGCTAGGGCAGAGCAGCAGACTATCTGCATGGAACCCTGGTCCGTGCTTACAGAATAAAGAAGCAGTAAGTAGTGAGTGATGGCCAAGTAGCACATCATTAATTGAAATTTCATGAGGGACGGGGGCTAGGGAGTGGACAGCAGTAGAGGTATTGCTGTTTTTCAAAACCTTAGTCTGACCGAGCATGTTTGCTCAAGAAGAAAAGGAGGGTTCCCCAGGGTGGGATGGGGGGGTGAGGGGGGTGCAGCGGGGGAAAAAAGAAAAAAAATGTGTCCTTATCTCTACAAACTGTATAAGAAATATGCACGCCAAGCAATATCCTATTATTGTATCGCTCAGTCAGTTGCTGAAGTAAGCAGGGGGTAGGTGACTACAAAATATGGAGCAGGGTGATATAGGTTTTTTATCTTGGAATGTTAATGGGCTCAGATGTGTCCGACGTAGAAGATTGATATTTAAATATCTAGAGCAGTCAGAAGCTAAAGTGATCTTGCCCCAGGAAACCCATCTGACATCAGTAGAAGCTAAAGAGGCCTTTGGGATTGTTAGATGGATTGATGCTTTTTGCCATTCAGATCAATCCGTCACTAATAAAGGTGTAGCGATATTGGTTAAGGGTGGCTCTGGCGGCTCAATAAAATCATTCTTAACTGACCACTCAGGCAGATTGGTCCAAGCTCTGATTAATATCAGGGGGAGGGATCAGACCGCGGTTTCATTCTATGGCCCCAATATAGACGATCCGGTATATATACATAAGGTCCAGGACAACCTGTCAGGAGTCCGTTCAATGTCACTAATAGGCGGAGACTTTAATGTTCTTCTTGACCCTAGGCAGGATCGTTCCAACCACCGTCAGGTGGTAGTGGCTCCAAAGACACGACATGCAATGAAGAATATGATCCTAGACCTAGGATTAATAGATGCTTGGAGAGCGAAAAATGGCCCGATCCCAGGTCATACTTATTTTAGTAAAAAAAATGGCCATGCTTCGAGATTGGATTACATTTTATTGGACCGAGAAGGTTTGGAGTCAATGAAGGACATGGCCATTTTACCTAGTGTGTTATCCGATTATGCACGTATTCTGGTTACATTTAATTTTGGAGGAGACAGGCCGAAAGTAAACCCTAGGTGGACTCTTAAGCGAGGGGCCTTATATGATCAGGAAGTTGTCTCTATGATACCTCCTCTGTCAGTTTTTTCACTGACAATTTAGGCTCGGCATCCCTTGAATATGTATGGGACGCTTATAAGGCGTTTGTCTGTGGTTAATTTCTTAGCGCAATAAGCTCCTGTAACAGGAAAGATGCTGCTAAGTTTAAAATAATAGAAGATAAGATCTCCTCTTTAGAAACACTGAGAATGAGCCTAAATGCAGAAGATGCTCCCCGAATTTCATCTGAAATAGATCTTCTTCGCCAGGAATATCGGGGGCATCTAGACCAGAAGATTAAGGCTCAATGGGCTTCATACTCCATGGAGAATTATGAATATGGAGAAAGAGCAGGCGCAGTGTTGGCAGGGAAAATAAGAGCAGACCGAGTCAAGAACAACATCAATAGGTTGATTATAGATGAACAGGGCACGATATCATGTCTGCAGATAGAGATGGAAAAAAAACATTTTCTCACTTCTTGGAGCTATATAAAGAAGAGCCTTCCAGTAGCTCAGTAAACGCCATGCGCTGATAAGGAATTACCAAAGCTATCGGAGGATGGTCGTACCTTGCTGGATAGTCCATTTACAGAAGATGAGATTAAAATACAAATCAATAAAATACAAAAAAATAAGGCAGCCGGGCCTGATGCTTTACCGGGCGAGGTCTATATAATATTCATAGATCTTTTAGCACCTAGGCTGTGTGAATTATTTTACTTTATTTATAGCCCGCATGGTAAAATCCCACCTACTTGGAAAGAGTCCACTATTGTCTTGTTATTAAATCCTGGTAAAGACCCTCTCAGGGCGGAGTCTTATAGGCCAATCTCCCTGCTAAACGCCGATTACAAGATCTTTACTGGAGTGTTGTCCGGGAGATTGGCCAGGCTGGCCCCGTCCCTGATTAATCCAGACCAAAAAGGTTTTATTCCGGGGAGGCACATCCATGAGCTGACCCTCCAACTCATAGGCTGTATTGATCTGGCGGTGGCACGGTCGGAGCCACTGGCGGTGGCTGCATTTGACGCCGCCAAGGCGTTCGACCGCATCAATTGGGGATTTTTGTGGGATGTGCTTAAAACTATGAGGTTTGGGGGGGACCTTCATTAATACCATGAGGAGTTGCTACGAGGGAGCCTCGGCAGCAATACTGTTGAATGGTCTGTTGTCTCCTCGATTAAGTGTGGGGAGAGGGACTAGACAGGGGTGCCCTATTTCACCCCTTTTGTTCAATCTATACATTGAGCCCTTGGCACAGGCTCTTAGATTGGATAATAGTCACCCCCTTTAGAATAAATGATATTCCTCCCAATTAGCTCTTTATGCGGATGACTTAATGATTTACACCAGTAATCTGGCGGAGGTCTTCCCCAGAGTGGAGGAGATCATGCTGGACTATGGACAGCATTCTGGTTATTTAATAAATAACACTAAAACTGAAATAATGTGCTGGGGAGTCGAGAATTGGGACGGCCCGCAAAGTAACCAGTTTAGATATCTAGGAGTCCTAATTACCTCCGACCTTAATAATATTGCAAAGGTCAACCTGACAAAGGTTATGAAGGATATTAGTTTGCTGTTTTTGAAATGGCAGAGTATCCCCTTGACGATTTATGGCCGGGTTAACTTGGTTAAAATGATTATTTTGCCCAAGCTAACATACATATTCAACGCTATACCCTTAACTTTCCCAAATGAACTTCTGGGGAATATTCAGGGCAAGATAGGTAGTTTCATTTGGGCAAACAAGAACGCCCGGTTCTCATGGAAAAAATTAAAAAGGAGTCTGCTAAATGGTGGAATGGCGCTTCCGGATGTTCTTTGGTATTCTTTTTCTTTCCAATTAAAAAACATCCGAACCCTTTTAACCACCCCAGACGAATCTCATTGGGTCCGGACATTAAAGGTGATGCAAGATCTAGAAGGGGGGGTCCGGGTTTTTTGTATAAATTCGGGTTCCCAAGATTCTTCAAAAAAGTCCGTCTAAAGGTCTTAAGATCAGCCTTGACGTTGTGGTGCAGACCAAAGCAATGTTGGGGTATAAAATATTATTCAGATCTAGCCCCCATCTGGGACTCCCCTGGCACGCCATTATGCCTAAAGGACCGTCTTTCTCAGGCTGTTAGGAGTGCAGGTGTAGTTACCTGGTCAGACCTTGTCACGGCGGAGGGTGTTCTTCCGTGGGAAGTTCTGCGGGCTAAAATAGGGGATTTATTTTCCCGTTTTAAATACATCCAACTCCGCTCCTGCTATGTTACAGAGAAAGACAATATAGGGGGAAATTGGGAAATCGAGGTAGCACTCCAGTCTGTGGGTGTTAGGAAGAAAGAGGTAGCCCTCTGGTATAGAGAATTGCTGAATTCGGAAGAGACCACAGCCACGCCTTTAAACCAGGTATGGAGTTCATCGGTCTTTGAGGCTTCTGCTGCTGAGCTTTATGAAAGATCTCTTAAATTCTTATATAGGTATGTTAAGTCGGCCTCATTGAAAAGGAACCACTATTTTGTATTAAATAGGCTGTATTTTACACCAAAAAAAAAATAGCAAAGTTTGTCTGTCCCCCCCCCCCCCCCCCCCCCCCCCCTTTGTGTCCAAGGTGTGATTCAGCAGAAGCGGACGATATTCACATGTTCTATGATTGCCCTGTGATTGGTCCCTTTTGGACAAAAGTGGGAAAGACACTGGATAGTGTTTTAAAAGTAAATATTGGTTTGAATGGGGTGAGGGTAATATTTGGTTTGGATTCGGAAACTCCTAATGAGCTCTGTGAGGAACAGATTGCCTTATTTTTCACTCTAATTATTATTGCTCGCAGAGAAATTTGTATGCTGTGGAAAGATCCAGCCCCCCCACTGCATGATAAATGGCTACAGTCTGTTCTAAAAACTGCACGGCTAGAGTTGGGGGCTATATATAATAGAAATACCATAGTTTGGCTCCCACTTTGGGAATGGACACTCGAGCTGAGGTTGGTATCTGATTCCGAGATTGTCCAAGGATTACACCGGGCCCCGGGATAAAGGGGTAGCCAGGTCGGCTTCGGGTGCAGCAAGGACCCCGACCCTGGGCGCACAAGAGAGAATAAAGGGTTGTTGGTGTATTTCTTTTGCAAGTGCCAACGGTGAGATGAGGACACTTAATCCGGTAGTTATATTGTTGGGTGATTATAGAGATGACTCTGTTTTCCCACTAACAACACCTATGGTTAAGCCAATTTTCCAACTTCTGATTGCTGCTTATTTGACCTTAGCACAGTTATGGAAGCAACCTGGTGTGCCACTTATACACATGTGGTGGAATAAGATTTGATCCATTCATGCGATGGAGAAGCTTTCATTCATAATTCATGATTCCCAGGCAATATTTCATTTAGTGTGGAAGGCATTTGAAAACTATATAGCGAGGGACCAACGGGTGGGTTTCTTCGACGCTCGTCCTACAAAACCTATTCACAAGACCAGACTCCAGATGGTTATGATGAAGACCTCACCTCATTCTGAGGACACGCCTATAGGGGCCAAAGGGGATGCGAGAGAAAGGGGTGGTAGAGGCTGTTAGCTTGTGTACATGTGATTGGGGATGGCCAGAATATGTATGTTATAAGAGTTATGTACAGTGGGTATGTTCTTTCTCTCGGTGGTCAATACTAGTTTGATGCATTTCACTTGTGTGGTAAAATATTAAATATAATGTTAAAAAAAGGAAGACTTTATAGTCCTTCGTTCTTATGTAAGAAGACTGATAATAATTATTCATACTTCTGTAATTCTACAATGTCGCAGATTTATCAGGTGTGAAAAATATGTTCAGTTATAACTGCCAAGTAAGTAAGTAAACCATTACATCAACAAGCAGTGGGATAGTGTAATTGAATGTATGATATACCCAAGCTTGTCTTTCACACTTTGAGAATTTCAATTCTGGTGAGAGACTTTGTTGTGTAGAATTTGTGTTGTTTGTACTGTGTGGGTGTCCCATTTAGTCTAGCTGTTATTTCGTACTTGATGATTGCTGTTCACTCCAGTCTGCTCTATTAGTATGTGTCCATGTTTATCAAGTAAATGTAATGCATTTAGGCTTGTAGCCACCTTCTCAAAAGCCTCCAACTTTGTCCCTTTATCGTCTCACCCTGTGTTCTCAACTCCTTGTTCTTATAGGAAGTCAGTTTTTTGCTGTCCACCCCTGCCCAATATTTTATATGACAGATTTGTAGTGCGATGACTGAGGGTGGTGCATCAGCTTTCCAAGCCATAGCAATTTGTCATCTGCAAGGACTAAATCTATGTCAGTAACCAATTTATGTAATGCTTTTTTTTTGGGCTTTGGCATCAGCCCTGGAAGGCATAACCCTGCTGTTTTAACAGTGGGTCTATCCAGACTAGTTTGCAGTAGGAATAGAAATCCCATACCAGTATTCTTCTATGGCGTCACACTGCCAAGTTGTGTATGAAATCTGCCTTAGAGGCGTAACATCTGGGGCAGTGAGAGGGTATCTTAAGATATATTTTGTGTAATCTTTTAGAAGTAAGGTACATATTGTGCAGAATGTTAAACTGCAGGAGTAATATCTAACATTATAGGAGACTTGTGTAAGTTGCGGAGGGATGCCTTTTTGTTTCTTGAGTTAAAGCTTACTAAACAAGCATTTGCAATGCAATAGGTCTCGCATTAGGAAAGTTTGAGCTGTTGGTATTGTAAATGACAAATTTTATATTTATCTGTTGGTTTTGAAAATAGCGAAATGAATAGCTTTGTCATTTACAATGCCAATATTTTTTACTTTCGCAAATGTGACACCTATAGCATTTGTAATGCAATATGTGTTGTATTTACGTGACTTAGATGTATTGATATTACTAATAACAATGTAGCATAATTATGTGGCAATGAGTGGTATTGTGTGGAGTGTGTTGCATTCAGTAGAGTGTAATTATGTGGCGTGTAATTATGTGGCACTGAGTGGTATTTGGAGTGTATGTTGCATCAAGTGCAGTGTAATTATGTGGCGTGTAATTATGTGGCACTGAGTGGTATTTGGAGTGTATGTTGCATTGAGTGTAGTGTAATTATGTGGCGTGTAATTATGTGGCACTGAGTGGTATTTGGAGTGTATGTTGCATTGAGTGTAGTGTAATTATGTGGCGTGTAATTATGTGGCACTGAGTGGTATTTGGAGTGTATGTTGCATTGAGCGCAGTCTAATTATTTAGCATATAATTATGTGACACTGAGTTGTATTGTTTGGAGTGTATTTTGCATTCAGTAGAGTGTAATTATGTGGCGTGTAATAATGTGGCACTGAGTGGTATTTGGAGTGTATTTTGCATTGAGTGCAATGTAATTATGTGGCATGAAATTATGTGGCACTGAGTGGTATTTGGAGTGTATGTTGCATTGAGTGCAGTGTAATTATGTGGCACTGAGTGGTATTCGGAGTGTATGTTGCATTGAGTGCAATGTAGTTATGAAGCATAATTATGTGGAACTGAGTGGTATTGTGTGGAGTGTGTTGCATTCAGTAGAGTGTAAATTATGTGGCGTGTAATTATGTGACAGTGGTATTTGGAGTGTATGTTGCGTTGAGTGCAGTGTAATTATGTGGCGTGTAATTATGTGGCACTGATTGGTATTTGGAGTGTATGTTGCATTGAGTGCAGTGTAATATGTGGCTTGTAATGTGGCACAGAGTGGTATTTGGAGTGTACGTTGCATTGAAATTATGTGGCGTGTAATTATGTAGCACTGAGTGGTATTTGGAGTGTATGTTGCGTTGAGCGCAGTGTAATTATGTAGCATATAATTATGTGGAGTGTATGTTGTATTTAGTAGAGTGTAATTGTGTGGCGTGCAATTATGTGGCACTGAGTGGTATTGTTTGGAGTGCATGTTGCATTGAGTGCAGTGTAATTATGTGGCTTGTAATGTGGCACAGAGTGGTATTTGGAGTGTACGTTGCATTGAAATTATGTGGCGTTTAATTATGTGGCACTGAGTGGTATTTGGAGTGTATGACTCACCACTACAAACACAACCACACACACAACAACACAACACCAGCCGTCAGTGCACGCTTTCACCGGGGCCAAACACCACCAGCCATCAATGCACTCTTTCACCAAGCACAAACACCATCAGGCGTACAACACCAGGCAGCCGTCAG
Organism: Lissotriton vulgaris; assembly: GCF_964263255.1. NCBI lineage: Eukaryota > Metazoa > Chordata > Amphibia > Caudata > Salamandridae > Lissotriton > Lissotriton vulgaris. The sequence goes on from NC_141695.1 coordinate 379,559,373, forward strand.
TGCATGCTTTTACAAGGCGCACTCACCAGCAACCATCAGTGCACGCTTTCACCAAACACACACACCATCAGCCATCTGTGCACTCTTTTACCAAGCACACACCAATCAGCCGTGAGTGCACCCTTCCACCAGGCACACACACCTCCAGGCGCCAGTGCACTCTTCCACCAAGCACACACACCACCAGCCATCAGTGCACGCATCAATTGTTAACGCATCCACAATTAACTATTGTAGCAATCGCAGTATGGTACCCTTTATTTTTAAACATATTCATCTAAAGCACAGCATGCCACCATTGCTAAAATTACAATCCAACCCACATAATTACACTACACACCACATGCACAATGCCATTAGCTCAAACTCAAATAAATCCGAGCCCGATTGCATTTCTAATGCTTGTTCCCTTTGCCCGGTGTTCGTCTTTTCTTGCCCTGTGCACTGAATGGGCTGTGCATGCTCATTAGCAGGCATTTAAATGTGAAAGATATGCCCCCGACCATCTCTGGTCGATTCTTTGGCGTCCTGGGAGACGACTGTTTGAGGCAGAGGGTCATCGTTTTCAGGTATGCTCACTGGGGTTGTGAGGAGTTTAGTTTGCATCGAGTTTTGGGCGGTGCGCGGTCTTTGACTTACGCGCTACTGGGGAAAGGCGTCTTGAGTACTGCTGTGAAAAATGTTAGGCATGCGGGCTCTCTCGCCATAACGTTTATGCTATGCCTGTCCCCGGTCGAATGTATGTTTTGCATTTTTGCCGGGACTGGCTCGTAGTGTACCTTACTTGGGCAGCATACTTTATTAGTGACCATCTCCGGTCGATTCTTCGGCGTCCTGGGAGACGACTGTATGAGGCAGAGGGTCATCGTTTTCAGGTATGCTCACTGGGGTTGTGAGGAGTTTAGTTTGCATCGAGTTTTGGGCGGTGCGCGGTCTTTGACTTACGCGCTACTGGGGAAAGGCGTCTTGAGTACTGCTGTGAAAAATGTTAGGCATGCGGGCTCTCTCGCCATAACGTTTATGCTATGCCCGTCCCCGGTCGAATGTATGTTTTGCATTTTTGCCCGGACTGGCTCGTAGTGTACCTTACTTGGGCAGCATACTTTATTAGTGCGCCTTGGTGATAATTGTTAACAGATACGGGTAATGCAAAAACTTTAGCGTGTGTGTCTCGCTAGATATATATACCCGTTTTCATTCCATGCGGTACGGTCACAATCATAATTTGTGCTCCTCCCTGTCTCATATGTTCTCTTTGCAGATAAATGAGCACACATTCAGAGCTTCAATGTTTACGTTTTTGGCTTGAATTAAATAAGAAACGTGTGCTCACCGTCAATCAAAGCCTCACTTTTTACCACGTAAAAAAACAAGCAAACTCACCGCCGCAGCCCGGCTTCAACAGGAAGCCAGGCAACCTTTGTTGGGACGGGGGCGGGGCCGGACACGCGACCGGAGCTTTCCAGGAGGCAGGCTGCAGTGGCTGGCGCATGGCTCCGGTGCAGAGAGAGGAGAGCCCTGCGTGCAGCCGGCGTCCGCCCGGGAAGCCAAGGAGCGGAGTGCCGGTGTCCCTGTGCCCGTTGACGTCTGAGTGAGCAGCCCGGAGCGGGACGAGTAGAAGTCTGCGGGACGAGTAGAAGTCCGGGTGAGTGGGGCTCCGTGCTTGCGTGTCTGTGTGTATGCAGGGGGGTGGGGGTGGGGGTGGGGGTGGGGGCGGCAGCGTGTGTATGTATGTATGTATGTGTGTGCGTGCGCGCGCGCCTGTGTATTGTGTGCGTGCATGCAGAGGGGTGGGGGCTGGCTGTGTCTGTGTGTGTGCTTTGCACCGCGCATGCGCAGCTATCAGACGCTCGCTCCCGAGGTGAAATCCGACCTCGTCAAAGCGCGCGTCTGGTAGCTGTCCGCTCTCCTAAATACGGGCAGCATAAGTTGTCGAGCCGATGCATTCATGCTTCGCATGAATGCCACATCAGCTCGACCTAATAAAGTTAAAGGCTTTTCTTCCCATCTCTGGTGTTAAGTGTCTGGCGTGTGGTTGTCTCTATCATAATACTCTATTCTTAAATGGAATGAAAGACTTTAACAGTGTCTCATAATTCACAAATTGGCTTGCTGGAATCTTATGACTTTGGGCCGATTCCCAGTAATTTCGGATCCATGTATGTAGATCACCCAATGTTTCAATACCTGCTTGCTTCCATGTCCCCATTAATTCCTTCACTATTTTAGGTAAGTGTTGAATGCTTGTGCCCACTCCCCTATTGACCCATCTGCTTTGTTGAATTTACATAATGGACATGTATGGTTGTTGCACTTCCTGTCTCCTTTCTATTCCATCAGTACTTCATTGCTCTTAATACTATCCAAGGAGAATGAAAAATTTCCTAGCTATCGTAACAGAAAGTTGCAATTCTATTAAGGACCCGGAGGTGAGGATTATGCTATTCTTTCTTCACTTCATTGAATAGCAACAAGTCAAAGAACTTAACAAACCACTATTCCCATAAACCATAGGGAATAACAAAGTCAAACATTAGAGTGTCCCAATACAGAGTGTCCGCATCAGTCCACCAATCACAGGTCACCATGGCTATGATAGTCCTCTGTCATCTTCCATTCCCCATCTTTTGTCGCTCGAGGTCAGCCCAGTGGAACATCTCAGGAGTCTTGTTTAGCTGAATCCCCTGTCAGAAATAAACAACACTATCCGACACTAGCAAAGGCTGAGGTTTACCCTGTAGGGGAAAGACAGAGCAAGGCAACACAATGAGAAACGGCAAATAGAAAATCGGGACCAAGGTACATCATAGCCAATAGAATGCACAACAGCATATCAGAAACAAAAGAAACACTTTACTTAGTCAATTACGAGGGTGGAAAAGTACGAGAAGTGTACCCTGGGTGGGATAATCCTCGCCTCCGAGTCCTTAATAGAATTGAAACTTTCCGTTTCAATAGCGAGGACATTTTTTATTCTCTGCCAGGACCGGAGGCGAGGATTATGCTTGTTTAAAGCTTACTGACTACCAAGTGAGCCATATCAATCACTGGTTTGAAGTAAAATCGTTTGAAGGTTGAGTCTGAAGACCAGCCTGCTGCATTCAGAATGTCTTCCAGACAAGCTCCCAGGGTAATAGCTCTAGAGGCCATGGCCCCCCTAGTAGAATGAGCTCCAAAGGCTCTGAGGTCAATACCAGCCTTCTGCATCACCCACGTCCCCCAACGAGTGATGGTGGGGGAGAAAACCGACCTGTGGGGTTTGCGCAGTGCGATAAGCATGTCTTTCCCCCAGAGGACGAAACTCCTCTGACATCTCCTCGTAAGCATTGAGGCACAAGACCACACAAAGCTTGGGGGAATCCGGAAAAGCGGGATAGGAGATGGACGTTGTACCACACTTGGTCCGCCGGCGAACATTAAAGGTGACCCCCGAGGGGGAAAAGATCCTGTCGTTGACATCCAGGGCCCTAACATCCGAGACCCTCCTGCAAGAGACGAGGCAGAGAAGCATGGCCAACTTTGCCGACCGCTCCTTACGAGAGAGGAACCTGTTCGGCTGCCAAGACAAAAAAAATTCAACACCAGATTGCACCCCAGAGCTGTGAATAATGAGGCTCTGGAGAAAGAGGGGAATGCCCCGTAAGAGCCGGCACACCAAAGGATGGTCACCCACCAGGGAACATCCACAGGCATGTGCCTCGCTGAAATGGCGGAACGGAAAGTATAAACAGTCCTATATGCCAGATCGCCTTCCGCCAACGAAGCCAGAAAATTCTGGATAGAAGTCACATCTGTTGCCACGGGATTGAGACCCCGTCGCACACACCAACGACACCACCTTCTCCAGGTGGACCTGTAACGCTTGACTGTACTGTCCGCCCAGGCCTGGGACCCCCCATCGTCCCCTGTAATCCTCCACGCCATCAACGACAATGAGCCTTAGGTAATTAGAGGATGAGGAACCTTGTCCGGACTGAGAAGGAGGGTGGGAAGGTGGGGGAGTGGGATTGGAAAATCCCAAGAAAGTTCCAGAAGAACCGGAAACCACACTTGAGACCTCCAAATAGGCGAAATCAGAACCACGTCCACCCTCTGGTGCCAGACCTGAGCTGAGACCCTCATCAACATCGTGAACGGGGGGAAAAGCATACCCCGTTTCGGACTGCCAACCCTGCAGAAAAGGCGTCCGTCCGCACTGCCAGGGGATCCGGTCTCCAACTGAAGAACCGGGGAAGTTGGTGATCCAGCCGGGAGGCGAACAGATCCCCTGAAAACGGATCCCATATCCTCTGGAGGTCCGCAAAGACTCCTGGGTGCAGCTTCCAAAGGCTTGAGTTGCGAAAATTGCGAGAGTGGAAGTCCGCCACCTGGTTGTCCTGACCTGGAAGGCACTCGGCTGTCACCGAAATGTGGTGATCCAGGCAGTACTGCCAAAAGTTAGCTGCCAGATTCGGCAGAGCTTTGGAACGCGTACCCCCGAGATGGTTGATGTAACAGACGGCCGAAACATTGTCCATCTTGAGTAGAACACAGGACAGGACCCCGTCTTTGGTCCAACATTGGATCGCAAAAGATCCAGCCAACAGTTCCAGACAGTTGATATTTAACTGTTGTTCTTGAGGAGACCACACACCGCCTGTAGTAAAGTCGGCACACCGGGCGCTCCATCCGGACCTCCTGGCGTCTGACTATAACGATATCCGTCACGGAACCGAAAATCGCACACCCATTCCAGGCCTTCATGTTGGAAAGCCACCACTGGAGCTCATCTCTGGCCTCTGCCGTGAGGACTACTTTTTGAGAGTAGGTCAGGCCCCTGCGCAAGTGATGGGCCTTGAGACGTTGAAGGGCCCTGAAATGGAGCGGGCCCAGGAAAATGGCCTGGATCGAGGCTGAGAAGGCCCACAATCCGGGCCAACTGTCTTTAGGGAGAGCTGGGGCTGAGTCAACGCCCTCTTGAGTTTGTGACGGACCTTTGACATTTTGCGAGCCGGGAGACTGAGGGTACACTCGACCGAGTCGATGGAAAAACCCAGAAACACTACTCTCTGGGTTGGGGAGAGAGTTGACTTCGCTTTGTTGATTACGAAGCCCAAACCCTGAAGAAGGTCCACTGCCCTCTGCAACTGGCCAGCTAAGGTCCGAGGACACAGCGCCATCAGTAGAAGATCGTCCAGGTAAACTAGAAGTCTCATCCCCGACGCCCTCAAACGTTCGACCACCGAGCGCAGGACCTTACAGGGGTGTGGAATTATCCAAATAATCTACTTGTCCAAGGGACAAAATGCCACTGAGATCTACATGTCCTGTAAAATCCACTTGTCCCACCTACTCCCGTCCCACATCAAACATAAGGGCTTCAGCTGTCTATATTTATCTGTAAAATGGAAAGCAGGGAGCCTTAATTAAAAAGAAAAAGTTAGTTTGGTTGAAATACAATATTTGCCTAAGATCACACAATTTAAGCATGGAAGTTCTTTTAAATGTATCAAGCCAGGACATAGAGTATCTAAATAGTTCCGGACTGTCAAGAATTGTGCAACATCACAAATAGCAGATAACTACTGTAAATAAACTCTGCACTCAAGCAGGATGGAAAAACAAAGTGGCTGCTAGAGGTACATCGGGTGCCTCCCTGTGACCCGCCTTAAGCATTCTCTGCTACACTTGGAGCGCGGCGCGGCTGAAGTTGCTAAATTTAGTAAAACAATGTGTGGCTCACTGTGACAGTTCCTCCCCTTATACTCAGTCAGGCAGCGCTCTTCCGACCACATAAGCACACGCCTGCAGTTAACTTTATGCCAAAATAGATCACGCTCGATATCACTGCATACTTTTCTTTCCTCGTGCCTCCACCTTCACTTACTTTCTCCTTCTGAGGTCTTTAATCTGCTACTTTCTTCCCCCCAGTGCAGCGCTGCCTCACTTTATCGCGCCGGAACATTATGCTGATTAATTGCCCAGCCAAAACACAAGCACCCTGGAGATGGTGGAATTGAAGAGCCTTTCGTGACCTTTTGCAATGTAGGGAGCGTTCTTCAGCAGAAATACTGATTTATAATCCCGGTCACAAAGAGCTTTGCACCTTCAGCATTAGAACAGTGAGAACTTTCGCTTTCCAAAGTCAAATGTCTTTTTAACCCCCTTATTCAGACTGAAGTCCTAGCACTAATGTGGTGCGACTTGATATGTGCAGTGCTCATGCTGCCCGCAATTAACTTACAAGGGAACTGTTAAGTGTCCTTATACAATTATGAAAGATAAACTGCAGCGATGCTGCTGAGGCACCGCTGCAGCTTAAAAAGAATGCGCACAACGGGCTAAATTAATCCCGAAAAATAGGCACTTACCAATTGAGTATTTTCTCACACAAATGGGAAAGATATCGCTCATTTGTGAAAGAAATTGCCCAATCGGTGTCAGACGTCTGGTATGAAAGGGACTTTAAATCCACTCTGCATACCAATAGAAACGTGGGCAGTCGGCAAGAACAGTGATGAGAGCCCGCGCTTTCTGCAGCCACAATGATGCTGCATTAGCGATGGTCCGTCAGCAGGCAGACATTAAAGTTCTATTCCAATATTTCAGTGCAATCTGTATGGAAGCAGGGAATAATAACACTAGCAGTGCTATGGGGGGTACTTTGGCAGTGCTTTCATTTTACCTCAAATGTAATAGCCTCGCTTGTGGCTGTCCCGAAGTTCAACTGCTTGCTGAGAGTAATGAAGCTTCACTAACCAGCCAATCACTGGCTAGAACCCAGTGAAGTCATGGGCTGCTAGCCAATCAGAGGGCTTCAAAGGCTCCAAAGCCTCTCTGCAAGCTTTTATGATTGGCTGTGAGCCCTAGAGATCCCACTTCCTATTTTATTTACGTAATTTAATGTCTACTTGTCCGTCTGACAAAATAGACATTAAATCTTCTTGCCCATCAATAAAAACAACATGGTTAGGGCGTCGGGCGATAGGATTCCCCCACCCCTGCCTTAGTAAAGCACCAAGGGGTGGAGGACAGGCCAAAGGGGAGTGTTGTATGTATGTATGTATGTATGTATGTATGTGTCTTGTAAAGCGCACTGCTGCCCTGAGGCGTCGTGGCGCTGTAGACTGCTGGGGAACCCGTCCTGGCTATCCCTGTGAGATGGTCCCTACTGGGTATCTCCAAGGTGAAACCAGGCATCCCCGGCGAATGTGTGGGGCTGTTGTAGAGATGAGGCAAGCTAATGTCCAGAGTGGCCGAGTGTGATCCCTGGTTAGAGTAGGCACCGAGGCGAGAATTATCGAGTCCGCTGACCCTGGTCCACGACCCTGCCGCGTCGGGAATTGAAGCCTGGTCCCGGGCCGTTCTCTGCTTCCGGGCCTGCCGCCTCTAACCAGTGAGCCACATCACTCCACTTGTGAACTCGTAAGCCCTGTCTCGCCAGAGGAACTGAAGGAAAGGCTGATGGGGCGGAAAAATGGGGATTGCCTGGCAGGCGTCCTTGAGATCGAGACGCGCCATCCAGTCGCCAGGTCGAAGAATGTCGCGCAGAAGATGGATACCCTCCATCTTCAAATGGTGGTAAACCAGCCATTCGTTGAACTCGCGAAGGTTTATGATGGGTCTCTTGCCCCCATCCGGCTTGTCTACCAAGAAAAGGTTGCTGACGAACCTGTTGGTGTGAAGAGAGGATTTCACCTCCGCGCCCTTGGAGAGAAGGGAGTGGACCTCCTGGTCAACTAAGGCAGTGTCTGCCACCGAAAAGGTGAGGACGCGGCGGAACCGGTTGCACAGGATGACCGTAAAACTCTGAGGAAACCTCGCACGGTCTGAAGCACCCAAGCGTCTCCCGTGACAGAAGTCCAAGCCTGGAAAAAATGCGCCATACGGCCCCCACTTTTAGAAGGGAAGAAGGGAGAGTACTCACCGGAAGAGCTAGAGGTGCCACCGCCTCTACCACCGGAGTTCTTCCCAGGACGTCCTCTTGTTGGATAGAAGTTTCCGAAACGGGCCTGATCCTGGTACTGCCCGCCGTTGGAGCCTTGTCCTCTATTCTGATTTGGACGGCCGAACGAGCGCCCCCTGCCTCGCCCAGTTCTCGGAAAACGCTGGGGCGAAACACCTTTTTTATGGAGGACTGAGCTTTATCTAAAGACGTAAAGGGGTTTACAAAACATCCTAGCTCTCTGAGAAAAGGTTCTCCAAAGAGACCGCCTCGGGCAATGGCGCCCGCCTCCGAGTCGGCAAGATCCCCGAGTTTGGGGTCAACCTTAATGCCGCTCTGTCCTGGTATGAGTCCATGCCGGTCGGTGATGAGTCAACAAAATTAGTGGGCAGATAGAGAGGGGCAGCCTCAGGTTATGGGAGGCTGGGTCTCAGCCTATAAGTCAGAGCGAGCAGTGCTCACAACAGGAGGGCAAGCCCTGGGCCCAAACAGCCCTAAACAATTTTAGGAGGGCGGCCTGCTTCTAGGGCCCTGGCAGGTAATCCTGCCCTACAGAATCCCAGGGAGTGTTCAAGCGCTGCAAGGGAAAAACGAACCAGAAGCGTACAAGATGAAACGCCACAATTGTCTAATGACAATGAATACGGACTCCGAAGAGCGTTCACGGCCGTTTGTTGCGCTCAAAGATAAAACAAACCCCACTGGGTGTCAGAAGTACGTCAGACGGGCTCCGGTGTGGCAGGCAGTTTAGAGATTATAGCGCGGAATCTAAGGAATGCCCGCCGAGGACGCGATGCGACTGGAGGAATGCCGCAAGCCCCATTACGTCACGGCCGTTAGGCAGAGCACTCCCACGGCCGCGCGCGAGTCCCCCCGACGAGCGGATCACTCGCGCTGAGAAGTGAAAGAAATCACCATGCGTCAGACAAAGAAACCAGCAAATAAACAATATATGTGGGAAAAAGGACACAAGTATGGTTTATCGGAATAGTGGTTTGTTACGTTCTTTGAATGGCTGCTATTCAATAAAGTGAAGAAAGAATAGCATAATCCTCGCCTCCGGTCCTGACATAGAATTGATGTTACTTCTTTGGCCAGTGACTCATTTGTAACAAATGAGGCCATCCACATGCCCACTTCTTGCAATTGAACGGCCAGATAATATAATTTGGGATCGGGAACACCCAACCCACCTACCTCCAAGGAGTAGATGCAGAACTTGCAGGGAACTCTCTCTCCCGATATCCCAGATTAATTGACCCAGCAATGTATCAATTTTCTTAAATATTCTACTCTATATTCTAATTCCGTAAATTAGCTAAACATCACAGCAAACAATTAGGAAGGAAATGAAGAAAGCATTGTGATGGTTCAGCCAACCTGATTTACAAAGATGCCGTAAAGAATTATTGTAAACTTACCCAGAAAGCCCAGTCTGGTACATTTACTTAACCCTTTCGATGCTGATGACGAGCTCAGCTCGTCATCAGCCACGGGTGGCGTGTGCTGATGACGAGCTGAGCTCGTCATGTAAAGCGGGAGAATGAAAAACGCCGCACAGCGCAAAAAATCGCCGCAGTAGCGATGCGGTTAAGAGTCAGAAGCAATAACTGCCCCAAAGGAGATTTTTAAAATGCGTGTGTTTCTTAACCTTGCTGCAAGATTAAGAACATTTTAAAAAAATCTCCCTTATAGAGTCTGCTCCGGCAGCAGTGAATTACAAAGCAGGCTCACCGTTGGATGACTGTCCTCCACATTTTTTTAAAAGTAGCATCCCCTGTTATTATTCAAATGGTGAACTATCTTTTTAAGCAAGAAAACAAAACAAGAGAGTGAAGTTGAGATACGCTCATTTCTCTTCCCCTTGTAAACATGACAATCCAATGAAAGCGAGCTTGCGGCTACTTGTATAGCGTCAAGAATACCTTTCACTCCGGTCTCAAGAGGGGAAAAAAGATTGTTTCTTTTTAAAGAACCCTCACCCACTAGCTTAGTTAGTGGCATGCTTCATTATTGGGTTCCCACTCAAGACGGCTATTGCAACTCGGGTGTGCTGCAACACCTGAATTCTATTGGAGTGTTTTTTTGTCAGTGGGTTAAAACTGCCTCAAGGTAATCTGTCCCTTGAGGATGGTTTAATCGTGGATAACTTGAGTAGGGTTAAAATTAGGGATGTTGGATGTGATGTGAAATTCAAATGGTCTCCCACATCTTAGGTCGACATGTTTAAACCAAATATACATGCTTACTGGGTCACATTTGCTTTCTTTAGGACCAGGTTGCAAGGAAAAAACCTAGCCAGTGGTTGCATGTGCGCTAAGGCCTTCTCAATACTCTAGGGTGAATATAAGAAAAAAGGCATTATTCAGACAACTCGGTAGCACATAGCAAGGTAGAAATTATGCATAGCCAGTGCAGCATACTAGTGCTATACAACTGTGCCGTAAAGAATGACTGCAAAACTAACCAGAAAGCACAGTCTAGTACATTTACTTCTCAAGTGTCGGAAGCAATAAACGCCCCGTGGGAGAGCTTTAAAATTTGTTTGTTTTGTAACCCCATGCAAGATTAAGAAAAAAGTCTTCCCAGAAGATTCTGCTCTGGCAGGAGCGAATTGCAAAGCGGACTCACTTTTGGACCCCTGTCTGCCACATTTTTTTAATGTAGCATTAAGCAGCATTACCTGTTATTATTCCATTGGTAAACTATCTTTTTAATCAGTTCTTAGAGGCAGGGTTTGTCCAGCAGCTGTGCTGGAAACGAGCCCAATTGTGGCCCCTTTTGAAGAAGGCTTGCATAGATCCAGCTACTCCAAGCCTTTACAGACCTATTTTCCTTCTTCCTGTACTTTAAAAAATGCTTGAAGTAACTATCAGTAGACTGCTGTCACTAGTCCTTTAAGAAATTCTACTACTTCATAAAGCGCAATCGGGGTTCGCTCTGATTTCAGTACTGAAATCGCTCTACTTATAGAATTCATAAAGGTGAATTTAGATTAATTTAAATGTATATAAATTGTAATTCTAAATTGCATTTTAATTCATAATTGATTTTAAATTCTAAATGTATTTAGATAGGGTTTGCAAATAAACGGTCCATCCATGGAAATTTCCAGGATGATCCATTAAGCAGGGGGCGAAGAAAAGGACGGTTCCCAGAATGCCCCCATGCAATGTCCCTAGGAATTTTGAACCGTGTACAGCCAAAACTGCTAAACGGAATTACACCAAATTTGGCAGAAAGCTAGATAATTAGCCAGAAAGTGTCAGTTGCATGATTTGGTGCAAATGCATTCAGTTGCCTTTGAGAAATGAAGGTTCATATTTATAGAAATCTAGCAGCCGGATACTAGAAGGGGGCAGGCAGATCAAAAGATGATGATCTGTTTGGCTTCCATCAACAAAGATGTTCATTAGCCATTTTAGGAGTCTGAGACTTCGCCCCTGTACCGTAGAATGAAAAAACATATAAGGGGCAGGGTAGGGTTCCCCTGGCCCACTAGGCCCTCGGCATGCTCTGCTTATGACCTCACATATTAGATCACTCATAACATTTTTTATGACCTCATTGACAACATCTTTTATAACACCTGAAATTAAATCATTGATGATAACGCTGTGCATGGCAAGGGCACAAGTAATACTTACTTCAGTTAACCATGGTGAATTTGTGGTTTTTAGAATTTAAAATGTAAAGTTTTAAGCAACTTTTTTACCTAACTAGAATGTCACTTTGACCTTATGTTTTTTCCCTCTTAAAATATGATCTAATGCCTAAAACAAACAAATATATATATATATATATATATATATATATCTATATCTATATATATATATATATATATATATATATCCGAATACTCCTTCCCAGTTGCGCTTTTCAAACGCGCAAAGAACGAGCCCGGACCACTGTAGGTATGTTGCACTGCAATATTTATTCTCTCTCCCAAACAGATGCAGCAGCCATTACACGTTTCGCCCCTCCCAGGGGACTTGATCACATTACGCGCTTCAAACCACAACAGTTTGCGTTTCGGCATGTGTGCCTCTTTCAAATGCCTATGACTTCGGGGCTCGTCTGTCCACATTCTTTATACGTGCTGCCTCACTCAGATTGGTGGGAGCACAGCTGACAACAATTTCATTAAAGAAAGTATTACGGCACCTTCTAATGGACTGCATATTTATTTATAAAGTTTTATATAATGCGAAGAAGATCCCAAAGGATATCGGAGCGCTTTACAAAAGGATGGAAGGAAGGACATAAATGCAATATCGACATCAAGTAAGAATTCAAAACAGGAATAATCGCATAATTACAAGACAAATGAAATAAGGAGAGTAATACAATAAACGGGTATATAGCGGGCTACGAAGGAGGGCACACAATGAGGAAAAGAAGAGCAGCTTCAAATGATGGTACAGATCAAATATATCTATCTGGGGAAGAAAGCCCAAGCACGTAGAGATGCTAACTCGCAGTTAACAATCCACCAGTATTATCACTCCAATGTGGTCACTACCGGTTATCAAAAATATCTAACGGTAGTTACTAGACCATCCCATCGGTTTGTTCTCACTAGGTTAAGACTAGGAATCGTACACTACTTGGTGGCGTTCCCCTGTATAAAAAGATATCCTTCCGCATCATGCCCCTGTGAAGGGGTCACGAAACCGAGCACCACGCATTTTTTATTTATTTGTGATCTATACTTGTATTATCGCATCACTTATCTGAAACCACTGTTTAAGAAAAATGAAGTTACAACTATAAAATCTGCCATGAGTCTGCTGTTCTCTTTAGAAGAGTCAGATATACGTTTTTTTACGGCTACTTACATTTTGAAATCAATAGCCGCAAGGAAAAGCATGGTTTTTTAACATCCATTTGTTGTTTGCTGGTATGTGGATTTGTACTGAGTTCCTTCAACGTTTGCTTTTAAACCTGCTTTTACTTTTTTGACATCTGTATTAGAACATAATTTTATGGATTGTAAATGTCAATTTTTATTATGTGCTTTTATGATTATTTTTTTAATCGAATAAAGCTTTTTGAACTCGATGGTACAATGGTTGTAGGATCAATGACTTCGAGAAGGTGAGCCTCTCCCAGTTAGGGTAAGAATTTGTTAATTAGAAAACTTTTGGCTTCCAGTTTGAAAGCAGTCATTGAGGAGATTCTGCATACTTCCGGTGGAAGAGAGTTCCATATATTAGGGGCCGCACCGGAGAAGGCTTGGTGACAAGTTCTTTTTGCTAAGGATGAGTGGTTTCAGGAGGAAAGTGTTGGCGCTTCTTGAGGCTTTACCACCACAGAATAATTCAAGCTTTTGTGCGAGGTACCTGGGAGTTTTGAAGTGCAGGGGTTTGTGCATCAGAATGGCAATCTTTAACTGGATTCGAGCTTCATAGGGCAACCATTTAAGATATTTTAGTACCGGGGATATGTGCTCATTTCTTTTGGTACCTGTGACCAGTCTAGCCGCAATGTTCAGTGATGCCCTTAGTGGAGCCAGGGTGTATTTGGGAAGGCCACAGAGCGTAGCGCTGCCGTAGTCTAGCCTCAGCAAGGCAAGTGCTTGGACCACTTGCTTGAAATCCTTTTGTGGATGGAATGGTTTGATATTTCTAAGTGTCCTCATCAAATGATTAGCTCCCTTACACACATTGCTGATATGATTTTTCAAACTCCTGCTAAATGAATCCGTCAGTCCAAGTCCCCTTCGCATATCCCAGTATACTCTTGTTCCTCCTGGAAAAATGTCTTTCTTTCAGCTCTTAATCAGTGTGTCCTCATAGTGAGTACGGGCTGTCTGTTACGAACGTAGTCACAACTTCAACACAATTATTCACTGTGTTGCCCCTTAAAATAATTTAAAAAAATAATCAGTCTCTTGGACTCCTACATCCTGCCACAGATTGCTGACTTGGAACACACCGAAGACATTGGTACAGTGAACTGTGTCTTACTATGCATTCACAGTCTGTTGATAACAGCAGGTTCCCGTTCCTTTCAGCTGCGGTGGTTCAGAGGTTTTCAATATCTTGAAACCAAAAACTCCACATATACCTATATAGTTTAGGGCTTTAGGAAGTCATATATGTGTGTGTGTAGATGTAGATTATATAGATATATGTACTTTCCAAATCCCTGTCTGTTCATGCCTACTCCTCTGTCTTTGTGGTAATAAGCAGATTTATTCTTCATTTGTTAAGCACAAGCTCTACTAGATCGGTGCATAGCTTTCAGGTTGTTTCAGCCTTCATCATTAAAAGGATAATAAAATGAATAAAGTTGTTGAGATGAGAGAAACAACTGTAGTCTAAAGCGAATGACTACTGCAAAACTGTGCTGCAGGCTGTATACAAACATGAAGTATTTCATTGTACGTGCCTTATTTTTTCATTTTAGCTATAGTTGCCCCAATCTTGAGTCCATACACCAAGTATTCAACAAGAATAAACGAAGCTACACCATACTGGTACCCAGGTAAGTGAAATTCCATACAGGATGACGTCCCGCTATTTCATAATACTTGTTTTTTGCTGCTTGATTATAGCCCCCGCTCCCATCTGTATGTAAACATACATTCAGTTTTAATAGCTGAAAGATGAGTGTGTGTCAAACATCTAGGCCTCTGTGACCCTGGCTAATCATTGTCCTGTTAGACCTCCCTATTTTAATGTTTTGTCTTTTTATGTAGGGAGGTAACTCCTAGCGCTACAGTGCATTAAAGCCTTTACGCATAATATCAAATACAGATATCTTTTATAGTTTACACTGCTTACAAGGGATTTAGAGTCTCTCGATATTAGCTTTATTCATTATAACAGGTTTCATAAAGGTTTCCTATTTGGGTAATGTCCAGAATCCCATTGTCTATTCTCCTAACCCACTGAGCATTGCCTGTCTCAAACACTGGTAATCACATACAGATATTATCACCTAAAATATTTTATTGACCAGTAGCCAAATGGCAAGTTCAGAGAATGGAAATATATGAATGCTGCTTAATCTATTATTATACTGTATTCCCTTCAGATCACTTGCTTGCTCAGGTTCTCACGCCATACTGTCATGATTTGTTCTAATTATTATCACTTTCCGTCTCTACATTGTTTTCAGTTCCCATTCGGGATGATGGAAATTTACCTGATGTTCCCAGTCACCCCATGGACAAACTGGGGCCCAACCTGCAGTGGCTGAAAGAGCTGTGACACAGTGCACAGGCGAGAAATCCTTCAAGCAGCGATCACCTGAAGTTCGCGTAGAAAGGAATCTGCAACTTATCAGTGCTTATTTTTCTCAAATTGCTGCATGAAGGGTGACATTACTTCTCCACATCTTCCCAATTATGCCCCAGTGCAAGCTGTGTAAATATAGAAGTATTCCCTCATAGAGAAAATAAATTACATTGCTGTGTGCCTTCTGTATTTGTTTTTCTTCTGAATATCTGTATATTTGAAAGCCTTGTGAATCATTTGAACCTCAGAGTAGTAACTTGCCTCTCTTTCATTTTTATATTTAATACCTCATAAAAGCATAATGAAGTGCAAATTTATATCCATTTCAAAAGCCACAGTATCACTGAAGAGTCTTCTTGATGCAGGTCACTTTGCAGTTCTGTCAAAATTGGTTGAAACCAATAATATTGTGCTCTTATTGGAAATAGCCACATTGCAATAACATGGCCTGAGACTTTAAGGCACACAAACTCTTCCATTACCCCATAGAATCCTGTCACCTGTATTCAGATTACCAAAAATAAGCTTCTTCGAGGAAAATAAAACCTAGAATATATTAATTGTGGCTGGTACACAGCAAAAGAGAATGCAAATTGGTTCTATTCTTAATATGAAAACCTACAGGGAACATAAATTGCTATTGTATGGGCATCTGCAGTAAACTTTCTTCTCTCAGGACTCATAGTTTGCGTCACTTTTGTTTTTTTCCCCCATTAATTCTGCTACTGACTGTTCTGTCAACAAGTTGGTGTTGCTCAGAATTCCTAGAGTTAAACAATATTATTTTAAATACCCAACCAGATTTAAGACAGGCTTTTATGAAACGTATGAGTGGGTACATCAGGTGAACCTGTACTTTCTTGCAAAGAGAGAAACAATGTGTCTTCTGATTAGCAGAGCGAAGACTGTGTGGTGCGGCAGAACTGGTCAATTCATGTAACATTCATAGAAGTGAGTAAAGGTTGTAGAAATGCCTGGAATTTTAATTTTTGAGGAGATTATTTTGGGATGGTGTATCTGACCGAAACCATCTATGTAGATGGCAAAAAGGGAAATGAACTTGGTGCCACTCGGAAGCAATGCTCCATAGCAGTGTACTCTCACTGAAAGAAAGTGTTACTTCTAACATTTGTGTGTGAAAAGATACTGGGGAAAAAAGATAGCTAATACTTAGCTAATGTTTGAAATATCTTTTTGGTCTTCCGTTAATTGAAGAAAGGTTAATCAAAGCAATGTAAAAATTACCAAAGCATAACTCTAAATAACCATAGATTCAGAATGAACACCTTTCAGTCACATCAAAGAATCCCTTCTTAACATTGTGTAAAGTGTTCACAATACATTTTTGGTCACAATCGATGCAGACTAATACACTTGGAAACTGCTGTACCAAAAGGAAAAAACGCACACACCCACACACAATGAATCACAGTAAAATATAGTTCTACATATTTGATATTTGCCATTTGTTAATAAAAATAAAATGAATCACTGATACCTCCTGTTTGTAGCAGCCTCTGGATACCCTCCATCTATACTCTTCCAGTAACAGTCCTGCAACTTGGAAACGTTAATTTAACACTGTTGCTTGTCCCTTTTTCAACGCTGCCGTCATTTACATTGTTTTATTTAAACATGCTTCATTTTAGTCTCTCACAGCCAAATACCCTGTCTCTTTTTCATACAAAAAAAGCTGCTAATACTTTTAAAATCATTATTGGACTACATTTTGGGATCACTGGAAAACATTTTGTACAGTTTTTTAGAATCACTTGAAAAAATTCTAGTTATATAGTATCGGGAGTTTCAGGAGTTTTTATTAGATTTGATATAGACCTCTACTGAGATCAACAATTACACAGACATAGTTTTAAAACATTATTTATAAAGACCTTAAAAACAGCTTTATGCTTTTATGATTTCAAAACATTTATCA
This sequence comes from Lissotriton vulgaris, assembly GCF_964263255.1. Lineage (NCBI taxonomy): Eukaryota > Metazoa > Chordata > Amphibia > Caudata > Salamandridae > Lissotriton > Lissotriton vulgaris. Next base: position 379,576,477 of record NC_141695.1, read on the forward strand.
CAATTACTTTAAAACCACTTAAAAAAAGCTTTTAAAGAATTTATATAATTGATAACAAACAAGTTCATTAGGTGGTGATTTACAGAGCTTAATTAGACCTTGTGTAGAGAATACATTGTATCGGAGACAAATTGGCCTCCTATATCTCCACCAGGCTTCTACTAGGGTTGGATTAGGACAAACTGTCAATACATGAGGTAGATCTTGGGTTCCTCCCTTACACAAGTCGCAGAGCTATGTTGTATTTTCTGAGTTATTCCACTTTGCTATGTATACTTTCAGAGGGAGGATTTCCAACCTCAGCAGAAGAATACAGCGTCGTACCCTGTGTTCTAGTGAAAAGTAAGTGTATTGCTCAGGAGATTTATATTCTGTATTTTTTGCATATTGATTATAGTGTAGTAATATAGTAAATTAGTGCTAAACGAGGTACCACATTTTCGAAAACAGTCTTAGGCCGACAATGAGATTCCTCTAATTACAAAGTAAGTTGTATTATTCATTTTGAACGTGTGTGTTGCATGCAATAGGTTACCGTGCCTAGCCTATTTCGAGTTGTCAACCTCCAGTAAAGGTAGCTAATTAACATTTCTCTAAAATCCCCACGTTATTTATGTTCGATTTCCAAAAGCAATCGCCAGTACAGGATGGCAGATATAGTCAAGTACACTGAGCCCATGTGGGTTAGAGAAGTTTCCCTGTAGGTGAAAAAGAATGCCTGTCATCCTTTGGGAGTGAGTGCCATGCCTGAAGGTTTTGCAAAGAGTCAAAAGTTAATGTAAGTACAATTTCGAAGAAACTGTTTTCATGTTAGTTGAGACATCCATTAGTCAATTTGGAACCAACATCAATTGGTGACCCCGGCCCACAAATCATTATTACCTTTCCACTATGAACCCACTTCAGAACGGCAACTACTTCATTTGTTCAGTGCAGTTTAAAATGTGAAGCATTAATTATCGATTGGCTGAAGAGCACTGAAGTCTAATGCTGGGTTAGAAGTCTGCTGATGCTAGATACCAACGAGGAGTGTCGGAAACCCCATGAATCGTTTCCCGATTCACTTTCTAAAATGGCAATGTGCATTTATTTAGCCATTTCTTCGATCGGGAAAAGCAAATGATGTATGCATTTATCTTCACTGTTGAAGATGCAGTGTTGTGCGGTTTGACAAAAAAGGTATTTAGGCTTGATTCATTAAAAATGTGAAACTCTATACAAGTCCAAGCCCACAATGTGTAGAACTTAGCATTTTCTGATAGTCCCAGCAATTGGCACACCTTGAGCTAATCGTAGATACATCAAGGGTTTATGTGATTAACTCATTTCTACTCCTCTGAGCAGCCTGACACAAACTTTGAGTGCTAGAGTATCCCATCCACACTATACCATTTTTATCTATACTGAGGGACATTTTGGAAACTTGTAGGTCACCCATAGGCCTGTCGGTCTCTTGTGCTTTTTCCTGCCTGTCTCCACAATTTTGTAATGTGTACCCCCTTGTTAAACTTCATGTTCGTTTTTTAGAAACCAACATCATGAGACCATCTCCCATCCTTCGAAGGAGCAGAGATTACAATGTCTACCAAACCTCTCTTGGCTGGTGTATATAAAGACATCAGAACAGAGGTTCACCCTACAAGCCCTGGATAAAAGTACTGCAATATGTACGGCGCACACCGTTTGCATACGATTTTACTTACTCGCATCTGAATAATCTGATAGCCCAGACTTGAGAGCTTCCCCAACGGAAGCACTCTGCTCATCTCTTCTCCCAGGGCACCTCTCTGAACTCACCTTTATTTGGAGGGTATCAACTGGTTTGGAGTCCTTTTCATCCTCCATATTCCAATTGGCTGGGGATTAGGCCTCACAGATTGTGGCAGGGCACCCTTCCTCCTTGCTGTCTGGTGATTCGACAGTTCAGCTGATCCTTCCTCATTGGGGTCAAGCTTGTGATGCTATCCACTACCCGTTGCAGGTTTGGGGAAAGTAGTTGAGTTGCATCAGTTGGCTTCACTGCAGTATTTTAGTCCAGTCAGCTGCACTTCAAGACAGCACTTAAATTAGCTGCACAGTTGACGTAATCCTTGGGGTTTTCTGCTTGAGCAACAGTGAGCAAGGGCGTTCACGCCCGAAACGCGTCTGTTCGACGTTCCTTTTTTACCCCCTGCACATTAAGCTTATGAAATAAAACCAAGAACAACTTGAAGACTGGCTTCGGACTTTGATTTTGTGTCTGCGTACTGGGAAAAGTGCTTTGGACGTTTCACTGCACGATAACCGGTTGGAGGAATATATATATATATATATATATATATATATATATCCAAACCACAACGCTCACCTTCCAAGAAAGTAAGCAGGACACAGCTCCGAGTGCCAACAAGGATTTATTCAAGTAGACCACAACTTTGTCCTCGCAGTCCGTGAAACGCTATGGCAGACGCGTTTCTAGCCGGAAATGGCCGTCATCAGTGCCGGCTTCACAGGCTGGCTGGTGAGTCCTGGACACAAAGACTGCCCCCTAAGTAGCAGTCTCTCGGCTCCTCCTCCTAAGTGCGGGTCCTTTGATGGATGTTAGTGGTTCGCAAGGGTGATGCATGGTGGGAACTGGAGTCCATCGTGGTGCCGCATACAGTGATGGGGTAAACCAAAACACCCGAGTGGTGTCCCAAATTCATGGCGCAGGACTGAGTGCCTCCATACCGCTCCCAGGTTTGTTATTCCGCTTGAACCTCCGTTGGCACTCTTATCAGGCAGTAAGATACCGCCTACTCTCTCCCCTTGCCGAAATGACCGCCTGGTGGCAATGACTTTTAGCTTGGGGGGGCGCCGCGTTGTGCACTCCTCGTGCTATACCACAGTTTTTTTGCCCTTTGAACGCGGAGCACCAGATCGAGAGGGTGTGTCCTTGTACCGGTATCGGCAACCCGGTACTATATATCCAAACCACAACGCTCACCTTCCAAGAAAGTAAGCAGGACACAGCTCCGAGTGCCAACAAGGATTTATTCAAGTAGACCACAACTTTGTCCTCGCAGTCCGTGAAACACTATGGCAGACGCGTTTCTAGCCGGAAATGGCCGTCATCAGTGCCGGCTTCACAGGCTGGCTGGTGAGTCCTGGACACAGAGACTGCCCCCTAAGGGACATTTGATATGTCCTGTACATTTGTTTTCTTAGTCTCACATCTTGGTATATCTCGCCCAATGTTGCAGTCTTTGACATTCTGAGGTTCAATATATATCTATTAAAGTCACTTCTAGTAGGCACTGGTAAAAAAACACATTATATCAGGGCTCACATCAAGACCCCATATAGCCTCCCATGTCTCCCTGCTACACCTTAGTTCCTTTATTACTGAGTGTTTTCAGGCTGCCAGCTGGATGTAGAGTCGTCACTTGATCTTAGATCTGACAGGAGTGGCTCCCATATTTCCCATGGCGAGTCACATGTGGCATCAGTGCCCAGTAGGCTCTCCCTCCCCAGTGTTTTGCGGTATTACCAAGCTATGTACAGGACACCTGTGACTTCCTATTAAAAATCAAAGATCTAGAATGGCAAGAAGACATGCTACTCATGACATTGGACGTTGAGTCCCTATATATGAGCATCGGACATAAAGAGGGACTGAGGGCTACTAAACACTTTCTAGGCAATAGATCTGCGGAACTATATGCTCACAACAATTTTATTCTTGATTTGATGGACTGGTGTCTCAATAATAATTATTTTTCTTTTGGCAAGGATTTGTGGAGACAACTTCGCGGCGTGGCGATGGGATCCTGCTTCTCCCCCAGCTATGCGTGCTTGCACGTAGGCTGGTGGGAGGAGCGGGTTCTCGCCGTCACGCACGAAGTGTGGGTAAGAGAAAAGATTGTTAAATATCTCAGATATATTGATGATATTTTTATTCTTTGGCAGGGCAGTGCAGAGGAGGCTCAATTGTTTGTGGCTGAAATTAATGTAAACTCCCTCAATCTGCACTTCACTTCGCATATCAGTCCCACCGAAATAGAATTTTTGGATGTCAAGGTATACATCAATGCTAACAGAATAGAGTCCACCCTATTCCGGAAACCCACTTCAGGCAATACCACACTACATGCCTCCAGTCTCCACCCACAACATACCATATCCAGCATTCCTTATGGAGAAATCCTAAGGATCAAACGTATCTGTAGCTCTGCCACTGATTTTGAAAGGTGCATTATCGAACTAAAGGCCCGGCTAAAAGACCGAGGCTACTCTGATCGCACCTTTAACCAAGCTTTGGCTAAAGCAAGGTTGAGAAGTAGGGAGAGCCTTTTGCCAAAAACTGATGTTGATTCTGATGACACTGAGTCTGTTGCCAATACAGCTTTGAAAAACACTACTTGTCCGAGATTTATCACAGCTTACAGCAGTGAAGAAAAGGCCATTCAAAAGATTATTCGGAAAAATTGGCCGATAGTCTTAACTGACAACATTCTCAATTCCACTTTGCCCCGCACACCTACTGTCACCTTTCGACGTGCTAGAAATATGGGAGTTTCTTTAGATATCAGCAGCCCGGAGCTGAAATCAAAGGGCACATGGCTAAAAACTAAAGCAGGATTTCATAAATGCACACATTGTAGAGCATGCAAATTTGGTGTAAACATGACTCACTATCGTACACCCTTCAGCATGAGTGAGACTCCTATCAAGGGCAACCATGACTGTAAAACTGATTTTGCAGTCTACGTTCTGACGCGCACCTGTGGATTAAATTACATTGGCAGCACAAAAGCCCAGGTGCACGTCAGAATTCTCCAACACCTCAGAGCAATACTCCACAATGATCAAGCCTACCCAGTGGCGCGCCATTTTGCGCTAAAACACAATCAAGATCTGCAGTGTTTAAGGTACTATGTAGTGGGGTCCGTACCTCCTTTGCGCAGAGGAGGTAACAGGGAGTTGTTACTGAGACAGCTAGAAACACGTTTCATTCTCCAGTTCGACAGTAAGGGGCCCAACGGGCTCAACAACACTGAAGATATACACAACTTCTTATAGAGCTCACGGTTTGTGTCGTTGTTGTTGAATTCTGAATTCTTGTTTCTATTGATAGTTGATTCATTCATATATGCCCTGCATTGACATTGGAGTCTTACATTATTCCTGCATGAAATTCATTCAACAGAGTCATCAAATGTCTGATTCATCATGATGTATCTCCAGTTGGGTGGGCAGTCAGGCTCCCTGTTGCCCACCCATACTTCTTTGGATTACAAGAAGGGATAAACCCATACTATTTATGATGTACAATAGATAGTCAGGTTCCCTGTTATCTATTAGATTTTAATATATCCCCTTCATTAATGTATCTCTGTCCTTCGGCCATTGTACATCTGTGGCCTCCCTTCCCTTTTACACTTCCATTTTTATCACTGCATATTTAATCACTATATCTATTCCTCACTTGTAAAATCATGATGAATTATTGTTTTTAGAATAGCATTTTATACTTACCTTTTATCATACAATATGGCTTTGCACATATTTATATTACTGGTAATGTTTGTATATGCATTCTTTTTTAACATTAACACATATATATCATGAATTTTATCACTTTTGTGATGTGAATATTTGCACTTTAGATTAAGCCTCTTTGCACACCAGACAAGGTTGTCTTAGCTTTAGGTGTTTGACACTACAGCACATTTTTTGCTCATTTGCACATCCAGCCGCCTATTCCTCCACACATATGTACATAGGTCCTGTGGAATTTATTATAAAGGACACCATTCCAGTTATCAATGTTGTTCATCCCTATCCATGGTGACATAACGGATTTACCCGGTTATTTTCTCTGCTCACTTGTTGGTTTGAACTCCATGTTAAAGTACATAAAAAATGATGTTTATAGTCTGTAAATGCATTTACGCAGAATATGTACTGACATGTGCCTTAACCTTTAATAATTTCCACAATGGTTAATGCATATGTAAACACTATCAACAAAATTGCATTATTTTTTCAAATCTTGTTGTTTAACTGTGAACTCAGGCGCATCCAGTCTGTTGTTTATGTTGATAGAACATGTGACCTAGTGGGAGGCGGCCTAAGGGCGGAGCATAATGCACTTTAAAAATCACCTAATGCAGCTACTCCTTGCATGTGAACAAGGGCTGCAAAGCCCGAAACGCGTCATGGTCGGTTGTACTAGAAAAACCTGCAAATAAAACCAGTTTCCTGAAGCCTGTGGTCTGTCTCCTGCCTCGCCAGTTCTTTGAAAGTGGAGGTGGCAACTTGGAGTTCCTGCACATATATATATATATATATATATATATTTTTTTTCCTTTTATTCTCTGTTGTCATTTTAGGTAACCATACAAACGAGGCAGCATCCTCAACAGATACGGCAGACAGTCAACTGGGAGAAGGTGGGGGGGGGGGGGGACATTTGATATGTCATGTACATTTGTTTTCTTAGTCTCACATCTTGGAATATCTCGCCCAATGTTGCAGTCTTTGACATTCTGAGGTTCAATATATATCTATTAAAGTCACTTCTAGTAGGCACTGGTAAAAAAACACATTATATTAGGGCTCACATCAAGACCCCATATAGCCTCCCATGTCTCCCTGCTACACCTTAGTTCCTTTATTACTGAGTGTTTTCAGGCTGCCAGCTGGATGTAGAGTCGTCACTTGATCTTGGATATGACAGGAGTGGCTCCCATATTTCCCATGGCCGAGTCACATGTGGCATCAGTGCCCAGTAGGCTCTCCCTCCCCAGTGTTTTGCTCGCCATGCTTCTATTTCTTGCCAATCGACAGATAGATAATGTCTATATTCCGGTGGTTCCTTTTTACACCCTAGCGAGTTGAGAGATATTCATAGATAGTAAGTGGATATACATAAAAAGCAATAAACACTTGCACTTAATTCCCCAAAAATCGGAAAGTGTAATAAAAAAAGAGGGGTTTCCAAAAGTAAGTTAAAAGAAAACGATACATTTAGAAGAAAGGAAAAAAGGAGAGAGCAAATGAAAAACAAACCTGAAAGCCCACATGCACTAGCAAGCTTTTAGTCCAGAAAGTATATATGTGGATCAAGGGAAAACGAGATACAGAAAAAGAGAGAAAATAAGTGAAAAAAGATTTACTTGAAGTTGATCAAGGGAAGCTGCCATCAATGTAGGAAAGACGGTTCATCCAAATGAAAATTACAAGAGAAACCAAATTATGGCCCCTGGAGCCCCCAAAAAAGGATCTGAAATATTAATCACAATACAAAAATAAAGATTCAGAACTCTGCATAATAACAGATAAGCTAACACCGATGTCCAGAACTAAATAAGAAATAATTAGTGAAAAAGCAGACACCCCCAAGCAAATCTTTATAGTCCATGAGTACTAACCGAAATCACAATAAGTATTTTATTGGTAATCGTTCCTGAATAGCAAATAAACCCTAGCACGCAGCACCGTCGTGTGCAATGCAAACCAGAAACAAAGCAAACCGAATGGAGAGTCCCCACATTTTACAGCTCCCATGTCAGTTGAGGCAAAACACTAATAGTGGGCCCAAAGAAAAGAAGTACAGATTTCCACAAAGTAGAAATAATTAAAATTAACATGATAGTAAGGAATTGTAATATATGTATGTTTTATGTAGCTCTCACAGCCTAGAAAAAGTTGTCTAGTGCGACGAATCGTGTCAGCTGTCTGTGTTTGTATACGGAATACAATTGCAAGATCGCAGAAATCCACGACCGCTTCAACGTCACGACCGCCATGACAACGACTGAGACATCCGTCCCCACGGCCACCATCCGCCCCAACCATCTGCTCTCCTGGGCCAACATAGACGACAACACCATCAAAATCATGAACACCATCCACTCCGGATCTCCGTCAGACCCATGCCCACATCACATCGTCAACAAAGCCGGCAACACCATTGCACCCCATCTCCGGAATGGCATCAACATCCCCTTCGAGACAGCAACCTTCCCGGAGAGCTGGAAGCACGCCGAGATCAACGCCTTACTCAAAAAACCCAAGGCAGACCCCAAGGACCTAAAAAACTTCCGGCCCATCTTCCTGCTCCCGTTCCCTGCGAAGCTCATCGAGAAGGCCATCAACAGACAACTGACCCGCTACCTTGAGGAGAACAGTATCCTGGACCCATCCCAGTCCGGGTTCCGCAGCAACCACAGCACCGAAACGGCCCTCATCGCTGCCACCGATGACATCAGGGCCCTGCTGGACAATGGAGAAACTGCAGCCCTCATCCTCCTGGACCGGTCAGCTGCCTTCGACACTGTCTGCCACCGCACCCTACGCACACGCCTCCACAACGCTGGGATCCAAGACAAGGCTCTGGACTGGACCACCTCCTTCCTCTCCGGCAGAACCCAGAGCGTCCGCCTCCCCCTTTCCGCTCCGAAGCCACCGAGATCATCTGTGGCGTACCCCAGGGCTCATCTCAACATTGATCAATATCTGCATGGCAGCCCTCGCCCATGTCGCCCGACTGCATGACCTCAACATCATCTCCTACGCCAATGGCACCCAGCTGATGCACTCCCTATCCAAGGACCCCGTCACCGCCTAAACCAACCTCCACAAACGAATGAAAGCTGTCGCCGAATGGATGAAGAATAGCCGACTGAAGGTAAACTCAGACAAGACTGAACTCCTCATCCTCGGCTCCACCCCTTCGGCCTGGGACGACTCCTGGTGGCCGACCACACTGGGAACAGCCCCAACACCCACCAACCACGCATGCAACCTTGGGTTCATCCTCGACTCTACTCTCTCCATGACAAAACAGGTCAACTCCGTCTCGTCGTCCTGCTTCAACACCCTCCACATGTTCACAAAATCTACAGGTGGATCCCCACGGAGACCAGAAGAACGGTCACCCAGGCCCTCGTCAGCTGCAGGTTGGAGTACGGAAACGCCCTCTATGCGGGAGCCTCGGCCAAACTCCTGAAACAACTTCAACGCATTCAAAACGCCTTTGCACGGCTGATCCTTGACATCCCTCGCCAAAGCCACATCACACCCCACCTGAGAGACCTGCACAGGCTCCCCGTCGACAAGAGGATTATCTTCAAGCTCCTCACCCACGCACATGAGGCACTCCACAACACTGGACCAGCTTACCTCAACAGACTACTCCGCTTCTACACCCCCCACCACCAGCTCCGCCCCACCGACCTTGGCCTCGCCACAGTCCCCCGCATCCGTAGAACAACCTCCAGCGGCAGATTGTTCTCCCACCTATCCACCTACGGCAGACCCAGGACCTGCTAACCTTCAGAAGACTCCTCAAGACCTGGTTATTCGAAAAGTAGCAGCACCTCCCCACCACCACGCCTTGAGACCTTCGCAGGTAAGTAGTGCGCTTTACAAATGTTCTGATTGATTGAATAAACAAATGGAATCATCAGATTTTCTGTGCCTACCTTTTGCTCATCTAAGTTGATTCTACGTGAACGGACCTGTTAAAGTGATGGACCATTTACTTCTGATTGTGGTGGTGCTCTGGCCATTTTTCAGCTATTCTATGTATTTGGGGTTTACCCCTTGTACTTGACGCTAGTTGGACGACCTAGTGCTTCCATCTTCATTGAGCACACCTGTCTCCATATGTGTTACTAATACTGAAATTGTGTATGTGCCAGCATTGTTCTAGACCATTGTCATCCTACTGTATATTAATTAGGTGTGCAGTATATACTGTGTGGAAATTTAAAATGTCTGAGGCGTAGCCTATGATTGGGCGAGAGAGCCACGGTGGGTCTGCAACAGTACTCCCATTGTTCCATCGTTATTGGCGCGACGATATCCACTATCTACTGGGCGTGAGTCCTTGGGGTGCATACTGGTGCCTTGTCCTGCATGATGTTATAAAATTGTGTAATCAGCTTATGGTGTGTTTCATTACTTAGTATATGTTCTAGGGCATCTATAGTGGGAGGGATTCTGAAAATGTATTGTGTAACGCTTTGCAGGTGGCTCGCAGCTGCTGGCATAGAACAACAGCACTAGCAGTCAGCTGATGGTCGTCAGGCAGCGGGGAGGAGAGAAGAAGTAGCCATCTGGGTACAGGTCTGCAAATGTATGCAGGTTTTGCTTGTGTGCTTTAGTTTTTGCACCTGTATCCAGCAGAGTCAGTATCGGTGGATTGTTAGTTATCGGAATGGATGGGGCATACAGACATGGAAGTTTAACTGCATCCCATTCCGTCTGAAGCACATCTTACACAGTCCACTATTGTAGCCGTCTTGTGCGTCTGCCTATACAGGTGATATAATGCCATTGACGGGGGTGTAGGAGGGGTCAGATCTGCCTTTACAGCCATGTGCGGTTGAAATTTGATGGGGTATCACCAGAAGTGAACACGGTGGGCCTGGGCACACAGTGCATATAGTGCCAGATCAGGGAACATTGATTCATCCCTGGTGCAGAGGTAGGGTAGAGATCTCTCACGCTATCCTGGGCTGCTTCCCAGCCCATGTAGCCATTACATGTATGGGGTAACCCAGCTAAGTCTGTGGACCTGGGTAATGTACAATAAAGAAAAACCGTGATCCAACAACCAATTATTTGCACGGTTAAAAATATACCAAATATATTCTCTAGTTTTGGAGCAAAAAATTAAGCTGGTGCTCCTAGGGGTAACCTTATCCCAGTAATATAGTATTTGCAATGTTAACCACTTCTATACATACAGTAAGTGTAATGTTTGACGAAAAACAAGGAAAGGTGACGGATGTGCAGAGACTTAGTTTTGATTAACAGTTAATCATCACATTTATTTTCATTTCAAATTTCCAACATTTCATCATGAGAACTTAAAGGTTGCTCTGAGGTGAACGCTCAAAGGAAACGGTGCTCAAAAGTAAGTGGGGGGACTAATCCCAACGTGAAGTCTTAGAAGAGAAAGTAGATAGATTCAAGGAGAGATTGATCAAGCGTATCAACCTGGGTGTCCTGGCCAAGTTGTATATTTTACATGGTCTTTTTACATTTGTTGGTACAATCACAGATTGTAGTCATCTGTGGCACGTGATCATTGGGGGTTTAGTAGGTCCAGGTACAGGGGGAGTGTTCGTCGAGGTTTTGACTCGACTTGTGGCATATGGGGCAGTTAGACCTTAGCCTGCGAGTCTTCCTCAGGACGGGACCAGGGTGGGTGAGGAGGCAACCAGCCTGTGGTTTAGAAACCTCATCTGCATGCAAAAACTGGCGGGAAGAGTATCTGTATTAATCATTCGGTTCCATATCTTCGGGTGCCCAAGGGTCAGTCCGGATGGCAATTGAATTGTCCAGGGTCTGTGCGTGTATCAATGTACCGAGCTTCTAGAAGCTCGGTATCTTGTGTAGTCTAGCGGTCGGGGAGGTATATAACAGACTTATTAGGAGAATAAATTGGGAACTGAAGCACCGCTGCCAGAGGAGACTGAAGAGAAAAGACCACTCCAGCTAATCAAACGCTTTGATGGTGTCCAGGAGGGCGGCAATCAGCGCCAAGCCAGGCTCCACACATTGCATGATTGCAAACAGCGTTCGGAGATTGTGCCGTCGATTGATCTGGAACAAAGCCTGATTGAACCGGGTAGAATATGTCTGGTAAGAGGGGCTGGATACGGTCGGCGATAAGCTTAGCCAATATTTTGTTTCCACAATAATCATTGACCGAGGTTGGTATGAGTCACACAGGTGCTGCGGTTTACCGAGCTTTAGTATAGATATAATTACTGCTTCCCTAAGTGAGGGAGGTAATAAATGGGCCTCTAAAGGTGCCTGGTACATAGCCAGCAATTGAAGAACTAACAGAGTAGGGTATTCTTGATAGAAAGAGGCTGTCCGGGCCAGGCGCCTTGTCATTCGGGAAGCTACAGATAACCTGCAGGATTTCCTCTTCGGTGAAAGGCGAGTCCGGGTATTGACGGTGTGCATCGTCAAGCAACAATAGCTGGATTGTAGGAGTAAAAAGAGGACATTATATCAAGTATGGTCAGCGGGGATATTTGACGTAGCGACTTCATCTTGGAGTTCCACAATGTAATCTTGGGCTCTGGGCACGACGAGCACGTCTGCCAGGGTCTTACTGGCACAATTACCCTCTTCATATTGAGCTCAGAATTTGCGGGTTACAAAATGGAGCTTACGGTTTGCCTCCTCATCATGCTTGGTGAGTTTTTTGTTTATAGACTCTCAGATAGCAGGGGAGTGCATATTAGAGTATTGCGTTTAGAGTTCGCACAGGTATCTCTAGCTGAGCAAGACTCGATCTAATCGCCCTCAGCACTCCTGCCTGCTTCTCACCACAACCCTAAAGGCCTTCCAGAGTGTCAGCGCAGAGCTAACTGAGCCTTTGTTGGTTTCAAAGTATTCTGTAATGGCTGTGTATTTTGGTTCAAAATACCTGGTCACGCAGTGCGAACGGAAGTAGGGGCCACGTAAAAGCATGCGCAGTTGCCAATGGGAAAGCAATTTCCAAGAGTACCGGGGTGTGATCCGACCATGTTCGGGGTGAAGAGTCACAGTGACTTTCCAGGTAAGTACATCTTGGGTAGTCAGCCAGAAGTCTATGCGTGACCAGGCCTCATGTGCCAGTGTCACACAGGTCCCCTCTCTGCAGTCCCTGTGTTTGTTGCCATACATCAACTAAGTGGAAGTTATGTATCAAGGTGTTGCGCTGTGGGCACCGAACATCACCCAATCTGTCCTACCTACCTGGGATCAAGCACCACATTAAAGTCCCCACCCCAGAGAACAGCTCCATGGCCTAGTTTCGTTAGCTGGTGCCATAGCTCGATGTTGAAGTTTGAGTTACCTGTGTTAGGGCCATACACGCAGGTCAGAATAACATGCCGATGATGAAGGCCCCTCACCACCAAGACATACCTCCCCTCCATGTCACTCTTTGTCTGGGCAAGTTTCCATGGAATTCTCTTTTGTATGAGTACTGCGGTGCCCCGGGCATAATTGGAATATAAGGAGAAATGCACCTCTACACACCAATGCGCTTTGAGGTGGGAGGAAGTAGAGGGGGTAAGGTGAAGCTCCTGAAAGAAGCAAATATCTGTGGTGCCTGGTGAGATACGTATGGACCATATGGGCATTCCTTGGGTCATTGAGCCCTAAAATTCCATGTCAGGAACTTAAGACCTGCAGTCATCTTAATTGTGCTGTGAATAACCAATCCCTAAAGGATTGAGTCACCGTAGTGGAGCATCCAGCTCATGGTGGGGCCAATAATGATCCCAGTCGACTAACGCTGGCAATACAGTGAGACACCAAGTGGGGGAACCAAGGGTTTAAGTGCATGTTCAAGCATTTTGTATGTGTGTACATGACAGGCACCCGCTCTAGAACATAACAAAACACACCAGGAACCATAAAGGTGTGAGAAAACCCCTCCCACTAATAATCTCCGAACATGGTCGAATACCTAGACCCTCCCCACACTAGTCAGCAGGTTTGGGATTCATCCAAAGGGCGAAGTAGAGCCTCTCGAAAACACCCCAGCCTCTGCTTAACTGGGTGGCTTTACACCCCTCAAGTGCTCCATCAGCGGGAAAGCGAGGATAATTGGACATTGAAATTAAGAGTCCCCCTCTGGGTAACCCATTGAACAGCAGCTACTCCCCACTCTGTAGTCACTGCTAATTATGCAGCGGGCTTCAAAATTCAAAGTTAGTCATTATCGTCTAGATGGGCACTTTCCTGTCTCTGCGTGGAGTTCTGGGACAATTCTGCAGACAATCCTTTGGCAAATTTGAGTGCAGCTTTATCGTCGGGAATGTGGTGAGGTCTGCCCTCTTACATGGTTATCAGTTTTGCAGGGTACAGAAGGGCATATTTTATCTCTGCTTTTTGGAGTAGTTTCTTGGCTGGCAAGAATTCCCTGTGGGCTGTCTGGACAGTAATGGTGGATTCCAGGTAAGAAGAGATCACGTTCCCTTGGAATTGCTGGTTTCCGTGTTTTCAGGAGAATAGCAGCACTGTGTCCCTGTCTTTAAGGTTCAGAAAGCGTGCAATGGTAGGGCAAGCCAGCCTGCCCGGTGGCGGCCTGGGTCCCAAAGAGCGTTAAGCGCGCTAGACTACAAATTTAGGGGTCAAGGCCTTTCCAAACAGATCCCGAATGATTTTCGTTACTTAGTCCTCCATATTGTCTATGGCCTGGAACTCCAGGACCCCAATGATTCTCAGGTTATTACTCCTCGAACGTGCCTCTAAATCTTCGTCTTAGCTCTGATATAGAGTACGACCAGGCAAAAGGTAACTTTCAAAGGGGAGCCAGGCCTGCCTGTTGTCAGATTACCCCATTGTGTAAGTTCACCGACTGTAGTGCACTTCACACTGGTGTGTCCGAATCGGCCTGCGTGCAGAGGAGCTGTTGGTGCCGTTTAGTTGCTTTGCTGGGGATAAGGTGGGGAGTGAGGCCGGAGGAGAGGCCCAGCAGCTATCCACGTTTCAAAGTCTCTGAGTGCTTCCCCATGCCTCTTCACCCCTCAGTCCCGGTGGCGTCTCTGCAAACAGTTGTAGCCCAGGTGCTGCCTCAAGCCTCACAGTAGGCCTCCCAGTATGCTGAGCCGGCCTTCACCTATGTGTCCTTTCCGGCTATATTGGAGGGGTGGCAGGCCCCTCACCACTCCTTTCACAAGCCTTACTGGCCCGACAAGAGTGCCGCTCATATCGGAAGTGGTCATGCAGGTTCAAACGACCAGTGCACCGGAGAGGGAAGCTCAGGGATCATGTCCACTTTGATCTCCTACCCAGGTCTCCAAGCAATGCATGGGCCAGTCTCTTCTCCCCAGGCAGGAGAGAGCCAACTTCCCTGAACACAGCTCCCCCGGCCCCTGACCAGCTCTGCAACTAGGCCTTACCATTGGGCCGGGCAGCTGCTCAGGCTCTCCGAATCCGGTCTCCTTGCTCCTCAACGGAAAGCAGGGCATGGAGTCTTGGGTCAGTCTGCTCCTGAGCGGTCCTGCCTCAGGTCCAGCTGCCTCTGGCAGGCAAATTCCATTGGGATCGGACGACCCAAGCAAGCCGCAGTTGGCCCTGGCCCTCTCGTGGTTTGCCCGGGGTGCTGCGTATGCCTCTATCTTTTTTTTTTTTTTTAAGTTCATAAAGCTTTATTCGACTTTTGCAATCATAAAAGCATATACAGCCACAAAAGTACATAAGAGTCCTGATTTAGATATACATAAATTCATTTAAAACCCCATGAATAAAAACAAGCTTTAAAACCAGTAAAAACCTCAGGTTAAAAGAATGAAACAATGGACATATACACACTACAAAAACAGTATAAAAAGTTATTAAATCTAATCAAGGACAATGTGCAATTTGACGCGCCCTCAAGATCCAGGCCCAGCCTAGGAATTTCGCCATAGCTAGTACAATGGGTAATGATGTATCTGTTCGCAAAATTCGATCAGCCTCCGCCGCTACCCTGGTACCAAGTAGCTTGCATATTGGTAACAGCCAGGCCCGACGTGGGGCAGCATAGATATCACAAACCCAAAGAATATGCGCCGTGGTCTCAATTTCGGCAGTGCATCTTGGGCACCCAGCTGACGAGTGTGATGACCATTTCAGGGTAAAAGATCTTCCTGGTAGAGACCCCACCCTGAACTGAAAATACAATTTACGATCCATGGGTTTCGTGATTGCATCCCAGTATAATTCCAGCCTGGGGACCAATTTATAATCCAAAAAGCGGCCCGTAAGGGAGGAAGACGTTTGTTGTATGACATTATTTAATGCAAACAGTTCCCAATACTTAGCCTTCAGCATAGATTTAGATGGAAAAGTAGAATTTGCAGGGTCGGTCCACAATGCTGTCAATCCTAGCTCCCCTAAAAGATTTCGGACTGCCCTGAGCCATTTGATTTGATGCAATGTGTCTGATTTAATAATGTCTAAGAAACCCTGGGCATAGCCAACAAGTTCTGGAGTAGTCCACAGTCTCCTCCAATACAGGAGGGGGCGCAATTTGGCTATGGCTGCAATGTTTTTTTTTGCCTAGATCTAGTAATAATGGACACATTGGGGAGCTCTGGGGAAGTCTGGTTATATTTCTTAGAAACCTATTCTCTGCTGAGGTAAGGGCAACAAGATTCTCACAGCCCCATACCTCTGAACCATACAATGCTGAACTAACGGCTTTCAGATTATAGATTTCAAGGGCGGGTCTGAAAGGCTTTGATATGGAACGGTTATGTTCCTGACAAAGAGCCCCGGATATCTGTCTGAGCTTGAGTGAGGCTAGATCGATTTGCCGGTCTCACTTCATGCTGCCTTGGAAGTTAACTCCCAAATAGGTAAACTCATTGACAAATTCTAGGGGGGCCTCCTTCATTGCAAAACCTCTTGCGTTTGCCTTTCGTGCATTAAATGCCATTAGCTTTGTCTTAGACATGTTGACCTCCAATCCCCTCTCACAGCAGAAATCCTCAAAAATTTTAAGAGCTTTTTTAAGTCCACTCGGGGTCTTGGAGAGAATCAGCGTGTCGTCGGCAAACATCAGGATGGATACCTTCTCACCTGCTAATATGGGGGCATCGGTCGAGTTTTCGCTCATGCATTCAGCTATTCCATTAATATATAGCGTGAACAATGTAGGGGCCATCATACAGAGCTGTCTAACACCGTGTTCCACCGGAAATGATTCAGTGACTTTCCTCCTGTCCTCCCCATCTAATTTGGGCCTTGTTATCTTCATGAAGTCTGCTGATGAGGGTTAGGAGATCCAGTGGACGACCCAGTTGTTTTAGGACAAGCTATGCCTCTATCACTCTGCCGCAGGCAGGCTGCAGATTTGCTCTCCAGCCAAACACTGGAGTCCGCAGCTGACACTGGGGTATCTCGTATGTGCACTCCATCTGTCGATTAGCACGGATTTTGGGAGATTTGGGATTTTAGCCAACATAGCCCCTCAGTGAACAGCCATCTTGCTGCCCGGCTAGGCTCCACCCCCCTGCTTTATTATAGTTTGAGAGTGCATCAATTATTCCTAAATGTGTATTCAAAATGTGTGCTAGAATTCAGGGAAGGTGCATCAGCATTAATATGCTAATTTCGCTTTTTACATCATTTATCGGGAGAGCTGCCACTTTCAAAATAATCAGAGAATTGTATTTCAACCTGTGACAGAGCACTGTTAAGCAGAATCCTGGGAGATATTGTTTGTGAAATCTGAGCTGAAAAATTCCCCAGTGAGGGCCATAAAGTTCACTGAGCCAACCTCGCTCAATAAGCTAATTTCAGAACTCCTCAATCTAGAGGTCCAGAGTTAGAGCGACCTTCTGAAAATGCTGAAGAGCAGGCTTGTTGTTCCGCTAACGTATGCAGGTTAGAGACCACTTCAAGAAATTCAGACAGGCACTTTTGGTGCTAAGACAGCTTAGTTATGGGATACAAGGGAGGGGCTAGTTTCATCATTCGCCATCAGTGTTGCGATTATTTTTAATATTTTGCTTACTATTTGCTTTCATTGCCTTTGTAATGTTTGTTTTCATGGTTACAACTATATATATACATACATATTCTGCACTAGATCAGAACAATTTTTTTAGGTCTTTTTATTGAACATAAAACCAGCTTCAGCTCAACATCAATTAAGAACTGACATAGTGGGAGAGACATATGACACAGGTTTCACAATGCATGTTGTGCACACCATGGCAGAGATCAGAACATTTTTAATAAAAATGTCCAGTCTCATGCACTGAGCCAGGATGGTTCTACAACTGAGCTATAGTTTGCAGAAACTTTTGTACCCAATGGTGGGGCCGACCTTTGGGTATTCCTGGGTAAAACACACAAGACTTTACCAATAATTACTAATGGTGGAGATGTCCGTTGTAATATTGGTTTCCTTCTTCAGTTCAGACAGGAGCTTCCTTCTGTGAGTTTGTCAGGAGCCTCATTAGTAAAGGGTATTTCTCATTCCATTTTATTTTTTTAATCTCATTCTGAATCTGTTACAATGACAACAAAAATGTTGTGATATGGATAAGCTTCAGAACACCACTAGCAGTACAGCTCACAAGAATGAGTTTCCCTAAGGCCTTGGGTGAAGTCATTTTTGTCATAAATGCACATGCTGCATACCCCTTTGAAATAATTTACTCATGGGTTGAGTTTGATTCTGTAAAAACAGAATATAAACCTTACCTAAACCTAGGAACCCCGGTAGGATATCAGGAACACCTAGATTAGTTTCATGGACATTTGCCATATGTAATGCAGGTAGGTAATTCAGGCCCTACTTGGTCCATGTTGGTTGGTTAAACTACACATTCGGTTGCAACATATTTAACTGCTCCAAAATTGAGACCTATATTAAATCAATTGGTGGCTATATGTATATATATATATATAGACAACGTCAATAGTACAGTCTACAGACTGTAGGTACTGGAGTTTTGATTCTTGCTCCTTCACAACAGCTGCATCCTGCAGTGCAGACTATTAGTCCACAGACAATTAATGTGCTTCTGGGCAACTAGTCCAAAAAGCAAGACTAGATTTCCTTTTGGATTGCTCACAAAACTACAGTACACCCAAGACAAATATAGAATTCTAACAATGTGTGTTCCAGTTGGTATGGTACCATTCAAAGCAGAATGTACGGAGGAAGAATTTGAACTAGTATTTACACTACTATGACTGGCACAAGTGTGGCTCACTGGTTAGAGGCGGCAGAGGACGGCCCGGGACCAGGGTTCAATTCCTGACGCGGCAGGGTCCGCAGACTCGATAATTCTCGCCTCAGTGCCTACTCTAACCAGGAATCACACTCGGCAACTCTGGGCATTAGCTTGCCTCATTTCCACAACGGCCCCCCACATACGCCAGGGATGCCTGGTTTCACCTTGGCGATACCCAGTAGGGACCATCTCACAGGGAAAACCAGGACGGGTTCCCCAGCGGTCTACAGTGCGGAGATACCCCATGTGGGGTGATTCATGCGCTTTACAAGACATCATTACATTACAATCTAATTGGCAGTATTACCGGAGGTGTTTAAAAAAGAAAATACAGAACAAGCAGGAAGCTGCTCTGGCTGTTGATTTAAGTATGACATTGATAGGTAATTCTGTGACGGTCTCTTTTATAGCTATTAGTAACACCTAAGGGGAAGCAGTGGCTCTGGCAGCAGGCCAATACTAGGCTATTGTTCCTGTTCAAGATTGTGAACAAGAGATTCCTAAAATTATTTCAGAAGTATATACCTCTATAGATCAAGATACTGTAGGTTCTGGAGCCTCAGAACTACAAGTCAAAAGAAGCAAGCATTACAATGCAATAGGTCTCGCAACTGCGAGTTTTGGAGCTATTTGCATTGTAAATGGCAATGCCTTTTGGCATTGTTATTTACAATACGAAAAGCAACACCTATTGCTTTGCATAGCGCGGTGTCCGTGAAGACGGCGCCACGCTCATTAAAATAAAAACTTGTGAGAATAATATGACATGGCAGGATGCTGGTAGCCGGCCACATTAAATTAAGATGGCATTGACCCTGGACCAGCTTATAACATAGCGAATGAGGGCATAGGGACCCCTTGTTTGGTTTGGGTTCAAGACTCCCCACTTCCTTGTTGCTCCAAAGGAAAAGCTGTACACCTGGTTCACTAAATTCCCATATGTATCACAATATTACGAGGAAGTTGACAACAATTAAAGTTGGTAAATATACGCATGCCGTTTTTCAGTGTTTGCGTACCCTTCCTTTTAAGTCTCCTGATTATCTCTGTAATGTTCTATTGTGTAACACTTTTCTCTTTTAACTTAACTGGTTCTATTGTACAGCGCTCTGTTTTTGCTTTCTAAAAATGCACTAAATAAATAAAAAAAAATCACAGGTCAGAAAGACGGCCTGATCTCGGACCCTCGCCCTCCCTTTCCTGCTCGGGACACATAGCTCTTGCCTTCCTGTTCTTAGCCTGTGGCAGATAAAGAGTTAAAAGAATTTAAAAATATAGATATAAGCGCTCTGTTCGTGCTTTATAAAAATGCACTAAATAAATAAAAAAAGTCACAGGGCAGCTAGATGGCCTGATATCGGACCCGCGCCGTCCCTTTCCTGCTCGAGACACGTAGCTCTTGGCTTCCAATTCTTAGCCTGTGGTGGATAAAGAGTTAAAACAATTAAAAAATATAGATATAAGGGAAACACATTTTGTCAAAATGGGTGCCAATGAGATGCAGATGTTAGAAGCTGCGCTCCCAACCCCTGGATG
The DNA here is from genome assembly GCF_964263255.1 of Lissotriton vulgaris. Lineage (NCBI taxonomy): Eukaryota > Metazoa > Chordata > Amphibia > Caudata > Salamandridae > Lissotriton > Lissotriton vulgaris. Next base: position 379,596,729 of record NC_141695.1, read on the forward strand.
TTTAAGTACCTCGTGTGCGAAGCGGAGTAAAATTGCATATAATAAAAATGGCATTTGCACAACTCCTGCTGTAAAGTGAACCCATTATCCGCTTGAATTGTGCGTCCTGCCCTTGCTCGGCTGATGTGCACGGTTTGTATCATCAGGCACCAATCGAGAGGCCAGCTCAGAAGTTAAAAGGAAGGGCCCAACTCTGCAGCGGTTCGGCGAATACACCTGGGCTGTGTGACCTGAAGCATAGTCCCGAGCTTGGTGCTTTGGTGTCCCTGTGCAGGGTGGGGCGGGGTGCAAGGCGCAGCTCTGCTAAACCACCTCATCCTAAACCAAAGCACACATATCGTGGACGGTACCATCTGAGCTCTGCACACGCACCTCAGTTCTAGCCTGCTGGAGCATCGCTGCAGCGCCGAACCCTGGCACCCGACAACCCGCTCGGCCAGTGCAGCCCTGTCTGGAGCACTGCTGTGGAGCCGGACCCATGCACTCGACAATCCACTCTGCCTGTAGCACCACTGTGGAGACGGACCCATGCACCCGACAATCTGCTCCACTGGAATCCATGATAGAAAAATAATCACGTGGCTGCCTTTGGCAACGCGTAAAGCCTAATGAGCGCATGTGGGAAGCCACGCAATTAAAGCAATGCACACGTCAGAAAGACGCTCAAAAATGCGGGAGTCCTACCAAAACAAGCCTGTTTACACAGGAAGAGCGTTCTCAGAGCGCCCAATGACAGAGCCGGACTGGCGCGTGAAAGACAGTGTGACAAAGCTTCTGATAAGAAACTTCGTCACAACAGTCGTAATGTAGGCGAGCCAGTCCAGGTGGGCCAGCCCAAAAAGGGAGGCAACACAGATAGCTCATTTCAAATGGCAGGCCAACGTTTAGCATAAACGAGGACGCCAGCCAGTGTAAATAAGGGGCGGGGCTAATAGCCCTTTTCCAAAAGTACTCATTACCTATAAATCTCGCCGAGCGAGCTGCGCATGTGCACAGCAATGCTAGGCAAGACCTAAAAATGAGTGAGGGATTCAGTAACGAAAACAACGGAGAAACTAAGAGAAACCTAAATCCAGGACTGGATCTTTGAGGGAACATGATTTTTTTTTTTTTTTACTTGGGTCTGTATTAGCATTCTTTTGCCATTCTTTGCAGGACACTGGGGAGAGTAGATTGTCAGAAAGGAGTGAACAGATTGAGTATTGCAGGAAAGTTGAGTATGCATGACATAAAAGTGTGAGAGCCTGCAGTTGAAGTTTGGGTTGGCGTAAAGCAAGAAGAGAAAAGTTCTGACTCTGAAGCTTTTTTATTTATTGAAGAAAAAGCTGGATTGGCAAAGAAAAACATACCTCAGAAACTGTGAATACTTCTGCATGGGCGATAGGTCTTCTGGACCACGAAGCAAAAGTACCTATTGTTCACCAGACTCTCAAAAAGCATCTGGTACTACCTCCAACTATAATGGTTGAAACACAGGATGAACATGTAAACACTTCAGAGTTTTTGGTGTAGAAATACAAATTGAAGGCGATATTTTGCACAAAATTAAAGTTGTATTCTGGTCATACTTGTCAAATGCCTATAGCATAATTCTCTCAGGGGATGATTGGCCTCCATCCCTTAAAAGAGCCGCACCATGTGGTTGGGGATAACAATTCAAGCATTTTTCTCCCTATCACCTGAAGAACTCTGGGGAAAAATATGCTCGCAAGTAACTTTTAAAATAGACTTCGGCATTGTATAGAAATCAAGTGGGAGGGGACAAAGTCCAGGGTCACAATCTATTAAAACTAGAAGGTAAATGTTATCCAAGAGTCATCCTAGGTCATCCACAGAATCCCGGCGTAATAGTGCTTTGTCATACAAGCATAAACACTTCCCTTCTCCCAGCGTTAAAATCAGGCAACTCTTATAGAATCATTTTTGAGTATAAAAATGTAAATGCATTCACATGCGGCGCAAAACACTCTCAGTACTTGACTGATCACCCATCTAGTTAGGGAAAAAATATAAACCGACATTAGAAATATCCAGTTCTTTAGTCAAATTATTGTGCCTGAATCACAGTATGCAACAGTTTTCTTGAGATTACCTTGGGGGGGATAAAAATTGCTCTGGGCTTTTTGTGGCAAGAAAAATGGAGATTTTACAAGAAGATTTAGAGGTGGTATACATTGATGAATTTTATATCATAGTTGATTTAACATTGCACTTAGGGGGAAAAGTATAGTGACTCTTCTGTCCCAACATCTATATGAGGCGGGTAATCTCAGGAACCACAGCGACTGTGCACCGGGACGTTTGAACTCGGTTCCATCGTGAACCTAAGGAGATCCATTAAGGAATCCCGCCCAAGACCTTATTATAGGCGATCAGAGCTACTTTAACTGAACTCCCGTAGGACCGGAAATCTGCCCGCAATTATCCTCCGACGTGTTGTTAATAGGTCGGTCCTAGACCTAATTATAGACGAATTGTACAACAGTACCGGATTAACCTGATACCGGACTATTGCCTGCAAAATTAATACATTAGGAGTAACACCACTCAGATCACCATTGGAACACCTCTCCCCACCACCAGGTTCATTCAAACAATCTCCTTGAGGCTTTCTACATTCAGGCTAACATTGGAAGTCCTGATGATGATCCATTATTAACAATTGGATCGAAACGCCGTCGACACTATATGTGGGCTAAACAATAAGTGTACTATTATGTGCCCAAAAATGTATGTTTCCCACATATGTGAAGCAAATGCATTCTAAATACTGTTTTTGCTCATGCCCCCCAAATGCCTGAAAAACCCCAGTACTTGTATGTTTTGATTGTATGTGTAGCATCGTGGGTGCAGGACTGTGTCCCACTGCTTTATTGTTTGTTCGTCTGATTAAGCATATCCACAATACATTGAATACATTTCAAAGTCCGGCTGGACTTTTTCTTTGTTATAGAGCTCATTGTGGCCTATAATTATTACTTAGTTTAGGAATTCTCTTGTCAAGGACCATTTGTTCTTAATTTAGCTGATACCCCAGGTCCTTGGTTACCTAGTGGGTTCCCTTGTTTCTTACTGAAAGTGGCTTAGTGCCTGGCAGTAGCAAGTGGCGGAGATCTGAAACTGGAATAGGGCCCGTCTCTGTGTGCGTCTCCCCCACTTGTTTGCCTGCTGTCCAGTAGGACAGCCACTGCCGTTGTGCCGCCAGAAACTATGATTCGAAGGAGAGTGTGCCCATTCCTCCCTGGGTAGTGGGTAATTGTAATTTCGCTAATGCTATTCTATGTCTGCCTCTTGCCCAGATTAGTGAGCGGGTCTAGGTCCCGAAAGAATGCTCGGGTGGGATTACCGGTAGATTTGTAAAGTGATACAATAGCCATGGGACTATAATCCTCTTGACTAAGGCCACACGTCCTATTGTGGCCAATGGGAGGTTCTTCGAAAAACCTACAGCCGAAAGTATCATGGCTAGAGCTCTGCGGTGATTGCCCTCAAACATGTCGGATGGGGAGTGGTACAGGTGAACCCTGAGATATCGGGGGGCATCTGCGCTCCACGCTAAGCTCTGCTTGCCGATCCTAACATCCTGGGGGGTAAGGTTTGGGTGCAGTGGATAAACCGTGGATTTATCCCAGTTCACTAAGCCCGGATGCCTCTGCAAAATCGTCAAATGTTGTCCATATGGATTTCAGATCTGCGTTGATGTCCCGTATGTATATTAAAAGGTCATTCGCGTACATGGAGATGATGTGTTTGACATATGCTATAAAGAAGGCCCAATTTTCTCCCTCTTGGCGTAATCGTACGGCTAAGGGCTCTACGGCTAGAGCAAAGAGCAGGGGCAAGAGTGGACAACCCTGTCTCATGCCTCTCCCCACCCCAAATGAGGATATGTACAGTCCCATGCGGACACACCAGGTAAGTTTGGTGTATAGGAGTCTTGTGTATGCTAGGAGGTCAGGACCTACCCTATCTGTTGTAGGACCGAGAACAGATATGGCCACATGAGAGTTTCAAAGGCCTTCTCACGGTCTAAGATGAGACAGGCTGCTCTGGGAAATGCGGTGCTCGCTATATTCTGTATATGGAATAGTCGACGTAGGTTTTGGGACGTTTTTCTTCCAGGGACAAATCCCCATTGGTCTGATTGGACCATGGGTTGCAGAATTTGTGTGTAGCGAACCGCCAATATCTTTCCTAAAATCTTACAATCAGCTGAATGATGCCAGCTGTCCCATGTCACGGTATGGTTTCAGGAAAGTTGCAATTACTAATTCCCGAGAGCTCTCCCTTTTCTAGCGCAGCCGCAAACATCTCCATAAGGTGGGGGACCAACAGGGAGGGAAAAGGTTGTGTAATATTCCAGTGGGAAGCCATCCAACCCCGACGGCTTGTTACGTGCTCGGGAGCGGGTCGCTGGTGTAATGTCCGTGGATTGTATCTCTGTATCTAGTGCGGTTAGCTCTACCTTATCAATTTGTGGGATCGTCAGTGGGTCAAGGAATTGGTCTACTGCTCCCTGCTCTGTCTGTGCTGTTTTCGGTATACTTCAGTATAGTACTGGTGGAATGCCTCTAGTATTTCTGTTTGGGAACGTACCAGATTACCAGAAGGATCGAGCACTTCGGTAATGGGTTTTACCTCAGTGTCCTGTCTAGCTAGCCAGGCTAGTAGGGTTCCTGTTTTATCCCTCTCCTTGTGTACCTTGGTTGCGAATGTCTTGAAGTTATATCTGCGCAGATCTGATATAGCGGCTAAATGACCCGTCTTCGCATCTGCCACCTGAGCTACTTGCGTCTTCCTGTTTTATTAGGGTAGCGAGCTTCATTTCGGCCTGTGTTAGTGCCCGTTCCAGTGTCTTTATACACCCACTATTTGTTTTATAAACTCACCCAGGGCTACTTTGAATACGCCCAACTCTACTAATTTGGATGTCGCTGTTCCTGCATTATTAGAGAAGAATTCCTGTATGCTCTGACCCTTTTTCATGTTTGAAAACCTGGTTTGTCAAGCATTCTCGTGGCAGTCTCCAGGTGGGGACTGTGGGGTGTAGGGGTCACCAGCATAGTCCTAGTATATGGGCATCATAGTCGAAGAGGACCCGGCCTAGGTAATCCGTGTTCTGAATTTTAAGTATTAGCAGCGCTGTGCACAGAAACCTTTCCAGTCTTACCCATAGATTGTGTGGGATGGAGTGGAATGAATGCAGTCTGGTTTACGGGTGGTGAGCTCTCGACGCATCTATGAGTGCCCAATGTGTGACCCAGGTTTGAAACCGTTCTGTTTGCTTGTGGGCAGGAGAATGTGCTGGTGGAGGGTGGGATCGGTCTAAGGTGAGATTCAGTGCGCAGTTGTAGTCGTCCCCTAAGATCCATGGTGTAGATGTGAATTGGGCCAGAACTCCTGTTAGGCGGTCCTAGAACGTGTCTTGCTCAGTATTTGGGGTGTATATACTACCCAAAAGTATTGACTGCCCATCTAGGAGTCCTTCTAGGAAAGCATACCTCCCCTCTTTATCCACCACTCTCCGAAGTTCTTGAATTGGGGTTCCTGGTCTGATCCAAATCAGCGCCCCACGTGCATAGGCAAAATAAGACGTGGAACATATGGTCCCACGCCATCTGGCCCGAAGTTTGTCAATTTCGGGTGTAGTTAAGTGGTCTCTTGTGAGAGAGCGATCTGTGCGTTCTGGCGTTTGGTGTATATACAGCGTAACGTTTGCTCGGTGTATGGAGGCCCCTAACATTTAGTATTAAGATGTTGACGTCTGTATTATGGTAGCAATTTCTGGTTGTCTATGAGGACTGGTGCAGCCTGCACAGGCCGTACAAGGGTGCCTGATGTTTCCCCAGTAGGGAAGTGATCGTATATTAAGCTCGACATTGCCTGTCTGTTTGGTGTTGTTAACCAGTTGTGTAAGAGTCTTGGAGAGGAAGGGAGTAAACTCAATGGTGGGAATATGTCCCAACTTTGGGGACCCTCCGCAAGCGGCGGTACGTCCAAACTAGACATACTGTGTTAGCGTTATGTTGTTTTACCCTAGAAGGGGGGGGGGGGGGGAGGCGATTTCAGGTACCCATGATAAACCTTTCTAGGGAGCCTTAGTTGTTCAGTGTAGTGTGTGTGGTGCCGGAGATTCCCATCGCCACTGCACGGCGGAGCCCCGTCGACATGGTGTCATATTCTATTCTGAGTCAGACCCAAGCAGCTGAGGGATGTATACGTGTGTCCTTAATTACCACCTGGTCCGTGATGGGGTCTATATGATGTATTGTGAGTCTTACCACCCAACAGCGTGTTTGTTAAATGAAAGTGTTTTCAGTCTGTGGAGATAGGACGGCCCCTCTCGCCGTCAGAGCTCCCCGCTGTGGGCCCTATTTCTGCTGCCGCCTGCAAGGCTTTCCGACGTTCTGCAATAATTTGTTCAAGGTTTGGAGGGCCTCTCGCCGGTGCCTCTGTGTGGTCCTGGGTCGCTCTGTTCAATTGTTGGCGTTTGCCTTTGGGGCCTCGCTTGTTGTGTAGGGCAGCTCAGGGTTTCCCTGTTTGCAGATGTTGTTCCGCCTACTCATATGCATCCTTGGGGTCGTAAAAAAGATGGAGCGTCCCTCGTGCATTATTTTTAGCTGTGCTGGGAAGAGCAGGGAAAATTGGATCGCTTTTTTCTGAAATATGTGTTTGATTTCCATGAATGATGCTCGTTGTCGTTGCACCGCACGGGAGTAATCCGGAAATAGCATAACTGTCTTGTCTTCAACCTGTATGGGCCCCTTTTGTAGGGCCGCTCTCAGCTCTGCACCTCTATCTTGAAAATGCAGGAGTTTTAGTAGTAAAGGTATAGGTGGGTTACCTGATGGTGGCTTCCGTGCTGGAGCTCTCTTCACCAAAAATACGGGGTTTGTTCTGAGATCGGTGTGAACGATTGGTGCCACTATTCCACATACTTGACAGGATCGTGATCCTCCACCCCCTCCTGCAGATTGATCACCTGAATGTTGCATCGGCGGAAGAGGCTTTCTAAACCATCCATTTTTTCCTCCAGGATCTTGACTCTGCATTGAAGTTTGAACAGTGCTTCCTGTTGGGTTTTGATTTGGGCTCTATGCACTTGAGGGTTTTGTCTCCTTGTGTCACCTTGTCTGCTAATTTCCGGTGGTCGTCTTTGAGCAAGTTGAAATCTGTGGCCTTGCTCCACAGCGGTTGCTCCCCTGACCCTCTGCCTGCCCTAGCGACGCTTGCTGACCACACCGCCTGCCCTGATTGAACTCCTGGCCACCCGGACACCGGCTGCATCAGAGAGCGCTTCGACCACTCCCAAGCGCGTGGTATCGTTCATATTGCAATCACTGCTGCTCATTGGCCCTGCATAGCGGTGACTTATTTACAGGCTGATTTTGTTTGTTGTGTGTAACTGTACCTTTGCTCTCCCTCCGGCTGTGCCCCTGCTTCGTTCACGCGACCATAACGCCATTTTGTTGTTGTGTTTACCTGCGGCCCCTGTCTCCTCCCCGCTCCCGCCTCCCGGCAGCCCCTCCCACACACTGGTATAACTATCTAGCCCCGTCCTCCGTCCCACCGTGACCGGCTGGACTTGCTCCACAGCGGTTGCTCCCCTGACCCTCTGCCTGCCCTAGCGACGCTTGCTGACCACACCGCCTGCCCTGATTGAACTCCTGGCCACCCGGACACCGGCTGCATCAGAGAGCGCTTCGACCACTCCCAAGCGCGTGGTATCGTTCATATTGCAATCACTGCTGCTCATTGGCCCTGCATAGCGGTGACTTATTTACAGGCTGATTTTGTTTGTTGTGTGTAACTGTACCTTTGCTCTCCCTCCGGCTGTGCCCCTGCTTCGTTCACGCGACCATAACGCCATTTTGTTGTTGTGTTTACCTGCGGCCCCTGTCTCCTCCCCGCTCCCGCCTCCCGGCAGCCCCTCCCACACACTGGTATAACTATCTAGCCCCGTCCTCCGTCCCACCGTGACCGACTGGACTTGCTCCACAGCGGTTGCTCCCCTGACCCTCTGCCTGCCCTAGCGACGCTTGCTGACCACACCGCCTGCCCTGATTGAACTCCTGGCCACCCGGACACCGGCTGCATCAGAGAGCGCTTCGACCACTCCCAAGCGCGTGGTATCGTTCATATTGCAATCACTGCTGCTCATTGGCCCTGCATAGCGGTGACTTATTTACAGGCTGATTTTGTTTGTTGTGTGTAACTGTACCTTTGCTCTCCCTCCGGCTGTGCTCCTGCTTCGTTCACGCGACCATAACGCCATTTTGTTGTTGTGTTTACCTGCGGCCCCTGTCTCCTCCCCGCTCCCGCCTCCCGGCAGCCCCTCCCACACACTGGTATAACTATCTAGCCCCGTCCTCCGTCCCACCGTGACCGGCTGGACTTGCTCCACAGCGGTTGCTCCCCTGACCCTCTGCCTGCCCTAGCGACGCTTGCTGACCACACCGCCTGCCCTGATTGAACTCCTGGCCACCCGGACACCGGCTGCATCAGAGAGCGCTTCGACCACTCCCAAGCGCGTGGTATCGTTCATATTGCAATCACTGCTGCTCATTGGCCCTGCATAGCGGTGACTTATTTACAGGCTGATTTTGTTTGTTGTGTGTAACTGTACCTTTGCTCTCCCTCCGGCTGTGCCCCTGCTTCGTTCACGCGACCATAACGCCATTTTGTTGTTGTGTTTACCTGCGGCCCCTGTCTCCTCCCCGCTCCCGCCTCCCGGCAGCCCCTCCCACACACTGGTATAACTATCTAGCCCCGTCCTCCGTCCCACCGTGACCGACTGGACTTGCTCCACAGCGGTTGCTCCCCTGACCCTCTGCCTGCCCTAGCGACGCTTGCTGACCACACCGCCTGCCCTGATTGAACTCCTGGCCACCCGGACACCGGCTGCATCAGAGAGCGCTTCGACCACTCCCAAGCGCGTGGTATCGTTCATATTGCAATCACTGCTGCTCATTGGCCCTGCATAGCGGTGACTTATTTACAGGCTGATTTTGTTTGTTGTGTGTAACTGTACCTTTGCTCTCCCTCCGGCTGTGCCCCTGCTTCGTTCACGCGACCATAACGCCATTTTGTTGTTGTGTTTACCTGCGGCCCCTGTCTCCTCCCCGCTCCCGCCTCCCGGCAGCCCCTCCCACACACTGGTATAACTATCTAGCCCCGTCCTCCGTCCCACCGTGACCGGCTGGACTTGCTCCACAGCGGTTGCTCCCCTGACCCTCTGCCTGCCCTAGCGACGCTTGCTGACCACACCGCCTGCCCTGATTGAACTCCTGGCCACCCGGACACCGGCTGCATCAGAGAGCGCTTCGACCACTCCCAAGCGCGTGGTATCGTTCATATTGCAATCACTGCTGCTCATTGGCCCTGCATAGCGGTGACTTATTTACAGGCTGATTTTGTTTGTTGTGTGTAACTGTACCTTTGCTCTCCCTCCGGCTGTGCCCCTGCTTCGTTCACGCGACCATAACGCCATTTTGTTGTTGTGTTTACCTGCGGCCCCTGTCTCCTCCCCGCTCCCGCCTCCCGGCAGCCCCTCCCACACACTGGTATAACTATCTAGCCCCGTCCTCCGTCCCACCGTGACCGACTGGACTTGCTCCACAGCGGTTGCTCCCCTGACCCTCTGCCTGCCCTAGCGACGCTTGCTGACCACACCGCCTGCCCTGATTGAACTCCTGGCCACCCGGACACCGGCTGCATCAGAGAGCGCTTCGACCACTCCCAAGCGCGTGGTATCGTTCATATTGCAATCACTGCTGCTCATTGGCCCTGCATAGCGGTGACTTATTTACAGGCTGATTTTGTTTGTTGTGTGTAACTGTACCTTTGCTCTCCCTCCGGCTGTGCCCCTGCTTCGTTCACGCGACCATAACGCCATTTTGTTGTTGTGTTTACCTGCGGCCCCTGTCTCCTCCCCGCTCCCGCCTCCCGGCAGCCCCTCCCACACACTGGTATAACTATCTAGCCCCGTCCTCCGTCCCACCGTGACCGGCTGGACTTGCTCCACAGCGGTTGCTCCCCTGACCCTCTGCCTGCCCTAGCGACGCTTGCTGACCACACCGCCTGCCCTGATTGAACTCCTGGCCACCCGGACACCGGCTGCATCAGAGAGCGCTTCGACCACTCCCAAGCGCGTGGTATCGTTCATATTGCAAACACTGCTGCTCATTGGCCCTGCATAGTGGTGACTTATTTACAGGCTGATTTTGTTTGTTGTGTGTAACTGTACCTTTGCTCTCCCTCCGGCTGTGCCCCTGCTTCGTTCACGCGACCATAACGCCATTTTGTTGTTGTGTTTACCTGCGGCCCCTGTCTCCTCCCCGCTCCCGCCTCCCGGCAGCCCCTCCCACACACTGGTATAACTATCTAGCCCCGTCCTCCATCCCACCGTGACCGACTGGACTTGCTCCACAGCGGTTGCTCCCCTGACCCTCTGCCTGCCCTAGCGACGCTTGCTGACCACACCGCCTGCCCTGATTGAACTCCTGGCCACCCGGACACCGGCTGCATCAGAGAGCGCTTCGACCACTCCCAAGCGCGTGGTATCGTTCATATTGCAATCACTGCTGCTCATTGGCCCTGCATAGCGGTGACTTATTTACAGGCTGATTTTGTTTGTTGTGTGTAACTGTACCTTTGCTCTCCCTCCGGCTGTGCCCCTGCTTCGTTCACGCGACCATAACGCCATTTTGTTGTTGTGTTTACCTGCGGCCCCTGTCTCCTCCCCGCTCCCGCCTCCCGGCAGCCCCTCCCACACACTGGTATAACTATCTAGCCCCGTCCTCCGTCCCACCGTGACCGGCTGGACTTGCTCCACAGCGGTTGCTCCCCTGACCCTCTGCCTGCCCTAGCGACGCTTGCTGACCACACCGCCTGCCCTGATTGAACTCCTGGCCACCCGGACACCGGCTGCATCAGAGAGCGCTTCGACCACTCCCAAGCGCGTGGTATCGTTCATATTGCAATCACTGCTGCTCATTGGCCCTGCATAGCGGTGACTTATTTACAGGCTGATTTTGTTTGTTGTGTGTAACTGTACCTTTGCTCTCCCTCCGGCTGTGCCCCTGCTTCGTTCACGCGACCATAACGCCATTTTGTTGTTGTGTTTACCTGCGGCCCCTGTCTCCTCCCCGCTCCCGCCTCCCGGCAGCCCCTCCCACACACTGGTATAACTATCTAGCCCCGTCCTCCGTCCCACCGTGACCGACTGGACTTGCTCCACAGCGGTTGCTCCCCTGACCCTCTGCCTGCCCTAGCGACGCTTGCTGACCACACCGCCTGCCCTGATTGAACTCCTGGCCACCCGGACACCGGCTGCATCAGAGAGCGCTTCGACCACTCCCAAGCGCGTGGTATCGTTCATATTGCAATCACTGCTGCTCATTGGCCCTGCATAGCGGTGACTTATTTACAGGCTGATTTTGTTTGTTGTGTGTAACTGTACCTTTGCTCTCCCTCCGGCTGTGCCCCTGCTTCGTTCACGCGACCATAACGCCATTTTGTTGTTGTGTTTACCTGCGGCCCCTGTCTCCTCCCCGCTCCCGCCTCCCGGCAGCCCCTCCCACACACTGGTATAACTATCTAGCCCCGTCCTCCGTCCCACCGTGACCGGCTGGACTTGCTCCACAGCGGTTGCTCCCCTGACCCTCTGCCTGCCCTAGCGACGCTTGCTGACCACACCGCCTGCCCTGATTGAACTCCTGGCCACCCGGACACCGGCTGCATCAGAGAGCGCTTCGACCACTCCCAAGCGCGTGGTATCGTTCATATTGCAATCACTGCTGCTCATTGGCCCTGCATAGCGGTGACTTATTTACAGGCTGATTTTGTTTGTTGTGTGTAACTGTACCTTTGCTCTCCCTCCGGCTGTGCCCCTGCTTCGTTCACGCGACCATAACGCCATTTTGTTGTTGTGTTTACCTGCGGCCCCTGTCTCCTCCCCGCTCCCGCCTCCCGGCAGCCCCTCCCACGCACTGGTATAACTATCTAGCCCCGTCCTCCGTCCCACCGTGACCGACTGGACTTGCTCCACAGCGGTTGCTCCCCTGACCCTCTGCCTGCCCTAGCGACGCTTGCTGACCACACCGCCTGCCCTGATTGAACTCCTGGCCACCCGGACACCGGCTGCATCAGAGAGCGCTTCGACCACTCCCAAGCGCGTGGTATCGTTCATATTGCAATCACTGCTGCTCATTGGCCCTGCATAGCGGTGACTTATTTACAGGCTGATTTTGTTTGTTGTGTGTAACTGTACCTTTGCTCTCCCTCCGGCTGTGCCCCTGCTTCGTTCACGCGACCATAACGCCATTTTGTTGTTGTGTTTACCTGCGGCCCCTGTCTCCTCCCCGCTCCCGCCTCCCGGCAGCCCCTCCCACACACTGGTATAACTATCTAGCCCCGTCCTCCGTCCCACCGTGACCGGCTGGACTTGCTCCACAGCGGTTGCTCCCCTGACCCTCTGCCTGCCCTAGCGACGCTTGCTGACCACACCGCCTGCCCTGATTGAACTCCTGGCCACCCGGACACCGGCTGCATCAGAGAGCGCTTCGACCACTCCCAAGCGCGTGGTATCGTTCATATTGCAATCACTGCTGCTCATTGGCCCTGCATAGCGGTGACTTATTTACAGGCTGATTTTGTTTGTTGTGTGTAACTGTACCTTTGCTCTCCCTCCGGCTGTGCCCCTGCTTCGTTCACGCGACCATAACGCCATTTTGTTGTTGTGTTTACCTGCGGCCCCTGTCTCCTCCCCGCTCCCGCCTCCCGGCAGCCCCTCCCACACACTGGTATAACTATCTAGCCCCGTCCTCCGTCCCACCGTGACCGACTGGACTTGCTCCACAGCGGTTGCTCCCCTGACCCTCTGCCTGCCCTAGCGACGCTTGCTGACCACACCGCCTGCCCTGATTGAACTCCTGGCCACCCGGACACCGGCTGCATCAGAGAGCGCTTCGACCACTCCCAAGCGCGTGGTATCGTTCATATTGCAATCACTGCTGCTCATTGGCCCTGCATAGCGGTGACTTATTTACAGGCTGATTTTGTTTGTTGTGTGTAACTGTACCTTTGCTCTCCCTCCGGCTGTGCCCCTGCTTCGTTCACGCGACCATAACGCCATTTTGTTGTTGTGTTTACCTGCGGCCCCTGTCTCCTCCCCGCTCCCGCCTCCCGGCAGCCCCTCCCACACACTGGTATAACTATCTAGCCCCGTCCTCCGTCCCACCGTGACCGGCTGGACTTGCTCCACAGCGGTTGCTCCCCTGACCCTCTGCCTGCCCTAGCGACGCTTGCTGACCACACCGCCTGCCCTGATTGAACTCCTGGCCACCCGGACACCGGCTGCATCAGAGAGCGCTTCGACCACTCCCAAGCGCGTGGTATCGTTCATATTGCAATCACTGCTGCTCATTGGCCCTGCATAGCGGTGACTTATTTACAGGCTGATTTTGTTTGTTGTGTGTAACTGTACCTTTGCTCTCCCTCCGGCTGTGCCCCTGCTTCGTTCACGCGACCATAACGCCATTTTGTTGTTGTGTTTACCTGCGGCCCCTGTCTCCTCCCCGCTCCCGCCTCCCGGCAGCCCCTCCCACACACTGGTATAACTATCTAGCCCCGTCCTCCGTCCCACCGTGACCGACTGGACTTGCTCCACAGCGGTTGCTCCCCTGACCCTCTGCCTGCCCTAGCGACGCTTGCTGACCACACCGCCTGCCCTGATTGAACTCCTGGCCACCCGGACACCGGCTGCATCAGAGAGCGCTTCGACCACTCCCAAGCGCGTGGTATCGTTCATATTGCAATCACTGCTGCTCATTGGCCCTGCATAGCGGTGACTTATTTACAGGCTGATTTTGTTTGTTGTGTGTAACTGTACCTTTGCTCTCCCTCCGGCTGTGCCCCTGCTTCGTTCACGCGACCATAACGCCATTTTGTTGTTGTGTTTACCTGCGGCCCCTGTCTCCTCCCCGCTCCCGCCTCCCGGCAGCCCCTCCCACACACTGGTATAACTATCTAGCCCCGTCCTCCGTCCCACCGTGACCGACTGGACTTGCTCCACAGCGGTTGCTCCCCTGACCCTCTGCCTGCCCTAGCGACGCTTGCTGACCACACCGCCTGCCCTGATTGAACTCCTGGCCACCCGGACACCGGCTGCATCAGAGAGCGCTTCGACCACTCCCAAGCGCGTGGTATCGTTCATATTGCAATCACTGCTGCTCATTGGCCCTGCATAGCGGTGACTTATTTACAGGCTGATTTTGTTTGTTGTGTGTAACTGTACCTTTGCTCTCCCTCCGGCTGTGCCCCTGCTTCGTTCACGCGACCATAACGCCATTTTGTTGTTGTGTTTACCTGCGGCCCCTGTCTCCTCCCCGCTCCCGGCAGCCCCTCCCACACACTGGTATAACTATCTAGCCCCGTCCTCCGTCCCACCGTGACCGGCTGGACTTGCTCCACAGCGGTTGCTCCCCTGACCCTCTGCCTGCCCTAGCGACGCTTGCTGACCACACCGCCTGCCCTGATTGAACTCCTGGCCACCCGGACACCGGCTGCATCAGAGAGCGCTTCGACCACTCCCAAGCGCGTGGTATCGTTCATATTGCAAACACTGCTGCTCATTGGCCCTGCATAGCGGTGACTTATTTACAGGCTGATTTTGTTTGTTGTGTGTAACTGTACCTTTGCTCTCCCTCCGGCTGTGCCCCTGCTTCGTTCACGCGACCATAACGCCATTTTGTTGTTGTGTTTACCTGCGGCCCCTGTCTCCTCCCCGCTCCCGCCTCCCGGCAGCCCCTCCCACACACTGGTATAACTATCTAGCCCCGTCCTCCGTCCCACCGTGACCGACTGGACTTGCTCCACAGCGGTTGCTCCCCTGACCCTCTGCCTGCCCTAGCGACGCTTGCTGACCACACCGCCTGCCCTGATTGAACTCCTGGCCACCCGGACACCGGCTGCATCAGAGAGCGCTTCGACCACTCCCAAGCGCGTGGTATCGTTCATATTGCAATCACTGCTGCTCATTGGCCCTGCATAGCGGTGACTTATTTACAGGCTGATTTTGTTTGTTGTGTGTAACTGTACCTTTGCTCTCCCTCCGGCTGTGCCCCTGCTTCGTTCACGCGACCATAACGCCATTTTGTTGTTGTGTTTACCTGCGGCCCCTGTCTCCTCCCCGCTCCCGCCTCCCGGCAGCCCCTCCCACACACTGGTATAACTATCTAGCCCCGTCCTCCGTCCCACCGTGACCGGCTGGACTTGCTCCACAGCGGTTGCTCCCCTGACCCTCTGCCTGCCCTAGCGACGCTTGCTGACCACACCGCCTGCCCTGATTGAACTCCTGGCCACCCGGACACCGGCTGCATCAGAGAGCGCTTCGACCACTCCCAAGCGCGTGGTATCGTTCATATTGCAATCACTGCTGCTCATTGGCCCTGCATAGCGGTGACTTATTTACAGGCTGATTTTGTTTGTTGTGTGTAACTGTACCTTTGCTCTCCCTCCGGCTGTGCCCCTGCTTCGTTCACGCGACCATAACGCCATTTTGTTGTTGTGTTTACCTGCGGCCCCTGTCTCCTCCCCGCTCCCGCCTCCCGGCAGCCCCTCCCACACACTGGTATAACTATCTAGCCCCGTCCTCCGTCCCACCGTGACCGACTGGACTTGCTCCACAGCGGTTGCTCCCCTGACCCTCTGCCTGCCCTAGCGACGCTTGCTGACCACACCGCCTGCCCTGATTGAACTCCTGGCCACCCGGACACCGGCTGCATCAGAGAGCGCTTCGACCACTCCCAAGCGCGTGGTATCGTTCATATTGCAATCACTGCTGCTCATTGGCCCTGCATAGCGGTGACTTATTTACAGGCTGATTTTGTTTGTTGTGTGTAACTGTACCTTTGCTCTCCCTCCGGCTGTGCCCCTGCTTCGTTCACGCGACCATAACGCCATTTTGTTGTTGTGTTTACCTGCGGCCCCTGTCTCCTCCCCGCTCCCGCCTCCCGGCAGCCCCTCCCACACACTGGTATAACTATCTAGCCCCGTCCTCCGTCCCACCGTGACCGGCTGGACTTGCTCCACAGCGGTTGCTCCCCTGACCCTCTGCCTGCCCTAGCGACGCTTGCTGACCACACCGCCTGCCCTGATTGAACTCCTGGCCACCCGGACACCGGCTGCATCAGAGAGCGCTTCGACCACTCCCAAGCGCGTGGTATCGTTCATATTGCAATCACTGCTGCTCATTGGCCCTGCATAGCGGTGACTTATTTACAGGCTGATTTTGTTTGTTGTGTGTAACTGTACCTTTGCTCTCCCTCCGGCTGTGCCCCTGCTTCGTTCACGCGACCATAACGCCATTTTGTTGTTGTGTTTACCTGCGGCCCCTGTCTCCTCCCCGCTCCCGCCTCCCGGCAGCCCCTCCCACACACTGGTATAACTATCTAGCCCCGTCCTCCGTCCCACCGTGACCGGCTGGACTTGCTCCACAGCGGTTGCTCCCCTGACCCTCTGCCTGCCCTAGCGACGCTTGCTGACCACACCGCCTGCCCTGATTGAACTCCTGGCCACCCGGACACCGGCTGCATCAGAGAGCGCTTCGACCACTCCCAAGCGCGTGGTATCGTTCATATTGCAAACACTGCTGCTCATTGGCCCTGCATAGCGGTGACTTATTTACAGGCTGATTTTGTTTGTTGTGTGTAACTGTACCTTTGCTCTCCCTCCGGCTGTGCCCCTGCTTCGTTCACGCGACCATAACGCCATTTTGTTGTTGTGTTTACCTGCGGCCCCTGTCTCCTCCCCGCTCCCGCCTCCCGGCAGCCCCTCCCACACACTGGTATAACTATCTAGCCCCGTCCTCCGTCCCACCGTGACCGACTGGACTTGCTCCACAGCGGTTGCTCCCCTGACCCTCTGCCTGCCCTAGCGACGCTTGCTGACCACACCGCCTGCCCTGATTGAACTCCTGGCCACCCGGACACCGGCTGCATCAGAGAGCGCTTCGACCACTCCCAAGCGCGTGGTATCGTTCATATTGCAATCACTGCTGCTCATTGGCCCTGCATAGCGGTGACTTATTTACAGGCTGATTTTGTTTGTTGTGTGTAACTGTACCTTTGCTCTCCCTCCGGCTGTGCCCCTGCTTCGTTCACGCGACCATAACGCCATTTTGTTGTTGTGTTTACCTGCGGCCCCTGTCTCCTCCCCGCTCCCGCCTCCCGGCAGCCCCTCCCACACACTGGTATAACTATCTAGCCCCGTCCTCCGTCCCACCGTGACCGGCTGGACTTGCTCCACAGCGGTTGCTCCCCTGACCCTCTGCCTGCCCTAGCGACGCTTGCTGACCACACCGCCTGCCCTGATTGAACTCCTGGCCACCCGGACACCGGCTGCATCAGAGAGCGCTTCGACCACTCCCAAGCGCGTGGTATCGTTCATATTGCAATCACTGCTGCTCATTGGCCCTGCATAGCGGTGACTTATTTACAGGCTGATTTTGTTTGTTGTGTGTAACTGTACCTTTGCTCTCCCTCCGGCTGTGCCCCTGCTTCGTTCACGCGACCATAACGCCATTTTGTTGTTGTGTTTACCTGCGGCCCCTGTCTCCTCCCCGCTCCCGCCTCCCGGCAGCCCCTCCCACACACTGGTATAACTATCTAGCCCCGTCCTCCGTCCCACCGTGACCGACTGGACTTGCTCCACAGCGGTTGCTCCCCTGACCCTCTGCCTGCCCTAGCGACGCTTGCTGACCACACCGCCTGCCCTGATTGAACTCCTGGCCACCCGGACACCGGCTGCATCAGAGAGCGCTTCGACCACTCCCAAGCGCGTGGTATCGTTCATATTGCAATCACTGCTGCTCATTGGCCCTGCATAGCGGTGACTTATTTACAGGCTGATTTTGTTTGTTGTGTGTAACTGTACCTTTGCTCTCCCTCCGGCTGTGCCCCTGCTTCGTTCACGCGACCATAACGCCATTTTGTTGTTGTGTTTACCTGCGGCCCCTGTCTCCTCCCCGCTCCCGCCTCCCGGCAGCCCCTCCCACACACTGGTATAACTATCTAGCCCCGTCCTCCGTCCCACCGTGACCGGCTGGACTTGCTCCACAGCGGTTGCTCCCCTGACCCTCTGCCTGCCCTAGCGACGCTTGCTGACCACACCGCCTGCCCTGATTGAACTCCTGGCCACCCGGACACCGGCTGCATCAGAGAGCGCTTCGACCACTCCCAAGCGCGTGGTATCGTTCATATTGCAATCACTGCTGCTCATTGGCCCTGCATAGCGGTGACTTATTTACAGGCTGATTTTGTTTGTTGTGTGTAACTGTACCTTTGCTCTCCCTCCGGCTGTGCCCCTGCTTCGTTCACGCGACCATAACGCCATTTTGTTGTTGTGTTTACCTGCGGCCCCTGTCTCCTCCCCGCTCCCGCCTCCCGGCAGCCCCTCCCACACACTGGTATAACTATCTAGCCCCGTCCTCCGTCCCACCGTGACCGACTGGACTTGCTCCACAGCGGTTGCTCCCCTGACCCTCTGCCTGCCCTAGCGACGCTTGCTGACCACACCGCCTGCCCTGATTGAACTCCTGGCCACCCGGACACCGGCTGCATCAGAGAGCGCTTCGACCACTCCCAAGCGCGTGGTATCGTTCATATTGCAATCACTGCTGCTCATTGGCCCTGCATAGCGGTGACTTATTTACAGGCTGATTTTGTTTGTTGTGTGTAACTGTACCTTTGCTCTCCCTCCGGCTGTGCCCCTGCTTCGTTCACGCGACCATAACGCCATTTTGTTGTTGTGTTTACCTGCGGCCCCTGTCTCCTCCCCGCTCCCGCCTCCCGGCAGCCCCTCCCACACACTGGTATAACTATCTAGCCCCGTCCTCCGTCCCACCGTGACCGACTGGACTTGCTCCACAGCGGTTGCTCCCCTGACCCTCTGCCTGCCCTAGCGACGCTTGCTGACCACACCGCCTGCCCTGATTGAACTCCTGGCCACCCGGACACCGGCTGCATCAGAGAGCGCTTCGACCACTCCCAAGCGCGTGGTATCGTTCATATTGCAATCACTGCTGCTCATTGGCCCTGCATAGCGGTGACTTATTTACAGGCTGATTTTGTTTGTTGTGTGTAACTGTACCTTTGCTCTCCCTCCGGCTGTGCCCCTGCTTCGTTCACGCGACCATAACGCCATTTTGTTGTTGTGTTTACCTGCGGCCCCTGTCTCCTCCCCGCTCCCGCCTCCCGGCAGCCCCTCCCACACACTGGTATAACTATCTAGCCCCGTCCTCCGTCCCACCGTGACCGGCTGGACTTGCTCCACAGCGGTTGCTCCCCTGACCCTCTGCCTGCCCTAGCGACGCTTGCTGACCACACCGCCTGCCCTGATTGAACTCCTGGCCACCCGGACACCGGCTGCATCAGAGAGCGCTTCGACCACTCCCAAGCGCGTGGTATCGTTCATATTGCAATCACTGCTGCTCATTGGCCCTGCATAGCGGTGACTTATTTACAGGCTGATTTTGTTTGTTGTGTGTAACTGTACCTTTGCTCTCCCTCCGGCTGTGCCCCTGCTTCGTTCACGCGACCATAACGCCATTTTGTTGTTGTGTTTACCTGCGGCCCCTGTCTCCTCCCCGCTCCCGCCTCCCGGCAGCCCCTCCCACACACTGGTATAACTATCTAGCCCCGTCCTCCGTCCCACCGTGACCGACTGGACTTGCTCCACAGCGGTTGCTCCCCTGACCCTCTGCCTGCCCTAGCGACGCTTGCTGACCACACCGCCTGCCCTGATTGAACTCCTGGCCACCCGGACACCGGCTGCATCAGAGAGCGCTTCGACCACTCCCAAGCGCGTGGTATCGTTCATATTGCAATCACTGCTGCTCATTGGCCCTGCATAGCGGTGACTTATTTACAGGCTGATTTTGTTTGTTGTGTGTAACTGTACCTTTGCTCTCCCTCCGGCTGTGCCCCTGCTTCGTTCACGCGACCATAACGCCATTTTGTTGTTGTGTTTACCTGCGGCCCCTGTCTCCTCCCCGCTCCCGCCTCCCGGCAGCCCCTCCCACGCTCCGCCCCCTCCACCATCCATTTATGGCCAATGCCTCCACGCGCTTCGGCCACGCCGAAGGTGCGCCAAAGGTAAGCCCGTCTACGCCCGTCCGCGCCTGGACCGCGCCCAGCGCCAGACCCCCTGCCCCTCGCGCTGCCCAGCCCCCCCGCGTTACCTACGACGCCGCCACCCTTCTAGCCCTTAACCCTGGTCGCGCCCCCAACTGCGTCCAAGCCGCTCCTGGACGCACCCATGGACCGTTCTCCTGCTTCTCCTGCAAATTTAGCGGCACTGACAACATCTCCGCTACGACCACACCACAGATTCCCGACCCCAACCACCTAGAATGCATCCTTCTCAACACCCGCTCGGTCCACAGGCACGCCATTGACCTTTGGAACCTACTAGACACCATCTCTCCTGACGTCGCCTTCCTAACGGAAACATGGATGAACGCTTCCTCCGCCCCTGACATCGCCATCGCTATCCCTGATGACTATAAGATCACACGCAAGGACCGCACCGACCATACAGGAGGTGGAATCGCTATCGTCCATAAGAAAACAATCCGCATCTCAACCAGCTCTGATGCCAACCTCGCCAACTCCGAACACCTTCACTTCCAGATCCACATCGACCCCAAGACCACACTCAGAGGCACCCTCCTCTACAGACCACCAGGACCCCGCGCAAAATTCAGTGAAGACATCACGGACTTCATCACCCCACACGCGCTCCCCTCCAAAGACTACATCCTTCTGGGAGACCTCAACTTCCACCTTGAAAAGATCAACGACCGCAACACCGCCACCCTCTTAGACAACCTCGGACTTAAACAACTGGTCACTTCCCCCACCCACATCGCAGGTCACACTCTCGACCCCATCTTCACCTCCAGCAACCATGTCTCCTTCAGCCACACTACAGATCTCCTTTGGACTGACCACAGCTGCGTTCACTTCACCTATAACAAGCCGAAACCCATCATCCACCTCCAACCAACTCTACAAAGAAACTGGAACAAAATCACCACAGAGCAGATCTCCACATCACTCCTTCAAACCTCCCCAGCCCTCTCTTCTAACGCCAACGAAGCCGCCTCCAACCTCACCCTTTGGTTATCCAACACCGCCGACACCTTAGCACCACTGAAAAAACGTCAACACAAACTTGGCATCAAGAAGGCCTCATGGTTCAACGACGACCTCAAGAAATCCAAGAAACTGTGCCGCTCCCTTGAAAAGGCCTGGAAAAAAGACCCATCCACCAGTAACAAGGACGCCTTCAAAAGCGCCATCCGTACTCACCACCAACTGATCCGAAAAGCCAAGAAAACAGCATTCAAAGATCGACTTGACAACAGCGCCCACAACAGCAAGGAACTTTTCAACATCGTCAAGGAATTTTCCAACCCCTCGACCAACTCCAACGACATCACCCCCTCTCAAACCCTCTGCGATTCCCTAGCCTCTTTTTTCCACAACAAGATTGCTGACATCCACAACAGCTTTGACAACCAACCCGGAAGCCAACCCACCCTTCCATCAGCTGACCATCTTCCCCCCGTTAACACCCTTAACGCCTGGAACCCAATCTCCACTGAGGACACCATCCGCCTGATGAATTCCATCCACTCTGGATCCCCCACAGACCCATGCCCCCACCACATCTTCAACAAAGCAGACTCCGTCATAGCTCCGCACCTCCGAGACGTCATCAACTGCTCCTTCAACTCCGCTACCTTCCCAGAAGATTGGAAACACGCTGAACTCACCGCCCTTCTGAAAAAACCAACAGCAGACCCCACCGAACTCAAAAACTACCGCCCCATCTCGCTTCTCCCATTCCCGGCCAAAGTCATCGAGAAAGCTGTCAACAACCAGCTCGCCGCCTTCCTCGAAGCCAACAAATCCCTCGACCCCTCACAATCTGGCTTCCGAGCCAAACACAGCACTGAGACCGCCCTCATCGCAGCTACAGACGACACTCGAACTCTACTGGACAATGGAGACACAGTCGCCCTCATCCTCCTCGACCTCTCTGCAGCCTTCGACACAGTCTGCCACAGCACCCTTTTACAACGCCTCAGAAACATCGGAATCCAAGGAAAAGCACTGGAATGGATCACCTCGTTCCTCACCGGAAGAACCCAGAGAGTCCGCCTCCCACCATTCAAGTCCGAGGCCTCTGAAATCATCTGCGGCGTACCACAAGGATCCTCACTCAGCCCCACCCTCTTCAACGTATACATGAGCCCCCTCGCGGCCATCGCCCGCCAACACAACCTCAACATCATCTCTTACGCGGATGACACTCAACTGATCCTATCTCTCACCAAGGACCCCAGCACCGCTAAAACTAACCTACACGAAGGAATGAAAGAAGTCGCCGAATGGATGAAACAAAGCCGTCTGAAACTGAACTCAGACAAAACAGAAGTCCTCATCTTAGGTAAATCCCCCTCTGCATGGGACGACTCCTGGTGGCCGGAAGCCCTCGGAAATGCACCCATCCCGACAGACCACGCACGGAACCTTGGCGTCATCCTGGATTCTTCACTCTCAATGAACAGACAAGTCAGCGCCGTATCCTCTTCCTGCTTTAACATTCTTCGCATGCTCAGAAAAACATTTCGCTGGATCCCCTCCGAAACTAGGAAAACAGTCACCCACGCTCTAGTCACGAGCCGACTGGACTACGGAAACACCCTCTACGCAGGTACCACCGCTAAACTCCAGAAGAAACTACAACGAATCCAAAACGCCTCAGCCAGGCTCATATTAGACATCCCACGCAACGAACACATCTCTGGTCACCTTAAAGACCTCCACTGGCTACCCGTCAATAAGAGGATCACTTTCCGACTGCTTACCCACGCACACAAATCACTCTACGACATCGGACCAGATTGCCTCAACTCTCGACTTTCCTTCTACTCCCCCTCCCGCCAACTTCGCTCTTCCAGCCAAGCCTTCGCCACTGTACCTCGCATCAACAAGACCACCATGGGAGGCAGATCCTTCTCATACCTGGCTGCCAAAACATGGAACTCACTCCCCGCTTACCTTCGCCTCACCCAGAATCACCTTGCGTTCAGAAAGCAGCTTAAAACGTGGATATTTGACAAATAATCCACCCAAATAATCCACCTCCCCTTCCTAAGCGCCTTGAAACCCTCTGGGTATGTAGTGCGCTATATAAATGTTATGACTTGACTTGACTTGAATGTTTCAAATCGGTCTTCCATTGTGACATTCGAGTGTTCAACTGCCGTTAGTACTTTATCCAGTTTATCGGACATTGATGCTGGTGTCATGGCGTCCTCTTCTGTTCTGGAATTTTTCATAGAAGGGGAGGATTGTCTTTTGTGAGCTGGTGTTTGCGGATTCCCGGTGACTCGCTGTCGACCCATTCTTGAGATCACCAAGGGCGCTGTGGAAGATGGTATCTTGGCTAGCTATGAGCTCTCCCGTGTCGATGCGTTGTTGGCAATGTAAAAGTCTTCTGTTCGGGTCCCCCTGGTACTGAGGCGCACTGATCTTCTCCCCTGTGGGTCTCCCTTAGGCTCCCTGTTGCACGCTGTGGGTGTCGCCATTCTTCTCCTTTACCGCGCCTCGATTCCTGGTGCCGATCGCCGTGCCTACTTCTATGAGACGGCAGATATTGATGTGTGGGAGGGTGGATAGGTCTTCTGCCTATCTTCTGATAATCCCTTTAGGGGTCACTTCTGTGTAAGCAGGTGGGAGAGGGATACTACTCCTTTCTTTTTTGTACTCTATCAGTCGGGGGACTATCGGGTGCTTGCTGCGCCGTTATTTGGAGTGTGACTAGGGTTATGTAATTGTTGGGGGGTGCTGTCTTCTGGCTTGAGGGTTCCAGTCCTCTCACGACAACAGAGTGCCTTCTGACCGCCTGCACTTTCCGCCCCTTCCCCACCGCGACGGGCCCTCCTGTTGCCTCTGTTGTGCCTCCGTTAAGCTGTGTGTCGCGGTCACCTGCCCCGCCATTGGCCAGCTCCTCTTCTATCTCTCCTTTGCTGTGGGTGACCGACTGCAGCAGTGGGCCATAGAATAGCTGGTGGCGGGTCTGAGTTTGTGGTGCGGCTCTTGGCCCTTTATTGGCTTAGGACCTGTCCCTCTGTGGTCGCGCTATATTTCTGGGCCTGCTGCAGATGTCTGCCAGGGGGTTCCCCTCCTCACAGCGCTTCTTCTGAGCAAGCTGTTTGATGGGGCCACCTGCGCTCTATGCCTCTGGAGACCCCTTCCTGGCGGTCGCGCGCCCGCCATGTGCCCGTTCCTTCATTGCTATCCTCGATTCTGGGGCTCACCTGGATCATTCACAATGCCCTCTCCTCTGGCTCTGCAGGGGCCACGGAGCCTCCTCCGCCACTTAGGGTGCCACCTTGTTGGTGAAGGGACCCTTGGTGGCGACGAGCCGCTAGGCAGGTATTCTGGGCGTCTATTTATTGTTGTGGCATGTTAGTGCCGCCGCTTCTGCTCCGCTCTCGCCTCCGACGTCAGAGCGGGGCCCCCGACTCGGATCCCGAATCCTGTTGCCTCCGGAGCGGAGATCTGGAGGCCGGGCGCCGCCATCTTGGCTCCGTCTGTTCGCACGCCCGCTCTATTCCTGGGTCGATTCTGTGGGTCTGCTTAGTCGATTCTGCCTGGGGATAAGTGCTGGGGCTCCCCATCGTCTTCTAGCTGGCTTTGCCACGGTAAACGGGAACCACCGGCACCTGGAAATGGTAGTAATCTAGTGCTGCCTGCCGGAGCTCTACGCAGACACAACCGCTGTTGTGGCTGCCGAAGCCATGCCCCGGTAGGAAGGCCATTTTATGCCTAGCGGATTGCCTACAACTCTAACACTTGATGTGGAGGTGGGTATTTGCTAGAGACCAGAGACCTCTGATCTCCACTACTCCCAGATTGCCTCGCTAGACCAGTAGTGATGCAACCATCACCACAGTCAGCTCTGGGTGGAGTAAGAGGAGGAGTCTGCCAATGGCTCAATCCCAGTCTAGTAGCCACCAATGCAGATCTTCTGCAGCCTCCTCTAGATGGAATTTGAAAAGTTCCCCTGTTGTTATCTATCTCCACTGGGATTTCAAGTCCAGCTGCAGAGGCTGCATGTGCTATCTGATGTAGTTAACTAGCAGGATGCAGGAGGCCAATAGTCTCAGCAGCCACAATGCATCCTCACTGAAGTCCAGGATACAGGCTGAAATATTGAGATCAAAGCTTGAATATCCAGGACTGTTCGTTCTGTGAGGCGGGCACGAAACGTCACCGTATCCAGGATGGGTCCAATGAATGGGAGAGTCTGTGAAGGAATCAGGTGAGACTTCTGATATTAAACCTCAACAATGCTAGTGGGTTCCCCATAGTCTGGAGCTAGACTATGACTAACTACGTGGAGCAAAGCCACCTTTAACAGCCAGTAGTCAAGGTATGGAAAGATTGGTACACCCATTCTCTGAAGGTGCTCTGTGAACACCACCAACACTTTCAAAACTCCTAACACCCAGTAATCGCTAACTTCTTATAATGAAAACAATACCTAATATGAGGGAGACCCCATCATTAGAATGAGTCGGGCTGGCGCACAGCGTTTTTTCTGTAAAGATATTCCTGAGTGTTTAGGGTGCTATACAAGTGATGTCAGGCGTCCCTCGACATCATTATTAACAGTCCATGGTGTGTGGTCAGTGGGTCACTGGCCCCATCCTTGTATGCACACTACTGTTCCTCTACGTGTAATAGAGGTTTCAAAAAAAGTTTCAAGCAATGAATGTAGTTGACTTTTTATTCATAAGTTTCCTTATTGTAAATCAATAGTTTTCTTCATTGTTCATTTTTGTGACATAGTACCATCCTTTGTATACATCCAATGCATTTCGGGGTTGTGATACACCCCTTCATCAGGGAAAGGATTCACCCAATCAGCGATCGACATTGCGCCCACAGGAAAATCCACTTTGGCCGAAAGCCACGGCAGAGACGCTGAATCCAGAGGTTCAAATGAAGGAAACTGAAGACCTCCAAGGACCAGGTATCCTTTCCCTGATGAAGGGGTGTATCACAATGTTTCCAGGAGGTGATCCCGCCCTCGCCTGAGACCATGAAGTGCAATTAAGCACCAATACATATACGCCATTAAGATAGAAATCGTATGTATAAATACGCATGTTTTAAATTAACAGCGCAAAGAAAAAAAAACAAATAAATTCTATTTATTTCAATATAGGAGTGGTATATACAGGGCTGGACCCTGTATGGTCCTGATGAAAAGCTTGGGGAGCTTGAAACATGTCGACCATAAAACACTGATTTAGCCCAATTTAAGGTTAGATAGCAGTGTTACCCCATTTTAATATACCAATCTAAAAGCAGAATAAATTGTTGAGGCCCACTAGCACGGTATTTTTAATCACACAGCCACTCCACCACCACAACACTTTACACCACACATAGCCTTTCACAAATACAGTGCTCCTGCGTAGTCCGCTAGTCGCAGCACGCCCCTTTTCGTAGAGAACTGGGATGGCCCCAATGATGAAGCATGTCACCGTGGGGAAACCCCAGTGAGTGAGGGGACTCTAGAAAGAAATTTTTCTTTCTCTCTATGGTAGACACTGACAAAATTACGCAGTAACCATACATACAAACTAGGTCTCTGGACCCATTACTGTGGGTTCCTGACTTTTTGATAACATAAACTTATCCTTTAAGTCTTTAGTTGCTGAAACTCACAATAGAAATAGCATATACAGAAAAGCAATGTACCTCCACTCCGTAGCGTGATCTCTTAAAATATGACTCAGAAAAAGGAAACTGAGTATTAAGATGGATTTATTGATGAAAGGATCCCATCCATCAGGTAACTCTTTTCAGTGCAGCAACTCAGCCTCAACTGCATACTTTCTAATCATAACATTCTATGCAGGCTGCTGGCACTGATGTATCTAACATTCCAGTCTAAAAGGTATAGCACCAAGATGCCACACATATCCCTTCTTAAAACAATAAAATAAATACATAGTAAAACTATTTAACAAAGTCTTTCAGATGGGCCGGTTCACGAGTGACCCTAGACGACTTGCGAAGACACAGAGATGGTCCACCATGATGAGATGACTCCAAAGATGAATCAGAATTTATCCCACACTTCCTACCACTGGAGATAAGATCTTTCCTGATAACTACAACTCTGTTAAGATTCCAAATTCGATGATCAGCCGTCTTAATTGCATTATTGAAAACTTTGATGACTTCAATAGGTTTCATGAACATAGCAGACACTCTTATTTTTATTACTTGGATTCTTTATGAGAACCCAATCTCCCACCTTTACACAAGTTTTTTTAACATTCTTCCTCACATCAAAAAGTCTTTTCCTATTCTGTATTCTTTGAGCTTCACGTAATCTCCAGTCCATATGATCATTGGCAGAATCTAACTTAGGCTGTAAATCATTAACCCAAGCTGGAGCTACCAATGTGTTGGCTCTTCTAGATCTAAAAAGCTCAAAAGGAGACTTATTAGTTGTGGCATGTGGAGATAACCTATAGACCTTAACTTTCTTAAAAACATCACATCTCCAGTCAGTTCCCGAAGATTTAGCCATCCTAACAGTCTCCTTAAGCACAAGGTTGAATCTCTCAACTATGCCGTTGGTCTCTGGGTGGTATAAGGACGACTTCTTGTGCTTAATGCCATGTTTAAAAAGAAACATTTCCATTTCTTTTTAAACAAATTGACAACCATTGTCTGTAAGTATAGTATCAGGAATACCTTCCCTGTCAAATAGTTTTTTAAGAAAACCAATAACATGTCTTGTTTCAATTCCACGAGTAAAAGCTATCTCAGGCCATCTTGAGTAAAAATCAACCAAGACTAAAACATACCACTCAGATCCTGCAGAAGATATAGGTCCTAAAATGTCTAGACCTACTTCCTTCCAAGGCGAATCAGGACGATCCCTAATGATCATGGGTTGTGTCTTGGGTTTGGCTACTCTATCACTTAAAGCACATTCTACACAATCTCTAATTGTTCTTTCCACTTCCAAATCCATTCCCAACCACCAATAGGAAGATCTTAGAGTCTCTTTAGTCTTAGAAATGCCCAAGTGACCAATGTGAGCTAAAGAAATGAGTTCACTTCTTATGGACTGTGGTGGAACTAACCTCGTACCCCTCATTAACAAATCATCGTGCTCAGCTAACTGATCTTTGACATGCCAGAACTTCTCTAACATTTCATCCCCCTTTAGTCTATACCTCCAACCTGCATTGATTCGTTTCAAAACCTCAATAAGAACAGAATCATCCTCTAAAGCCTTGTTCCATTTCTCTCGGTCAATAATGCATTCTTGTATGGAACACACCAACTCATCATCCTCATCCAAATCATCATTCACATTAGACTCTTCAGACGGAACAAGGCGAGACAACGCATCAGCAACCTTGTTTTCTACCCCAGGAAGATACTTAACCTCAAAATTATAATCCTGCAATCCAACATCCCACTAGTGATCCTACTAGGTATGGCATGTATACCTTTCGTCATCAGAATTTCGCATAGCGGTTTATGGTCCGTTCTTATCACAAAAGAAGTTCCCCACAACAAATGTTTACATTTTTTAACAGACCAATATACCGCTAATGCCTCCCTCTCTACAACCGAGTATCGGGATTCTGCACCTTTCAAACTCCTTGACAAAAATAAAATCACAACTTCTACACCTTCACATCTTTGTACCAAAACTGCACCCAAACCTCTCAAACTAGCATCAGAAATCAAAATTGACTTTTGAGCAGGATCAAAACTATTGAGTTTAGGAGCACAGCTCAATTTCTCTTTCAGCAGCAAGAACTCCTCTTCACACTTTTCACTCCAAACAAAATCACATCCTTTCTTGAGTAAACATCTCATATTGACTCAAAGAGAAGCAAAACCCCTTATGAACTTGCTATAGTACTCTGCCATTCCCAAAAAACTCATCAATTCTTCCTTGCTCGTTGGTGAAGACATTTCAGAGATGGTGGATACTAATCTTTCTTTCGGCAGAATTCCCCCTTTAGAGACAGTATGACCTAGGTATTCAATAGAATCTTTCCTAAATTTACATTTCTCATTTTTTACTGTAAGGCCAGCATCACACAATGCTTATAAAACCTTCATGCGTCTCAAATCATGTTCCTCATTATCAGAACCAAAGATCAGGATATAATCCTGATATATCCTCACTCCTTTAATGTTTTTAAGTACAGTTTCCAAAGCTCGCTGAAAAACTGAGGCAGCTGAAACTAACCCAAAAGGTAGTATTACAAAACGGAAAGTACCAAAGGGGGTTATGAACGCTGTCAAATCTTTTCACTTTTCATCAAGACTAATCTGATGGTAGGCAGATCGCAAATCCACAGTGCAAAACACTTTAGCCCCCTTTAAAAGAATTAACATATCGGAGATCTTCGGCAAAGGATAATGATCACTAACCACATTTTTATTTAATTCTCTCAAATCTACACAGAGACGTAAAGAACGGTCCGATTTCTTCGCTGCGACAATGGGGGCGACCCATTCAGTCCCCTCAACTACCTCTATGATGCCTTCTCTAACAAGTTTTTCCAACTCCACCTTCACTTGATTCCTGACAGCAATGGGTACATTGCGCACCTTGCAACACACAGGAACAGCGTTATCCTTCAATTTTATGTGATGCATATAGTTTTTTAAACACCCTACCTTTTGTGAAAAAACACTAGGAAATGTCTTTTCTAGATCACGACTAAATTCTTGATCATCAAATATTACAGCTTTGAGGTCCTGACCAAAAGGTGATGAATTTGGGTCTAACATAACCCCAAGATCCCTTTGCGCAAACCAACTTATAATGCTGTCCCCTTCTTGAGACACATACACCTTAGTCGTGGTCATTCTTCCCTTATAATTGATGAGACCCATGAAATAGCCATGCAGTTTGATAGGCTTGCCACCGTAGGCCAAAGGTTTGATATCAGGGTGAAATAATTTTGTCTTGTCTCCTAAATTTTTTAAATCAAAATCCTTTGCAACTATAGTTATTTTGGCACCAGAGTCAAATAAAACTCTGGTTTGATGCCCATCAACACAGATCTCATCAGAAGGACAGTTTTCACTTTTTTGATTGCTTATAACTTGCACCAACACTTGACCACAATCAACTTCCTCAATATCTTCCCTTAGTTCATCAAAATCATAAAAGATCTCATTTACTTTACCTCTATAGTTTTTCCCTTTGCACATATGAGACACATGGCCTTTCCTTTTGCATTTACTACAGGTCATTTTCCAACCTGGACACTGCCTATCATTGGCGAAGTGTCCCATCTTGCCACATCTAAAGCATTTAACTTGAGAGAAATCAAATTTACCCTGAGGTTTTTTACTAGGCACACTATTAGATACATGTTCACCTTTATTCACCTTCTGGAAAGCATCAACTTTGTGATTTAACTTTACAGTCTGGACAACATCCTTACCCTTCGCTTCCCCATTCTTTTTAATTACTTCAACACATTTGATGGAATGTTCAATTCTTTTCGCTATTGTGATGACATCATCCAAACACGGCTCATCCTTCTGCCATAGCTCATCTCTAACTTTCTCACTAATACAACCTAACATAAATTGATCCCTTATACGTTCATCAACTAATGCTCCAAACTTACAAGTCGAAGCAAGTTTCCTGAGAGCTGTAATGTAATTTTCAATACTCTTCTCCTCTTGTTGAGCCCTGCGACTAAAATGGTATCTTTCTAGTATGGTACTGACTTTTGGCAGGTAATGTTTGTCCAGCTTGGCCATACAAATTTCATACTCATTGAGAGAACTGTCATCAAGTTCCGGAAGATGGCCAAACACATCTTGACCTTCAGAGCCCAGACAGTGTAGTAATAGGGCTGTCTTCCTCTCCGCACTAAGACTAGAACCACAAACCCTCGCATACCCTTCAAAAACTTTGCGCCATTTTTGCCATCTAATCGGATGATCTCCAGGAGAAGATAGGAAAAATGGTGGTGACGTAACATTTTGCATGGTGCGAGAATTAAGAAATAAACAATAAATATAGACTCAAAATTATTCAGTTCAACTCTGTCTTTGGACGGATTGTGCATCACTCAATTAAAATTAACAACTAAAATATTGTATAGTCAAAGAAATCACCAAGCCTGTGTATCCCTGAAGAAATACACAAATATAGTCACTGGGATGTCATTAACACAAAACCTTACAACTTACAAGTGTGTGTGTCAATGTCATAACACACATAGTACCACATGTTAAACTTAGTTTATCCAAAGTGTGCGTGTCACTGTGTCACGCTGTAGAAAGTTGAAGTAATAGTATTGTCACCGTTTTCGGCGCCTATTTCCAATGTTGGTAGAAGATTCAAATAACAGCACCAGTATTGTTAGGGCTTTTAAAAGTTAACGTTTTCACCGCTTATTTCCAATGCTGGATGTGCCAAATGCTCGTATCTGAACTGCTTCTTCTTATCCTTTCAATTAGTGAAAATAAACATGGCCGCCACGTCGAAGTCGCTTCCCAGAGTGCTTTGCGGTTCTGACGCTGCGCATCAAAAGTGATTGTGCGTGTGACATGCAAGTTCCGGCTGCTTTGTTTTGAAGCTTCTGTGCGTCACTGAGGAGAGATCAGCTGTTCGTTCTTCGCTCGTGCGAACACGGACAGGACATCTGTGCGTCACTGAAGAGATACGAGCTGTGTGCTCTCCGCTCGTGCAAACGCTGACAGTACACTTTTAAAAAAAAATTTCCCTCCTCATTACGGTAGGCTGCGCAATTTCTATTATAAGAATGCCCCTCTTGACTCGGGCACAGGATTTCAAAGGCTTTAAGCATTTCAATGTAAATAGTGAAAGCAACGGGGGCGCTAGAGGGCGCACAGTGGAATGGCTGCCTGATACGACAGCTCCGCCGACCAGGTTCGTCACGCGTTGAATAACTGCGGCTAACGAATGCAAAATTGATATCCACAGACGGCAGACGATATCGGAGCGCATGGACCATGCAGGGGGATTGAAACGAAAAAGATAGCTGGACAGCAAGGTACCAAATTCACTGCCAACAACCACAGACGTGGGCGCGAACCACACGATCCAAAATGGCGGCGCCCAACGGAGAATGCAGGCTGCAACTCCCCAGCTAACTCCAGAAGGCTGACATCAGCGTGCAACACCCAAGGTAATACCAAGCGATCCCAGCATAAAGCACGTCGCTCTAGAAAATTGTGTTGGCTGCAGTGAAGTACACGGGCTACCAATCTCTACTGCATGCAAATGCGCTCTGTACTACACCAAGATGGCCAACGCGATACTACTGCCCCGCGCTATGTGCACTAAAACTTATATGGCTACACAGCGACTTTCTGTATAGGAGAAACCCAGGGACACTACACCATGATTAACTGGGGCACTATATGACTATCAAAACTGCCGGCACAACAAGTGCTCCATACCTATGCAATATCATGCGCCAAACGTATTACATTGTATCTAACTGTACGACATGGATCATGCGGCGAACTGCCACTGGGATGCCTGCTAAATAAGACATGTTATGCTCAGTACTCTTCAGAGCCGGCAATAACCAGCGTTAGCGGATCGGTGTTCTGCTGGCAGGCTAACGACGCGAGTCCGGGACTGCTTTTACATACACCGTCGCAAAATTGGGGACTGCAGCTACACTGGAACAGTGAAACAGTGCCCAGCCACAATATATGGTGGACCCGTTATGGCACGACGAGGTACGGATCGGCATCTGTATCAATCACCCGAGAGCGCCATGGGGAAACCAGAAAAGCAACAAACTAAGCTCCAATTGGAGGCCAAACAACAAGGGAAAGGCTGTGCAGGCGCCACAGGGCACTCAGATATTCAACATGATCCCGAAGAGCCTACAAACAGAGGTATGGAAAACGTTCTACATGCTATTCAAAAAAGTCTCCAGGACATCAATGGTAAACTAGACACCCTCACGCAAAGAGTGGATAGTATGGCGGCCAAGTTGGATAAACATGGTGAGCGCCTGGTGGAGGCCGAAACTAGGATCTCAGCAGTGGAGGACGAATCTCAGGCTACCACCAAGACATGCTCGGAAATGGGGAAACTGCTGGAAGTTCTCCGCAACAAGACGGAGGATTTGGAAACTAGATCGCGCCGGAATAACGTACGTATCATGGGCGTGCCAGAATCCACAAACACCGGCAAAATAGAAACCTACGTGGAAGAACTATGTCGCACGATATTTGGCGCAGACTCCTTCTCCTCTGTGATGCTGGTAGAAAGGGCCCACAGATCTTTGGCGCCAAGACCGAAACCTGGCGCACCACCGTGTCCAATAGTTGTCCGCATCCTCAACTACAGAGATAGAGACACTATCCTACGCTTGGCTCGGGAGAAACTTAACATCAACTATCAACGAAATACGTTGGAATTCTACCCTGATTTCACAATGACTGTGCAACTCGCACAGAAAGAATTCAACCCAGTGAAACAGAAACTACGCGAGCTGGGTATCGAGTATGCGATGTTATACCCGGCGCGACTCAAGATATCACAAGATGGCCGCCCTCTCATTCTCCATACCCCACAAGCTGCACACGAATTCCTGAAGAAACTGCACCGTAAACGAAAGGAAAAGCAACACGCGGATCTACAACGCGATTCAGACTGAAAGCAGCATGACATGCCGGCACGTATTAGTCAAGCACTCAATACTAGTAAGCCATATATAATTAACATTGCTGATATAATAAGTTTGCGGATTTCTAGAACTTTGGCGCTATAGTATGGAACAGACATGTACTCGCCACACTGTGAGCACTATTTGTAGTCTAGCTGTACCGCGCCGATGCTACGAGGGTGCACATTGTTGACGAACCGGCTAGACATATATGGCCCACATGGGTGTTGTCAAATGTAATTACTGGTTCATACACATAGTGTGTTGCATTTTGTGCCGGGGGCAACTCCACTTCTTTATGCACTATGTTATCACCAGTGGACAGGTGGAGACGCAACTACTTGGCGCCATAGGGAACACTTTTAAGGTCAACAAGCTGTTGCGCTGTGGATTGCTGTTGTAGATACATACTGCCAGTGTCTTTATTTCAGAATGCAGCTGTAATGACAATACTAGTTGTAACGGTGGATCGAACACATGGTGCACACACCCTGAAATAGGACGCCAAACTGTTTTTGCGTTGTCTTGATTTTAGAGATCATATTTGCATATGATTATCATGCATATTATATGTACTGACAATGTGATACTGGTGGGCAATTCATAATGGCAATATTGATGCATTGGGCGACCCTCAAGTCTGTTGTTCTGTACCAAAACTTACTAGAATCGTTTTATTCGTTTGACTCATGTATTCCTGGTCACATCCATGTTCTATTGGATGGAGACATGTGCACCGGGCGGACCCCCCATATGGGTGCTCCCCACAAACAGTTTATCTCTAAAGTTGCTCTGTTGAGTGTATGTCTTTGGCATAATTGGGGTGCCAAAGTGGGTGGGGGGTGGGTTGTTGGGTTTTGTATCACAAACTTTGGCTCTTGAGAAGCATCGCAGCACTTCAGTACCCTATCGAAGGTTGTAACATTATGACTTCAACGCCAAAATGATTAAAAGAATATGTACATATCAACTGTTTGTCACTTACTGGTATGATATAAGAAATACTGCAGATTCGCTGAACGGTTAGCACCTAAGCATATACATTTCTTAACTTGGAATGTCCCAGGGTTGAATAATCCAAAGAAGATTCGCCAAATCTTTGCTTATTTAGATAGACTGAAAGTCGACATCGCTTTACTACACTAAACACACCTGGCCCCACACATGCACCACACCATTGGCCATAGATGGGCAGAATCGATCCATAGTTCTAATTACTCCACATATTCTAGAGGGGTCCTCACTTTAATACGAAAAGGACTAAATTACAATGTCACCAAAGTTCTTAAAGATGAAGCAGGCCGTTGTGTAGTGGTACTGGGAAATATACGAGGACAGAACATAGCACTGGTCAATATTTATGGCCCTCATACAGATGACCCAGACTTTTATCGTAAAATCTGGCAAGTGCTGTCAGAACTACGAGACGTGCAGATTTTATGGAGAGGAGATTTTAATATTGCGTTGCAGGATGGGTTGGACAGATCAGGGAACACGTCTGAACCACACAAACAAGCTCTGCTCACACTACAAGACATCATGATCGATAGCCACCTCACTGACTTATGGAGAGTACGAAACATAACCAGTGCAGAAGCCACTCATATAACGGCTGCATATAATAGCTGGTCCCGTATTGATTACTGGCTAGGCACAGAGGACATAGCGTTGTGGACGACTGATATTAGACACCTGCCTAGGACGGTATCTGATCACAACCCAGTGTTTCTCTCGCTCACCATACCACAATACACCCCCCACCCCCTTTAGCTGGAGGTTTAATGCTGCCGCCCTACTAGATTCGGTATACACAGAAACTATACACAATTATCTAATATTTCAAACTTAACGCTCCCACGATGGAAGACCAGAGTATATTATGGGAAGCATTCAAAGCAACAATAAGAGGGGTCTGCATTAACACCACTGCTGGCATACTCAAAGACATAAGGAGGCAACTAGCAATGCGGGAGGATAAATTGCGGGACCTAGAGAGGGAGTATACACGCAATCAAAACCCAGAAGTACTGGGGGAAATCAGAACAATATTAACGGAATATCAAACATTTGCAAAGGACGAACTAAATTACATCTCAAAACGACATACTGCTAGGGCCTATGGCGAGGGAGGCCGAACTGGAAGGACTCTGGGAAACAAAATTTGCAAGACACGAGCGCCTCAAAAATATATGTTTGCAGTAAGTTTCCAAAAAGCCCAGAGGTGATATCTGTGACCTAAAGACATCTACCCTAAACTGTAAAGGGAGGTCTCATTTCCACCAATAGATTCTGGGGGTGATATAATTAGAAAATATATAGCTTTTTATAATCTCATATAGTCCTGTTTTAGATGTCTGTCATCAAGCCAAAAGTGCGCCATAAACATGATTCTGCCACAATTTTGTGGTCTGTGCTAAAATTACATAATGATTGTGCAGACTACATTAACAAAGCTAGCCCCCATATATTTGTGATTCCCAAACTCCATACATTCAAGGTAACATTTTCTTGACTAGCATTCTATGATTTAGGTTTGTCTTTTTGAGAAATGAACAAAATAGTGAGCAAATGAGTTACAACTGACAATATCTCTACATTATTCTTTATATCTCGAGGCTACAATGAGCCGTTTATGTAACATTTGCACCAATACATAGTCCTATATGTGTTGGGAAAAAATATAGTTTGTATGGTTAAACAAAGAGACCAAAGAGGAACCTACAGCTGATTTTTTGTTTTTGAAAAATATCCAACACAAAGGAGCACAAACACCCCAGCAATGAAAGAATATACTATAAACAATTAAAAAACTTAGACGAAAGGAGTAAATACTCAGCCAAACAGGTTGGTTTGATTCCCGTAGAGGGAAAGCAACTTGATGTTTCCAAAAGACTTTCAAGAGAAGCAGGAGGCTAGCCCCTTCTGGTTTACTGACGCAGTGTCACAAATTTCATATACACTCGTTGCAGGAATTTCACACAATATAAAGAAGGAAAAACCTGAGCAGCATTCATTCTCCAAAATTGGAGCCTTTATGGATTCACATGTATTTATATCACACAAAATCTAGTACAAGATTACCAGCTTTAACTTGTATGCTTATTGATACGATGACCTGCTTTTCCCAGTATTGATTTCTTTTCATGCATATTTACTTTTTTGTCCTCCGACCTTTTGCTCTGACTTCACGGGGTGGTAAAAAATGCCTCCCATTCGAGAAAACCAATATTACATGTAGGTAACATCTTCAGTGTCGCGATCTCATTATAAAAATATAAAACACACATCCAAGAAAAATGTAAATGCAGGGTAACCAATGTGGCAGGTAAGTAACACTGTTCACTGTTGCAATATTGGGAAATGTTTATTTAAAGTACTGGGATGTCTGTCTTGATCCACTTTGTAAGATATTCCCAGTAACTAGTCAAAGTCTGCACAGGATCCAGGGCTGGAAAACTTAGAGTATGGCAGCATTGTGTCCCGAGGGCTAGGCTGGCGCCAGTCAATTGGAAGCTCATCTTCTGCATCACACACATAATCTTCCTCTTCAATTTTCACCTGGAGAGAGAGGAATGAAAATTACAAAACGCCTTGTTTACAGCAATTAACAGACTGCAGGGTATAAATTAGGGAGATAGTTTCCTGTATGAGCATAGATCTATGGGCATCAACACTTCAATGGGGTTCCATATAGGCAACTGTGGCTCCGTCTCAATCAACTCTCAAGTTGCCTATCTTTATATCCAAATGCCAGAGCCCTTGCATCATCCAGTCTGCAGTTCTGAACTCAAGAAGAAAACAGCGATAAAAAGGAGACCACAGGAATGATTGGAATAAATGTTTATAGCCTTTATTTCCCCATGATATTTTCCTTCTCTGAGCAAGTCTAGTCATTTAACAATTTGTGTCTGTAGCAGGTATAAATCCTGTGACACATACCTGAGCCAGGAGAGGTTCTGCTGGAATGGCAGGTTGGGCCTTCTTGTTCCCATGCTCTTTATCTTCTCTGTGCTTCTTCCGTTTCTTGACTGGTGTTGTTTCACTTAAAGAAGGGCTCTCAAAAGATCGGTAATCCAGGCCAGATAAAGATCCGGATAAGCGCCTCTGTAAAGAAGAGTGTCCGTCTCTTTCAGGGGGTTCATTCTCTGTGTTTCCAGGTCCTGAGATTTCACCATCAAACATAGGTTCGTCCTGTAAAAGAGGGCACATAAAATAGCATGTCTGACGTAGAGCTGAACAGATTTGTATGCCAAATATTCAAAGGAATCAAACTTAGATAGCTTGTTCAAGATATAAATAATCCCATCTGAAAAATTACAAAATGTCCCAATTCCATTTACCGATATCATCAAAACATTGTCTCTTCTTCATCAGTAAAATATATGAAAGGGTGAGTATTGAATGTGAATTACAAGCCTAATTGCCACCTAAATGAGATTTTAAAATGGCATCATCCGAGGATGGAGGGAAGAAGAAAATGGGAAAACAGGTCAGAAGCCTCCATTCAGCAGGTCGAAGTCTCACAAGAAAAGAGTCACACATTATTAGGCCCTATTGCAGGAGACACATTAGTTATGGTTGTGGGTGGGCTTAAGTTTTCCTTACAAAGCGAACATGTTCTCATGATAAATATAATGACCAACCTATGCCCTACATACAGTAGGCTTTCCTACTATCCCAAACGTTATGAAGAGAAACATATACCAACAACTACAGGGTCACCTGGAACATTACCATAACACTTATTTCTTGGCCTGACTGTGATGCGATGAAAAAAGCAGGTCAATATATTAAAATAGGCAGACATGGGGGAGGGGGGCATTATCTGCCATATCAATAGGTCTTTCATGGATGTATGATAGAGTGCATCATGAACTACATCTGTACCACTCAGAAAATGGGAGAGTAAGTCTCCTGAACTGGTTTTACTCTTTCCCTCCAGATTGCAAGCAACATGTTTGGGTTAATAAATGATGGCAGACGATAGAACAATGGACTAGATTGCAACCCTTCGCAAAATGCATGTATCTCTCCATCAACTGAAAAGATTCTCAGTTTCAGACCTACTGAGAAAGAATCCCAGACTCGGTGGTGCAAAGCTGGCTGCAGCAAAGCAAATCAAGAAAGTAGATAATTTTGCTGCTGGGACTAAAGAAAAGGAGGATAGTGAGAGAGTTGGAGTTAAAGCTTGCATGCTGAGCTCCAGCATAGCAAATGAACATTCTAATTGTTACTGGTTTTCAAAGTATTATTTATTAAAGGTGTTAACATAGAAACAATAGATGGAAATCAAAGTTCACTGTGTGAAGGGGGCATAATAAGAGAATTGGAGAAAGAATGAGGGTTTGAGCCATGGGACTTGATTGGTATCTCCAAAATAGGCGATGTCCTGGAAAATGGGGACCTAATGCCCTTCTCCTCACTGACAAGTACAAATGGGACACATTCATGCCCCAGCCAAATGCACAGCAATTCCGCCGCCCTTGCGGCATTGAAAACTTTCACCATTATCATCTAATCTTCATGTTTAGCCATTATTTATTTCTCCTTTTTACTGCATTCTTCATGCTCTGTATTTTTGAAATCCACGTCTGAAGTGTTCTGAGGCTATTTTCCAAGTTTCTAATATTCATTCAGTGTCCATCCGGACCTCTTCAATAAATACGCATAATGCCAGGCTCATCTCAGGCAGTGTTTATTTCGTAAAAACCCAATGCATTTCGGGCGGCACAGCGCCCTTCTTCGGGGGTCACTGAAACATGATAAAACATTTTCCAATTAATCATCCATTCACGGAAATACATATGACATCAAATGAAATCAACACCCTAGTTTCTGTAGAAATACAGCATTACACTCATCTATAGTTTCTAAACTTGTGGCTCGTGGTAATCCTTCCTAAGCTCTTGGAGCGTTATCTGTTTAATTCATACATCACCCCTCCCAATATTTTACCAACTTGAGCACCGGGTTGTCTGCATACATATCTGTCCATTCCCCGCAACCAACTGTACCCTTTCACTTCTCCAACCCACATGTTTATCTAAACGTTTAAACTGCCCTGTCTGCATGTAACCTTTCGAACCTTCCGACTTCTGTCTCACAGAAATGTTTACAAAATTAAACGCCAGCCTGGTAACGCATCTTCCCTCCCTGTTCCACTCCTAACTTTCAAATTACTCGCATCCTTTGTTATCTGTGCTCACGATTTCAACCTAAATCTAAATCTCACACGTTTTAGGCTGCTTGTTAAATCCAAAAGTCCTCCGAGGTAACGTACCTGCCGTGTGGGTTAAAAGCCTCTCCCTTTCACCAACAGTTGCGGCTCTGCTAGTAAATTACTTCACCTGTTTGCTTATCTAACTGCGGACCCACCCTCCTTGCTCACTATTGGCCACTCCTGTTTCAAGTCACGATTAACCCCTATGTGTCTTTTCCGCCACCTCTTTTTCTAACACCATGACTAAACTGTATTCCCCACAATGCAGTGTCTCGGTTGTCCTGCATCACGTTTGTCCATGTTCACTTCATTAATACCAGTTCTCCTTCAAAAAGTACACTTAAAAATCCGCTGGAATCATTGGTATTGTGTCTTTCAAATGCTTGCGATGAGCCCTGATGTTATACCAGTCACGTGGGTTCATTCCTTCTTCTTATGCTTAGATCCTATGTTCATTAGATACGTGGGTGCAAAACCTATGGTTGGGCTAAGTTACGACATTTTCTTGCATGAGTAAGGGATGCACACCTTATTTTTAACAGTTATTTATCTCTGTTTCTTTTTCTTCCATATTCCTCATCCTTAGATTTGTGATAGCGTGCAGATTTGTATGTGGCATGCCCAAATGCCACCAGGTACGACCTAGACAAGTACAAATGGGACACATTCATGCCCCAGCCAAATGCACAGCAATTCCGCCGCCCTTGCGGCATTGAAAACTTTCACCATTATCATCTAATCTTCATGTTTAGCCATTATTTATTTCTCCTTTTTACTGCATTCTTCATGCTCTGTATTTTTGAAATCCACGTCTGAAGTGTTCTGAGGCTATTTTCCAAGTTTCTAATATTCATTCAGTGTCCATCCGGACCTCTTCAATAAATACGCATAATGCCAGGCTCATCTCAGGCAGTGTTTATTTCGTAAAAACCCAATGCATTTCGGGCGGCACAGCGCCCTTCTTCGGGGGTCACTGAAACATGATAAAACATTTTCCAATTAATCATCCATTCACGGAAATACATATGACATCAAATGAAATCAACACCCTAGTTTCTGTAGAAATACAGCATTACACTCATCTATAGTTTCTAAACTTGTGGCTCGTGGTAATCCTTCCTAAGCTCTTGGAGCGTTATCTGTTTAATTCATACATCACCCCTCCCAATATTTTACCAACTTGAGCACCGGGTTGTCTGCATACATATCTGTCCATTCCCCGCAACCAACTGTACCCTTTCACTTCTCCAACCCACATGTTTATCTAAACGTTTAAACTGCCCTGTCTGCATGTAACCTTTCGAACCTTCCGACTTCTGTCTCACAGAAATGTTTACAAAATTAAACGCCAGCCTGGTAACGCATCTTCCCTCCCTGTTCCACTCCTAACTTTCAAATTACTTGCATCCTTTGTTATCTGTGCTCACGATTTCAACCTAAATCTAAATCTCACACGTTTTAGGCTGCTTGTTAAATCCAAAAGTCCTCCGAGGTAACGTACCTGCCGTGTGGGTTAAAAGCCTCTCCCTTTCACCAACAGTTGCGGCTCTGCTAGTAAATTACTTCACCTGTTTGCTTATCTAACTGCGGACCCACCCTCCTTGCTCACTATTGGCCACTCCTGTTTCAAGTCACGATTAACCCCTATGTGTCTTTTCCGCCACCTCTTTTTCTAACACCATGACTAAACTGTATTCCCCACAATGCAGTGTCTCGGTTGTCCTGCATCACGTTTGTCCATGTTCACTTCATTAATACCAGTTCTCCTTCAAAAAGTACACTTAAAAATCCGCTGGAATCAT
The DNA here is from genome assembly GCF_964263255.1 of Lissotriton vulgaris. NCBI lineage: Eukaryota > Metazoa > Chordata > Amphibia > Caudata > Salamandridae > Lissotriton > Lissotriton vulgaris. The sequence continues at coordinate 379,638,559 of NC_141695.1, forward strand.
TGGTATTGTGTCTTTCAAATGCTTGCGATGAGCCCTGATGTTATACCAGTCACGTGGGTTCATTCCTTCTTCTTATGCTTAGATCCTATGTTCATTAGATACGTGGGTGCAAAACCTATGGTTGGGCTAAGTTACGACATTTTCTTGCATGAGTAAGGGATGCACACCTTATTTTTAACAGTTATTTATCTCCGTTTCTTTTTCTTCCATATTCCTCATCCTTAGATTTGTGATAGCGTGCAGATTGGTATGTGGCATGCCCAAATGCCACCAGGTACGACCTAGACAAGTACAAATGGGACACATTCATGCCCCAGCCAAATGCACAGCAATTCCGCCGCCCTTGCGGCATTGAAAACTTTCACCATTATCATCTAATCTTCATGTTTAGCCATTATTTATTTCTCCTTTTTACTGCATTCTTCATGCTCTGTATTTTTGAAATCCACGTCTGAAGTGTTCTGAGGCTATTTTCCAAGTTTCTAATATTCATTCAGTGTCCATCCGGACCTCTTCAATAAATACGCATAATGCCAGGCTCATCTCAGGCAGTGTTTATTTCGTAAAAACCCAATGCATTTCGGGCGGCACAGCGCCCTTCTTCGGGGGTCACTGAAACATGATAAAACATTTTCCAATTAATCATCCATTCACGGAAATACATATGACATCAAATGAAATCAACACCCTAGTTTCTGTAGAAATACAGCATTACACTCATCTATAGTTTCTAAACTTGTGGCTCGTGGTAATCCTTCCTAAGCTCTTGGAGCGTTATCTGTTTAATTCATACATCACCCCTCCCAATATTTTACCAACTTGAGCACCGGGTTGTCTGCATACATATCTGTCCATTCCCCGCAACCAACTGTACCCTTTCACTTCTCCAACCCACATGTTTATCTAAACGTTTAAACTGCCCTGTCTGCATGTAACCTTTCGAACCTTCCGACTTCTGTCTCACAGAAATGTTTACAAAATTAAACGCCAGCCTGGTAACGCATCTTCCCTCCCTGTTCCACTCCTAACTTTCAAATTACTCGCATCCTTTGTTATCTGTGCTCACGATTTCAACCTAAATCTAAATCTCACACGTTTTAGGCTGCTTGTTAAATCCAAAAGTCCTCCGAGGTAACGTACCTGCCGTGTGGGTTAAAAGCCTCTCCCTTTCACCAACAGTTGCGGCTCTGCTAGTAAATTACTTCACCTGTTTGCTTATCTAACTGCGGACCCACCCTCCTTGCTCACTATTGGCCACTCCTGTTTCAAGTCACGATTAACCCCTATGTGTCTTTTCCGCCACCTCTTTTTCTAACACCATGACTAAACTGTATTCCCCACAATGCAGTGTCTCGGTTGTCCTGCATCACGTTTGTCCATGTTCACTTCATTAATACCAGTTCTCCTTCAAAAAGTACACTTAAAAATCCGCTGGAATCATTGGTATTGTGTCTTTCAAATGCTTGCGATGAGCCCTGATGTTATACCAGTCACGTGGGTTCATTCCTTCTTCTTATGCTTAGATCCTATGTTCATTAGATACGTGGGTGCAAAACCTATGGTTGGGCTAAGTTACGACATTTTCTTGCATGAGTAAGGGATGCACACCTTATTTTTAACAGTTATTTATCTCCGTTTCTTTTTCTTCCATATTCCTCATCCTTAGATTTGTGATAGCGTCCTCACTGAGGCAGGAATATAATCTTCATCACAATCAATACTTTGCGCAGCTACAGCGTGCCTGGCTGGCTGAGGGTTAGAAGCGATTGACATACCTGAATACGCCCCGCTTGAGGCTAGGTTGCTTATGGCGGAACTTGGGAGCAAGGCCTTCTCATACACTTACAAATCCCTCAATAATATCCCGAATACTCTAGATACATTGTGAGAGAGATGGGTGACAGACATTGGGGAGACTGATGATACTGATTGGGTTGCAGCTTTCTGGCATCCCGGGGAAGCTGCAATAAAGTTAAGGCTCCAGGTAATACAGTTAAGGTACTCCATTGAGTTTATTATGACTGAGCCAGACTGCATAGGAGGAGGAAGGCGGCTTCCCTGGATTGTTTGAGAAGCATGGGGGATAGAGGAGACTTCGTGCACACAATTTGAGTTGCCCCGTCATTCAGATTTATTGGACCAAGGTTGTCCAAGAACTCCAGGCTATCCAAACAGTAGATGTCCCACTTAACCCAAAATATGTCTCCTGTGTACACCGATGTAGATGTATTTCCCGAGGGCTTAACTCCTGTTCTGTAATCTGGGGTTGACTGTGGTGGAGAGGGGCGCAGCCAAATACTGGGACTTGAAGGCGATCCCCACACCAAGTGTGTAGTATGTTGCATTATAACTTTGTCTCTCTTTTCAATTTATAGGAGGGAGATGTTGTAGTATGTTGCATTACAACTTGCCTTATTAATTTCTCCCTGCTCAGCATAGTGATTGTAGTTTAGAATGTTAGTATTCAGAATGTTAGTGAGAGAGTTAGGTCAGTTGCTAATGGGCTGAGCATGATTCAGGCTGCTCCTGGTGGGGTTCGTAATTTATATACTTAATTATCTAATAAACATCTTGGAAACTTCTTCTACCGGATTCTACTTGATTTGTCCATCATACTACAAGTGAATGGAAGGCAGGAATGGCTATGTATATGACCGCTGAATGAGTCGCATATACGAGCAGGGGGTGTCCCTGCAAATTTAGCAAATAAGGGGGACCCCGGTTATGTTTCTACGATCTGGGGCCAAAGGCAGATGAGGTTGGTAACTTGGGACAGGGAATTATGGATGCTGTGTCTAGATGGTGATGCACCCCTAGTTGAGTGCCTTTTGAGGATTGATTTGCCTTGTTGTTTGGCACTCCGTTTTGTGGTCACTGATGGTATGATTGTCTTGGGAATGTTCCCCATTTCCTTCTGATGCTTTATTGCTTTTGATGTTTTGGACATTGCATGCTCGCTAATATAAAGTATGTATCCTTTTGAAGCATGCTTAGGATGCTGTAGGATGCCTGACCATTTTGTTGTTCATTAAAAAAAAGTAAAGATATAAAACACTTTTTTTTTTTATATGAACCTTTCCACTGTTAACAAGTTCCAAAGTCACCAATATAAGAGCTCAAAGATAGGGTAATCAGAGGACCATGGATAAATATGCAACAGAAAGGCTTAGCCAAATAAGAATTCAGTTTTCGGTCTGAATCACTCTTATAGAGGTGGACCCGAGCCTCGGAATTAATTCTTCTGTTGTGACCTTGAGTGGGTTACCCAAGATCTAGTGCGCCTCTTTCCAAAAACATTGGCTTGGAGCAATGCCACCACATATGGATCATATTTCAATTGGGATTTCCTGAGGTATTTATGAGATGCAATTTGACCAAGGTGTAGTATTCACCATTTTAGCATTATGTAATGAATATTTCTATTTTTTCATACTTTTGGTCACCTCATCCTATGGAAATTCCAGTTTTGGCTTATGAATCTCATTGTCCAGGGGGACCTGGATATAGGTTTTGACAATACAGCATACTTATTAGATGTTTTCCTTCCTGATCCAGGGAGGTGAGGTTAATTAGGGATGGGACTTAATCCCGTCTTTCCCAAATATTTCCAAGATCATCCTGAAGATCTTTAGAAATCTTGGACTGCCAGCTGTCAAATAGAAACAAGAGCTAGTTGTTGTATATTTTCTCTAATGAAAGGGGAAATGAAAGATTACAGGCCATGGTTGGCCACTGTTCTGTCCCACACAGACAGTAAGATTGGTGTCCAATTGCTCTGGTACAAGGAAAATGCTACTTACCAGTATGCATCTGTTTTTGGCATGTAGAGCTGCAGAGTTGTACACTTAGCATTAGATTGCCACCTGGTGTTCGGCTCGGATGATTGCATGTTGTTGTCATCTTGGAAGATGACTTTTGTAGTAATGAGATAGGGGACTCCTCCCTTGGACGATAGTGAGCATGGGCATCGGCTCCATCCTTTGATTGTTTTTCGCCATGATGGGAAATTATAGAGTTAGTAGAAATAAAGAAAGGATGTCCATGTGTATATCCAATTAAGATGAAACTGGAACAGATACGGGTCCCGGGGAGGCGGGAGGGCGTGTACAACTATGCAGCTCTATATGCCAAGAACAGATGCATACTGGTAAGTAGCATTTTCCGTTCGAGGCATATGAGCTGCAGATTGTACACTTAGCATAGATTGTGCAGCAGTGTCTCCCCTAGCGGTGGTCGCCTGTATCTGTTGCAGTATTTTGAAAGAGAGTATTTAGAACAGCTTGGCCTACTGCAGCTTGCTGCTTGGCTTGCACATCAACACAGTAGTGTTTAGTGAAGGTGTGTGTTGTAGACCATGTTGCTGCCTTGCAGATGTCTTCTAGGGGAATGATAGAGGCTCCTAGTTTGCATGTGGAGTGCGCTCTAGGACGAACTGTTAATGTACGTTTTGCTGTTCGATAGCATATTTGTATACATTTTACAATCCACCTTGCAATTTCAGCTTTAGAGATGGGATTGCCCTTATGTGGTGGAGAGAAAGCTACAAACAATTGCTCTGTTTTGCGAAAGGATTTGGTCCTATCTGTATAATAGAGAAGAGCTCTTTTAACGTGTAGTGTGTTAGAGCTCTTCCTGGTACAGAGTCTGGGTTTTGGAAAAACACTGGTAACTCTACAGATTAGTTTAAATGAAACGGAGTAATGACTTTTGGAAGGAATTTAGAATTTGTTCTGAGAACCACTTTATTACGGTGTAATTGTAAAAGTGGTTCTTGTATAGTGAAAGCTTGAATCTCACTAACTCTCCTAAGAGAGGTAATAGCTACTAGAAAAGCTGTTTTCCATGTGAGGAATTGCAGTTCACATTTGTGTAGAGGTTCTAAAGGTGGTCCCATGAGCCTTGTAAGAAAAATGTTTAGGTTCCACACTGGAGAGGGTGGTAACCTGGGAGGAATGATTGTTTTTAATCCTTCCATAAATGCTTTAATAGCAGGCACTCTAAATAAAGACAGATGTTGTTTATTTTGTAAATATGCTGCAATTGCTGCCAGATGTAGGCGTATAGATGAATATGCCAAGTTACATATTTGTAAATGTAAAAGGTAGCAAATGATATTTTGGATGGAAGCATCTAGGGGATCAATTTGGTTATTGTTGCAGTAAATGGCAAATCTTTTCCATTTAGCAGCATAGCAAGCTCTAGTAGTAGGTCTTCTGGCTTCTTTAATGATATTCATACAGTCTGGTGGTAGGTTAAGATAACCAAACTCTAAGACCTCAGGAGCCAGATCGCCAGATTCAGTTGGCTTGGGTCTGGATGTCTGATGTCTCCATGGTTCTGCGTTAGCAAGGATGGTGTCAAACGTAGTTTTTGGTGTGGAACTAGGGATAGTTCTAGCAGTGTTGTATACCACGGTTGACGTGCCCATGTGGGAGCTACTAAAATCAGTTTGAGCGACTGTTGTCTTAGCTTGCGCACTATTAGTGGTATTAGTGGTAGTGGCGGAAAAGCGTACGCAAATCTGCCTGACCAGTTCATCCATACTCATTGCCCTTGGACAGCGGGTGTGGAAACCTGGCGGCGAAGGTTGGGCATTTTGCGTTTTCGTATGTGGCGAACAGATCTATGTCTGGATGACCCCACTTGTGAAAGAATGGTAGAAGAACTTGCAGATGTAGTTCCCATTTGTGAATTTGTTGTGTCTGTCGACTTAACAGATCTGCTATCTGATTGTGAACTCCTGGAAGGTGTTCTGCTAACCGATATATGTTTTGTGGAATGTCCCATCTCCAAATGTTCTGTGCAAGCTGGGACAGCTGTAGAGAGTGTGTCCCACCCTGTTTTTGTATATAGTACATGGCTGTCATGTCATCCGTCCAGATTAAGACAGCTTAGTTTTGTACTTGTACTTGGAATGTTTTGAGCGCTAAGAATTTTGCTAGCAGCTCTAGGTGGTTGATATGAAACAATCTTTGTTGAATGGTCCATTGCCCTTGAGTTGTATGATGTAGGAGATGGGCTCCCCATCCGGTGAGAGATGCGTCTGCTGCAAGTATTATTTGTGGAACAGGTTCGAGGAACGGCCGCCCTTTTGTCAAGTTTTTGGTGTTCCACCACTGCAGAGAGCGATGTGTGCAGCTGTCTACCAACACCAGGTCTGTTAGTTGTCCTTGAGCCCGATTCCACTGTTGTGCTAGACATTCCTGTAACGGACGCATTTGCAGTCTTGCATATGGCACTCTGGCTGGGAGAGAGTGTTGATGTTGAAACTTTGTGACTAAGGCTTGAATGCTCTGTATCCTTGCTGGACTGGGATACGCTAGAGCTGTAGACGTGTTTATTGTAGCCCCTATATATTGATGTATATGAGAGGGCTGTAGGTGCGACTTGGCGTAGTTGATTGGGAACCCTAAGTCGTGCAATGTTTGAATTGTTCGATGTGTGTGTTGGACACACTGATTGAACGACTTGGCTTTTATGAGCCAATCGTCTAGATATGGGAAGACATGCATCTGTTGTCTTCTGAGATGTGCTGCTACTACTGCTAGACACTTTGTGAACACTCTTGGTGAAGTTGTTACCCCGAATGGAAGGACTTTGAATTGATAATGCTGTCCTTCCAGTACAAACCTCAGATACTTCCTGTGAGAAGGATGTATGGGAATGTGGAAGTAGGCGTCCTTTAGATCTAGTGTTGTAAGGAACTCGCCTTGTTGCAGCAATGGGAGCACTTGTTGTAAAGTGATCATATGAAAATGATCTGAGTGTATATATTGATTGAGGGGCCTGAGGTTGAGAATTGGTCTCAGTGTCCCGTCCTTTTTGGGTATTAGAAAATACAGCGAATAAACCCCTGTTCCTTGATGTTGTAAAGGAACTATTTCTATTGCATCCTTTTGAAGAAGTGATAGGACTTCTTGTTTGAGCAGTATAAGATGTTCTGCAGACATTGGACGCGGCCTGGGTGGTATGTGTGGAGGGGTAGCTGCAAGTTCGAAGCAGCAGCCATATTGGATAATTTGTCTTACCCACTTGTCTGTTGTGATGGAATTCCAGACAGGTAGGATCTTTAAATACTTCTTTAAATACTTCTGGAGCATGTTTGATGACCCCTTTAATCATAGGAAGAATTTGAACAGACCTTTGTGATTGTTCAAACGTATCTAATAAAAAGTCTCCCTCTGCCTCGTCTGAATGCATGGTGACCCCATGATAGATGGCAGCCCTATTTAGTAAGTGCCCAAAACCAATGTTGTCTTCTGGGGGAGAAGGTTTTGATGGATATGAATGTGGGTCAGGAATATCTGGCACATGTTGTGGGTTTGGGTACTCCCAATCTGGATCATGAACATGGTAGGGAAAAGGCTCATCTGGGTCTACCCCTCCCCCTATGCTATACTCATCATCATTTGGAGGTGTATGTGGTGAAGAATGAGGAGGAGAGTTTTCAAGAGAATTTTGAGGTGAAATGTTAAGAGGAACAGGAGATGAAGGAGAAGTATAGGAGAAGAAGGGTGCATAGGAGATGTGGCAGAGTCCTTCTTCTTGACAGGCACTGCAGGTGTAGGTGCGTGTCTGATTTCCTCTTCCTGTGTGGTGTAGTGGATACATGACCTGTCTTTGGGTCAATGTAGATCTTCTTTTGTAGAGGATCAGGTTGGGAAAGGTCTTCTCCTTGCGGAACCTTTGCGGCGCTGATTTTTTCTGTTCCGGGCGTGGTTGCTGCTTGTCTTTAGCCTTAGGAGTTGTTACCTTGTCGGAATCAAGCCTTGTAGGTTTTGGTACCGAAGATATTGGCTTCAGAGTGGAAGCTGGTCTCGTCGGCTTCGAGGTGTCAGACGCTGGCTTTATTGCTTTGTCTTTAGAAGTCAACGGTTTCGGAGCCGGGACTTCTTTCGGTCTCGGTGCCAAGGGAACTGGTGGGATCGGCAGGTGCGGCTTGCTCGGTAAGGAGCTACCGGAAGGTTTGAATACTTTCTTCGGAGCCGGGCTCGATGGCGGGGCTTTAGAAGTGTTTTTTCGGTCGCGACTGGTCCCCGGAGGCGGAGTGTTGACCTTTGCCTTCGATTTGGGTGGTGGGTATGGGGCAGGGGCAGTAGTACTCACGTGCTGACCCGATGGTATGGAGTCATCGGAGTCGTCTGCCTCGGATACGATTTGGAAATCGTCTGATTCTTTTTCGGGAACGCGAGGAACTTCTTCGTCGAAGATATCCACAGGTTCTGGAGCCGATCTCTGCATGTCGTGTCGACGGGCCCTCCGATCCCGAATGGTCTTCTTGGATCGAAAGGACACACAGGCTGTACAGCTGGATTCGTCGTGTTCTGGCGATAAGCACAGGTTACAGACCTTGTGATGGTCACTGTGTGGAAACTTTGCTCCACACTTGAGGCATCTTTTGAATGGCGTCCTTTCCATGAATTATAGACCTCATGGCGTGGATAGGCCCAACGGCCCGCGTCAACAACCGGAATCGAGCTGATGGAGTCGAGACGACGTTTGTCGATATCGAAAGTAGTTTGGTGAAGTTTGAATAAGTTTTTACACGTCGAAGTACGTAAAAAGTAGATTTTGAACCATAGCGGAAAATTTTCATCCGAACCCAGTGGCGGAAAAAACAATCTAAGGATGGAGCCCATGCGCACTATCGTCCAAGGGAGTAGTCACCTATCTTGTGACTACAAAAGACTTCTTCCAAGACGACAACAACATGCAATCATCCGAGCCCAACACCAGGTGGCGATCTAATGCTAAGTGTACAATCTGCAGCTCATATGCCTCAAACATATAGTTACATTGAATCTTGTCAAGTCAACTTCCATCCCACAGTGCCCTCCTAATCACAGGCTGGGCCAGATGGACCCAAATGTCATCAGTCGCCGGTTTGGAACAATCAGTCAATACCCACAGTTGTGCTACCTGGTAATAGAACTTAAATCATGTAATAGACACAATGACTCTCGATTTAGGCTTCTGCAGAAGTAGGGCTGACAATATGGGCCTCCAGTCATACGAAATTAATTCTGAACCCATTCTCAGCAGTTTATCAAAGATCAGAAGGACAAGCCACAATATGTATTGTGTAGTCCAGCTCTTCATATTACTCTTTAAAGGTGGAAAGTTATAATTATACAAGTCTGCAAACAGCTTGGTTACTTTTACCCCAGATACGAAATGAAATCTGAGGTCTAGTGAAAAGGGGACAATTTTCCCGTAAGTGGACCCTCTGCAGGACAAAGGTAAGGTTAAGAAACTCCAATATTCCCATACTTATCTTGAGCCCTGGGGCAGAATTGAATGTGGTGTACATCCTAGTGTCAGCTACACATCATCAGTGAAGAGTCCGTTAATGTTCTTCACCACAAAGGGTTACCCAGGGATCAAGAAGTCACCTCTAACCTGATTCACTAATGGACATTGGAGACCATGAGAAGCTTAGGCATTCAGAACAACCTAGATGAAGGATTACCTTAAATGGTGAATTTCCACCTTGTATAGGGAAGCCAAAGCCTACACAACGAAGCACCCTAACAAAAAAACCAAAAACTACTCACCTCTAAATAGTAGCTCATCATGTTCATCTAAGAGAGCACCCTCCAAGGCTTTCTCAGAGTCTAATACACCAGGTCAAATAAGTTACTTACCTTTCGTAAAGCTTTCTGGTGAATACTCGATCTACTCGCATGCTCCTTATCTTTGGAATATTCTCCAGGCGTCGGACTGGATCTGGAAACTGCCACGACCGCAAGATATTCTGGTGGCTTCATGCTGGTCCCAATGCCACCCACAAAATTACCAAGCAGAGCTGCATATAACTGCCACCCCTGAGCCCTGACACCAGTGTCTTGCTTGACTCCTTACGTGCCATCAGAAGCAGAGAAGAAAACAATTTTAAGTAGCCGTCTGCATATCACTACCTTCTGACCTTTTTAATTGGTAAAAAGAGGCCATTTCACAGAACTGGAAGGTGGAAGGGCAGTGTGGAATCTATGGTGAGATAAATATCTACCAGAAAGAATGCTACTAAAGGTAACTAGTTTTTTTGACAGATACTTCTAGGCAATTAATTAAAAACCTTTAGAATAGATGCCCAAACAGTTCTTCCCAAAGGTGGCGGGTCCCTAGTACGGACTCAGACTAAACAGGAAAGGATGAGCAAAGTGCCCTTCGAGTCATGCCTGGCTGTCCAGGCAGTATTGCTATGCCAACATGTGCACACTCAAGGAAAGACACTCCAATTGCCAATTGGATTAGCATGTAGCAGCCTTAGCCCTCGTGGAATGGGCTCCCAATACTCCAGCAGGCTGCTTTTTGGTATGTGCATAGCAGATCTTAAAGCATAGGACTATCCACCTCGACAGAGGGTTCTTCTGCATAGCCTTCACAATTTATGTGCCGTAGATACTGCACAAAAGCTGATTGATCATACCAAGGACCATCAGGTGGGCAATGAAAATGCTTAAAGCCTTTGTGGGGCCCAGCCGATGTAGTCTCTCCTCCTCTTCTGAGGGGTGAGGAGCAAAAATGCTGGGAGGTAGACGGACTGTCTTAAGTAGAAAGAACCTTAAAGCAAAAGATGAATGCTGTTCCTCTACTGGTGGTGCCTTGTTTACTAAGGTACAGAACCCAACCGCCAACAGGTAAGAGGTGGTGGAGGGGTAATGCTAGGAGGAAGAGGGATAAAGGGATCCCGCTTTTGCGGAACTATGGTCCTCACACACCCAGCAAGCTAGGTGTCATGCTTCATCATTTGGACCTGCTCCTCGTTGGATCGGCGCTGCAATACCCAACGGGCACCCCCGAAGGGGCTCTTTATCGGAGATCTTTTGTTCCTTTGCCGTATGATGAAGTGGGGGTGTTTGGCCCGTAAAAGTGTAGATATGGTGAAGTGCAGTGAGTGCGTTAAAAGAGGTTGGATATTCCTAATAATGCTTTATTCTGGTTGGTAATCCACCTCGTTAAAAACGTGTAGAGTGTCAATTCCCCTATGGAGGGGTGGTCAGTTGAAACTATGCTCATCTCTTATGATCGACATGTTCCTTGCCTGCTGGTTGCTAAATACCGTGGCAATTCTTCAGGAACTATTATGTGAAAAGTGGAAATATTTACACTAAATGGTGCAGCTAATTGCTAACTACCATAGGAAAAGCACTACATCCGGTCGCTCCAGTAGTGCTCATTGAAAACCTAGGGAGACCTATGCAAAAGGAGTGTCAGTTCACACAAGTCCTCCTCTAAGATATCGTGAATGTCCCTATAATTGCATGCTGGTAACATGCAACCTCCTCATTCCCTAATGGTGAATGACAGTGATAAGAAGTGATTAAAATCCCTCAGGAGTACACCCCATCGTGGTACAACCAGTGGTAGTAAAATATGGGTGTGGTTATAAACCCTACGAGCATTAAAAAGGCCTGTAGTTGGAAGGCGTCCAACCACACATCAGAAGACATGACTATCGTTAGTGACCGATTAGTGAGGCATTCAAAAATTATATCAGCGCGTGAACCTGCGCTCCGTCCTGGACAGAGCCATCTAGAATAGTGTGTGGATAACACAGGATGTGCGCGGTGCCGCGCTGTGACTCACCTCCCTATTGTGGGATATCCGCCCCAGCTGGTACGGTGAGTCAATGGACTCCTCCAAATTAGGTGTCCTGTAAGACAAAAGTTGGTTGTGGGCAGGGGGAAGGTTAGTGGTGCCACCACCTGACTGGAAGGGACTCCCCTCCTGGTTGTAGGCAGGCACCCGGCTTGTGGTGTCCCCCTCCCATCCCACCGCGAACCTCCAGCAACCAGAGGCCTTGGCCGGGCACCAACCGTGTGAGCGGTCACACCACACAATACCCGACCAACCCCAAGGGCGCCGATGGTCACCAGGCGTGAGAGAGCAGTGCACAGCACTTGGCTGCGGCATCGACTGCCCTGTTAAAGAAGACTAGAGGTAGCGGCTACAAGGTACATGCGCCCAAGAAGTACTCATGTGTCCAAGGGGTGGACGGCAATGGATCACCTACCCTCCTCACCGGTACCAGGATCAATGTACTATTTCCGGGTAGCTTGTGCGTCGGGAGGCGGTCCGTGTCCAGGCTGCGTCGTGGACTGCTACTTGCGCTGAGCATCACAAGTACGCGGTTCGTTATTGCAGCCATCTTGGAGTGTGCAACGGGCCGCCCACCGTGTGGAACGCGGTGGGGCTATTGGTTCTATAGTAGTGACATAGCGTGCATATAGCCCATGGGGACCATGCTGGTAGACTGGGACACAACTAGTATTGGTTGTGGGGTGATGGAGTCGTCCGTCTGTAATTGTACAACCGTCCACATGTAGTGTGGAGAGAACCTAAGTTCATATAGCGGCCATCCTGGAGTGTGCAAAGGAGCGTCCACAGTGTGAAACGCGGTAGAGGTATGGGTCTGTAGTAGTGTTTAGCGGGCTTATGGCCCATGAAGACCAAGCTTGTATATTGGGATACGTGTAGTAATGGCAGTGGGGTGACAGAGTCGTCAATCTGTAATCATACAACCGTCCACATGTAGTGCGGAGAGTACCTAAGTTGGTGGTCAAGGTAATAGCAGTTAGTGTACTTGCCTGATAAAGTGTGTCCCTCACTAATGGGGAGTACTCTGTGAGAAGTTGGCCTGATATGCAGTGCTCACTATTCTAGTGAACACTACATATCAGGCCAACTTCTCACATTGGTGAGCAGCGGTTGGGATTTGAGCTTGCTGTTGTTTTACCACACGTATCCTAAGAATATCTTGTGAAAGATCACATAAGTACTCCAGGTACATATAACTTAGCTTAGAATACTCTGAGTTCTACTTAACCAGCTGTTGTAGCTCCTCAAGGCTTAGCACACCTTGGCTGCAACTCTTAGCAAGGGATCAGTAGGCAAACAAATAGTGTAGGTAGGTGCATCACTTACACCACACTAGAAGCATGTCTAACCACGGAGAGTCTTCAGAGACCCCTCTTGTGGTTGTGGACCCTCCACAGGCCACTTCCAGATATGCTGCTCTTAGCTTCCAGGAGATGAGGCAAATCTGCACATCCAGGAAGTTAAAACAGGGTTCTAACCCTACAATTCCCTTTCTGATTGGTCTCTTGGAGACCTATGATGCCAGGAGGGCTGGTAACCCAGACCCTTCTAATCCAGATGGGAACATGCCTCCCCTAGAGGGAACCCGAGGTGATCCTGACCTAATCCACCTCACAGTTGAGACTGATGAAGGGGATGAGGATGAGGATCTCTCCGGGGATGAGGCAGACAAGGGACAGGTAGAAGTCAGCAGACTAACCAGGTCCAACTTAAGCAGGCATGAGAATGGTACTAGGGGACCCCTGGGACCCCTCTCAGGCCAGCTTAACATTGGGAATGGACGAGTTAGGTCTCTATCCAGAGGCTCTAACAGATCCATTCGAACCAATGGCTCTCAACACTCTTCTCACAGAGGGATGACATCCCCTCAGAGGAGAGTGTATGAAGCTAAAGAAAGGGAAGTCAATCTGAGGATTGAAAGGGAAGAACTTGCCCTGGCCAAAGAAAGGCTTGCCTTTGCTAGAGAGCAAGAATTGAGTGGGACAGTTCCCACTGGTGGCAGCATTATACCTAGCAATAGGGACAGGAGTTTTGATACAAGACACCTGAGTAAGATAGTGCCCCCCTTTAAACAAGGGGATGACATCCACAAATGGATAACTGCTTTGGAGAGGGCCTGCACTGTGCAGGGTGTTCCCCAAAGTCAGTGGGCAGCTATCTTGTGGCTCTCCTTTGAAGGTAAAGGTAGAGACAAGCTCCTCACTACTAGAGCTGAGGATGCCAATAATTACCAAGTCCTGAAAAACACACTGATTGATGGGTTTGGCCTAACCACTGAGCAGTACAGGTTGCTGTTCAGGGATACCCAGAAAATTCAGTCTCAGGATTGGTCTGACTTTGTAGATTGTGCCACTAAGGCTTTGGAGGGCTGGTTGCTGGGCAGTAAGGTTACTGATTATACAGGATTGTACAATTTGATCTTGAGAGAACACATTTTTTTTTTTTTCATAACAGTATTTATTAGAAGTTCAAGCAGATAGATCAAGTGTACAGTCCTCCAAGAACAGGAGAACACATCAGCAGGCAAAATACAGTAGAATATACGTATAGCTCAAACTTCTGTCTAGCCCCCACCCGCTACATTATCCCCCCCCACAACTGTAACATTTCCCACTACCCACCCCTTATCCCGCCCTAACCCGATGCACGTGATCACAATCAGCTGCAGAATACATAAGAAAACACGACTAAGTGTCTTGGAGCTATCCAGGCCCTGAGATCTCAATCAGTGGATAGACCATCTTCTGTTTCAGCGGGAGGTTCCAATGTCAGGTCTCTATAGTCCGCCCACCGCTTCCAGATCTTGTAATGTTTCCGAGGGCAGCCCCTGGCCTCAAACACCGGCAATTCCAGCCCCATGAGGAAGTCCAAGCCCGCCTTCCATGCGCAAAGTGGGGGGGGCGCGGTCACTCTTCCAGGCCCTCGCCAGATCCCTCTTGGCTACAACAAGGCCTAATAGAAGGAGATGGCGCTTATAGATGTTCCCACCCACTTGATCTAGGACATGAAGAAGACCCAACCCAGGTGTACGAGGTAGGTCCCATTCCAGCACCTCAGATAGGCAGTCCCACACCCCACCCCAGAACCGGACCAGGCTCACACACGACCACACAGTATGCACCAACGTGCCTCTCTCGGCCCCGCAGTGCAGGCAGTCTGGGGAAGCAATAAGGCCCGCCCTCCACAGTCTCTCTCTGGTGTAATAAGCCCGATGCAAGTATTTATATTGTATGAATCGCAACCTCACTGCTATAGCCGTGCCTCGGGGGGACTCCAGCGCCTCCCGCCAGTCATCCTCATCCAACGGACCAACATCCACCTCCCAAGAGGCCTTCAACGACACCAGGGAAGAGGAGCAGTGAGTGATCAGTGTTTGGTAGATTTTTGAGACTTTTTTATCCCCTAGGTCTCCCATGAAAAGCTTAGCTTCCACAGGGCTAAAGTCCGGAAGCTGGTCCAGCTCCACCAGACTCGGCGCCAGAGCATGACGAAGCTGTAGATATTTAAAAAACTGGGTCTTGGGCATGTCAAACTCAGCGCCGAGCGCTTCAAAGGATTTAAGGGTAGTCCCGGTAAGTACATGACCAAGCGACGAGATCCCTATGGACTCCCAGCCTCCAAACCCCTGCAATGAGGCCAGCGCAGGGAGCCGTCCGTTGTTCCACAGCGGAGTTTCGGCCGTCAGTCGTCCCCACCAGCCCATGCGACGCAGCGCCTGCCTCCAAATCAGGAAGACCACTTGCGTCACATGTGGCAGTATCTTCCGCCGCCCTGCCGAATACAAGAGTGTATGGAGCGTGGCATCACCCATCAGAAAATGTTCTAGGGCATACGCTGGATCGTCACGGCCACCGTACCACCACTCATTCAAGACTAACAAGTGAGAGGCTTGGTAGTACGACAAGATATCGGACGTCGCGAGACCACCACAGTACGTGGACAAAAAGCAGGTCCGCAGTGCTACCCTAGAAGCACCCCCAGCCCATAAAAACCGGCCTAGCAAGGAATTTACACGCCGGAACCACTGCGGGTCCACTCTGTACGGATGATTTTGCAGCTGGTAGAGCAGTCTAGGGAGGGCAACCATCATAAAAATAGCAGATCTGCCATAGATATTAAGAGGCATGCGTGACCACGTTTTGACGTCGGATTGAACCCTGTCCCATAGCGGTTGTATGTTACGCTCCCACGCAATAGCGGCAGATTCCGACAGGAAGACTCCTAGATATTTCAGGCCACCAATCGCCACCTGTAGATCCGCTGCCCAAGGAGACACCTCGCGCCGGCCCCCCAGCACCCAGAGAGTCGATTTGCGCGGGTTGAGGTAGAGTCCCGAGACGTCACCGAAAATGCGTAATATCTCCAAAATACGCGGGCCCGAACGATCAAGGTCCGTCAGAAAGAAAAGGACGTCATCTGCATACAGTGCGATCCTATCAGTGAGGCTCGCACTCCATACAAAGCCCCTAAGCTGCGCGTCTATGCGCACCCAGGCAGCCAGCGGCTCCATGACTAGCGCAAAGAGATACGGGGACAGGGGGCACCCTTGCCGGGTCCCCCTAGCAACCGGGAATCTCTCCGAGATGGCTCCCGAGACACGTACCGAGGCCGTGATGCCAGTGTACAACAGTTTGACATATGAGACAAAAACTGGACCCAAGTTGAGGCGCGGTAAGAGAGCAAAGAGGTAAGTCCAGCTGACAGAATCAAACGCTCTGTCAATGTCCGCCAGTAGGAGCGCCGCCCGCTCTTCAGTCGCCCCCATCGCACCCACCGCTACCTGCGCCCGTCTAATGTTGTGCCTTGTCGCTCTGCCCGGCATAAAGCCCGCCTGATCCGGGTGGACCAGATCCGCCACGTATGGGAGAAGACGATTCGCCAACGCCTTAGCCAACAATTTGGCTTCGAAATTAATGAGAGATATCGGGCGATACGACTCGTGTCTGTCAGGGGGCCTGCCCGGTTTCTGGAACACCACAATCTCAGCTTGACGCCAGTCCACCGGCAAGCAACCACACTCCCGAGCTGCCTCCAAAGCCTGCCGATAGCGTGGCCCCAGCTGCAAATGAAATTTTTTGTAAAATTCACTGGGAAAGCCACTTGGTCCGGGCGCCTTACCCGTGTTAAGTTGTCCCAGCGCGTCGCCCAGTTCCTCCGCCGACAGGGGAAGGTCTAGAGCTGCCCTGGCCTCATCCGATACCACCCGGGGGGGAAGGTCAGCTATGAATTTGTCAATTGCCTCCGGTGGGAGACAATCCCGTGAAGCGTATTGTACCTTATAGTAGTCGGCAAAACTCGCCGCAAGCGCAGCAGGGTCCGTTATGGCAACCCCTTCCCCATCCGTCAGGCCCGGCAGAGAGATCGGCTGCAGAGTTTGCTGACACAACCGGTGGAGCATAGTGCATGATTTGTCGCCCCATTGGTACACCCTACTCCGCGTGGCCAGCCAGGCTTGGCGAGCCTTGTCCAGTAGGATCGAAGCATATGTTTGCTGTGCCTGTAGGAGTAGCCTGAGCGCCACATCGCCTGCACCTCCTTTACACTGCCCCTCCAAAGCTCTCACCTGTGCCGCGGCTGCTACAGTGGCCTCCTGACGCTTCCGACGGGCGGCAGCACACCAGGCGATGTCCACCCCACGCAGCGTGGGCTTCATGGCTTCCCAGACCGTCACACTATCCATGCCCTCTGTCGAATTCTCCCTCCAATACTGGGCAATCGCTCCGCGCATGTGTGTCGTATAATCTGCCCGTTGGAGATGCCACGAAGACATCCGCCAACGGAACGGCTGATGCGGTTTACGCAGTGCAATCCGTACTGCAACCGGGGAGTGGTCCGACAGACCCCTAGGTTGAATCACGGCCTGCTTCACCCTATCGAGGAAGGCCCCGGGTACAAACACACAGTCCAAACGGGAGAAAGAGCCATGTACTGCGGACACATACGTGTATTCACGCGACCTGGCATGCAAATGTCGCCATGTATCTACCCAGCCCAACCCATCGATCATCGCTTTCAGACGCGTAGGGGTAGGTGCCACCGCGGCCCCCTGCATTCTCTGCCTGTCCAGACCCACATCCACCACGTCGTTCCAGTCACCCCCTATCACAGCCAGGCATTCCGGGACGTCGGCCCACAATTCAAACAGGCGCTCCGCCAAAGACCATTGCAGGGGAGGGGGAGCATACACACTGCCGAACACCACAGGTTCCACACCAATCATGCCCCTGACAAACACAAACCGACCCTGGGGATCAAGCCAATGGCGTTCATGAGTATAAGACAGTCGTCGGTGAATAAGGACAGCTACCCCTCTCGACCCCCTGGTAAAGCCTGCATGGAACACCTGGGTATAGCCAAATCGTTGTAAACTCAGAACTTTCGTTCCTAACATATGCGTTTCCTGCAACAACATGACATCCGCCGAGTCTCTCTTACCCCAGCGCAGTACCGCTCCCCGTTTAATTTTGTCCAGCATCCCCCTGACATTCCAACTAAGTATTTTCATGGAGCCACTAACAGGCGCCTTCACCGGGGAATCACCCATAGTCTCGGTGGGAGAGCATCTGGAAACCCTCGGACCCAGCCCAAGCACCTTGCATTACAGAAATCACAGCAGCAAAGATCACGTGCATCTCTACCCAACTACCCCGCACCCCCCCCTCCCCGTTCCCCAATACAACATCCCCAACTACCAAACCCCCGCCTATCCCCCCTCCCCCACCCCTATACCTCATGGAACAGTGAAGTACCTGTCGCGGCATGAAGAGCCTCAGGCCCAAAACAGAGCGCCCAAAGCCCCCCGCGCCAATGGATCCCCCCACACTCCCCAACTAACAGTACCTCCCCTTAGGGCCCCCCTCGAACATGAGAGGAGTAGGCCGCCCATGGGTCAGCACCCCGAACCCCATTAAGCACATGTGACCCACCGCTTAAGCGCAGCGGGACAGAACTACAACAGACATTACGCCCTTCCTGTGTCCAGCTATGGCCTAGACCACACCACACCATGCACCCGCCCATCAATCAGTAGTGTTACCCCAATGGCCATCAGCCAAGGCCAGAAACGAAATGTCGCTTAGGTGACAAGAGGGGGGCTCCACGGCTCTCAGGTCCCAGTCCCAGACTGAGCAGTGTCTGACTGTGCACCATCCAGCTGGCCACCCCCGGATTGGGAGCGTCGCCGTGACCTAGACTTCCTGTGTCTCCTGCTCCTGTTGGACGATTCGCCCCTCTCTTGCGACGACCCACGCGATGCTCCGGAGTTCCGGCCCGGCTGGGCATTCGGTCGGATCCTGACTGTCTCATCTGTCCAGCTAAACACCGCCTCCGGGGTGTCGAAAAAGTGGGTCTTGGAATGAAACACAACCCGCAGACGAGCAGGGTACAACAGTGAATATTGAATTTTCAATCCACGTAACTTGGCTTTCGCATCTTGGAAGGATCGGCGCTGCTGCTGCACCAGCCTGGTATAATCCGGGAAAATCATAATCCTGTGACCCTCGAACGACAAGTCCTCCTTTGCTCTTGCTTCTCGGAGAATAACGTCCCTGTCATGAAAGTTAAGGATCTTGGCGATGACTGGACGTGGTCGCTCTCCGGCCGGCGGTTTCTGCGCCAAGGCCCTATGGGCGCGCTCCACCACAAAGCAGCGTGACAAGACGTCCGGGGGAAGCCAGCTCTCCAACCAGCGTGTCAAGAATACATCCATGGACCCCTTTTCACAATCCTCTGGAAAGCCCACAAAGCGCAGATTATTCCTTCGCGCCCTCCCTTCCGCATCCTCGACACGGAGCGCTAGCCCCTTTTGGATCTTGGCCATGTCCTCCACTTTCTTTTTCAGAGCCACCACATCGTCCTCCACCCCTGTAATCCGAGTTTCGGTTTCGGTGATGCGGGCCACAGCATTGCGGAGATCTTGACGCAGCAGCATGACATCGGCGCCAACCGCCCCAATTTTGGCATCAAGCATGTCTCTGGACTGCGTAATGGCGGCCATCAGGGCCGCATTATCAGGGCCTGTGTTCTGGCCACCGCCGGAGGCCCCGGAGCCTCCACTGGGCCCTGTGAATTTATCAATCGTCCCTTGCTTGGTGGACCCAGTGCCGCCCCCACCTCTCGTCATGGTTAGTGGCAAGGAAAAGGGCCTCACTGCCCCAGCGGTGGGCCCCTCGTCAACAGCAATTCAACAGTATCGTCCACTCGGGGGCCAAGGAGACTCCGTCGGGGCTCAAATGCCGTCCCCAGTGGGCACCCCCAGAACACAGACACCGCAGCTCAGCTCCGGGCAGCAAGCCCCAGCGGGAACGTTCAACAGGATAGTTTCTTCACCAGGTTAGGGCTTCCTGGATCTCAGTCCGGGCCTCACCCAGGATCTGCGAGCCAGGACGCGCAGAGGAAGGTCTCAAGAACCGGGGACGTCCAGCCCCGTCGTCTGCCTGGCCACCCCACACCCAACTCGTGTCCCAAAGCAGCAGATGATGCAGGGCAGACACTCGGGTCTTCAGACTGACCAGCCCCGAACAACTCCCGGGTCACAAGTCACAAGTCCCGTCACAGCGCCCCAGCGCCGGTCCACCAGAGGGGAGGAGGAGGGGGGGGGCACTCACAGTTTGTCTCGGGCTATCCGTGGGAGACCTCCACGCACCATCCGGGCAGTAGGCTCGTCCCTCCAGGCACCACCAGCTCCAGCCATCCAAGTCCGACGTGGCGTGCAAATCTCTAGCTCTCCAGCCGCTCCGAGCCCACCTCCCGGTCTAGGAGCCAGGGAGAATACCATCCGGCCGAGGCCCACCAAACTCGAGGCCCCGGCGTCCCCAGGGCCAGGCAAGCCTCAAGGACACTCCAGAGCACCAGTATCCGAGGCAGGACCCAGCGGGGGGCTCCCTCCGTCGTCTCACCGGCCCCAAGCAGTCCCGGGAACAGGCCCGGAGAGGCGCGCCTCAGAGCGCACGGTATGGGCAAAATGCAAGGCCACCGGGCAGTCGGGTGTGGTCCGCGTCCCAGCCCCCCAGGGTCCTCCTGGACGTGGTCAGTGGTCACTGCGCACAGTAGGTGCCACACCGACCCTAGGAGCCAACCTCTGCGACCCCCAGTCTCTCAGACTCGGTCCGGCCCGGGGTCGCAAAACTCGAGGCCCCGGTCTCCCGGGGTCCGCACAGGCCGCGGTGCCCCCACGCTGTCCCAGGAACAACCCAGGTGTAGCCTCCGACGTTCCAGGTACCCCCAGTGGTCCTCGTGAGCTCCGGCGCCGATGCTGCTGGGTGGGGAATCCCCCGACCGGCCCGACCACTGGCCGTCGGCCCCGGGTCCCGAAAATCGAGGCCCCGGCTCCACTCGTGGACAGTAGGCCGCACCGCGTCGCCGACAATCGCGGGTCACTGGAGCAGCTGATGAAGCGGGGCGGCACACCGGATAGGTCTCGGTGCCACCCGGAACACTCCCAGTACAGGTAGGGCAGTTTGCAGGGCTCGGGGGCCAGGATAATGATCGGATAACGTGTGGGCCGGCGGGAGCTCCTCTAAGCTGCGACCGCCATCTTCGCCCTCCAAGCCACGCCCCCCGAGAACAAATTTTAAACAATTGTCAGAACCAGTTGTTGCATCAGCATCTTGTTGACTCAGATCTGACCTCTCCCCAAGAATTGGGAAAGAAGGCAGACAGATGGGTCAGAACAAGAGTTAAGCAACACCAGGGCCAGAACCAGGGTGGTCAGAAGAAAGCAGACCAGAAGGGTAAAGATTCTAAGGGTGAAAATGACCAGAAGTCTTCAACAGGTCCCCAACAACCCAAAGAGGGTGGGGGTCAGGCTTCCCAGAAAAAGAAGAATCAAGAAGGCCAGTCTAAAAGGTGGTGCCAATACTGTAAAAGTAAAACTCACTGGTTTAGTGAGTGCACCAAGAAAGGAGGAGGGCAGACTCCTGCCACTGCAGCCCCTAAGGCACCTGTGCCCCCTAGTACAGTCAGCAGTGGTAGTGCACCTCCCAAGGGTTTAGTTGGGTTAACCTTGGGTTCTGAGGGGTATGACAACTTAGTTGGCACACTCACTCAGGCTGTCCTTGTCTGTACAGGGGATGTGGATATATCCCCTGATATAAGTCCCAATACTTTGGGCAAATACAGGCAGACACCTTTGATAAATGGCAAAATGGCTCAGGCCTATAGGGACACTTGTGCCAGTGTCACAATGGTGACACCTAACTTTGTGGACCCTGGACAAATCATGCCAGGTACAGATTTCCTGGTGACCAATGCAAGCAATGTCACTACCAGTCATAGTATGGCAATTGTTGCTTTCTCCTGGGGAGGGGTAAATGGCCAGAAGAAGGTTGTTGTTAGTTCAGACCTCCCAGTAGATTGTTTGTTGGGCAATGATTTGGAGTCATCACAATGGTCAGAAGTGGAGCATAGGACTCACATGGAGATGTTAGGCTTGCCAGCACATGTGCTTGCTGTGACTAGGTCACAGGCCAGAAGATGCCCCACTGAACAGGTACTGGATCCTGGAACAATGGACCAGTCACCTTCCAAGAAGAAGAACAGTAGGGTTAAGGCATTGCCTTCCCCCTTGCCCCAGGTTGTGGATCAGGTCTCAGAGGAGGCTGACCTGCAGGAATTGAGGGAAACTGAGCCTAAAGAATTCGAACTTGATCAAGTAGAATTTCTGGGTTCAGGTGGCCCCTCAAGGGAAGACCTGGGGAAGGACCAGTTAGACTGCCCTTCCCTTGAACCCCTTAGACAGCAGGCTGCTGCTGAGGCTGCTGGGAACGCCACAGGTACCCACAAGGTATACTTGGAAGATGGACTCCTGTACACGGAGGCAAGAGACCCCAAGCCTGGCATGGCCAGGAGGCTGGTTATCCCCTTGTCTCAGAGAGGTTTCCTCCTTACCTTGGCCCATGAGATTCCCTTAGCAGGTCACTTAGGCCAGACAAAGACTTGGGACAGGCTTGTCTCACACTTTCACTGGCCTCACATGAATGAGGATACCAAGGAGTTTTGTCGCTCCTGTGTCACTTGCCAAGCCAGTGGTAAGTCAGGTGGCACAACAAAGGCCCCCCTTATACCAATGCCTGTGGTGGGGGTGCCCTTTGAAAGAGTGGGGATTGACATTGTTGGTCCAATGGAACCCCAGACAGCATCAGGGCACAAGTTTATACTGGTGGTAGTGGATCATGCCACCAGGTATCCTGAAGCTATTTCACTTAGGACCACTACAGCACCTGTAGTGGCAAGGGCCCTAGTTGGAGTGTTCTCCAGAGTGGGCTTCCCTAAGGAGGTTGTCTCTGACAGAGGTGCAAACTTCATGTCAAGCTACTTAACTGCTATGTGGAAGGAATGTGGTGTCAACTACAAGTTCACCACACCCTATCACCCACAATGCAATGGGCTTGTTGAAAGGTTCAACAGGACCCTAAAAGGGATGATTCATGGACTACCTGAAAAGCTCAGGCGTAGATGGGATGTCCTGATTCCCTGCCTTCTGTTTGCTTACAGAGAGGTCTCACAGAAGGGGGTTGGCTACAGCCCTTTTGAACTTTTGTATGGGCATCCTGTAAGAGGACCCCTGTGCTTGGTGAAGGAAGGATGGGAGAGACCTCTCAAAAAGCCTGCAACCAGCATAGTGGACTATGTACTTGGTCTCCGCTCCAGGATGGCTGAGTATATGGAGAAGGCATCTGAAAACCTTAAGGTCAGTCAAGAACTCCAAAAAGCTTGGCATGACCAAAAGGCTGTCCTGACTGTTTATCAGCCTGGACAGAAGGTGTGGGTGATGGAGCCAGTGGCCCCAGCAGCACTCAAAGACAAATGGTCTGGGCCCCACACAATTCTTGAGCAAAAGGGAGAGGTCACCTACCTGGTGGACCTTGGAACTCCCAGGAGCCCCGACAGGGTACTCCATGTCAACAGGCTCAAAGCATATGTCGACAGGAAGGACATGAGCTTGCTCATGGCCATAGATGAGGGACAGGAGGAAGAGAGTGACCCTCTCCCAGACCTGCTCACTCAGAATCCTGATGATGGGTCAGTAGATGGTGTTGTCTTTTGTGGCAGCCTCTCTGAGCATCAACAGAAAGACTGTAAACAGGTTCTTCAGTCTTTCAGACATATGTTCTCTCTGACACCCAGTCAGACCAATTGGTGTACCCATGAGGTTGACACTGGTGACAGCTTGCCAGTCAAGAGTAAAATCTACAGGCAGCCTGATCATGTTAGAGACTGCATCAAAACTGAAGTGCAGAAAATGTTGGAGTTGGGAGTCATTGAACCCTCAGATAGCCCTTGGGCTAGTCCAGTAGTTCTAGTGCCAAAACCTCACACCCAGGGTGGTAAGAAAGAGATGAGGTTCTGCGTAGACTACAGGGGTCTCAATGCAGTCACTAAGACTGATGCCCACCCAATACCAAGGGCAGATGAACTTATAGATAGATTGGCTTCTGCCAACTACTTAAGTACATTTGACCTGACAGCTGGGTATTGGCAAATCAGGTTAGCTGAGGATGCCAAGCCCAAGACAGCATTTTCAACCCCTGGTGGGCATTATCAATTTGTGGTAATGCCCTTTGGTCTGAAAAATGCACCTGCCACCTTCCAAAGGTTGGTGAATCATGTCCTCACTGGGCTGGATGACTTCTGTGCAGCATATCTTGATGATATTGCTGTCTTTAGCTCCACCTGGGAGGATCACCTGGTCCACCTGAGGAAAGTGTTAGAGGCTCTGCAAGCAGCAGGCCTCACTATCAAGGCCACCAAGTGCCAGATAGGGCAGACACAGGTTGTGTACCTGGGCCACCTTGTAGGTGGAGGCCAGGTTCAGCCACTGGAGAGCAAAATACAGTCAATCAGGGACTGGGCTCCTCCAACCACCCAGACTCAGGTTCGAGCTTTCTTGGGCCTGACTGGTTACTACAGAAAGTTTGTCAGGAACTATGGATCAATTGCGACTCCATTAAATGAACTGACAAGTAAGAAAATGCCAAAAAAGGTTCAGTGGACAGCAGGCTGTCAAAAAGCATTCGATGACCTAAAGCAGGCCATGTGCACAGCACCTATCCTCAAGAGTCCAGACTACTCCAAACCATTCATTGCCCAAACAGATGCTTCTGAGTTGGGTGTGGCAGCTGTTCTATCTCAACTGAATTTTGATGGTCAAGACCAGCCCATTGCTTTTTTTTTTTTTTAAATTTTTGGCAACCTTTATTGTGCAGTAATAAAAGGACAAATACGGGCCCACAACCAGCAGGCCGGCCACGGATACGTTCGAAGCACCAAAGAATGCAATACGGCGACACAGTAACACATTGTTATGATAAGCAAGCATTTAAGAATTACACTGTAGATCATTGTGATACTGTGTCCCAGGAGTAGTGAAGGTTTGTTTTGTATTTTTGTTGCAGCTATTAAAGTTCGACATTTTGGTTCATTTACATAAACAATAGACTAAGGAAAAGGAGTCCGTGCAAGTGTGACGTGACAGTAGCGACACTTTTACCACGTAATCAAATTAACCAAAAGTCAAGTCCCCCCAGGCGGCATGGCGGCTCGAAGTTCGTGCAGCAGGAGTATAATACCTAACATCACACCCAGTGTCCACCGCCACCCACCTCTCAGCAGTCCCAGACACGGACCCAAGATAGAATAAAGAGGGAGAAACGAAAACAAAGAAGAAAAAAAACAGGCACCATAGAAACTGAAACCAGAAAACTAAAATCCCAACCCCCAACCCCCCACCCTACACGCATGCAGAGGCTACGGCCTACCCCACCCCCCCCCCCATCAGTGTGTCTGTCGCCCAATAAACCCGAAATATAGAACAAGGAAAAAAGAAGAGAAAAAGGAAAAGGAATAATTATAACATCTGAGAAATAGAGAGTAAGAAAAGAATAATCTAATCTAAAACTCCCATAAAAGAGGAAAAGTGGGGAGGAGCCCACCAAATACCAAGTCTCCCGGACTCCCCAGCCATAAAACATCCCCTTCCCCATACGCAATAGCGAGGTTAGATAGCATCAAGTACGGAGTGAAATAGGGAGAGACATCACATAACACAGCAGCACGCGTTGAAGAAGTGTCCCATCCCGAGTCACCACCCGCCAATCAAACACATTTCGTCACTCCACCCCATGTGTGTTAGCAAAAACAGTGAGTAGCGAGTACAACATAAAGTGGGGAAGGCACCACGTTCCGCCTCGGTACACTATAAGGAAGCGCTTCAGTACGAGTCCCCATCGGCCAAGAATGCACAATCTACCAAGGGAAGTCCTCTAGCTCTGGCCATTACGCACACGTCTGTTGATATCAGAGGAGGGACAAATCCCGAGTCTCCCGGACTCCCCAGCCATAAAATACACCCAACCCCACATGTGGCAAAAAAAACCACAATAATCATTAAGCACAGGAGAGATTGGGGAGAGTCATCTCACAGAACAGCAGAACACAATGAAGAAGCGCCCCATCTCGAGTCCCCACCCGCCAATCAAGTACAATTCCGTAGAGAAAAAAATCCCCTAGCCCTGGCCAGTTCGCAAACGTGTCCCAGAACATTGCTCCCGCGGAGGGCCCGCCCCAACCAGAACAAAGAGACAAAATGGCCGCACTCGGCAAAGAAGAGATGCCCAAAGACAAGATGGACGTCGCCAGTCCCAAACAGTGCCAACAATCAAAAGGAGCTGCGTTTTCAAAGCGGCAGTACGTTGCAAAGTACAATTTAGCGATGTCGTTACGGGGTAGGCGCAGGCAGCCAGGATAACCAGTTGTTGCACCAGCGGCTCCATGAATGCCGTGGGCGAGGTTGTAAACTGCATCAGGGAGAAAGACATTGTAGCAGCGCTGGGGTAGTCAGATCGCAGTCCACATACAGTATCACCGCCAGAAAGCCGCTCCGTCACACACTCTCGCGGCAACAATGTATCACAGTCAGGGATCAGCGGAGGCTGATCAACGCGGCGAGGAAAGTGGACTGGCAACAGATATCCCGATCCGGTTGCAAATCCGTCAAGCTTCTCTCCCAACAGTCTTGAGCTCTCACGCCACTCGTCTCTCAGTTGTGCAAGAGCGACGAGAACAGAAGCGCAGGTTAATGCCGACTGGTCTTCCATTACATCCGCGTTGCGAGGCGCGGCAGACAGGTCCACACCCCACTCAGGACCGTGCTGGGCACACCGGGCAGGAGCCGAGGCGCAATCCGCCATCACCACAGAGGAGCCAGCCGCCATGTCCATGTCGTCAGGGGGTTAGCAGAGGCTTCCAGGCGGGATTAGCGCTATGCTGCTGGGGTCAATTCCACCGGGACAGTCCGGGTCCGCAATCGTGAGCGGCACACAGCGAGAGATCCCCCTCCGTTCGACCCAAGGCAGAGGTGAGCTAAGAAATGAGCCCCGGCAGCCGGAACACCGCCGATGCAGGAGGAAACAAAGCGCGGCTCACCTTCAGCGTCCCGCAGATGGAGAGCAGTAAAATAGACTCCCAGCCGGCCGATATTCACCCTCCACGCAATTGCCCGGTTCAAATGACCACACAGCCCGTAGCTCAGTGCAGGATGTCCGTTCCGCTCCAGTACGATCAACCCCCGCAGCTTCAGTAAACTCAGGCGGCGCACTGTAACCCAGGTCCCGGTTCCAGGGCTAGGGTAGACGTCGGCAGACCAGCTCGACGAAATCTCAGGCTAGCAGGCAGGTAGGGACACCGGAGGAACACCAACAGCATCAGCACACTTTTTCCAACATCCCGCTGGTGCGCAATAGCAGGATAGGAGACAGGATATCTGTGCGGGAAACAAAGGCCCAGCCCATTGCTTTTATAAGCAGAAGGCTGACCCCCAGAGAGAAGAATTGGTCAGCTATTGAGAGGGAGGCCTTTGCTGTGGTTTGGGCCCTGAAGAAGCTGAGGCCATACTTGTTTGGCACTCACTTCAAGATTCAGACCGACCATAAGCCCCTCTTGTGGCTAAATCAGATGAAGGGTGAAAACCCCAAACTGCTTAGGTGGTCCATTTCCCTACAGGGGATGGACTTTACAGTGGAACATAGACCTGGTACTGATCATGGCAATGCCGATGGGCTCTCCAGATATTTCCACTTAGAACAAGAAGACTCACCTGGTCAAGGTTAGTTTATTGTCCCAAAGTTTGGGGGGGGGGGGGGGGGGGTCATGTAGGAGAGTAGGGTCTGCAATCCTATGATCACCCAGATTTTTTGCTTTTGTTTCACTGGTTTACGACTTTCTCTGGCTGTGGGCCTGCCAATCAGACCCACAGCCTGGCTGTTCTCTCTCTAAATTACGACATGTACCCTAGGTCCATTTACCAATTGGTACTGGGCCACCTTATCAGACCCTGTAACTCAGGGCATAGGTGTACCCAGGGCCTACCAGGGGCTGAAGCATGTATTATGCCACCCCTGGCTGGCCTATTAAATCTGACACAACTGGCTGCATGACAGCCGGGTCAAAGTCGTGTAATCACCCTTTGCTTTAGATGTAGTATACCTATATCTAACCCTAAAAATGGACACACAGATTCCTATCAGTCACTCCTATGGCAGGCCTTGACAATCCTGAAGGCAGAGTGCTTGGAATCGTGTGAGATGGTGCTCTGGCATGAGCTGAGCCTGTCTGCAGCTTGCGGAACCAAGTCCTAATAGCTGTTCCATGATATCGCATACCATATACTCTTAAGTGCATTATAATCCTCGCGGTTAAATGCTATCTTTGGTATTGCTTTATCAAAACATGCCGAGTAAGGTGTCATACGAATTGGAATACTAACCCCTCGCCAATTCTGGTGACGGGGTTAGCATTCCACCCTTCTAGAGGGACACGACATGTATGTAACTGTGAACCCCGGTTAAAGTTAACTGAAGCCTCAGCTCCACAAAATGGATGCTGCCACCACAGACACGAGTCTGACCTCCTGCTGCTGGGAGTCCTTCCAGCGAGGAGAGCCTGGACAAAGGGTTTCCTGTCCGGGGCGGTGCTAGCACCATCCCAGACAGGGTTTTGTGTATCCTGGGTAGGCAGGGCTTTACAGGAAGGTGACTGCTGAGTGGCACCCCGGTGCTCACTACGCACAGGCCGGCCAGAACCAGTTCCAGGGGCACACCAGCCCCTGGCCTGGGGAAAGTCCGGCATGGGAGAGGGGTGTAACCACCCCCCTCCTAGTCCCACCCATAGGCAGGACCTAGTCACCGGGTCAGCCCCTTTTCCTAGTATAAAGTTAGGAGCGGGCCCCCTTCCAATTTAGATCATCTTTGGAATCAAGACACGACTTTCTGCGAAAGGACTTCAAGATTTCTTCTTCAAGATTCTCCCTTGTGACTAAGGAGTAGTCACCCTGCATCCGCAGGCACCATCTTAAGAACACTGCGGTCTGCTGCAAGTCCTTCCTCCGGAATCCGACTGGCCAGCTCGACGAGAACCGGCTTCCCTGGCACCTCTGACCTCTACTCACCTCTACAGCTAAGCTGAGAACCGTGAGTGCGACGAGACCTCGAGGGACCGGCCATCTTCAAGACTGCATGACTTCTTTCCAGCACGACTGCCGAGGGATCCTCTGGTGAGTGCTTTGGGGTCCGAGAAGCCCCGACCCTGAGCAGCTCCTGCACCGAAGTACAGCCTCCCAGCATCTCCACGATCTGCGTGGGGCCCTTCTGCTTTTTGCTGCTCACCGCGTTGTTTGGCTACTAGCCCGCTGGCTTGTGGCCTTCTTAACGACGCCCGACGACATCACTGCTGCTGGTCTGGTTGCTCCAGACTGGCCCTTGCTCCCTTCCAAAAGAGGAGCACCCCGGACCCTCCTGGTCCACTCAAGACGCCATTTTAGGTCCACCGCGTGGGCTTGAATTAGCCAAGGCTTGTTCAAGCCCACGCGGTGGACCTAAAATGGCGTCTTGAGTGGACCAGGAGGGTCCGGGGTGCTCCTCTTTTGGAAGGGAGCAAGGGCCAGTCTGGAGCAACCAGACCAGCAGCAGTGATGTCGTCGGGCGTCGTTAAGAAGGCCACAAGCCAGCGGGCTAGTAGCCAAACAACGCGGTGAGCAGCAAAAAGCAGAAGGGCCCCACGCAGATCGTGGAGATGCTGGGAGACTGTACTTCGGTGCAGGAGCTGCTCAGGGTCGGGGCTTCTCGGACCCCAAAGCACTCACCAGAGGATCCCTCGGCGGTCGTGCTGGAAAGAAGTCGTGCAGTCTTGAAGATGGCCGGTCCCTCGAGGTCTCGTCGCACTCACGGTTCTCAGCCTAGCTGTAGAGGTGAGTAGAGGTCAGAGGTGCCAGGGAAGCCGGTTCTCGTCGAGCTGGCCAGTCGGATTCCGGAGGAAGGACTTGCAGCAGACCGCAGTGTTCTTAAGATGGTGCCTGCGGATGCAGGGTGACTACTCCTTAGTCACAAGGGAGAATCTTGAAGAAGAAATCTTGCAGTCCTTTCGCAGAAAGTCGTGTCTTGATTCCAAAGATGATCTAAATTGGAAGGGGGCCCGCTCCTAACTTTATACTAGGAAAAGGGGATGACCCGGTGACTAGGTCCTGCCTATGGGTGGGACTAGGAGGGGGGTGGTTACACCCCTCTCCCATGCCGGACTTTCCCCAGGCCAGGGGCTGGTGTGCCCCTGGAACTGGTTCTGGCCAGCCTATGCGTAGTGAGCACCGGGGTGCCACTCAGCAGTCACCTTCCTGTAAAGCCCTGCCTACCCAGGATACACAAAACCCTGTCTGGGATGGTGCTAGCACCGCCCCGGACAGGAAACCCTTTGTCCAGGCTCTCCTCGCTGGAAGGACTCCCAGCAGCAGGAGGTCAGACTCGTGTCTGTGGTGGCAGCATCCATTTTGTGGAGCTGAGGCTTCAGTTAACTTTAACCGGGGTTCACAGTTACATACATGTCGTGTCCCTCTAGAAGGGTGGAATGCTAACCCCGTCGCCAGAATTGGCGAGGGGTTAGTATTCCAATTCGTATGACACCTTACTCGACATGTTTTGATAAAGCAATACCAAAGATAGCATTTAACCACGAGGATTATAATGCACTTAAGAGTATATGGTATGCGATATCATGGAACAGCTATTAGGACTTGGTTCTGCAAGCTGCAGACAGGCTCAGCTCATGCAAGAGCACCATCTCACACGATTCCAAGCACTCTGCCTTCAAGATTGTCAAGGCCTGCCATAGGATTGACTGATAGGAATCTGTGTGTCCATTTTTAGGGTTAGATATAGGTATACTACATCTAAAGCAAAGGGTGATTACACGACTTTGCCCCGGCTGTCATGCAGCCAGTTGTGTCAGATTTAAGAGGCCAGCCAGGGGTGGCATAATACATGCTTCAGCCCCTGGTAGGCCCTGGGTACACCTATGCCCTGAGTTACAGGGTCTGATAAGGTGGCCCAGTACCAATTGGTAAATGCACCTAGGGTACATGTCGTAATTTAGAGAGAGAACAGCCAGGCTGTGGGTCTGATTGGCAGGCCCACAGCCAGAGAAAGTCGTAAACCAGTGAAACAAAAGCAAAAAATCTGGGTGATCATAGGTTGCAGACCCTACTCTCCTACATACTCCACATGTGGATCGGAATAATAGTGCACCCCACCATTAGTATTGTTAAATCAGAGATGCTCAAAGCATTGCAGTGCTCACTGTCCAGGGGTGCTGTCACGTAGGTGTTAATACGTAAAGTGTCCCTGGGTCATGTTGGACGTGGAGCTACTGGTAAAAAGAAGGATGGCTAATACATACGTTCGGCCAGTGCTCTTCTGTTGTTCAGGGTTGCACATGGAATGTCATCATAAAGGCCATGAGTGGATGTGGACAAACGGTATATCCATTGTTGTTCTATCCTAAAGAGTGCCTGTTGAGTGGTCTTAGGGTTGCACTCTAATACCAACCATTGTAGTGAATCTGGGTTGTGTCCCTGCTCTCGTAGAGTGTATACATTTTGGTTGTGACCCTTTGGCATCTGATATTTCTCTTGTGTTCCATGATCCGGATCCTCACTGGTCTCATTGTCATTCCGACATACATTTTGACACAAGGGCAGGTGATCAGGTAGATGCGTTTAGGGGTGTTGCAGTTTGTGTGTATCTTCAATGTCCATGTCAAGGAATCTGATAGGGCTATTGTTTTCACCACTCGGGTCTTGTCGCAGACACAACAGCCACCAAAGGGGTAGTGTCCGGTGACAGAGGTGAGGCCCCAGAGGGTTCTCTGTGTCTCATTCTGTTTTTTACGGGGTCTAGTGTGTACGATCACATCTTTCAGAATCTGCGTTCTCTTGAAGGCAAATCTAGGCTGGGGGAACTCAATCTCACCCGTGTTTAGGATGCCCCAGTGTTTCCTGATAATTCCCTTAATGTGTGTGGAAGTAGGCGTGTACGATGTAACACAGGTCAGTGACTCAGTAGGCTCCTTATGTGTCTCTTGCAAGAGTGCTTCCCTGGGGTTGTTCATTGCTCTCTTAGCGGAATCCTTGACCAGTTTGGCGGGAAAGCCTCTGTGTTTAAGATTGTCCTCCAGTACTTTAGCCTCTGCCCTGTAACCGCTCGTGGAGCTACAATTGCGTCTAAGGCACAAGAACTGGCCAAATGGGAGATTGTCCTTCAGGGCCCTCGGATGGTGGCTCTGGTACAGTAGTAAACTGTTTCTGTAAGTGGGCTTCCTGTACAGGTTAGTGCTTAGGCCTATCTGCGTCAATTGTACATTGAGGTCAAGGAAAGGTATATTGGTCTCTGAGATGATGTGCGTGAATCTTAAGTATTGGTTTTGCGTATTCACCCACTCATAGAATGACTCGCAGGTGGCGCGGTCACCCTTCCAGAAGACCAGGATGTCATCAATAAGCCTCCTCCATAGGGTGGTGTTGTTGATGTATGGGTTATTGGTATTCCTGATGACCTCCTCTTCGAAGGTGGCCATGTAGAGGCATGCCACACTGGGGGCGAAGGTACTTCCCATTAAAGTGCCTTGTGACAAGTAGAACAACTGTTTTTAATATTCAAAAAACGTTCTCTGTGAGAGCAAGAGTGGCAAACCCCATGATGAATGAGATGGGTGTGGGGGAGATGCAATCCTCCTTTCTTAGCCATGTCTCCACTGCACTAAGTGTTTCTCTTTGGGGAATATTGATATACAACGCTACTATGTCTAAGGTGACTAGTTGATGTCAGAGAGGTCGTCTACTCCCTCTTTAATGCGTAGTATGTCCGTGGTATCTCGTACATACAATGGAGTCTTTGCAACGATTGGCTGTAGAAAATGGTTGCAGAACCGGGACAGTGGTTCCAAGAGTGACCCTATTCCTGACACAATGGGTCTCCCAGGTGTAGGGGTACTACCCTTGAGGATTTTAGGGAGTGTGTAGAAATAGGGTACCCTGTGGTCCCTAGTGACCAAAACAATCGGCCTCTTTCTTGGATATCCATCCATTGGCCTCTGCTTCAACCACCATACTGTTAATCTCGTTCCTGAGTCTAGTGGTAGGATCAATCGAGATAGGGGTGTAGTATCTGGTGTTGTTAAGCTGACGTCTACACTCCTGGTCGTAGTCATCTGTAGATTGGATCACGGTGGCACCCCCTTTGTCTGCCTGCTTAATAGAGATACTAGTGTCCTCCGCGAGAAATCTAGCTGCTGTTTCTTCAGCATTGGACAGGTTATTAAAGGGTCTTACCCTGGGGATCCCCACCCAGGTCCTTCAAAACTGCTTTCTCGAATGTCAGAACCTGCAGGGGCACCATCCCGTTGTTGGGAGTGAAAGAGGAGGGGTTCCTGAGCCCTGAGTCCTCTTTCTCAGTCGATGGAGTGTCGTAGATCTTCCTAAAAAATTCCTGAATTTCACAGTTGTCACGGAACGGGTCTGTTCTCGGAGTGGGTACATATCCAAGTCCCTTTTCCAGTACCCCTACCTCAGTATTGGTCACGGTCCTGTGGGATAGGTTGATGGCCAGTGTTTTCAGTTCCTTTTGCCCCTTGCCCGACTCCTAGTCTCCATTGGTAGTGAGGCCTGATCCTGCCACTGTACCCCTTTGGGTGCCCCTCTGTTGCGCCCTCTTCCTCTGCCCCAACCGCTGTCTAAACAAGCATTTGCAATGCAATAGGTCTCGCATTAGGAACGTTTGAGCTATTGGTCTTGTAAATGACAATTTTTTTTATTTATGTGTTGGTTTGGAAAATAGCTCAATTAATAGCTCTGTCATTTACAATGCCAATAGTTATAACTTTCGCAAATGTGACACCTATAACCTGGGGTTGCGCTGAGTGATGCTGTGGTGGTGCTGAGTGGTGCTGTGGTGGTTGCTGAGTGGTGCTGTGGTGGTTGCTGAGTGGTGCTGTGGTGGTGCTGAGTGGTGCTGTGGTGGTGCTGAGTGGTGCAGAGTGGTGCCGAGTGATAATGTGGTGGTGCTAAGTGATGCTGTGTTGGTGCTGAGTGGTGCTGTGTTGGTGCTGAGTGGTGCTGTGTTGGTGCTGAGTGGTGCTGTGTTGGTGCTGAGTGGTGCTGTGTTGGTGCTGAGTGGAGCTGAGTGGTGCAGCGTGGTGCTGCGTGGTGCTGTGGTGATGCTGAGTGATAATGTGGTGGTACTGAGTGGTGCTGTGGTGGTGCTGAGTGGTGCTGTGGTGGTGCTGAGTGGTGCTGAGTGGTGCTGTGGTGGTGCAGAGTGGTGCCGAGTGATAATGTGGTGGTGCTGAGTGATAATGTGGTGGTGCTGAGTGATAATGTGGTGGTGCTGAGTGATAATGTGGTGGTGCCAAGTGATGCTGTGTTGGTGCTGAGTGGTGCTGTGTTGGTGCTGAGTGGTGCTGTGTTGGTGCTGAGTGGTGCTGTGTTGGTGCTGAGTGGTGCTGTGTTGGTGCTGTGGTGGTGCTGTGTTGGTGCTGTGGTGGTGCTGAGTGATAATGTGGTGGTACTGAGTGGTGCTGTGGTGGTGCTGAGTGGTGCTGCTGAGTGGTGCTGTGGTGGTGCTGAGTGGTGCTGTGGTGCAGTGTGGTGCTGAGTGATAATGTGGTGGTGCTGAGTGATAATGTGGTGGTGCTGAGTGATAATGTGGTGATGCTGGGGTGGTGCTGAGTGATGCTGAGTGGTGCTGTGGTGATGCCGAGTGGTGCTGTAGTGGTGCTGAGTGGTGCTGAGTGGTGATGAGTGGTGCTGTGGTGGTGCTGAGTGGTGCTGCCGAGAGATAATGTGGAGGTGCCGAGTGATAATGTGGTGGTGCTGAGTGATAATGTGGTGATGCTGAGTGATAATGTGGTGGTGCGGAGTGATGCTGGGGTGGCGCGGAGTGATGCTGGGGTGGCGCCGAGTGATGCTGGGGTGGCGCCGAGTGATGCTGGGGTGGCGCGGAGTGATGCTGGGGTGGCGCGGAGTGATGCTGGGGTGGCGCGGAGTGATGCTGGGGTGGCGCGGAGTGATGCTGGGGTGGCGCGGAGTGATGCTAGGGTGGTACAGGTTGTGCTGGGGTGGTACAGAGTGGTGCTGAGTGATGCCGAGTGATAATGTGGTGGTGCTGAGTGATGCTGTGGTAGTGCTGAGTGGTGCTGTGGTGGTGCTGAGTGGTGCTGTGGTGGTGCAGAGTGGTGTTGAGGGGTGCTGTGGTGGTGCATAGTGGTGTTGAGTGGTGTGGTGCTGTGGTGGTGCAGAGTGGGGTTGAGTGAATGTGGTGGTGCTGAGTGGTGCTGTGTTGGTGCTGTGGTGGTACTGAGTGGTGCTGTGGTGGTACTGAGTGGTGCTGAGTGATAATGTGGTGGTGGCGCTGAGTGATAATGTGGTGGCGCTGAGTGATAATGTGGTGGCCCTGAGTGATAATGTGGTGGCGCTGAGTGATAATGTGGTGGTGCTGTGGTAGTGCTGTGGTGGTGCTGAGTGATGCTGTGGTGGTGCTGAGTGATGCTGTGGTGGTGCTGATAGTGCTGTGGTGGTTCTTCTACAAATCAAAGGTCCTAGGCAGTGCATTGACCTAGGGGCATGCATAAGTTATTGTACGTTCATAGGTCGTCATTCCTACAACATCCTCGGATCTAAAAAAACGAACTGGCTGCTTAACAGAGATATAAACAGACGAGGAAAAAAATGAGTAACATCTGAACCTGGTGTTTTAGTGAGGAGATTTTAACCAACCATCCGTCTGTAAATGTTTTTAGCCCGCTAGGAATCCCAATAGCTACAGTGCGGCAGGGGCTAAGGGGAAAGGAAAGGAGCGGGGAACAGGGGTGGGGGCGTGCCACGGAGAGAAACGGAGTGGGAAAGGGTGGGAGAGAGGAAGGGAGATAAATGAAGTAAAGAGGTGGGTTAAAAATGAATATGGCGATATGAGAAGGAGGAGGGGTGGATCCGAAGAAAGAGGAGAGAATGAAAAGCGAGAGAGCTGGGGAAAATAGTGAGTGTAGTGAACTGGGGGGCCACGGGGGTGTACAATGAGACAGAGTGGGGCTGGGCGAGTGTTGACAGGGAGGAGAGTGGGGCAGGGGACCAAAGCCAATGCTAATGGGAAGTTGGAATGCAGATGGGATTCTAACTGTATACCTATTGAGGAAAAACAAAATGGCATACTGTGAAAAGGGCGAAAGCGCTATTCTGACATCTGACAAAGGTAATGAGAGCTGCATGGCGCGCAGGCAGTGGCAGAGGTGACGGACGGCTGGGGTGCTGAAGCAAATGGGCGCGGAAGTGGGAGGTGAAGTAGGAGAGTGCGATGTGTAGGCGGGGGGCAGGGGGCAGGGGAGCGGAGCGGAGCCTTTGAAGTGTGATGTGAGGCACTGACAGACAAATGGTGGTTTGTGAAGTAGCTGGTTTGTGCAGGCCCATCTTTAAAAGCTATGCACTGCAGTACACTCGCAGTACACTCGCACAAGTAAATAGTACACCTTAAA
This sequence comes from Lissotriton vulgaris, assembly GCF_964263255.1. NCBI lineage: Eukaryota > Metazoa > Chordata > Amphibia > Caudata > Salamandridae > Lissotriton > Lissotriton vulgaris. Next base: position 379,675,003 of record NC_141695.1, read on the forward strand.
TTACACAGGTGGGAAACAGTTAGTGGAATGTACTTGTTAAAAGTATAGCATGCCATTTCTAAACGGTCATTCAATTAGGTTTATAGTTTGACCGAATATGTATGCCATGTAATTTGTTTTATTTTACGAAGTTTTATATAGCGCGAACTTGACCCGACAATTGTAAATTGTTCCTAAACTATAGATCTACTAAAGTAGACATTATGCAGCCTAAACCAGAACAGAATATCCAATGAATTGCAGTATGCAGACAAGATTCCATAATGGACGTTTGACCAAGTCACTTTGTTTGATGTACACAGAAAATGTGGAGAGAAAAAATGTGAGCGAACGGAGATATCTTGTGGTACCTAATAGTTTAAGTGTAGTTTGATTGTGACCAACGCCTGACAAGATGGTTTAAGTACTGTGTTCATAATTTGAGATGTTTGTTTTTTAGCTATAATAATATATCTTAAAAAAGGCCCGTTTGGTAGGACACAAAAGAACCACGTAAATTGATACGGGACAGCAGTCGAGCGTTGTAGTCCACTAAATGCGTCCAAATTCATAAATAAATTGCACCCTAATCCAAAAGGAGAAGATTAACAAGGCTATGAAGTTTGGGACTGCGGGGCATGTCAAAAGTGAATGTATTCTTGAAGAGGGTACAAGGAGGCGCTTGATGAACCGAAAACGGCCTGGGATTGCGACGGGCAGAAATAAAAGTACACTGGGAGGAGGGGGGGAGGGGGGGGAGGAGAAATGCGAGACACGGCCTGGCGGCCTTGAATAATCTGTGAATGGAGGTAGCGGGGTGTAGCGACATGGAATCGGGGGTAACCCGGGAGTAGCAGTTTTAAAAGGAAACGTGAAGGGACCTCAGAAGCACTTGCAAGGCTATGATGTTTGGGACTGCGGGGGGTGTCAAAAGTGAATGTATTCGATAGCTTGAAGAGGGTACAAGGAGGCGCTTGATGAACCGAAAACGGCCTGGGATTGCGACGGGCAGAAATAAAAGTAAACTGGGGGGGAGGAGAAATGCGAGACACGGCCTGGCGGCCATGAAAGTGAAAGTACGGCCGGCAGTGGGCAGCAACAGCAGGGGTGAAAAATTAGGGGTGGGGGGGGGCGGGGGGGAGGGACGAGAAATGCCTGAGGCTGAGCGCACGCTGGGGTAAGCTTCAGAGACCTGTGGGAGGGAGGCTGATGGCTTTGATGTGGACGCGCTTTCCGCTCCAGTGCTCCACACGAAATGTAAGAAATCCGCATGGTTTCAAACCTTGGTTTAGCCTCTATATCTCTCTCCAGCAATGCGCAAGCGCATTGGCAGGCGAGACCTAAAAAGGGAGCAGTGTCAAAAGTAGGACAGAGTGGCAAATAGTCTAGAGTGTCAAAAGAGTACAGAGTCAAAAAGGCTAGAGTCAAGAGGATGCAGAGAGTCAAGAGGATGCAGAGTGTCAAAAGAGTACAGTGTCAAAAGATGAGCAGAGTATGTTAAAAGAAGGGAAATAGTGTTAAAAGAAGTGGAAGGGGTGTCAAAGAGGGAAAAGAGTGTGTTAAAATAGGTCGTAGAGGGCTCGGATAGTTTCCCATCCACTTTTTGTGGCATTAAACAATGACTTTGGCACCCTCGTGTTTCCAGCAGACAATAACTACTCCGCAATTTACACCATAGGACATTTAAAACGCGTGTTACGAGCGCAGTGATGCCTACAGAAAGTAACATTTAAGACAGAAGCGCCATACCACCCTTCCTAGGGCCTCTAGGCGCCAGCGCCGGGATAAAACACCTACTTAAAGGGAATTCCACCCTGGCGCTTTCAGGAAGGCCGTGGGTCGAGCCCCAGGGATCGGGGCCCCTTTCCAAACAAAAGCCCGCTTCAAAGCCAGCGCACCTGCAGCCATGTGGGAGGAGGCGGATGAGACAAGAAAAGGGCAACAAAGCTGATGGATTCAGGGGATTTTCATCGCCCAAGGAAGCGGCAGCGGGACTGTAAGACACAGGCAGGAAAAAAGCCTTTCAGCAGCCTGCCTGCGGAACGTCTGAAGCCAGCTCAGCGCGGAGCTTGTAAAAAAATTGGGGAATTAGGGCGCGTGTTTACTTTAGCAGCCTGTTCCAAGGGGAGGCGGGAAAGCAGCGACGGGAGTGCTATTCCTACTGGCTGCTGTGCAACACTAAACCCTGCGTATGAAGCTTTGGCCCGCACATGGCGTGTAATCCCATTCTAAAAGTAAAAGGAGCTGCTCTGCTGCTTCTCTGGCCATCCAGGCTACAGCCCCTCGAAGCATCGACTAATCCGTCTAATCTAACGCAATACCTTACATGCAATGTGTAGCTAGCTGCCCCGGGGGACTGTTCATACCTGGGCTCACCAATACCACTTGATTTGCAGATGACACCCCAGGAAGAGAAAGCCACATTTAAGTTGATACAAACCACCCTGGTTGATAAGCCTCTGGGGCGGGGGGCCCTTTCCCACACAAAGTGAGTAGATACCTCACTGAAGCCCAGCCACAGCCATACCTACCGTTCCGGGTTCTGCAGTTTTACGTAGCACCAGTGCATCACTCTGGTCACTACACACCACTAGAACAGCAAACAACAGGAATAATAAGAGTGACGCAGGTAGGGTAGTATTGAAAACTCCCACTGTGTGAAGAAGATACCAAGTTCACACCGGTTGTGTGATGCGAGGCAGCATTTGGGTCAGGACACTGAAGAGGTGGGGGTAGTTGGGGACTCCAGCATAGTTTATTCCATATTGTATGCAGTGTGCACTGGAGGCGCGTATGAACGCTTCAATTAGTAGTGTGGAGACGGTCGCTGTTCAGATGTGAAAGAATAGAGTGCTCAGCAAGGTATGGACGAGGAAACAATGTGCACGATGTTTATGTATGGCCAGGAGATGGTGTCCGAGCGCAGAGTTTGTGAACTGGCCTCGGCCCCAAGAATAATGAAACTCTCTTTTCAACACTAACAAGTAGTAGCTCACTGGGTTTCTCGATGCAAATGTGATATCAAGTGTGAAAAGTAGTGATTCACCCACTGACACCTGAGACTTAAATCAACACACCATGCTTCCTACTGCACAGCCACCATTTAGACTATGTATGGATCATCACCTCTGCGGTCCTCATCCGTCTGCATTAGCACCCCAGCTCTACGATTCCTGCAGGCACTCCCTCCAGCACCTTTCCTTGGCAGGGAATCAAATACATACACAAAACTGATATCCACCAACCCGAACCTACTTGTATGTATGTTCTTATATATGTATGTATGTATGTTCTTATATAGCGCTCGACTTACCCTTGGGCATCTCGGCGCTTGCATTGGGAACCCGTCCTGGCTTTTTCCCTGAGAGATAACCTGTACAGGGCATCCCCAGGGTGAAAGCCAGGCATCCCGCCGCGGGGGGCCGTAGTGGAGATTAAGCAAGCTATTGCCCAGAGTTGCAGAGTGTGAACCCGTGATTCGAGTAGGCACCGAAGTGAGAATTATCGAGTCCGTGGACACTTGGGCTCAGACCCTGCCGCGTCGGGAATTGAACCCTGGTCCCAGGTCTGACCTCTGCTTCAGGGTATGCCTCCTCTAACCAGTGAGCCACACTTCTCCTTCGGAGATCCACCAACCTGAACCCATTTTGGACCTTCAAGCCACCAAAAATCCACCACCCTCAGCCTACCAGTTACCTCTCTATCACCAATACCTACTGGTTACACTCAAACCAACAGATTGCGACTGCGCAGAACTGATTTGTTGCCCCCAAATCACATGAGATCCACCACCTTGTACTTACTTGTTACCTCCTAACCACACTAATCTATATTTTACCACATAATCACCGCGAGCCTCACCAAGATCTTGAACTCTCAGCCTGCTGGAGTCCTCACAGTGACAGCCTCCCCACTGATGCATGGGCTAGCTCGCTTCCCAACTACTCATATGGCTCTAGTCTGTATGAACAGATGACGGGCATTTATGGTAGAAAGGACGTATGCATAAAATAAACTCAAGTATACAATAAGCCCCTTCTGTCCTCCCCACCGCAACAGACACTGTGGCACGTCCTCACATCCCCCCCCCCCCTTCAAGCTCTGCTGACACCTTTCACTGCCCTAAACATAAGACCCTTCAACACACCAGAAGCAAAACGACCTCTCATCCCCTTCAAAACAGAGGCTCCAGCCCAGTTTCAGTCATCAACGCATCTTGGCTCCCTGCTCCACACACACTCTTCCCCAGGCCTCGAGCTCAACTCACTGGTGCTCTCCGCACCCGAGAAGCACATCCCGTGGGGTGCCGATCCAGACTGGACCCTCCATGGACCCGGAAGCGGGGGCCGTCCTCACCGCTCCCTGCCCCAGACTCCTCCTCGTCCTATGCTCCCTTGCGTCCCTCTCCGATGGAACCCGGACTCCTAGGCGCCCCCTGTGCCGGTGGCGCCTGGCCGTCCATCCCAGGCAGCTACCCGTGCAGGGAGGTCCCTCACACCAGTCAGTGGTCCAGGTTGTTGACTGAACTCTGGCTGCTCAGTCACAGTTCTGATTGGACCTGGTAAATACCCAGAATTTCGCCCACTGCCGTCGCGGTGCAGCCGAGGCTCGAGCCAGGCTGTAACTGTGCTCCGGATCCCTGCATGCAGCTGCTCACAGCCCCGGTGCAGCAGGGAGGGGGGGGGGGGGGGGGGGGGGGGGAGAGGGGTGGCAGCACGTGAACGCGAGGCACTCCTGCAGCTGCGGTGGGCACGCACACACCTTTCCTGTTCTCGCGGGCTGTGACCAGGCTCAAGCGGTCTCGCGCTGCTGCACATGCCGTTGGTCGTGGTCTCCGGAGAACGTCTCAGGCCAAATCAAAGGGAAACCAGATGCAACAAGCATTGGCCGTGCGGCAGTAAAGCTGCGCGGCCGTCAAAGCCCTCATTTGCGTACACTGCAATGCCTCCTTCCACTAAGGAGAACGAGGCAACAATGACGAAAAGCACACGCACACAAAAAAAAGGGGCGGGAATAGGATACTGAATCCCGCCCCTCCAGGACTCCCTGACCTGCCTCATGGTTGCCAAGGCAATATTTCTAAAAATATTGTCGTGCTACCGTAAGGCAGGTCATGGAGTCCTCGAGAGGCGGGATCCAGAGCAGACAAATCTGCTAAACAGGAGCTTTTTCCAATGGCATGCCTCCGTTTCCAGAGGCCTGCCAATAGAAAAAAGGGGCGTGGCTTCACGCCATACTGAAATCCCCGGCTCACAATATCTCTTTGCCTGCAGCAGGGCATGCACTGCAATGCAGGCTTCGACCTAAAAAGTTTTTTTTTTCGAAAGGGTAATATTGTGGTTGTCCTTGCGGATACATGGGAAATTGCCAGAAGGGGGCATGATGGGGTGGTGGCGGCCCCTGATACCGGGGTGCATTGGTATAGTTAGTTTGGGGGTGATAGTAGTTCTTTTTCTGAGTGTGGCTCCCCCTACTGTCGGAGCTGGAGTCACTGTTGGAGGATCCCCTCCTGCTACCGTCAGTCCCTTCATCTGATGAGTATACACTCCTAGATGAGGTGAAGTCATCTTTTAGGTAGGGGTATACTGTCTCTTTGTTAAACTTCTAAATATCTTTTTGAAGTTTGGTTATCTTCAGTTTAAGTAGATATTCTTTGTTTTTAGCGATTTCACTGTTAATTTCAGCCAACTTGGACCTGAAAGGAGTGGATTGTGTCGCTGATTTAAGTGCAGCCTCTGCTGCCTGGATCCTGACTAGTAAAGAGTCTGCCAGCCTCTGGGCGGTGTTAATAATTAAGACTAGGATCTCCCTCGTACATTTCCAGGAGACCATACACCAGTCTTTCTTGAACGTAGGGTCTTCAAGGAAGATCCTGGGTATGATATTGACAATCAAGCCGTTGGGGGCTATGTTGGGCCGCAGATATTCCGTCATCATAGCCCCATGGAGGGTGATCTTGAGCCAATCTTTCTTGAGGGCAGATAGAGAAGCCCAGTCCTCACTCTGTTACCCTGAGGCCACATTGGTAGCAGTCCCTAACAAGGACGGTGTCTTCTGTAAGATGTCGGCCACTGCTTCTTCATTGAAGGTTCGGTGGAGAAAATGGGGAACGGGGTGGATGGTGGGTCTTTAAGTAGAAAGAAGTCACAAAGTTTGGTGACATGGCCACCCGAGTCCTCAGCACCAATCTGTCCAGAAAAAAAGTGGTGCAGGGCAATGGCACTGATAGTGCATGCAATGAGCTGAAGCGATTACAAGGTGAAGACCGTTTTATGGTCAGAAGACTCAAAGCCCAGATGTGTATTGGCTTAAAAGGTGTAAGTACACATGAGAAAAATCCAAGACCAAGTTATGTCAAACCTTTAAAACTGCATTACAACAGTGGTTTTAAACAAGAACAATTGGTCTGGCGAATGCAAAAAGGGAGACAGGGCTGACAACCTTTAATAGTGATCACTGCAATGTTTTGTTGGGCAATAGACAAAACAAACAATAAAACACCCAACAGTTTAGCTTGTAAAGGGTCAGTCTTTCGGACTCCATAACAGACCACAAATCTGTCTCACCGCCCAGTGTAAATGGACTTTCTGGAGGTGTGCCTAGCACTTCGGGTGGCAGAGTAAACGTAGTCCAGTGCCGCTCTCAATCTCTATGCATCGGGGTGTAGATTGCAAAGGTTTGGGTGAAGAAATATACCATGCTGTTGCAACAGAAGAACGGAGGGCAGATACTAATGCCCAAAAGTTATGTATAGCACACTCTCCCGGCCAAATCTGGAGCCACTAGGATGATGGGTTCCTGAACCATGTCACAACCCAGGGAAGTAGAGGTACAGGGAAAGGCGTACACGAGTCCGGTGTTACATTCCAACCAGATTGTATCTGAGTGTGTTCACAGAAATTCCAATGCGCAAATCTTTTGGCAGTGTGCATTCAATGGAGGCGAAGAGAGCTAGCTAGGGCTCTCCCCACTGTCAGAAGATGTATTGCACCATCTCTGGATATAGATGCCAATTGTGATCCGGCTGACGCTGCCAGCTGAGCTTGTCCGTCCTGGCATTCAAGGACCCAACCAGGTGGTTCACGATCAGGGAGATACCCTGACACTCCAGCCAACTCTAGAGGTGCAGAGCTTCTTGGCACAGAACACAGGATTCCACTTCACCCAGTTTGCTGCAGTGCCACGTGGTGATAGGGTCGTCTGTTAGAACATGCACCAGAATCCCTTCGATGGATGCCAGGAAGGAGTGGCCTACCACCAGTTCAATTGTTGTCCAGAAACCACTACTGGAGATCATGTTCAGTTTTCTCTCAAATCTGAATGACATCAGACTGTTTTCCTTGGTGCTGGGCCCACTGGAACTTCAGATTCCACTTCAAAGCCTACATATGCCACCTGGCATAATCGACAAGAAGAATGCTAGGGGCTAAAACGCCAAGCCTCAAAACTGCGCTCGAAGGGAACCAGGCTTGAGGCAGAAACAAAGGGATCACAGCCCAAATGTCCTGGATTCATTGTTAATGGAGGAAAGATCCTGAATTGTACCATACTCAGGACAGCTACAATGAAAAGAAGCCTCTGTGAAGGAGTTAGGTTCAACTTGAGCTTATTGATGCAGAACCCCAATGTCAGGAAATTTGTTGTTGGCTGAACTGACTGTGGAGAGCCCACGTTCAACAGACAGTTGTTGATGTAGAGGAAAACTGATATAGCATCTTCAAAGATGGGCAGCGAAGCATTTCATGAACACCAGAGAAGCACTGGTAAGAAGAAGGAAAGTAAAGCAAATAACAAATGCTCCTGCATACCTTTCTCTTTAAAAAAAACAATTTCAAAACCTTTATTAAGTAATCACAGAGAAGACACATTGCAATTTTCATCAGATCCAAACACTATTCACCAATGGGCCCAAGGCAGGTTCAGGTATAAGAGAAAAAAAACATTCACATTGCCAAACAGCAAATTATACATAATAATGTGAGGGCAACAAGGCTTTTCCAGTGTGTCCCTCCCCTCCACCGCGGATCATGAACTAGGCAATGGCCATAGTAGGCAGAACAGCGGGGAAATAAAGCAGAGGAAAGGGAGAAGTCAGTCACTAACCAACACAGGTGGCCACCAGGGGCGAGGCGCCATCAGGGAGCGCAGGAGAAGCAGCACCACTAGAGGGGGCTCGCGAATGAAGGAATGTCACCAGGGGACCCCAAATGTCCACAAGTCGAGCCTCGAGAGCATCAAGTCCCAGAACTCAGACAATAAGGTCTGGCACCTAGAAGCGTCTTACAGCCAGTGGTCAAACCTAGGCGCAGGCCTTCGACCCAAGCACATAGCCACCCTAAGCCTAGCAAGGGCCAGCAACATCGTAATCAAACGGCGAGAGGCGTCTTGGCAAAATTTTACAAATCCCAACAGACACAGGGGAGGGTCGGGCTGCACTGACGCAGAGGTAATCACCGAGATGGCAGTGCACACTGCCTGTCAGAAATCAGACATCTTGCTTGGGGCATAACCATGCTAAATGCGCAAAGTCAGCGGCAGGAGCAGCGCAGCGCATGCAAGCGTCACTGGGTATAAGTCCAAGTTTGTGGAGCTGGGCGGGAGTACGGTACATCCTACGTAAATATGTCAAATGTAGAAGACTTAGTCGGTAGTTTGGTGAGAGTTTTTTGGTCTGATTGCAGCAGTAGAGCCAGTCAGCCTGCGCTATCTCCGTGCCCAGGCCCGCACTCCACGCCTCGCGCGCCCGGTCTGTAGATATAGGAGCGGATGACAATGTGATGGCGTATAATTTAGGGACTATTTTATGTGGGGACGGGATGTATATATGAAATCAAGAGCTGGCATCGTGGGGGGGGGGCTGACGGAACGTAGGATGTAGTCCCCGGCAAATAGCGCGCAGCTGATAGAACACAAGTGTGTACAACGGGCCAGAGGAGTCCGGAAGAGAATAAAAGGATTTATCCGGGTATAAGTCTGCTAACGTCAGCAAACCCAGTCGTGATGCGTGTTTAGACACCCCTGTTGCTTGAAAAGTAGGGAAATCAGGATGACGCACAATTGGCATGGTGTTAGGGGAGAGCATCGGAAGGTTAGAGAAGCGGCGCAGACCGGACCAGGCCCACCTCAGAGTCTCAACGGTGTCTACCTCCGCACGCAGCCGCCCCGGCGAAGCAAATAATGCTGTGGTCAGCGGCCATGGAGATGCAATATCCGTCTCCACTGCCCTGTTGGGCTGATCGGGAGAGGTGTGGATCCAAAAGTGCAGGAAACTCGCTTGAGCGCATAAGGCCTATAGCTTAAAGTCAGGAGCACCCATTCCCCAGCCGACATAGGAAGGATAATAACATCATACACAACTCTAGGCTGACCTCCCACAAACTTAGGTGAGGTCCGAGGCACCGACGGAGAGGGCGGGGTCTCTGGAAACCTGAGTAGTTACCAGGTGAGGTGAGGCCAATACCTCACACAAGACAGGAGTGAAGATCACCCTGACTGTATGGAGGTATTAATTTGATATAATACACTTCGCAAGGAAATGTTTACTTATTAATGCAGTAGCTTAATTAAGATTGGATCCTGAAGAAAGCCAGGGTAATAACCCCCATTTTGGCTGAAACTAGTAGATCAATTAGATAAGCAGGATATTTGTTTTATTCCACCCCTGCACTATTTTAACAGGTTTGGAAGTCATACCAGAATAAAAGTGTTTTTCTGCTTCCATATCCTTTTAAAATTTCTCACATTTATTGCACTGCACCAACACTTTTCATTAAATTGCTCTAGCTAAGGATCGTAGGTTCATTTTGTCACCTGTTTTTGACCTATTCGGTTTCTGGTTTCCAAGCCTTTCCTTACTTGAGATATATATATTTTTTTAAAACAGATTTTATTGACAGATCATATAACAGTCGCAGAGCTCTGTATCCCAGAGGGATCTGCAATCCAATTGCATACATATACATCACCATATCCATTTTTTAATAGTATTCATGTGTAGCCAGTAACAACTAGAACCATGGAAACACCCCACCTTCCCTCCCCCATCTTCCCCCCCCTCCCAACACCCTCATCCCCCCCGGATCCCTCCCCCCACGCACAGTTATGAATTTACCCCGCAAACAATGTGCACACAACTTTTACCTCAGCGCCCTCAAACATCTAGTATCGGGTCTTGTTCCGGCGGAGGCTCGAGCCATAGGCCCCTGAAGTCAGCCCAGCGCTTCCAAATTTTGTAGTGCTTATGCGGACATCCCCGGGCCAGAAATATGGGCTTCTCCATCCCCATACAAAAGTCCAGACCCCTCTTCCATGCCACCACCAACGGGCCCCTCGGATCTTTCCACGCCCTGGCTATGTCTCTCTTGGCCACCGTGAGCCCCAGCAGCAATAAATGTCTCTTATAGGTGTTGCCCCCCACACCCTCCATCACATGTAGCAGGCCTTATTGCGGTGTTCGTGGGAGCACCCATCCCAAGGCCTCATCTAGACCACTCCATACCCCATTCCAAAACCTGCTCAAGTGGCCACAACTCCACACCGTGTGCAGGAATGTTCCTATTTCCTGTCCAGACCTAGTACAATTCGGAGATGCAATGAGACCCGCCTGCCAGAGTCTACGCCGGGTATAGTACACCCTATGAAGATAGTTAAATTGGATGAGCCTGAGGCGGATGGATATGGCAGCACCTCTGGGGCACGCAAGCGCTTCATTCCAGTCTTCCTCCTCCAGCGTCCCTATGTCCTCCTCCCAAGTCTCCTTCAGTTTCTGTAGCGTGGAATAGCAGTGTATGATCAGGGCCTGGTATATGCGTGATATTTTCTTGGTCTCTATGTCACCCATGAACACCCGGGCTTCAAGTGGGCTATACTCAAGAAGCGAGGTCAACCCCTCCAGATACGGGGTCAGGGCATGGCGAAACTGTAGGTATTTGAAGAATTGTGTGCGGGGCATATTGTATTCTACGCGTAGTTCCTGAAATGACTTCAGCACGCTGTTTTTCACGGGCTCCTGCCACACGCCCAGGACATTACCGGCTCCTCCGCTCTCCTGTTTTGGGCTCCTGCTCCTGCCCAGGCCCCCCCCGCTACTCCATCCCGCGTCGCGGCCGCCAAGAGGGGGGGACTACAGCCCCCAAGAGACATAGCGCCTCAGCCCCGGACACCGCCTACAGCCTGCACCCGGAGGCGCATAAGATCACCAGACTTCTTCGGCAGAGCGGGTAACTTCAGCACGGACATTTGCCTACCTGCCTGCTTCTGCAAAGCGGTTTCTCACGGGCTCCTGCCACACGCCCAAGACTATACCGGCTCCCCCGCTCTCTTGTTTTGGGCTCCTGCTCGGGTCTCCCCCCGTCCCCCCCCACCCCCCGCCGCCAGCGACGCTACTCCATCCCGCGTCGCGGTCGCCGAGAGGGGGGACTTCAGCTCCCAAGAGCCTTAGCGCCTCAGCCCCGGACACCGCCTACAGCCTGCACCCGGAGGCGCATAAGATCACCGGACTTTCTCCGCATTGCGGGACTGCGCCGGGCTAAGCCCGGGCAAAGGGCGGGCCCTCTGTGGCCCGAGGAGACTGGGCTGGGCCATACCCTTTCCACTACGGACTTGACTCCACTGCCATATGAAAATTGTAAAGGTATCGTGACACTTAATCCCAAAATTTGGAAAGCTGTTCCTTTCACTCCGTGTATTGTCGCTGCTGTTCCGATTGGGCAGAAATTGATCTGCAGCCCATTTTTCATTGCAGAAGTCTTTGATTTAAAAACAGCGAGTAATTATGTCACCGAGGGCCTTGAAGGGAAGACAATCATTGATGCGAGGGTCAATAAAGGGAACACTCGATCAGTTCATTACCAGAGCAGCCTCCAGGCTGGAGCATGGAATTGCCATAACAGAGCGACGCATATCATCCGAACTCCAGAACAAAGGCATATCTATAAGCCCATCACTTACAGCAGCCTCATTGGTATCTTTATCAGACAAGGAGAGATCGCGTCTCAGTGACATTGGTATACCTTACCTGCTTAAAGACGTCACATCGCCTTCAGAGTCTAATAGGTTCCCAAGCAGCAGAGACTCTAGTGCTGATCGTGTCATAGACTTACTCTTAGAAGACCCCACACCATTAAACTCCCCAAATCCTGGTGTTGCCAACAAGGTGCGGGCCCAAACTACATCTAAAGGACGCCCGCAAAAAAGGAAAAGGGGGGGTAGCAACCAAATAGGGAGACAGGCCAAACAGACCAAGATACATCCCTGTACTCCAACAAAAGAAACAACTGGAGCAGGAAAAATACCCACGAATACCAACTTAGAACATGGTCCACTGCCCCCGTCCCTAATTCAGGAATTGGCAGAGAACATTGAAATCCTAAGGAAATCTCTGTTCCTGCCAATTGTGGAAAGACTAAAGAGAGTGACCTCCCAACTAGGGTCCATAGAAAATGCTGTTATAGCCAATACAGCCCTACTGAAGGATTTAACACCTAACACCAACATCAGACCCCCCGCCCCAGCCCCTGTGATACACACTATTAGTAAGACTACTACGCCGATAGAACCTCCACACATAGCTCCAGCTAAGATACAGACAATCGCTAGGGTATCAGAACTACCAAGGACTGAGGCTATAGTGAGCAATGAAACTAGAGCAGGGACTACATTACACAATAATCGGAGGGGCAACTCATCCTACGGAAAGAACACTGAGCCCATTTTACAAATTGATCTCCCTCCAGAGGCAGCCCCGTACGTCGCTGTACTGACCAGGGTCCCAGAATTACCACAAGAGAAAGCAGAAAGCTACTGGGAACTTAAAAACAAGGTTATGCACTGGTTGCGGAATAATAGACCGCTACCCCCCAACATTAATGGGGAAATCCTGAATGTCCGAAGGCTTAAATGGGTTGGTCAGAGGCCCAATGATTCCAAGGGAGACATAATAATAATTAATTTTAGAGACCGCAGAGTTGTAAAACACTTTAATGACTGGTTTCAGGAAAGCGAGGGGGAGGGCATCCACATTCACGACCTGAGCTACTTCTATCCAAGGTCACTTCAGCCCTATCAACCCAACAAAGCAAATTGCCTTCAAACAACATGGGGGGCCCCAGTTTTCAATGCCCCCACTAGAAACAGTTATGAGGTATTGACAGGTCTAGACGGTGTAGACTGACTCACTTCAGAGAAACAAATGGCTTCATTTATATCTAATAATTTAGTTCATACAACGGACCCTAATGGTCTCCTGTCTCTGCCTTTGCAAAAAAATGTGGAGCTGGGCAACCACACTGCTATTGTTAAGTCCTCTGTGAGAGAAGATATAAGGTGTGATAAAGAGGAAAGCGTAGCAGATAAAATACCTGCATTTAACATAGTTATGCCAACTCCCATGGCGCTCGTAACAGGTTCTAGCTCTGTTAATAGCATCGCAAATCATGACGCAAATAAATATGCTAATGTCTTAACACATCCCATTAAGCCAGACTCTGAACTTTCTAATACCGCTGTGAGTCCCATAATCCAACTAGCACAACCATTAAAAGCACCCATTACCTCAAATCTGGAACGACTACAACTGTCAATTACACATGCCAACTTTAGGGAAACAGTTGAACCATCCCAGGTTGAACCTCCCGAGACTAGCCTGCCATTGAAAAGTCCACCCTCTAATAGCATAATTAGCTGGAATGTTGCAGGCCTATCTGCCAAACTTAACAAGCCTTTATGGCAGCAAATGACATTAAATCATTCCATCATTTGTGCCCAACTTCATATTGTGGGATATAAAACCTTCTTTACCACAGCCATCCCGAGTCCGAGTGGTAGATTTAAGGGGGCCCTCTGCACATACATATCAGTTAATACGGGACCCCTAGATGTCAAATTTATCACCAATGAATATTATCAAATCCTGATAACATCGTGGGGACTCTTACAAAATATGGTGTTGGTAAATTTTTATAACAACATCCCCCCTGCCCAAATTGAACGTACCCTTAACAATCTCTTGAAGGAACTTATCGAAATTGAAGACCAAATGTCCAGCGAGATGGCCCTGCTCTGGGTGGGGGATTTTTTTTGTTTTTTTTTTTTTAATTTTTGAAACCTTTATTGTGCAACATAAGCATACAGGTACGGGCCCACAACCATACTGGCCGGCCTCGAAATCAATTGGTAGCACAAAAAAGCAAGGGTAGAGCAGCCCAGCAGTCCCAGAGACGAAAAGCAGCAAGAGTCCAAAACATGACGTATGGAAAGAGGGACCGCCGGGTACAGGAGGAGTTAGGTTAATTTTTAAAATTTTGTAGATAAGAAGGATCAGACGCATTCAATCCACCGAAAGCACATAGCAGGCAATGAACACAGCAAATTATCAACAAAGCGAAGGGTAATAATCAGCAGATAAAGATACTGATCAGGATGATAGCACATATTCACAGTACATACTGGTCATTGCCCGCCCCATGGACGTAGAACACCTAAATCAACGTTAGTGACAGGACTAACAGCGGAAATAATAAGCAGCGCTACACCTAAACACCGTACTGACCCAAGAGAAAAAGAAAAAGTGAAAAAAAAAAACCAAGAAGAGAAATAAGGCCCATAGAAACTGAAACGAAACAGAAAACCCACCCCCCACCCTACACGCATGCGGAGGCTACGGCCTACCCCCCCTCTAGCAGTGTGCCTGTCGCCCAAAAAACGAAACCCGAAATTTAGAGTCAGAAAAGGAAAGAGGAAAAGAAAAAGAGTTAACATATTACATATAAAACCGGAGGAGGGCCATACATATACACCCAAAACTACCAGCATGTATTACTCGGGCCGCCCGTCCCCAGACCCCGTTACCGATACAAGACCAATGTTCAATATCCCCGGCTATCCATCATCATCCCAGCAGTGCGAGCAACAACAATCCTGACATGAGAGGAGACACCCTCAACCTTGCCCCCTGCGGTTCGGTGTAGCGACATAGTTCAGCTTCATAAAAGTCATCCTGGATGAAGTGAGCGAACAAGGTGACCACATCAGAGTAGGACGTTGTCCACCAAAGTCCATCCGACACATAGCCATGTGTTTAGCAGTGGTACAAGAAGAAGCGACGCACAGCAGTGATCCTCCAAGGTCGGCTAGCCCAAGCAGTAGCAACCGCTCCAGGATAAGGTAATGAGTCATGCCAGTAGTCCCCAAAGGAGTCGCTAGACATGGTGCCCGGTGACGATTCCCCAGCCATTTCACAGCTCCATGAACTTCAGACCTCTCCAAGGATGTTTCAGCCGGCACCTCAGCAGTAGCAGGGTCTCGCACCCCCAACGCTCCCGTGGCGACCGGGGCGGAAAAACCACAGTAGTCAAACACAGGGTGTGGCGCAGTGTCCAGCACTCGAGGGCAGCCACAGTCAGGCAAGGGTACCTCAGACAGAATCGCATCCAGCCGGTCCCCCAAATCCCGGGCAGCAGTACGTAGGGCAGCTCTCAGAGAACCTAGAGCGCCCAAAATATCGCCAATCAAAATTGGTGCCTCAGGGAGAGAGGATGCAGCAGTCCCCTGTACACGGGGCGCACAGACGCGTAACAGTCCCGGAAGCTGGCCGCCATCACCCCCAGCAAATAGTTGATCACCCCGCCAGCACTCCTCGTAGAACAGCCAGTCCGGGGGCACAGGGGTAGCACACTCCATTCCCACACGGTGTCAAAGTGGCGTGGACAGGCGTCCGTGTCTTCAGTAGCAGCCCAGGGTCCTCACGTTCAGATGCCGAATGCACTCAGTAAAATGGCGCCCACCACAGCGCTCGGGGAGACAAAGTAGCGAGCGGAGCCGTCCACGGGCTGGGGAGACGATACAATGTATCCCTCTCAGCGGCGGTTCACAAAGCCTGTGGAGCGGCGGAACAAGATGCGGAAAACACAATGCGGCTGCCACGTTTCACCGGCCGGCTCCGTCCCGCCTGCAATGGCCGCTGTTGTTGTGTTCAGGGCCGGCCGCACTCGGAGAACAAAGACCCGGTCACCGCCGTGGAGCGCCGGGAGGAGGCGAGGGCGTCTCGTCACTTCCACTGTAGGGATCGAACAGGAAAGCACATCGTTGGAACCGGGTTCGCCTACCGATTCCGATGACGCCACTCAATATCAGGATCGCCAGCAGGATAGGGCGGAATACGGGAGAAGGGCGAGAGGGTCGGCGGAGCCGAGGAATCAGGCGGCCATCATGGTTGCGTGCTAGGCTCCTCCTCTGGGTGGGGGATTTTAATTGTCCCTCTGCCCCCATGGACCGAAGGTTAGTTGTGGCTTTGGAGAGGATTCTGAAGGGCCAGTGAGCCACTTCTCCCACTCTATAGTAGGGGAGTTCTATAATACTATATCTCCTCAATTCACGTTATCATTTATTAACGAATTGTGCGCCCCAAACAAACCCTTTAGGCCAACATTTAATGGGAGGGGGAAAAACTAGATTATTGATTTCACACTCCTTTCAACCCGGTACGCAGGTTTGGTTTCAAATTGGGAGACTCTTGACACTGCAATTAGTGATCACTACCCGATAGTTGTAGAACTGAGGACGAGGGATGGGAGTCAAGGTTGTAAGAGTAATATTATACACAATCTAACCCCAATTCTTGCCTCAAAAAACGTGTTTCGTATAAAATGGGAAAAGGTCGAACCCACAAACTTCATACAAAAGCTTGTTAAGAACGCAGAGGAAGAGTTTAAAACATGTCTTACAGTAGAAGCCGATGCTCACAGCATAGTCGGCTCTTTAAAAAAAATCTGTGCAGACATAAAACTCCAACTGACTAAAGTTCCTCGTAATCCATCTAAGGGCAATCAAGGATTGTTCAGTGGGACTTGCACCAAGGCACTTGCCGCCCTGAAAAAAGCCCTCCATTCTTGCCCAAAGTCTAAGGAAGAGATCCAGCTAGCTAGACGTGCTTAAAATCTCAGGCGTGGTCTGATCTATGCGCAGCAGCAGACCGGAAAGACAATATTGCCTTCTGGAAGGCCGTTAATGCCCCGTTTCTCCAAAACCATCAAGGTCCTAAAATAGATCAAGCCATTAGAGCACAAAGCTGGGTTAAACACTTTGAAGCCCTCTACAACGGAACTGAATCCTCTAGAGTGTGTTCTGAAAATCATGAGGCATTCTTACTAGGTACAGACAGCACCTCTTTCCCACTGGGAATACAGTTTCATCTGGATGAGGTGCTTAAGGCAATCCGGAAAGGCCCCAGGTCGGGACTGCGTCACTGTGGATGTCGTCAAAAGTGTTCCAGACCTGTGGGCACCTCTTTTGACCCATATGCTTAATTCCTCAAATAACATTGGGTTTATCTCTACCTGGTCGGAAGCCATAGTAGTTCCGATCTATAAAAAGGGCGATAGGAATGACCCTGCCTGCTATCGGCCAATTTCGCTCCTTGACGGCTTAATGAAGATTGCAGGCAGGATCATTCTCAACCGCATGCAGGATTGGCTGGAGCAACAGGAAATCATTTCCGACTTCCAGTATGGTTTTAGGTCAGGTAAAGGGACGATTGAGCAGGGACTTAATTTAGCCATTATTACAGCCAAGTATATCCAAGCAAAAAAAATAAATCTGTACATAACATATGTGGATCTAAGCTCCGCATTCGACTGCGTTGACCATGGAACGCTCTGGCAAACATTAACGGACATTGGCCTGGACAATCGAATACTCATCTTTATCAAGGAACTGTATCATGGGGCTGGTGCTTGTGTCAGATTTGGCAGAAAGGGTGAGTGCTCAGACATGTTCCGGATCCACAGAGGAGTAAGACAGGGGTGCATTCTTGCACCTCTGCTCTTTACGCTCTGTATTAATAAGGTCGGATCAATCTTGAGTCAAGTCTACTATGACTATCCTACAGCAAACGGAACACCCATCCCTATACTGCTCTACGCAGACGATGCGGCGATTATGTCACAAACGAGGATGGGCCTACAAAAGGCGGTGTCTAAATGCTCAGAGTACATGACAACTAGAGGTCTCCACGTGAATGTTTCTAAAACCTGTACAATGTTGTGCGGACCTAAGACCCGAAGAACACCTTGCCCAATAACCCTGGACGGCAGAGGGGTTGAACTTACTGACAGATTTTGCTACCTTGGAGTCCATTTTGAAAGGAAGGGCTCCTGGAAACTTGCTGTGGTTGCACGGACGTTAGCTTTTACAAAGGCCACCGAAGCCCTAATGAACTTTGCCAAAAGACTAGGGAAGAGGCCAGTTAAAGAACTGCTCCTGATCTTCAAGGCTAAATGCATCTCCACAGCGACATATGGGGCTGGGCTCTGGGGGATAGAGCAGGTGGAAACTATCCAACGCGTTGAGAATCGCTCCCTGCGCTATCTATTGGCCACCCCCAAGAGCACGTCAACATATGTGACACACATGGAAGTAGCCTTGCCAAACGTCACAGACATTATTAAGTTATCACCAGTATTGCTATGGCATAATGCATGGGTAAACCCAGAGACCCCTCTAAACAGAAAGATCATAACAGACTGCCTAGCGATGGATGGAGCCACTAACATTAAATGGTTCTCTTATGTTAAAGCCCTGTTGGATGAAATTGGTCTCCCCGAATTCTTTATTAATCCAGATAGCATGGCAAACATCTCAAGATCTGCTCTCAAAAAACATTTGTTGGCACATCTAGAGAGCAAAAGATGGCGGGAAGAGAGACACAAGAAGACGACATGGCCCACGACTTGGTTACTCTCAATAAGGGGGTTGAGCTGTATCTCTTGATCGAACAGCCCCCTTTTACTCGTATGCTTCTGACTCGTTTTAGGTTAGAAACCTTTTATAGGTTAATAACCTTCTCACAGTGTAATGACTGGTGTAAAGAGAAGCGACTTTGCCCTTGTGACAATGTCTCTTACCAGTCGAATATTCACTGTATCTTCTTTTGTACTTTTTATAGCAAGCCGAGACAAAAAATCCTGAAACCCTTACTTACATCTTGGGGTTTGAGGTCATGTAGAGGGGCTTATGACAAACTAAGAACCCTAGAAAATGAACATACTATTTTTGTCGTATCCTCCCTACTGAGAGCTATTATTAGGTACACAAACACAATGCAAGCTTAAACTTGCACCCGCACATGTTTTATTATACTGACCCTTCCTGGCCTAATCCAAATTATTTTACTTGGCTATCGTAACATATTATGAAATTTCTTTTGTTTTTAAACCTTGAATTCTTCTTGATGTAATAAAAATGTAGCATTTTAACTAATATTGGAAATGTAACTTTTAAATGTGATTTTTTAACTGTACGCTTTTATAAATTAATGAAATAATTCGAAATAAAGCTTTTTGAAACTGAAACTGAAACTGACTTAAGTGACGTCCCTGACATGACGTCACCTAATTTGGATATTCCAATGTCGTCCCACCCCGTGAATCCCTGCAAAGTGGCCAGGCCAGGCAGACGACCATTACGCCAGAGGGGAGTCTCCTCAGTCAGAGTCTGCCACCACCCCATGCGCCGCAAAGCCTGTCTCCAAATGTCAAACACCACCTGCGTAGCCGGTGGTAAAGCCCTACGCCTCTGCGCCTTATAGAGAATAGTGTGCAATGAGTCTGACTCCATCAGAAACCGCTCCAGGGCATAGGCCGGGTCTCCCCGATCCCCATACCACCATTCAGGACTAGGCGATGCGAGGCTTGGTAATAAGAGAGGACATCCGAGGTCGCCAGACCACCACTATATGTAGACAGGAAGCACGTACGCAGCGCCACCCTGACCGCGCCGCCCGCCCACAAGAAGTGGGTCAACACGGAATCCACCTGTTTGAACCACCGAGGAGGGACCGGGTATGGGTGATTTTGTAGTTGGTAAAGCAGCCGAGGTAAAGCCACCATTTTAAATATGGCCGACCTCCCAAAGATGGTCAGGGGCATGCGGGACCATGTTTTAACATCCTCACGTGTCCACTCCCAGACCGTCGCCACATTTCGCTCCCATGCCACTGTGGGGATCTCTGATATGAACACTCCCAGATATTTAAGACCCCAGCCGCCACTTGTAACGTCGAGGCCCAGTCCCCAACTACCGGGTCGTCTCCCAGCACCCAGAGCGTTGATTTACAGGGATTCATGTATAGTACTGTGGTCTCGCCAAATATCTGCAGGATGCGTAGGATGCCGGGCCCCGACCTATCAATGTTCGTTAAATAAAATAAGACATCATCTGCGTATAACGGAGATATTGTTAATGACGAACATATCATCCGATCCACACAGATACCTTCCTTGATTGTGAGGTGTTATGGTAGGAAAGCAGGAATTCCAGATGATGACACTGGCCATGAAGGGCAGTTGATGGAAATCCCATAGTCACTTTCCTATATCTTAGGTTGATCACACGTATGAAAGGTTGAATGGTGTTCCACATCCTGGGGTGGCTGTTTAATCAGTAATTACATCTCTTGTTTTGTAGTCTTCTTTTTTGACCACCAGATTTCTGTTTATGCCTGCCGGCCCAGACAAGTGAAATAATTAAGGAGCGAAGCTTTCGGAAGAAATGAGCAGTAAGCTAAATAGGGATGTTCAAGAAGAGATAGAGGAACTTCGGCAGAACCACCATCTTGGCGATGGCAATGGCAAGGCTTGGCGGACACCCCTTCAGTGAAGCAGGGTGGCCAAGCGTGGGGGAACTTCAGACAACGATCAGTACAAAGCAGGATTAGTCTTTTCAGTCAGTCAATCATTATCACTTAGGCGATCAGCATCAACCGGCTGCGAGCTGGATGGTGAGGGGCATGACGCCTTGTCTCGCTTTTTAGCAAAAGCGAGAGCCTCCATGGGATCGGGGAAAACCAGTGTTTTTGCTCCTTGTCGAACTCTCAGCTTTGCTGGATATGCCAAAGAGTAGGGCACCTCATGTTTCTGCAAGATTCGCTTGCAGGTAGGAATTCACGTCTTCCAGTTTGTACAGTTAACGTATAGTCCGGAAAGAAAGAGAGGGAGTTTCCCTGATGATTTTTTTTCCCCAAGCAGCACGAAGAATAGCATCCCGGTCCCTAAAGTTTAAAATCTTTGCGATGATAGGGCGGGGAGGTAATCCGGGACCGGGCCGTGGACCAAGGGAGCGGTGTGCTCGTTCGACAATAAAGGCTGTGGAGAGAACATCACTGAAGAGATCTCTGACCATTTGCTCCACGTAGTCATCTATACGGGATATGTTGGTGGACTCTGGGAAACCAATTATGCGGAGGTTGCTCTGCCGGGACCGGGCTTCCAAGTCCTAATTCTTCTCATGGATCAGAGCGAGGATTTTGTCCACCTGGAGAAGTTTATGGCGGTCCAGGGTGGCTGCGTCCTCAGCGTCCGAGACCCTGGACTTCACATGGAGGAGACGTGTATCCTGGGAGTGCCTTTATCGAATCAAGTCTGGCGGACAGCTGGTCCAGTTGGGTCGCAATCTCCGTAACCGTAGATTTAACATCCAACATGATCGCTTTGAAGTCATCGTCGCGATTTTGAGGCGGGTCCATGCTGGCATCTGGGACACCACTGTCCGAGCAAGCACCATCCTGTAGGGTGGACCTGCGGGGGTCGAACGTAATTTTGGCCTGTTTTGGATCGGATCGGCCCATTGCAAAGATATCGCACAGCAAGCGTCTACTGGGTATGAGGAAGCTACAGAGCACCGCCGACAAACAGGAAGAGCGCCAGGGAGAGTCACAATGCCGTCTACTGAGGCTTACAACGACAGGAGTAGAGGGGCAACAGGTGCATAGAAGTCACACGGAGACGCACCAGCCCAATTACCCCAGAGCAGGCAATGGATGGAGAAGATGGCGGGTATAGACACAGCAGTCGGATTAAGATCTGGGAAGGAAGGCAGGCTACTGAGGAGGCGGCCCAGACAACCAGGCAGAGGAGGAAACCGGTAGACACGCACCCCACAGCGCCTAGCAGGAGAACAGTCCATCCAGGAAGGCCAGCATGCAGTGCCACCGTCGCAGGACCGCCAGTGCAGGCGCAGTGCAGCAACTGAAAGAATGAGACACAGAGTCCGGTGGATCCCTGGTGGCGACCTGGCATTGAGGCGTCCAGCCGGGAATACGTCGCACCTAACTGCGGCGGGAATCGGGGCCCAGCACGACAATCAGCCGGGGGGACCCAGACCCCCCCAGCCAAAATGCAGGAGGGCTAGAGAGTCACTTCGGCCAGTAGGCAATTGCAGACATGGTAGGGAGGATGGAGCGGCTGCAGGTTACATGCAGCTCATGTTGTGGGGTCTGAGGCCTTCCTCCGCCCCTGATCGAGGGCAATGATGCTTTGCTAAGCCACCTTCCCCTGCGGGCCGGCAGCGCTACCGAGGCATCTGGTGGCACAAGCAGGCGGCAGGAAACTTAAGGCGTTTTCAGGCCCCGGTGAGAGCCGGCTCCAGAGGCCCTGCACGCCGTTGTGAGCAGGAGAGCCCAAGCAGGTCCGAGGAGCAGCTCGCCGCACCACTGCTGCGCAACCGGGAGCGCACACCAGTCCCGGTCCGCCACAGCAGGGAGACGCGGGGGCGCGCAGCCAGCGCCGCCAGACCTGGGCCCCGGGAACGGCAGCGACCGCAGCAGAGACAGCGGGTGCAAAGAAGGCAGCCGCGCCTCCGGGCCCGAGCCTGGCAGGCCGCTGCAAACGCACCCAACGCTGCCACGGAGACCCCAGGCTTCAGGACGCACTCACCGGGCAGCACTGGCATAAGTACTTCTCTCCGGCCGCACACCACTCCAGGTAGCCCCGCCAGCAGCAGAATCCGGGCGACAGGGCTCCCGCTGGACCACGAATCACAAGCCCAGCACCGGCAACAGGCAGCGTCCAGACTTTCGTGGCAGACAAAAACAGCTCCAAGGGGTGCCCCAGGTGAGGAGAAGGCGAGGGGTACCGGTTGTGTCAGATTAATGTGCCGTTGTCTGCAGGATGATGAAGGATCATACGCTTGGCCGGCAGAGCCCACTTAGAGTGCGGCCATCTTGCAGCAGGCCAAGCCATGCCCCCTGCTCCTGGCATACCATGAACTACAGGTAACGTCTGTGGGTCTACAAGACGAATAAATGGAAATACACAGGTGTCCTGCAGATCCAACAACACTATCCAGTGGCTTGGGTCCAGCAGGGCGGATAGAATCTGTGCCAGCGTGACCATTTTGAATTTCATCTTCCGCAGTAAGGCATTCAGAGGGTGAAACCCTTCATTCTTCTTTGCCACAAGGCAAAAGCAACAACACTCCCCTATTACCGAGTCTGGAACCCTCTTGATGGCTCCTTTGGAGACTAAAACTCCCACTTTTTGATTTAGAATTGAAAGGTACTCCTCTGAGTGCCGCTCTAATGTGGGTGGGAAGATATAGTGGAGCAGAAAGAAAAGGACGGGCATAAGCCATGCTGAATGATTTGGAGGACCGATATGTCAGATGTGATGGTTCGCTACACTGGGAGAACCTGCCCAGTTTGATTGTGCATCACTAATGACAAGCTATAGTGGTTAGGTGGATGTTGCCGTAGGGGAAGGGGACTTGGAGGACTAATGCCCTTGATGACCTGCAAGTTGCCTGCCAGATCCCGGGCCTCAAAGGACTGGATGGAGTACAGCAGAGGTTGGGAAAATCCACATTGAATATACAGTGCACAATTGTTACTTTATGTGTCTGCCCTCAGCTGGAGACATGATAGCAAAGGAGTCGGCCGTTTTTGCAATCTGTATTTTACCCTCCAGGTGGGGTTAATGAGACTAGTAGTAAACCCAGAGTAATATTATTCATGGTGGGGAAATATGCAGCAGCCCAAGCTTTTAAGGCATAGTATCTACTTCCATATTCCGTTCCGTGTTTAGGGGAGGCTTTGAACATGTTGTTTATCTTTTTATACTTACTCCCTTTTTAATTAATTACTCGGAAGGTATGCCAGATGTATTTTCTGTAATGTTTATGGTTTTATCAACTAATAAACAATTTCTTTTTACTATACACCAGCCCCCAACGGTCCCAACTGCCCTTTCCAAACCAAGGCCAGCACGAATCATATTTGGCCATATCTTGACCATCCTGGATGTTTTGAGGCAGCGAGGCCCAAAGGTCTTCAGGGACCACTTGCATCATTTCGCTAGCCCCGTCTCAGAGAGCATGCGTATATCAGCTCAAAAAACAAAGTGCATGGACCGATCTTAATGCTTGGCTAACCAAAGAGAACATCTGTTTTCTCGTCTAATGCTCTTAGACTCACTATCCAGGGGAGTTACAGGGAATGGTGTTTACTTTGCTTGTTAAAGCCTGAAGAACCAGGCACTCTGGAATAGGATGTTTAGAGAGACGTCTTTGACGAAGTGTCCAGTGAGGAGTAATTAAGAGCTTCCTTGAATTGGAGCAAGGGCTCAAATGAGGCTGATCCAGGCTGTAAGATTTCAATAATGGAAATCTAAGATCATCAAATTACAACTGCAAATGAAGCACTCTCTTCCATATGAGGTCCAAATTGAGAGTTCAAACCTGTTTCAGAAGACGTATCAAGCCCACTGCCCTTATCTAAATCCATGAGAAAATTGTCATCATAATGAAGGGGTAAATCATCCCCATCGCCACCATCATCATCTCTAGGTGGTGGCAAACTTTGGTCAACAAGACAGTGTATTAGACCAAGTAGACTGCGACTAACGGTCAGAGTTGCTCATGCTATCTTACCATTAGTGGCACCAAAAGGCACCATCTTGTTTACCAGATCCTTTCTTCTTTTTAACTGGGGAACAAGAGTAATTCTTGATACTGGGACTACCTCCTAGGTGAAGTATGAAGTAAAATTTCCACATTAACACCTATAACTTTGTAGGCCATTGGGAAACAGGAAACATATTAGCACAGTGTATAATTTGTTGTAATAACGGTGTGGTTTTGTTAATATTTTCATGTTCTAAAGTGTGTGTCCTTGAGATAAAGTGAACATATGTTTATGCCCCGAAACTCTGATGAACTGTAGATTTATTTATTGGTTGGCATCTTCACTAACCAATACTAATTAGTAAGCTATGTCTGATCAAATCAAATCAGAATTCCAATTATAGTAGTTTCATTTGTTTCAGGTTATAATGCTACCCAATTACCATTCTTTTTTGTTAAAGATTTGAGGCATGGCCCCCTTTTAAAGGCCTTAATCTGCTGCGTTACAGCCAAAGGCTGAGATATTTCGGGCACACCGGGACCATCTAGGGAATGAGCTCAGCAACCTGAGATAGGGAGGTAGGCTAACTGATACCGTGAAGCTCTTACACCTTCTACTTAGATAGAAAGTGGAAGGATGGGGGTTGAACAGGGCCTAGTGAGGTTTATCAGTTTGTTACTAATGCTATGCGGTTTGTAAGCAAGTGTTATGCTTGCAGAGTTAGTGCAATGAGGTTCCATGGAAGAAGATTTAGAAGAAGGCTAGTTCAGTGGAGCCTGAGCAAGAGGGAGGCGATTGTCCACATATAAATTCCATTTGCCAAGTCTATTCTGGACAGAGCAAGGGTGATTGTTGTTTCAAAATGTGACATGATCCTTCTCAAGTTAACTCCGGTATTGGGCAGAGGTCTAACAGTATAAGGTTAGCCAATCCATTTGTATTGTTAACAGACTCCAAATTAATCCTACTTGGGCATCTCATAAGAGGTCACTTGGTGTCAGGAATTTAAATAGCTGTTGGCAGGTCACTTATAACTTTCAACACAAATTAACATTTTTCAAGGGGCCCATAGTTTCATGGTACACTGGTGTCTGATTTTCAAGCATAGATTTAATGTGTACTTAAATACTGCAGCTAACAATAGAACATTGAAGAATCCTGAAGAACAGGTTCAAGAGTATACCCCTACATTGCAGAATAGAACCAGTCCCTTCCCTAAAATCCTTTGCAATACCATTGTGAAGGAGCAGAATGTAACACAGGTTTCTGATAAAAAAAACTGAGATTGCTTTTGTTTCATTAAAAGACTGAATGGGCCACTCAATGTCTAGGACCACATTCAGTTACGTGGCTTTGTTTAGGAAGGCTAAGTATGCGAATCCCACAATTTTTGAAATGTTACAATGCAAGTATTGAACCAATTAAATTAGAGAGACAATGGTGTGCCATGCTGCACTCACACGTTGTTCCGATCTTATTTTAGTACACATTAAGAGAGTTGGGTAGTTTGGGTCTGATTGTGAACGGCTACACATCTGCAAGAATCCCTGCAACCCAAGAGGGAATGTTAATTTCCTGAGGTGAAGTGTGTACCATGTAACGCTTGTCCATATGACAACTAATATAAACTTTTAATATGTAGAGCAAGGTAGCTCAACTCTACGGTATAAAAAAGGTAGTACAATGCTGTTGTATACGAAGTTACAATAATACAGAAATGTGAATCAAGATAGTTCTCTTTATAACATTATTGGACAGTACAATGAAGACATCCCCCATGCCTGATTCAATATCAACTGACTCTACTACAGTATGTTCACTTAGCATGCCAGAACTAAAAAATACATTTAGCTTTGAAAATGTTCCTCTTGGAACAACACACATTGGTTAGTTGATCATAGTTAATATGCTCCAGCACTGGAAAAGTGATTTTGTGGGTTTTTTAAATACGTTAAACATCCACAATCTTTAACCTAACTTCCAAAATGTATTCAATGTAACGTACTGGATGCCTAGATGTATCTTAGAAAATCACCAAAAAATGTGATCTTGAAAGAAAGGAAGTTCCAGGCAAGTGTAGGGTTGTAAGCCACAATAGCACTTACTTACCTATAACTCCCACATCAGCTTAATGCAACCCAAAAAATCAAAGCCACATCTAGTTCAAGATGATTAAGATGCTGGCAGGAGTCCGGCTTAGTATTATGGTCTACTGTCCACTCTCTCCCAATGCATGAATGGGTTCTTTAAACAAATGCTTCTCTGAAAATGTGGCAAAAGTATAACTGCACAACGCAATCTTCCACTGGAACACAGTCCATGGACTAATTCTACTTCTCATCTTTTAAGAATGACATTTTTCCTCTAGAACGAAGATGTTCCTCTATGTTCATGATCACAGCAACCAAAACCATGCCCCAATCAGAGACAACAGTGCTACATCAGAATGCTGCACGGTAGCCAGTTGCTATCCTAGGGTCTATAGATGCCCAACTCCAGAAACTGCTGGATAGCATCTCTGTTTCTTTGATTCTACTGCTTCCAGTTATTAGCAATCTCCACAGAAAAACTGACAACTGAAAAAATGTCAGATAAATAGTTTCATACCTCAAGGGAAATGCTGAGCTGGCTCTGTCTATAGTCGTCTCCATACGAATCTAAAATCCTCATCAAGAACCTGCGAAAGAAAGTGTATAGAATTGATTTGGTACAGAGGATGAAAACACCTCCAAATAATACAATAAAACCAAAATATAAAGTTAGATTAGAGGTGTCGTCCAGAGATATTCATTTCTCGATCAAAGACAGGAACTAAATCCATCAAATAAGCACACAAACCACATATTTGGATTTCTGCTCAAAGGACAAAGAGATTACCAACATAATGTTGAGATTTACACCGCACAGAAAATAGAAATACTGTTTCACTTAAACATTAAACACATTACTGGAGTAACACATGATCAAACATTGCTAAAGTGAGATTACCATGGCTACGAAGTCCTGGTTTCAAGAAAAAATATAAACTTGCAAGGAGCATGCATTCCTTTACCTGCAGCAGTCTGTTAAACTAAAGTGCAGGAAAAGATTTTACTCCGGTACATCTTTATTATGTAACCACCTAGCCCATTATTTGCAACCTGTGTTGTCATTACAGTTGGAGATCCAATGAGCCTTTCTGTGAAGAGAGAGATGCAGTCAACTACAGACAGGCACTTGCTAATCAAACATACTTTCCCTCAGTAGCAGTGGCCCGGTATACAAGACGGATTTTCCCCCATTCCCCCACCCCTAAGTTACAAATACCTGTGGTACCTCTAACTCTGGTGGTGGGTAAAATCCAACTCATTAAAAGTTGGACCATGAGGGTTCACTATGATAGGAGAAGTTACCAGAAAATCGGTAATACCAGGTCTGATTCCTGTGGTAATTTCTTATTTCCCCTATACTTTCACAGGTATATTTGGTTGTTTTTAGATGGTGCTGTTATTTGTAAAGTGTACTACAACTCTCGATGGCATCCTGGCACTTAACAGGTGTGCTGCCTAGCCCTTCATATGGTAGGTTGGTTAATTGAAAGAAGAAAAAAAAGGTCTTTAGTTTCTTGGAAATTCATGAAGAGCAGAAGAGGCTCTGATATGGAGTGGGAGGCTGTTCCATTCTCTATGAGTGATGTAAAAGAGCACCCGTCCTACTGATATAGTTCTGTATACATGCGGGAGGAGTGTGAGTAGGAGTTCTGTAGAGAAGAGTTGTTTGGGTGGTTGGTGGAAGAAGATGCAGCTCAACTGTTCAGGTAGGTGAGGCTTAAGTTGTGTAGGGCCTTGAATGTGGGTGTGAGGAGTTTTAAATGAGTATGCCTGTGTATCAGGAGCTCCAGGAGGTGTTGTGTGATGGATGGTTGAGGATGGGTATGGCTGCTGAGTTTCTTGATGGTTTGTAGTCTTCTAGTAAGTTGACTGGTGATCCCAGCATAGAGGGTATTCCGGTAGTCCAACTTGCTGGTGACTATGGCATGAGAGACAGTTTTTCCAGAGTTGCTTGGGAGCCGTATGAAGATCTTCCTCTTCTTCAGGGTGTGGAAACAGGGTGCAGTGATGGCACGGAGTTGTGCTACATTTTCAAGCTGCTCAGCAAGATGATCTAACTTGGCATTAACAAAGAAGAATGAGTAGTATAGGCATGGTTTTCTCTCCCCTGAAACATTTACAAGACTACATCTGGAGCCAGAAGCCCTGAATGTCTGATCCTAGTCAAATTATTGTGTGTTTCACCTGGAGTGTTTGAATGGATACCAGGTTTTAGCCAATAAGCTAAAAGAGGTGCTAGGTGCTTGTGCTGCTGCTCTGTCCCAGTGCTCAGCAGTGCCAGAACACACCTATTGCCTGAACCCATATTACCCAACTCGGGGAGCCATAATCGTAGGCACTGTACCCAAATACCCAAGACTAGAAGCAGTCTAAATCTGTGGAAAATATTTGAAAACATGCAGAAATATTTTCACATTTCTCAGGGAAAAGGTGATAACATTTGCAGAAACTATAGGAGAGAAAAAATTACATTAATGGTGCAATGACAAAAATAAGGAACTAAGTCATTGTTGTAAAGGCTTTAAACAATTCGTTTTGCCACACAGGACAGAAGTACAAGAAACACATGAAAACAAATAATCAAGTAACCCAGATGATAAAATGAATGTGTTGATTTGGTATTTCATATGCAATTTATCTGGATCTAGACTGGGCTTTATGCCCAGTCTAGATCCAGATAAATTGCTTAAATTTAACCAGGGCTTAATGTTCATAAATAGCGGTTATTTTGTGTGACAGTGATAAGTATCTGAATTAGCTAATTTAACATTCTCTAGTGGTTAACCATAGCATAACTGTAAATTTTAGTTGTACTAGGCCAGTCCAGGGTCAATGATTAGACACTCTCGATGTGCCTTCTCTCAAGTTTGTGGGGACAGACCTATACCGGCCAGGTATCGCCTCAAAGGCAGGCTATACGGTTATAGAGTAGCACATGGTGGAGGAGTTGCACTACTATTGGGCATCCCATGAATTGAAAACAAAATGATTGGTTTAAATGTGGAGATACAGAGAACAAACATAGGAATATTGTGTCAGGGTGTATACCAGTCATGATTAACCACTTGCTACTCCATTGCCTTCAACAGAGCTTCCAACATTCAATGTTATTAACCGATTTGCAAATCAAAATAATGCGAGACCTAGGATAATAAAAATATAACGATCACCTCTAGATGTCCTACTGAAATACTTCATGGCAGGGTACACCTGAAATCTTTTTTTTCTAATTACCAGGCGATCGTGTTGAATCTCGCACCAGTATTCTCCGCTGACAAGACCTGGATTTTCACATCAAATTCTATGTGGAGTGAACTTGCCCCAAAGAGCCTAGGGTGGAGGGACAGGTGCATTTTCAAAGTATAAAAAGGGAGTACCTTCGCTCATGTTTCATCTTCCGTGTGATCTTCTCAACCTGGTGCAGTCGGTTCAGCACTCTCTCATTCACCTGAACAGGAGAAAAATATATATGTTCAACAATGCAGAAACTAGTGAAGGGGCTACAAGGTATAAATGTAAATGTAAATGTATTACGATTTATATAGCGCACGTATCACCCGAAGGCATCAAGGCGCTTGCCTTGGGAACCCGTCCTGGTATTCCCCTGTGAGATAACCCCAGCAGGGTATCCACAAGGTGAAAGCCAGGCATCCCGCCGCGAGGGGCCGTAGTGGAGATTAAGCAAGCTATTGCCCAGAGTCGCAGAGTGTGAACCCGTGAGTCGAGTAGGCACCGGAACGAGAATTATCGAGTCCGTGGAATTTTTGAGCCCAAGACCCGCCGAGGCGGGGAATTGAACCCTGGTCCAGGACCGATCTCAGCTTCTGGGTCTGCCGCCTCTAACCCCTGAGCCACACTTCTCCACTAAGAGCCACACTTCTCCATAAGCAAGAAGTTGCTGGTTAGGACGTGGGATGAAGAAGAGCTAAAGAAGTAGGAAGTGATACAGTGGAACAAACTGGTGAGGAGGAAGAAAGCGTAAGAAGCTATGTAATAAGAAGGTGGCCCTAGTGGCTGGTCATGGGCACTGGATATGAGGCAGTCTAGAGACGAAGTACATAGGGTATGGGCAGATTAGGTGGTATGGAGTGGTTAAGAGGTAGGGATTGGTTTAGAACAAGGGACGTGTCACAACATACAAATTAATTTTTATTTATTTTGTGGTATTTGTAGAGCACTAACATTCATCCCCAGAGGAATATCACAGCGCTAATACTACATTTTGTTTAGTCCACAGGGGAGACATTGGGTACAGAAAGAGAAGGTTAATCATTCTGGGAAAAGCCATCTTTTTATTTTTTTTCTAAAGCCAGAGTAGTTCTCAGTGAGACAGATATCCAGAGGGAGAGAATGTCAGTGGGTTGTTGCCAGATAGGTGAAAGAACCATCAGCTCTGGCCTTCTTGATGAGTTTTGTTTTGACTAGGGCATGGTTAGATTGTCCTAGATTTCTCGTGGGTTGATACAATTCCACCTTCTGCCTGGGAAGCGAAGGGCTGAGTATGGAAGAGGAGCTTAAACTTAGCTCTCTTTCGTATGGGCAGCCAGTGAAGTGTTTTTAGACAAAAGGGAGCAGAACTATATCCGTCTTTATTGCAAATAAGTTTTGCTGTGGCATTTTGGATTACCTGAAGATGCGTGAACAAGCAGTCAGCCATCCACATATACAGTGCGTTTCCATAATCCAATCTGCTGGCAATTAATACCTGGACTACAGTGCAATACAAATCAATAAGAATCCTTCTCAACAGTTTGCTGAGATGTTTTAGCTGGCCAAAGCGTTTACCACACATTGACTTGACCTGGTCCTGTTTGGGCAGGGATCAATCAATGATATTTCCTACTGTTCCCCCCATAGATTTGGTAGCGGTACCGTGCCCAGAGTGGAACGCCACCAGGAGTCATTCCAGATATGCT
This sequence comes from Lissotriton vulgaris, assembly GCF_964263255.1. Classification (NCBI taxonomy): domain Eukaryota; kingdom Metazoa; phylum Chordata; class Amphibia; order Caudata; family Salamandridae; genus Lissotriton; species Lissotriton vulgaris. Next base: position 379,706,658 of record NC_141695.1, read on the forward strand.
CATCTCCGCAAAACGGAAGAATTTCAGTTTTTTTCTGCGTTGAGTGTTAGACATTGCGCTGTTTAACCAGCTGGCCAACTCAGAGAGACAATCTGATAAAATTGTCTTGGTCTCGGTCAGCTTCTCACCAATAGGGATGATCAACTGGGTATCATCAGCATTGGAACAAATGTCAAATCCCCATTTTTTTACCAATGGGGCATGGGATGCGACAAACACTTTAAAAGGTGTTAGGCTCAATGAAGACCTTGGGGTATGCCGTATACCATACCATACCGTAAACACTTATAAAGCGCTCTGCTACCACCAATGGCGGTGTCCCGGTGCTAGAAGTGGCAGCATGATCAGACAGGGGAAAGGGACTAGCTAGGGCAAATCAAACAGCCAATTTTTCAATGCCTTCCTAAAAATAGATTCAGATTCTGCTTTGCGCAGGTGATCAGGCGTAGAATTCCAAAGAGCGGCTGTTCTAACTGTGAAGGTTCACCCACCAATCCTGACTTTGGCAAAGCGGGGAGTGTGGAGAAGCATCTGGGAGTTGGATTGCAAAGTCCAGGTCTGGTGATATTTCTGAAGTCGCTGTTTCAGGTATCCTGGACCTCTATCTCTTGTGGCTCTATAGGCAAGGGACAGTGCTTTAAATTCGATTCTCCTTTTCACTGAGAGCCAATGGAGGCTACGCAAATGAGGAGAGATGTGGTCTCGGAGGGGCACATTTCTGATGAACCTCGCTGTGGCATTATGGACCATCTGCAATCTCTGGGTAAGATAAGCAGGAAGACCCAGGTACAAGCTGTTAGCATAGTCCATGTGAGATGTAATAAGGGCATGAACTATTATAGCCCAACAGTCCATCAGCAACAGGGGAAGGAATTTTCGCAAGGTTTTGAGTTTCCAAAAACAAGTTCTGGAGACTTGGCCATTCTGGGCCTTGCCCGATAGTTTAGAATCGAATTTGAAGCCTACGTTTCTGACAGAGGTGACAGGGATGGGGGGCGGATTCAGCTGTGCCGGCCACCAGAGATCTGTCAGTGGAGTTGAAGGTTGGTTAAAAAACATAACCTCTGTTTTGTCAGTATTTAATTTCAGGCATTTGTCTGTCATCCAGGAGCCAATTAAGGTGAGGCAATACTTGAAGCCATCCATCACAGCTTTTGCAGTGTCTTTGAAAGAGAATACAAGCTGCGTATCCCAATCGTATGAGATCATTCTCACCCCACAGTGATCCCCTACCGTTGCCAAAGGGGCAAGATAGACATTAAACAGGGTGGGGCTCAACGACGAGCCCTGAGGCACACCACATACCATGGTGCAGGAAGAGGACATGAGGGCGCAGAAAGACCTGCTGAGACCGTGCATCCGGAAATGAGCTGAACCATATTTTGAGCTATGGAGGAGCAATGAGAGTGTGTCTAACTGGACAGTTTGGAATCTTTTACATAGGAAAGTTCCAAACCATGGGAGGCTTCCAGAATGGACCTCATCTCATGGAGTTTCTTAATCAGAAGACTATAAGAGACTGTGTTTAATGCCGCGGAGAGAACTGGTAGAATCAGGGCCAGTGCCCTGCCTTGATCTACCTTCAGTCTGATGTTATCCAGGACAGCAAGAAGAGTGCATTGAGTGCTATTTATAGCTCAGAATCCCATCTGAGAGAGGTCAAGTAAGTTGTTGTTCTTCAAAAAGTTTGTAATTGAAGAATGACCAGTCTTTCAAGGACTTTAACCATGTGTAGTAGCAAAGAGATGAGATGATAATTAGATAGGATGGATACGTTGAGTCCTGATTTTTTGGCTAATGGGAGAATTAGAGCTTGCTTCCACGTGACCCGGTATACAGCTATCTTTAGTGACAAGTTAAAAATGTGGGTCAAATATTCACTCAGAATAGGTGTTAGGCGGTTAAAAATAAAATGAGGGCAAGAGTCTAGTGGGGAGCCTGGCTCGATTTGAATTAAGGTTTTCTCCACCTGTTCCTTGGAAAAACAGGTAAAGTCACCTAAATGGACAGATGAAGCTCTTACACCAGGGGACATGCTTATAGACATATCTAAAAATAAACCTCGACTATGTGGATCGCCCTAATATGCATGTACTTCCAGGTCATTACAAATGATAAGAGGCTATTCTGTTTGAAGATCACCACCAATGTACAATCTACTGCCACTTTCATGTCAGTCTATTTCAGTATGTATTTCATATATGAACCTATGCTTCTCTGTATCTAAACTGTTAAAATCTAATAAGCAAATTTAAACAAAAAAAAGTCACCTAAATGGACTTTTGCTTCAGGATGCGGCCTGTGGGGGCCAATGGAAAGTCTTCTAGGGAAAGTTGTGAGTCGACAGTAGAGTATATTTTTCTCTATTTTGTCAGAGAAATAATTGGCTATTGCTTCGCAGTGGAGAGGTGATGGTGTAATAGTTTGTGACAAGCTAACTGGATGGGACAGTTCTTTTGCAATTTCAAACAGCTCTTTAGAAGATCCGCTATTTTCAGCCTTTTGCTTTTCTTTGCATTTTAATCTGCCTATAGTAATAATTTCACTGGTGTTTGTAGGATGATTGATCTGCTGGCTTTTTGGAGCGTCTCCATATTCCCTCAGACGCTTTATGTTTCTTTTTGTCATTTCCTAATTCAGGGGAGTACCATTTTTCAGATGGGGCGACCCTACGGTAAGTGTTTGTTTTCCAGGGGACACAGGAGTCAAGGGCTGCCGTTATAGTTGTATTGAGCAGCCCTAGAAAACTATTGAGGGTAATGGTTATGTCTAGTTCAGGCAGAAAAAAGTGGTTTGCGAAGGATTCAACACTAATTTTACTCCATGACGTTTTGAGGGGTTCAGGGTTTTTGGAGTGTGTTTTGGGGATAAAGGTAGAAAAATCGAAACATTTATGCTGAAGTGATTAGACCATAAGAGAGGGGAGATTTCAATATTCTTTAGGTTGTTGGAATTAGAAAATAGCAGATCTAGAGTGTGCCCCGCAGAATATGTGGGGCCACTAATCTTTTGAGTCAACTGTAGGGAAAGCATATCGTTTTTTAGTTTTCTGCAAAGTGTATCTTCTAAATTTTCGAAATGTAGGTTAAAGTTGTCAATTACAATGTATCTATCATGTTTTAGCATTAGTGGTGCAAGCAATCAAACAGCCCATTGAGCGTTACAGCCATGGGCCTATAGACAATGGTACCACCCATCAGTCTCTGTTTCTTGAGGGCTAGTTGAAATACTAGCCATTCTCCATCAGCCAACGATAAACTACCTTCTGTTGAGCAGGTATACATATCTTTAAAGATAATGGCCGTGCCCCTTCACTGGCGTCCTGCCCTATCGCATTTTAAAAACGTATAATTCAAGGGCAGTGAGACAGCAATGTCAGGTAGAGCATTCCCGCTAAGCCACGTCTCTGTAAGAGAAACTGAACCTAGAGTTTCATCCCTAATCAAGTCCCATATTTCAATGGAGTGCTTTGGTAACAATCGAGCATTAAAATCCAGGCATTTAAGAGTGTGGTCAGCTGGGTGACTTACAATTATGGCAGGAGTATGAACCTTCAATTAAGCTTGGTGAGCCCACTACACAAGAGTTTGGATTGTGCCTTGGGGATTAATTAATTGTAGTAGCGTATTTTGTGCATGGAGCAGCCTTACCTTGGTTTCTGGGGTCAAACTGGTAGGGTGTCTGGTGATGTCCAGGTGCGGACGTGCGCATACAGGCTTGCCTTCGGCACATACGCTGCTGCTGCGCTACAGCGCAGCCCCCTCATTTAAATGCCTCCTCTGCATGGAAAACGCTAGACTGCTGACCCAAAATGGCTATCTTTTGGCGGGTGGTTTAACTCACCACCGCCATTTATAATTTTTAACTGATTAACTATTCGTAACACATCCTAAAATTACGATTTTTAGCAGCAAGTGTTTTTAAAATGAATTTTCTATCCGAAACACACACATAAAATATTGATATTTAGCAGCAAGTGGTTACTACCGAACTTAATTTACCTAGCAGCAATATTTCCAGCAATCGTCCCCACAAAAAGTGCTTAGAGAAAAAATAGTAACCGTATAAATGCCCAGTAACATGCTGAAAAATACTATTGGCAGGGAGAAGCTGTAGCTAACAATACATCACTAGTGAAGCGAGTGCAGTGACTTATTTTGCTTCAGAGAGGCAGGCCCGATTATTGGAATTGGAGTAACATCACCCTTCCTCACGACCTTAACTGATTGGCCACTACTAAGTACTTTAGCCTTACCCCTAGGGGACCAAGGCATGTGGGAAGAGGGTTAATAGGTTAAGGTTGCCTTCCTGTGGCCTGTTAGAGCCTGGTAATGGTCGAGACACTGAAACTCTGCCCCTCAGTACCCTAATCACTTCAGGAGCCAGTAGAGTCACCCATCATACAGGTGAGTATGAGCCACTTTTACTCCTACGTGTTTTCAGTACTTCTGGGTAGGTGTACCCATGCAGGTCTTCCCTAGCACCCTTCCTTTTGGAGGATAGAGTGTATTATTGGTGGCCCCTACTCTGCTTCAGTGGTCTACTGCTGTAGCGTCTAGGTCCCCACCTCAGTTTCTCGCTACTCTGCTTCTGAGTAAGCCTCGTCGACCTGATACTTCAATGACTAGACAACTTATGTGGAGAAGTGTGGCTCAATGGTTAGAGGAGGCAGACCATGAAGCAGAGGTCAGACCCGGGACCAGGGTTCAATTGCCGACGCGGCATGGTCTTGGGCCCAAAAATGTCCACGGACTCGATAATTCTCGCTTCGGTGCCTGCTCGAATCACGGGTTCACACTCTGCAACTCCGGGCAATAGCTTGCTTAATCTCCACTATGGCCCCCCACGGCGGGATGCCTGGCTTTCACCTTGGGGGTGCCCAGTACGGGTTATCTCACAGGGAAAAACCAGGACGGGTTCCCAAAGCAAGCGCTTAGAGACCGTTGGTGATAATGCGCTATATAAATATAAATTACATTTACATTATGTACAATTCCCATTTGCAAATGGGAAATTTACATTTTGCACACAGAAGGGTCTGCAAATGGGAATGCAATGTTGAATGCTATTTATGTACTAAACTCTTGCATCGAAAACTGTACATGCAGGTAATGGGGGGCGAGGGGGGAGGAAATAGCAAAACAACCTGCGTTATGAATATTCATTAGGCAGGTCGCAATTTGCAACCCCTGGTGATTGGCTGCGACTGGTAAAATTCCTTCACCCAGCCCCCACCTAACCCTCTTAGGAAAGGCTTGTAATGCGCCCTGCCGGGTGACATCTTCCTTTTTCCCGTTGCATCCAACATCCAGACACTTATCACCTACAGGGAGCAAGTAAATGTCTGTGTTAAACACTAGGGAATCGGCAATTCTGTGCGGAATGCTGGCCTGAAAAACAAGCATTTGCAATGCAATAGGTCTCGCATTAATTAAGTTGGAGCTATTGGTACTGCTAAATATTGCAACACCAATTGCAACAAAAGTCTATAAATTGCAGGCCCAAAAAAGTGCATTTATTTTTGTAGCAATGGTGGCATGCTGCGCTTTAGATGAATACGTTTAAAAATAAAGCGCGCCATACTGCGATTGCGACAATAGATAATTGTGGATGCGTTAACAATTGATGTGTGCACTGATGGCTGGTGGTGTGTGTGCCTGTAGAAATTAGGCACTGATGGCTGGTGGTGTGTGTGCCTGGTGGAAGTGTGCACTGCCGGCTGGTGGTGTGTGTGCCTGGTGGAAGCATGCACTGACGGCTGGTGGTGTGTGTGCCTGGTGAAAGCGTGCACTGACGGCTGGTGGTGTGTGCCTGGTGAAAGCGTGCACTGATGGCTGGTGGTGTGTGTGTGTGTCTGGTGAAAGCGTGCACTGACTGCTGGTGGTGTGTGTGTGTGTGCCAGGTGAAAGTGTGCACCGACGGCTGGTGGTGTGTGTGTGCCTGGTGAAAGCGTGCACTAATGGCTGGTGGTGTTTGTGCCCGGTGAAAGCGTGCACTGACGACTGATGGTGTCTGTGTCTGGTGAAAGCGTGCACTGACGGTGTGGTTGTGTGTGTGGTTATGTGTGTGGTGTGTGTGGTTGTGTGTGTGGTTGCGTGTGTGGTTGTGTGTGTGGTTGTGTGTGTGTAGTTGTGGGTGTGTGGTTGTGGTTGTGGGTGTGTGGTTGTGGGTGTGTGGTTGTGGGTGTGTGGTTGTGTGTGTTGTGTGCGTGTGGTTGTGTGCGTGTGGTTGGGTGTGTGGTTGGGTGTGTGGTTGTGTGTGTGTGTGGTTGTGTGGTTGTGTGTGTGTGGTTGTGTGTGTGGTTGTATGTGTGGTTGTGTGTGTGGTTGTGTGTTGGACATATTGTAAGTGCCTGTGGAGTGTTGCCAACTGTGGGGGCAGGGAGTACCACAGATCGAAGCAGTCGGGCATCGCCGTGCCACAGTAGCACCCCCGAGATTGAACACAATAGCAAGGCTTTGTTATCAGTGGGGAAAGTGCACACAGGACAGGACACGTAGGACAGTGCATATGGGTGGTGCAATCAGGGCAGTGCAGCCTGGATGTGCACACAGGGCAGTACACATACGACAGTGCACAGAGGTGGTGAATTCAGGGTAGTGCACGCAGGACCATGCACACAGGAAGGTACCCAGGAAGTTGCACACAGGACCATGCACTCATGACGTTGCACACATACTGTTGCACACACGCCAGTGCACACAGGACAGTGCACACAGGACAGTGAACATAGGACGGTGAACACAGGAGGGTACACACTGGGCGGCTGGTGTGCAGCTCTTGCGACTGACCGGCTGCATGCGAGCTAAATGTACCACGTCTGAACTGTGACTGGGTAAAAGGAGGTGGGCCGTGAGCACGGAGCCAAGGTTGTGTGTCTTACACTGAATAACCTTGCCTCCAAGATAAAGCATTTTGGCTTTTAATGTGCTAATTACTGACTCACTTACAAGAGGGATTGAAAGAAACTGCTTAGTCTGCTTTAGCCAGAAATGTAGAGACTAAACACTGTGCCCCCCCCCACCTACAGAGACACACACGGAAAGGTGCGGCACGCAAAGCCAATAGGTCTCGCATTTGGGGCCTAAAAAAGTGTTTAGCTAGAGTTATTAGTTTAGCCAATGTGTTTAAGCTGTAAGGGCTGAGACACGGTTAAGTAGCCTAGCAAGTCCTAATTCAATAAACAAAAACAATCCTAGGAAAAAACGGTGTGTTTCTCCTGTAAATATTCCATTGCCTGAGTAAGTTTTATTCTTAATTATAAATAAATTCCTATCACATTATCATGCCAGCTAAGCACTGTCCGAAGTATGTATTGGAAATAAACTGTAAATGCAATCAGCAGTGTGTGTTTATTTCCAAAAATCGTTTCCTATGTAAAAATTCCAATGGTTGAGCATGTGTTGTTCTAAAATATAAATACATTTAGAAACCTCAATCCTGTCAGCTAAGCACTTTCACAAACATATATTTAAAATAAATCACAGTATCCAAATGGCCCTTTAGCAAAAGGAGGAGATACCGTGATATTACGTGTGAAAAGCTGGAAGTGCTGGCACAACGTCAGTGGCACAACAAGTTCCGCTTTATGTGGAGTAAAATGCCATAATTATACTAGCCTTTTGCAATTTTTGCGCAAAGTATACAATATACTAAAATGCAAACAATGTACCATCTACTGACAGCATGCTAGCCCTTTGAGCCTTTCAGACACAGAACATAATATGTACTCCTTTTGATAAAACAAGCTTAGACGAGGTGTAAACATGTAAAATGTGGTGCTGTTTATTGAAAAGAAACCATATCACATTACTGTGCCTGAAAGGCTGTAAGGGGTGCTCATAGTTTAGAAAAGTTAACTCCATCAGTTGGATCATGGTTATAGAAACTGAAATTAAAGGTACAAGTGGTTGCCAGCTGTTTCATCACAACAAGGGACCCAGAGACTGGGAGTGACATCACTGAGGAAGTGGCAGTGAGCTCGGTGTCACATCACATCAAATGAGCCTGCAGGTTGGAAATGGCTGCCAGCTGACTGAGAGCAGCCAGGACGAAACCGGACACAGCCCCAGATAAAGGGTGAAATCAAAGCCCTTGTGAAGGACACAGAAATCAAGGGCAGACTAATGCAGTATCTGTCTATATTAAGTTTAGAGGTCGGGACTTAGAAAAAGGTCTACTGCAAAGTGTAAAGTGATGTTGTTGAAAGGGATGGGCTAAAAGGGAGGGGGGAATGCAAGGAGCACAGCTGTACCCGTTTGTGATCACTTTTGCGGCCGGTTTGATGTTCTCAGTACCGCGCAGCTAACTGAGAACATCAAAGCGGCCACAAAAGTGATCAAGCAGGCTAACAAATGGTGCGCGCGCCCGGCGCACAGGCACTGTACCCGATCTGCCTGTTTGGGAGCACTTGGAAAAGGCCCACTAAATATCTCGCAAAGCATCGCTAACGCGATAGCTAGGCGAGACCTAAAAACGGTTATTCACAGTTATTCCCCATTGCGTGGGGTTTAACTTGTAAATCTAGGGATTTCATGCAGAGTTTCCAACCGGGGTCGACACTACCAGCCACACATAATGTCCTCATGGAATGCCGAATTACTCCTAATTGGGCCCATAGTATTTATGTGTTACTCGAGGCAGATTCACAACCCCAAAAGGCTTCTTTTATTTACAATCGTTTAATGATTGCAGAAAATATTAGAGTAAAGTAAAGGCAAAGAAAATCTATTTTATTGTAGGATTATTTAAAATCTTCACAATCGAAGCTAACCTCTTAAATGTCAATAAAAAAAGATGCATAATGGATTAAAAGAAAGATGAAGAGAAAGAAATGTTTCACATTTTAAAACGGTTCAGTACTTCAATAAAATACGTTATCAAATGGCTCTTTGAGCCTGCCTTTCCTTTTCATTGTCTGCGGTGAACCTGGCATAACAGTGCTTCCAGGCGACAATATGGGAAGAGGGTGAACCTGGTTCCATAACTGGTCATTCTATTGACAGTCTTTGAACAGCAAGGGACATGAATTTTAAGAAGCTTCCGGATAGTTGGGGATTTTCACTCTTTAGACACTCCTCCCCTGCATTTTGGCATTTATCTATTTTTAATTTTAAAAACACTGGCCTGAATAGCAGTTGTCTCTGTGGGAGAAGGTTTCCACAGAGCATATAATGTGGGGCAGACACTCTGTCACTACTTCACATAAACGGCCTGTGCGATCCAATTTGCCAAATAGCCTGTTGTGGGCATAATCCCAAAGGAGGATCAGATCAGTTCTTATTCATATTAACTCTTCCGTTTCAGAGACAGTGGCTGATGTAAGTATTTCTATTTTTGCTGGTGTCTCTTAGGAGTTGGACACTATCCTTGCATAGGCTCTCTTCCCGACATCTGCCATGTCTTCGTCAACAGGCATCAATATAACTTTTTAGGTCTCTGCCTGCGATGGCTGCACAGACATGAGCAGGCGAGATTTAATGATCCTGAGTACGTTTCACTTGCGAGGTTAAGCCCCACCCCTCTTTTCAATTGGCTAGCGTTACGGTTCATGCTAAACGGTGGCCAGCCATTGGAAAAGAGGTACCAGTGACGTACTTCTTTCTCTTTAAGCCCCGTCCTTTTCAGACTAGCTTACTTTAACTACTGCTGTGGTAAAAGGTTTCTTATCTTTTTTATGGGGCGAAACAGTTTGCCCCATAAAGAAGATGATAAACCTTTTACCGCAATATGGAAATAGACAACAGGAGTATAACCAGTAGACCAGATTGAGATCTGGGTGTACATGTGTAAGAAACAACAATATCTCAATTGGATTCACTTGAGTAACAGAAATGTTTGCATGTACAGGACATTACAAAAGATCTGAACATAAAAGAAAGAGAAACTCGAAATTTCAGTCGGTTTAGAAGTGCATATAGCATCATATATTTAAGGTCATATTTAAGCAAAACAATAAAAAAAAACGTTTAAGATATCAGCACTGTGGGCATATAATGTGTTTGGCAACCCAAGGGAGCTTTGTGCACTATGTGATAGTGAGACAAACGGTGACAGCGCGAGTGACATATGGGTGAAAATACAGCAAAGGACGCAAAATGACAAAAATGAAAAACACAATATATACAGAGTTCTTTGGCTCCTTTTTGGTGAATCCGTATTTGCTTTTAGTTATGGGAACCAAAGGAGGTACTGCGCCATGAGTCGTGCTGTATTGTGGGTCGACGGCGTTTCGATCCTATTGATTTAGGATCTTCATCAGGACCGGGTTGCCGATTGACGACTGTGTAAATTATGTGCGGTTACAGAGACGGATCCCCGTTCTGGTGGGCAAGTAGGAGTAGCTTGGATGTCCGGAGACAGATTCCGTAGGAGGTTGATGGAGATAAGGCACAATTAATGGAGCACCGTTATGGTCGGTGAAGAAGGAGTTAAGGGAGACAGTTGAAGGGCGATCCGGTGGCTGGATCCAAAGATTAGGCTCGAAGAGTCATGATGATAAAGGCACAAATAAAGGAGCCCCGTTATGGCTGTTGAAAAATGAATAGGATAGATTGAGGTCCAGGAGTACTCCTACACCGATGCGGATCCAGATCTACTAAACAGATCACCCGACCGCTCCTTCAGCAACAGACCCTGACGACATTCAAGAGTCTTCTCCACGGTTATCACACCGGGAGGCAGGCAGTGGATCGTCTGACCCTGCCATTGTAGTTCTCCCACCACCATCATCCTCGTAGCAAGAATGGGGTTCTGTTCCTGTGCTACCACACGACTCTTCAAGCATAGTCTTCGCCCTCTCCAGGACTCTTCGAGCCATATCATTGGATCCAGCCCCTGGACCTCAATCTATCCATTCGTTTTTCACCGGCCATAACGGGGCTCCGTTAATTGTGCCTTTATCATCATGACTCTTCGAGCCTAATCTGAAATTCCGAGTCTCTCTTTCTTTTATGTTCAGATCTTTTGTAATGTCCTGTACAGGCAAACATTTCTGTTACTCAAGTGAATCCAATTGAGATATTGTTGTTTCTTACACAAACCTTTTAAAAGAGAAATGTGTACGTCCTGTGTCATGGCGAGTGCTTGTTAACTGTGGGGCGGCGTTTTTTTCTTTGAGAAGAGACGGGTGTAGTGATTCTCTTTTAATGTCTTCATTTGCCTGATGTCTATTTCACTGTGGGATGGTATTTCCCTTTAATAATTGACTTAGAAAATTAACGCGATGTTCATCTGCTCGTCGTTACTTCCAGCGCGGCTCTGTGAAAGTTGACACCTAAGGTCATTGGCTATTTAAATGCTCTCTTTAGCCAGTCTTTTATCTGGGCGTTTTTATATCACCAGCTGCCGGCCTTTACCGCCCGGCAACCGTAGGCAACTTATATTCGCACATCGAGGTAATTTAGTTTTCACCTAGAAGGATGACCGCCTTATTAATTAAATTATAATTCTATTACAAGTTCCCAGAAAACGATGTGGCTGGAAACCAGACTTCTCTGATGGAATGCAGCGCTGCATCTTGAAGGCAGCTCCCACCACCCCGGGGTGTTTGAGAGGAAAGAGGCGGGGGGCAAGCCGGGGCAGGATTGGGACGGGGGGTTGCGGACGTGGAGGAGGTGTAAGCAGACTTGTGCTGCGCATGCGCCTTTCATCGTGCCGTCGTGCACTCTGTTGTGCACACATCGTTGGCGTTCAGGGAGAGGTTCTTGACACACACGCCCTGTTTCCTCAGCTAGGACTTGAGTGAAGAATGAGTATGTCACCACACTCACTACAGATCTAACGGGCTCCAGGGAGTGGGGGATTAAGGGTGTGGCTCGGTGCTCGTGAAAGAGAAAGTGATGTCTCTTGAGTGGAGTGTGTTTAAAAATGGCATTTTGACAATAAAGTTGACTGACGGCTCAGGTAGGATCACAACGCCAACGGAGTGCGAAAACCAGCTACTTTCTGCTTAAGTAGCTGGTTTTCGTAATCGAGAAAACTCTTTTATCAACTTTGAAAGGAATTAGCACTCACCGCGCTATGGGAATATCCAGGAATGAGAAAATTGGCGCTCTGTTCGTCCTTGGCCTGCAGGCACCTTGCCCTGGCACGGGTGCAGAGGACGGAATTCGGGCAGTCCCCCTGTCAGGTTCGGCCGGCTGCGTCACGGCTTGACGCTCTCTGGAGATGCCGCCCCTAGGCCGGGAGGACTGCCTGGACGTGCTTGTGCAGGGATCTGGAATCTCACCTCACCCGCCGCCTCACCCATACCCCACAATCTCCCCCCCCCCTTTAACCCACAGCCTCACCCCTGCCTCATCAGAGACGCACAGGTTTACGTACTTGCCCTTATGCTGCCCCACGGGCGCTTTCAGGTTCAGGAACATTATTTAACATCAATTGGTAGCCACCCCTTCGATGCTATCGTTCCTACAAAGTTGGACAGGCCTTCAAAAGTTTAGGGTGGGCAGAGTCTGAATGATGTGATGTGGGCAGGTTTGGCATCATGGTATTCATACCCTGTATATGGGATCTATGCTTGTTTGTTCGCTCTTGGCCCCTCAAGGAACCGACTGTAAAGGGAGCGGAAAGATAGTGGCTTGAGTGCTGATTGGAGCAAACTGATGACACGGGGCAGTAACCCGCTTTGGTGAGGGTGGGAAGGGCATTATTGTAGATGTTTGTGTGCGTTGCATGGTTACTCCATCCTCGGAAGGTATATACAGAATGCTTTTAGATTTTCTTCTCATGCGTGTGCTTGATCGGAAATACAACTGAACAGGAGGGGTTCTAATGACATGAATTATTGTGTTGCTTTTGTTTTCTTCTTTCGCTTTTTGGAGCGAGACCTATTGGCTATGCTTTCCACTTTCACTTCACATTGGCACCATTACCAGTGTTGTTGATCCCTTGACCCTGACAACGTCCGATGGACTACCACCCGTCCACCCCATCAAGCCCTGATCTGTTGACTGGGTATGAGTGTTCTGTTTAATTCGGATACTCTGTCCATCACCACCCCCTTTTCTGAATCGTTTTGTCCACCATAAGCGTGGAAGGATATACTCAGATGTGAGTCCCTTGCTCATTGCACCATCAGGATTCAAGCAAGCCGGGCCGAAGACGGCTGTAATGCCAGAAACCGGTCCCTGGAAGCTTGTTTCCTTCCCAGTATAAGAATTGGCTTGGTAGTTTGGTCTGCCCTGTTCCCATGATGCACTGGGCCAGGGACAGACTAATTTGCATGTAGCCAGGTTCTGAGCTAGGATGGTGCAGTGAGCTAAAAAACAGTGATGGATCAAGCCCTGATCTGTTGACTGGGTATGAGTGTTCTGTTTAATTCGGATACTCTGTCCATCACCACCCCCTTTTCTGAATCGTTTTGTCCACCATAAGCGTGGAAGGGTATACTCAGATGTGAGTCCCTTGCTCATTGCACCATCAGGATTCAAGCAAGCCGGGCCGAAGACGGCTGTAATGCCAGAAACCGGTCCCTGGAAGCTTGTTTCCTTCCCAGTATAAGAATTGGCTTGGTAGTTTGGTCTGCCCTGTTCCCATGATGCACTGGGCCAGGGACAGACTAATTTGCATGTAGCCAGGTTCTGAGCTGGGATGGTGCAGTGAGCTAAAAAACGGTGATGGATCAAGCCCTGATCTGTTGACTGGGTATGAGTGTTCTGTTTAATTCGGATACTCTGTCCATCACCACCCCCTTTTCTGACCCGTCCACCCCCGGTTGGCCTGGCAACCGCCAAGTCATTGAGAAGCAAGCCGGGCAGACTTGTGTCATTGAACGAGAAAAGAGGGACTGCCTGCACCGTAGCCAATAATAGTTACGTACTTCACCATATGTATTTTACACCCCCTCCCCACCCCCCATGTTTATCAGGAATAGTACGGGTTTTTGTCGAACGTTTTGGCCATCGTCAGAAATTCACCTTCATCTTCCCCTCCTGCCACCCAATGCGATTTTCAGTCCCAGCATTTTCAGCTTAGTTACTTGGATTTCTACAGGTGTTTGATGCATTAAAATAGTAGTCACAAACAATATAGGTAGTCAGAATGTGCGTGTGGCACTGCGTGTCTGTGTGTGTGTGGCTCTGTGTGTGTGTGGGAGAGACAGCCGTGTGAGAGACAACAGTGTGAGAAACCTTTTATTTATGTTTTGGTTTTTGAAACATAAATAAAACGCATTGTTATTTGCAATGTCAATAGCTCAAACTCACGTAAATATGCGACCTATTGCATTGCAAATGCAATAGGTCTCGCATTTGCAAGAGATTAAGCTATTATCATTGTAAATGACAATGCCATTTATTTATCTGTTTTCAAAACCAACACATACATCAAAAGTTTGTCACTTACAATGCCAATAGCTCTAACTTTTGCAAAGGCGAGACCGTTGCATTGTAAATACTTGTTTTCTTTCTTCAACAGGGGAGAGGATGTGGTCTGATGGCTAGAATGCCGACTTTGGAGCAGAGAAACCACGGCTCGAGCCTCTGGGTCCTGTCCACATCCAGTGATTCTAGGCAAATCACTTAATCTCCCTGTACCTACCAAAACAAGCATTTGCATAGCCAATAGGTCTCGCCTTTGGGACCGTAGAAGTGTTTAGTCAGAGATATTGGCAATGTTTTTAAGATATGTTGTAGAGTAATGTAGCTGTTGTGCTCAGTACTGTAAAGTTTGTGTGTAAGTTGTGCTTAGTGTAGTGACTTAAGGGCAGTGGCATGTGTGGACTGTAGTGGTGAGTTGTGATATGATGTGTGTTGGTGGGATGTATGTGTGTAGTGTATTTTGCTGGTCTGTATGTTGGTGGTATATGTCCTGGTGGGCTGAGGCAGCTGACTCCTACTGACATCACATTCTACTCACAAGCCTAGAATGGACCTATAAGATGCACCGGACTGTCTCCTGGTCGTTTTGAGTAGATTCACTTTATTGTAAACAATTTACTGATGTCCTTTAATCTCTTGTCAACTTCTCAATAAAGTTGTTTAAAAAAAAAAAGGGGGGGGTGGCGCTTTTCGATCACTGACATTTCAGAGCCTCGTCAGGGGCAGTAAGCTCTATGAAAATCTACAATAAAGCTGTGTTTTGGCTGTCAAAAGTCTTTATCCTGAATCAGAATGCACTTGCATGTATTTATTTGTTTATGCAGTTTTTATATAGCGCTAACTCTACCCGACGGTATCTGAGTGGTTTACATAAGTTCCAGTTCCATTACACAAGGTCATTTTTTCTGAGGAAGACTAGCACAGGGAAATTAAGTGATTTGCCCAGGATCACAGAATGGTGAGCTGAAGCTGAAACTCAGACCTTGTTCCTCAGTTTTGAAGTCCACCGCTAAGGCCGTTACACCGCAACCTCTATTCAATAAATATGGGTACAACCCAGAGCGTGCCAGAGGGCACAGTACACCTGCATGTCCACACGCTCTACACAACGCGCTGTGCTTTCCCTTGTTTCTCTCAGATCTTCACTACTGAGCTACAGGGCTCAAATTTCTGACACACATTATTTACAAACACGGCTGTATGTATGAGCCAACAATGGACCTATAAAATGCATCGGACTGTCACCCGCTGGTTTTGAGGAGATTCACTTTATTGTAAACATTTTCCTGGTGTCCTGTAATCTCTTGTCAACTTCTCAATAAAGTTGTTTAAAAGGAAAAAAGAGGTGGGGCACTTTTCGATCACTGACATTTCAGCTCCTCGTCAGGGGCAGTAAGCGCTATGAAAATCTACAATAAAGCTGTGTTCTGGCTTTCAAAAGTCTTTATCCTGAATCAGAATGCGCTCACATATATTTATTTATTTTTGCAATTTTCATATAGCACTAACTCTACCCGACGGTATCTGAGTGGTTTACATAAGTTCCATAACGCATTCCCCAGCGTTCCCTGCTGGTATTACCTGGATGCGAAGTTTCGGCATTTGCTGTTTTCGGCGGTGGCGAACATATCCACGTCTGGAGTGCCCCACCTGTCGAAGACGTCTTCGAGCACTTCGTCGTTTATGACCCATTCGTGGTTTTCCTGGATCAGTCTGTCAGTGCGTCTGCCTGAACATTCTGCACACCTCGTAGATGAGTAGCCGTTATCGTCAGTCCTCTGGCAAGAAGCCAGTGCCAGATCGCCTGCAACAGGGTGCGCGATCTCGAGCCCCCCTGCTTCTTGAGGTAATACATCATGGTCGTATTGTCCGTCTGTACAAGCAGAGAGCTGGTCTGGAAGGACGGATGAAAGGCCTTCAGTGCCAAGTGAACAGCTCTGAGTTCCAGAAAATTGATGTGGTACGTGGATTCCATCGGTAACCACGTTCCTTGGATCTGTATTTGTCCGGAATGCGCTCCCCAGCCGTGGAGGGAAGAATCCGTCATGATAGTCTGAGTGGGAATGTCCTGGTGAAAGTGAACCCCCTTTAGGAGGTTCCCCGCTGAACACCACCATTTCAGAGACTGTAGAGCATGCAGAGACAGTCGTATCTTGTCGTCCCAGTTGCCTCTCCTCTGGTCCCACTGATCCTCCAGACACTCCTGCAACGGTCTCATGTGAAGCCGTGCGTGTGGCGTGAGGAAGATACAGGAGGCCATCGACCCCAGTAGAGAAGACACCATCCTCACTGTCGTAGATGGAGTGGTAATAAGAGCCTGACCCTTCCGAAGGAGTGATAAACGTCTTTCCTCCGAAGGAGACACGCTTGCAGACAGTGTATTGATGGTGGCTCCCAAGTACAGAAGGCATTAAACCGGAGTCGGGACAGACTTGGACATGTTGATGTGCAACCCCAGCTTGTTCAAGAGAACGGACGTCTTCTGGAAGTGCGCTTGAGCTTCCGAGAAGGAGGATGCCTTGATCAACCAATCGTCCAGGTACGGGTAGACAAACACCTTGTTCTTTCTCAGGTGTGCCGCCACTACTGCCATGCATTTGGAAAACATCCGGGGTGCGGACTTTAGCCCGAACGGCAACACTGTGTATTGATAGTGATTGGCGCCGACTTTGAATCGCAATAACTTCCTGTGTTTTTGTGCAATGGGCACGTGGAAGTAGGCCTCCTGCAGGTCTATCGCACACAGCCAGTCTCCCCTTTGCAGCTGAGGGTAAATCTGGTGCAAAGACAGCATGCAAAACTTTTCTCTGTGAATCCACTTGTTTGCTTGTCGCAAATCCAGAATAGGCCTGAACTCGCTCTTGTCCTTTTTTCGGTCTAGAAAGAACCGCGAGTATAGACCTCTTCCCCTTTGAGACAGAGGGACGTCTTCTATCGCCCGTTTTCTTATCAGGGTATCGGCCTCCGCCTGGAGCTTGCGCAGCTGAAACTGCGAGCAAACCGGTGGAATTGCTGGAGGCGGGATGATGAACCGAAGACTGTATCCATCGCAAACAATATTCAGCACCCACTTGTCCTGTGTAATTTTTCTCCACTCTGCCAGAAAATATTGAACTTTCCCCCACCGGAGCGGGTAATGGATGAAGGGGAAGTAATCGCTCAGGGCCTAGACCCAGCTGGGCCTTTGTTCGCGGTGGCCGACTGGTGACCACCCCTGCCCCTCTGCCGTTTCTGGAAGGGCTTCCTCTGGAACTGATGCTGCTGTTGCTGCTGTCCAGACTGTTGACCTCGCCCTCTGCCCTGCGCCCCGTACCATCTCTGGAACGGGCGGTAGTTTTTCTTCTGGTCCTTGGGCTTCTCCAAGCCCACCGCCGTCAACAGTCTCAGCCTCCGCCTTCATGCGGGCCATTTCATCATTGGCGTGTTTCCCCGAATAGGGTCTCGCCCGAGAAGGGCAGGTTGGCCACCCTCTGTTGGGCTTCCGGCTTCAGTGATTTCAATCTGAGCCAATCGTGGCGTCTCTGATTCACTCCATGACAGTACCCGTGGGCTGCCAGGAGCGATGAGTCCGCAGCAGCGCTGATCAGCTGGTTTGACACCAGCAATCCCTCATTCAGGATCTCCATAAAATCCTCCTTTTTTACTCGTGGGAGGAGGTCGGTGAACTGTAGGAGGAACTCCCAAAGGGCCCGATCATAGCGCCCCAACAGCGCAGATGCACTGGCAGCCTTCATAGAGGTAGCGGCCGTCCCGCACACCTTCCTGCCCGCTGAATCCAACCAGCGACTCTCCTTGTCCGGAGGCACATTGGAGGACGGGGTGGTGGCATGTTTCCTTGCCGCCGTCACAATTACGGAATCCGGTGTTGGATCCAATCGGAGGAAAGCCAGGTCCGCATCAGGAGCCTTGTATTTCTTTTGCAGCCTGGAGGGAGCTGCTTTCGCCACCGCCGGAGTGAGGAAAAGTTCCATGGCGGGCTCCACCAATCCAGGTACCAGAGGCAACAGAAGCCTCGATAGGTGCTTCTTGTGGAGAGTCTCAAATATTACGGAGGTCCTAGGCGTGGGCACAGTTAGTTGGATGCCCAGCTTGCTCGCACCCCTCAACAAAACCTCCTGAAAAGAGACCACGTCGTCCACAGGGGACACCCTTGACAGGGTTGGTGAATAGTCCCGTGTGCTGGACGACTCCATGCTGTATCTATATCGACCCCTCCTACGGTGTCGTCTTGATCTCGTCGATGAGCGACGACGACTCTTGGATCTCCCTCTCCGTCTGGAACGAGATCCAGGTCTCCTAGGCCTTGGACGGTCCGCGGGTGTTTGCGGAGGCGCCTGCGGTTTTGAGGGTGCCTGCGGCGGCAGCCTGACCGGGGACCTCGGCCGAGGTGCCCCCTTAGACGGCGTAGGGAGAAGCGCAGTGACACCGATCTCGGAGGCCGTGGCGGTGCATGTGGAGGAACAGGAGGAGGTGGTGGCGAAGGAGTGCGCGGCGGCGGCTCCTTAGGCAGTGGAGGAGGAGGAGTAGGTGACTTCGGCTTGGGAGGAGAGTACACCACAGAGTACACGGAGCCCGGTGACTCTCAACTTCTTCTTTGGCGTAGGCGACCGAGAGGCAAGGCCCCCTGTCGGTGATCGACGTCGCCGTTGTGCCCCTGAGGAACGGGAAGGACTCCTGGCTCCAGAACGCCTCCTGGAGGATGATCTCTTCCTCTTAGGCGTCGAGCGCCCCTTGGGCGTCGAAGCTTGGGCGTCGAAGAACACCTTCTCGGCGCCGACGAACGTCTTCTCGGCGTTGACCTATGCCTCGATGACGGACTTCACCTCCTAGACGCCGAGCCGACGTCGAGGGCGAACGCCGGCATCACCTCGACAGGGCGAGCGCCGAACCGACAGCGAACGGCGGTGTCGCCTCGACGGCGAGCGCCGACGCTGATCCTTGCAACGTCGAAGTGTCGACACCGACGTCGAAGATGGTGACCCCGACGATGATGATGTCTTCGGCGGCGACCTCGACGGCGGTCTCGACAGCCCCCTCGACGTCGACGTCGCCTCGACCCAGAGCCCTGGGGAGACGGGGATCAGACCGCCGTCATACCTCTTGACGCCGTCGATGGGATCGACGTCGATGGAGAACAGCAACGTTTTCTGGCCTTCTTGACGCTGGGAAGCCCCCCAGAGGCCTCAGCATGGGCAGAGGAAGCTGATCCAGCCTGCCCAGACCACCTTGACTCTGCAGCCTTCTTTATTCCATTCCTTGGAACCTGAACTTCTATCTGCCTCTCAGGGTCCTGGAGGTGAAGGCCTGGCAAATCTCACACTTCTCAGGAAGGTGAGTAGAAGGGAGGCACAGGATACACACAGAGTGTGGGTCCGACTTGGCCTTCTTCCTTGAACACTCCGGGCATTTATCAAATAATGCTGGCATTTTAGACAAAAAAAAAAAGAGTGCTCAGAACACTAGAGAAGGAAGAGGGCACCAAAACACATCGAGTGTAAACACTCACACACTTTAAAAGTGCAAAATTCTTAAAATAAATCCAAAAAGGGAGAGCTCAATGCTCCAGGGTCCTGCTAGCAGGAGCCGGAAAATAGAACTGAAAGTAAGTGGGACCTGCTGGGCATTCTGGGATACTGAGAAAGTTCTGGAAAGTTTCCTTAAAAGCACGGTATCCCTTTTTGAGCCACATAATGGCAGCCTATGGGGGCTTGTCTGTCCTTCCCTTCCTCTCTATCATTCCAGAGGCTTTACTGTTTAAAGGGGAAGTTTTTCTCTATGAAGAAAACTTGGCAGGCTGTGCTGTGTGTGGTTTTGGTGGAATGTCTAGTTGAAGTACTGGACAGTGTAGCCTGTGGATATAGGCTGCATTATATGTCTTTAAATTCTCTCTTATGTGTCTTTGCAATACTGCATTGTTAGACAGCTTAAGAGATTATTTTTGATTGCTCCGGGGTCCACGCTCATGAGCGGGACTATTCACTAGATTATGACTATACACAGAGATCCCCTACTACAGAAACTTAATATCATTTAAAGCTGATGATAATGAAGGGCCCCACAGAGTTTTTTTGTGATACTGCTTCATACACCAGTGTTTTTTATGGATTTGCAGGGGGCGCAGCTCATTGTCAAACCGTAGGGTACATACGTGGCACGGAGCACATGTCATTTGTACTCGAGCGTTATCTGAGCTTGCGAGATACTGGCGGGCAGATGGGACAGCAACTTATCAATTCAACAGTGTGCCATCTCTAACCATTTTCTTAATATCCAGTGAAAGGTTGTCATCCCATAGGTAAGAGTTGAAATTAGTTTCCAGTCTGCTATTCGGAGTAGTGATCCAATGTTTGGCCAGAAAAAGTTATTGAGTAAGGTTTGAATGAGTTATTAAGGGCCAACATTGTGCTTTGGAAGGCTGCAAGCTGTGTAGGAATGTCTCCACGCTCATTCAGTCATACTCCTAAATATTTGACGTTTTTGGCAATCTGAATGTTGATGCCGTCTAGCTGCCAAAGGCCACCTCTACGAGTTTTTCACACACATCTAACAAACTTAGCCTTGTTACTGTAACTGTTTATATTTAAGCTGTACCTATTGCAGTATTTGTTTAATACACTTAAGGTTCTCTGGAGGCCAATGGGAGTTTGAGCAGATATCACCGTATTGTCAACGTATTTTGGTGGGGCTGGAAGAGTTCTCTTCGTGTTTAGATAAAAAAAATGTGAGGATACCCGATGGGGCCAGCAAGGTTATTCTAATTTCCCATGACGAGAACTGCTTTTTGTTTTCGTCTAACAGTTTTCCTGTTGCACTCTTTGCAGATGCCACCACTGTTGATTTATTTTGATCATGCCGCTTTGGATGTCCAAAGACTATTGCCACTGTCTTCGGATTGAATACGAGAGAGTGGTAGGACAGATTAACACAGTTTAATTATGTTGCCCCTATTCATAAGCTCTTTCCTGCAAAATATATATTCTGGATATAGGATGTCTGTCTGGTTTTCTTCTCAGCTACATTAGTTTGTGTACTTTCTCGCTGTGTCTTTCTTTGCATCATAAAGACCTTGAGCATTTGCTGTACTGTCTGTTCATACCTGTAACATTTCAGATGTTTTAAGTTAAGTCCATTATATTTAGGTTTGCCGTTTTCTGGATTTGCCTTAAGAATCAAATTTTTGCTGGTCAAAGGGTTGTGGGCTGCTCTGGTTATTTGAGTAGCTATGTCTCTTTTAAGCCACTTTTGGATTTTCTTTATGTGTTAGTGATTGGGCTAGATATCCACCTTATTTTCAGGGACTTCAAAACTATCCTGAGGGTCACATTTTGCCTGACCTGTCTTGTGGTCTTTCCACTGTGGGCATCTCCTTTAATCTTAGGTATGAGAGCAACTGATACACTTTGGCAGCATGGTACTGCTGAAGTCAGGGGAATCAAGTAATTACCCTGTTACTATAATAATAATTTGTATGCTTCACTTTGAATGTTGTATCTTCTGTAAAACGGCTAGTTGTGGCAAGGAGCTTTTCTTGGTGTCTTTTGACTCCGGTCCCAAAACTGTTCATACTTCATCAATATTAAATATCTTGTGCTCTTGATTCATGTTAGTATGCTATTGAGAGTTTACACTACCACCAATATAGACATCCTTTGCATCCTCGTTTACATATTTTATCATGGATTCCGCATCTTGGAATATTTTTTTGTCTTATGCGAAAAATTCTAATGTTTGTGGAATGAATTCCTCCTTGACACCACAGTGATTGACTTGATTTTTTATATCATTGATGTTTTATTTTTCTTTGATATCTTATTGGGATATGGGCCAGGGAGAGTATTCTACTGGCTTAATGGGATCTGGATTTGCTGGTTTTGTAGTTTGCGATGCTGTGATTTTGTGATCTCCCAACGCCGGTGTCTGGGTTAAATTCCTCATTGGTTGGGAGGGCACTCCCTTTGGGGGATGGAAATATTGCTGGTCTCAAGGGGGTATGGTGGACTGATTCACCATGTGCATCTCTTATTTTATATTTGCCCACCTGTTCAGGGCCAATTCTTATTTTAGATCTTGGACAATCAACAGCTTTACTTCTGTTTGGCTAGCACCTTTATCCAGAACTGGAGGATACGTGCATTCTTCACTGGATCTTTCATCTTTGTTCTGTGCCCAGTGTATTAGGTTTTTCAGCCTGTACAATTTGGAGTCTATGGCCATTGTACAGGAAGCCAGCGACTAATATCTAATGATCTGTCGCTAAAAGGGTCCGGGAGCTGGGAGAGAGGTATACTATTATATGCTTATCACTATATAGCTCTTTTGGATTCTCAGTTAAATCTGGGGGAGGGGCTATGTTGCCGCTCCCTCATTCTTGCCCTGCTTAGCTTGATCTTAAATGTATTAATCTTTGATTTCTATCAGTGTCTCCACTTGGGGAGCTATATGACTTTACCAATTACACTTATTGTGGAGGATAGCGGAACTCATAGTTTGTAAACTGGGCTCAACACGGCTTCTTGGAATATGCTACTACTTGTACAGCTGTTGTTTTTGTGATTGCAAACTCTTGTGGTGTTTAAAAGGCGTTCATTTTCACAGCATTGCTTTCTTCCTGCTTTGTGTTGTCTTTGTTCATAGTGATACTGGTGCTGGGGAACGGAGCCTGTACACAGCAGGGAGAAAGCAGCCCAGAGGTGGAATGGAACACGTGCCTGCCCTGTTTTGCTCGTACTACTGATGTTTTCCAAGTTTCCTCAAGCTGTGCCTCCCTTCGTCACAGGACGCCACCACCTTTGCCCACCTGCAACCCACCACTGGAACAGACTGCTGAAATCCTGGTGCTAGCACGGGGAACATCCTTTACAACGCGGATGTTACCCTGCAGTGCAGTTACGACGCGTCTTTTACAACGCAAGTCGAAACCACGACTTGCGCTGGAGGGCGCTCTAGGCTAAGGAATAGTAGATTTACCATTCGAACACCTTCCCTACTGTACGTAGGCTGGTGTTGGAATAGTAAATTTAACTATTCCTAAGTCCAGCACCCCTACAGAGCAAGTCGTGGTAACGACTTGCGTTGTAAAAGATGCGTTGTAAAGTACCGCGGTGTAATACATCGCTTGGTAACAACGTACATTGGCTAGCACGTGGGCACTCAAGGGTGGATCAGCAGAGTGTAATAAACTAGATTATTATTTGTGGTGGGCAACTGCCCACTTCAAGGAATACTCACAACTCTTGCAAGGTGAACACTCAAAGTCACTAAATTAACCTGAGCTCAGCCTCATGGTAACTATGGGACAGAGAAGACAGGCTTAACTTGGGAACTGTGTAAGGTATTTATGAAGTAAGAAAATGGTAATAAAATAAAAATACGAAATAGAAATCCCAGACCAAAATAGAGTAACATTTCTGAACAAGTTTAAAAAAATCCAACCAGGGGAACAAGCGAGATGAAATTTCAAAGTGTTGAGTAAAAATATGAATAAAAAAGCATAAAGCGCCAATGATAATCAATGGTTGTGGTACACCGGGCCCTATTTTTTTTTTTTTTTTTTTAAATATATTTTTATTGCAGAGTTATAAACCACAGGATACAATTAATCAGCCAGTTCACTCGTGATATCCCCCCGTCCAATAAGAAATCCCAGTCGTACACAGCCATTCAGCCCGCATCCCGGAGGCCGGGCGGCATATTACTTCGTTCAATAGGAAAACATCACGGTGTACGTCCCATAGGGACCATGGTTGAAATATCGTTTTGCGTATCTGCTTTTACCCCCCCACCCACAACAACACTCCCGTCAGCCATCCCAGTGATAATCAGTGGTACCCCCCTTGTCGGGACCTGCCCTAGGTGCTATGGGTTGTCACACCTGGCCGCTCTCCCCAGCCATTCCACACTCCACACAGTACCCACCGTCCTAGTAGATCCAAGGTGCCCTAACGAGCAACCATCTAATGGCTTCCGGCCCCCCCCAAACTCCCGTTAACCAGCCCCCCCAAAGCCCCCCCTCCCCTGGCAACTGCTAAGGTGTGTGCCTCGTCCTGTCGAATTGGATGGATCCACTACAGCGCGTGGTATAATACTTCTGTGTTCGCCCCGCGGTGTCCATCGGCTTAGTTCTCACCATCCTCATCCTCTACCAAAGAATCACGCAAAGCCTGTACCACTAACTCCCATGCACGCGCCGCATCCAATGCCTTCTCATTCCCCATCTTGACAGCCTGCTTCATCCGGAGCACACTCTCGCAGTCAGACCAACGCAGCAGTTCATTCTTCCATCTACGCAGTGAGGGTCCCCCCCTGGACTTCCAATGCCACGATATTTCCCTCTGCGCCAATATCAAACCCAGGTCTATGAATTTGCTTGTCACCTTGGTGTGTTTAGTATGCGGGAACCAGAGCAGCAGGCACGCCGCCATATCGAATTCCACCTCCCTGTCAGTCACTTCATTCAGGAGTTCCCCTACCTCCGCCCAATAGGTCCCCAGGTGTGAGCACCCCCAAAACAAATGGTCCATGTCCGCTCCCAGAGACGAACACCGTGGGCATCGGGCATCCGGCACCTGAAAGTACCGCTGTAATTTCTCAGGAGTTAAGTAAGCCCTATGAAGCACATAGAAATGTACCTGCTGAAAGCGCGCATTTCTCGTGCCCTTCCACGTGCGCCGCAGGATGTGG
Source organism: Lissotriton vulgaris (assembly GCF_964263255.1). Classification (NCBI taxonomy): domain Eukaryota; kingdom Metazoa; phylum Chordata; class Amphibia; order Caudata; family Salamandridae; genus Lissotriton; species Lissotriton vulgaris. The sequence goes on from NC_141695.1 coordinate 379,731,659, forward strand.
CCCCACGCCGTATCCGGTATGGGTCGGCCTACGCTCACCTCCCATTTAGCCTTGAGCCCTTGGAGTGGTTCCAGTCCCTCATTCAGCATCCTATTATGGAGGCACGTCACAGCTTTGAACGTACCAGCCGCCATCACCACATATTGACACGCCATAGTCGTTGTGGGTTCCATGAGCCCCCCTTTCCAGTGCTTCTGCGTACACCGGGCCCTAGGCATGATTTTCAAAGGAGTGCAGGTCCACAAACCAGTTTCATCCTGGTCAAAGATTTTACTTCAGACTTAGTTCTTTTTAATGTGCCAGTGATCTGAAGGAAAGTCTTCAAACATTTCCAAACTGTCCTTTGGTGCCTAAACAACCAACGGAGTACACTTCTAAAGCCCCAAGGGCCTTAGAGGAGGTACTAGAGACTTACTGTCAGGCAGAGGCCAACATCAGGGTCCAGTAAACATCCAGCTGCATCTGGTCAACTTGTTGTCGCTCTGTGGCAACACTTTCGGTCAGCCAACTGACACTCAAAGTCCACTTCAGTACTGGGTAGTAGAGAGAGTAGGTCCTGCCCTCAAGGATCCTCTCACAGACAGCAGATCAGTTCCTCTTCTAATCTTCTGCAGGCGCAGAAGGTGTTCTGAACTGGAGGACTGGAGGTGCCACATTTATGCCTGGCACCAGCTAATTTATCCCATTGGTTAAGGAGTGCCCAGGATGACTCCTGGGCACTCCCTAACCAATGGGAAAAATGTGTCTGGGGCCAACCCTACACACTTTTTGAGACGTTCCTGTTGGTATTACTGCAAACAGACCTAAAATGTCATGAGTCAGGGCATTTTAAAAGATGGGAAAAGTCTATCACATCACAAAACGTGGGCTCTGAGGGCTGGAGATTAGTGCGGGGAGTGCACTATGGTAATTCTAGGGTCCTCCCACATCTAACACTAAAATTCAGAATGAAGCAGGAACTGTACCCACAAAACACTTGGTAGGACAAAAAATGTGGCCCTTCAGCAACCAGACAGGGCATCCACAAGAACTGTCTTGGCATCCTGGTACCTTTCAAGTGTGCCCAAAGTGTTACATGTGGCTCAAAAGAGCGGTCAAGCAAGATTTGAGTGTGGTTCCACAAGATGCCCCCAGTCCCCACCCTGAATATTCTGTGGAGTTCACAGAGTCATCTCTGCCCATTCTGGTGAACCTATTGTACGTTCCTGGGAGGCAGGTCACACGTATTCAATACTAAGCACAGACTGGGAGAAACCATGGTTAAAGGGGGAGCACATGCACGTTACTACTGGTTAGCATTGTTAAAGTGCACAGAATCCTAAAGCCAGCCAAAATATAGGGTCCAGCAAAAGGTGAAAAATCTAGGGTGACCATGCAGAAAAGGAAGATTTCTTACATGGGGGAAATGGTGTGGAAAGGAGGCCAAATGGGAGCATGCTCTGGTGCAGGAACAGCATGGGCTTCGAATAGCTGAGACGCTTCCTCTCAACCTAGGTCGACCGCACAGGTATTAAATACGGGGCACTGGCTGACAACGTCCAGAGACGAGGCGTAAATGCCCAGCAAAACCTGAAGCAGGCAGATTGAGGCGGAGGGGCAGGGTCACATGGTCAGCTCTAGTGCTGACACCAAAGGAGAACTGTTAGACGGGGACTGGGAGGGTCGGCCGAGGACAAGGGGAGAGGCCTCCGGTGAGGGCCGTCTCCAGCGATCGTACAGACAAGTAACTTCCCCCCCCACAGATGGACACCACACAAGGATAAGGTTAACATTCTTTATAGGCAATTCTTGAAGTACGGTGGTACGGTACAATGAGATCCGGACACGAGGATCCTCTCAGTTCTAGTCTCTGACAGGGAAAAGCGGTAGCGGGACAGTCTTTGTTACCAATCTGGTACTGCGATGAGACGATGGTAGCTCACAATCCTCGAGCTCGGCGTTAGGGCAGGTCGGGCCGCGGCAGCGCCAGCAGGTCCCGAGAAGGTCGTAGATAGCAACGGGCCGCGGCAGCGCCAGCAGGTCCCGACGAAGATGGTGGTTGCAAGAGGCCGCGGCAGCGCCAGCAGGTCCCCACGAGGATGAAGGTTACAACGGGCCGCGCCAGCGCCAGCAGGTCCCACGAGGATGAAGGTTGCAGAAGGCCGCAGCAGCGCCAGCAGGCAGGACGACAGTTCACAAGGCAGGGCTACGGCAGCGCCAGTAGTCCGTCAAGGATGAGTTCTTCACGGTGTCTCTCGACTCCAGGATACAACTGCCTTCCTGCTCTGGAGCTGCCCCAGTTATAGGTCTGGCGCCCTTTGATGTCTGGACCCTCGCACTTGGAGGTCGGGAGGTCCGGGATGAGGGAGTCCAGACACCAAGCAGGGGGGTGGAGCCAGCGCCCGGGGTGGCTGGGGGCGATCGGCACCTGGCGGGGGAGAGCCATCGACACTCCTCTCTCCCATTAACCTGCCAAGTGGTCCGTTCACCTCCTGGGTGGATGGTGGTGCCGGGATGTCGGGGCCTGGCCAGGCCCAGGGTTAGGGTCGAGCTGAGGCCACGCGGCCTCGTGGTGCAGTGTCCAAGATGGCGGCCGGGCCGGGCAATGGAGCTGACAGTGGCCCGGGCCAGTGATACAGAGATGTCCGTGAGCAGGAGTCCCGTAGGGGATGATGTGCGGGTTGCTTCTGTGGGTAGCACCTGGCGAGCCGGTGTCCGGGCCTCGTCATGCGGGGAGGGAGCGAGCCCTTCATGTGGCCTGTCCAACATGCGTCCCCCCCAGCTGAAGGCGGGGAGAGTCACCCATCCTCTTCGGGACTTTCCTCGTCGAGGCGGAAAAAGCGTGACAGGCCATCCGCGTTGGCGTGATCCTGGCCAGGTCGGTGCTCTACAGTGAAGTCCATCCCCTGCAGGGAGATGGACCATCGCAATAGTTTGGGATTTTCCCCCCGCATCTGCATTAGCCATTGCAGGGGGCGATGATCTGTTTGCACCCGAAAGTGGGTACCGAAGAGGTAGGGCCGGAGCTTCTTGAGGGCCCACACTACTGCGAAGGCTTCCCTCTCGATAGTGCTCCAGCGCTGTTCTCGGTCCAGTAGGCGTCTGCTGATGAAGGCCACTGGTTGGTCCACTCCATCGAGGTTCAGCTGGGAGAGGACGGCCCCAATGCCATGGTCGGAGGCATCCGTCTGGACGATGAACTCCCGGCTGTAGTCGGGAGCCTGGAGCACCGGGGCGGTGCACATGGCGGCCTTCAGCTTCTCGAAGGCCGCTTGACAGTCTGGAGTCCAGTTGACCATTTTTGGGTGCTTCTTAGATGTGAGCTCTGTGAGGGGCCCCACAATGCTGCCATAGTCCTTCACAAACCGCCGGTAGTATCCCGTGAGCCCCAGGAAGGCTCGGACCTCGGTTTGCGTTACGGAGGGTTGCCAGGACTGGATGGCAGTGATCTTGAGCTGGAGGGGGGCCACCAGACCGCTTCCCACTTGGTGTCCGAGGTAGGTTACGGACCCCTGGCCAATCTGGCATTTGCTGGCCTTGATTGTGAGGCCAGCCTGTTGGAGGGCCTGCAGGACCTCTCGGAGGTGGCGGAGGTGGTCTGACCAGTGGCGGCTGTATACCGCGATATCGTCCAGGTAGGCGGCGCTGAACTCTTCAAGGCCCGCCAATACCTGGTTCACAAGTCGTTGAAAAGTGGCTGGAGCGTTTTTCATGCCGAATGGCATCACTTTGAAGTGGTAGTGTCCATCCGGGGTGGAGAAAGCGGATCGTTCTTGGGCCCTGGGGGTGAGGCCGATCTGCCAGTAGCCTGCTGTCAGGTCGAAGATGCTTAGGTAGCGGGCAGCCCCCATGCGGTCGACCAGTTCATCTGCTCGGGGGATGGGGTGAGCGTCGGTTCGGGTGACGGCGTTCAGACCCCGATAGTCGACGCAGAATCGGAGTTCGGGGGTGGTGCCTGGGGCAGCAGCTTTGGGGACCAGCACGACTGGGCTGGCCCAGGGGCTGTCCGAGGGTTCGATGACTCCGAGTGTGAGCATTTTCGCTACTTCTTCCTGGATGCAGGCGCGTACCCGATCTGGTACGCGGTACGCCCGGTGTCGGATAGGGGGACTATCCCCAGTGTCCACGTCGTGCAAGCACCAGGGGGTGACCCCGGGGGTGAGGGAAAATAGGGTCGCAAATTGCAGCAGGAGGGCCCGACAGTCTTGGCGCTGCTCCGGGGTCAGGGCATCGGAGAGTCGGACCCCGTCCACTGAACCATCTTTCTCACGGGTCCTCAGTAGGTCAGGGAGGGGCTCGGAGTCTTCTTCCGCTCCACTGTCTGTAGCCATCAGTAGGCTGAGCTCCGAGCGCACAAAGTGGGGTTTGAGTCTGTTGGCGTGGAGGACCCGGAGGGGGTTCCGGGGAGATTCCATGTCGATGAGATAGGTGACGGGGCTCTTGCGCTCGACCACCTTGAAGGGCCCCGCCCATTTGTCCTGCAAGGCACAAGGTTCGATGGGGGACATCACCCATACTTGCTGGCCAGGTTCGAACTCGATGGAGGAGGCATTTTGATCGTACCATTTCTTCATGTCCTCCTGACTGGCCTCAAGATTGGCTTTGGCGATCTTTCTGAATCGTCTGGTTTGATTGCGGAGGGTCAGGAGGTACTTGTAGACGTCTGGAGGGGTTTTTAGGGGGGCCATCTCCCAACCTTCTTTGACTAGGCTGAGGGGCCCTCGAACGGGGTGTCCGTACAGGAGTTCGAAGGGGCTGAAGCCGAGGGACTTCTGGGGTACTTCTCGGTAGGCGAAGAGGAGGCACGGGAGTAGCACATCCCACTGGCGGCGTAGGGGCTCTTCCAACCCCATAATCATTCCCTTGAGTGTGCGGTTGAACCTCTCAACCAGTCCGTTTCCTTGCGGGTGATAGGGGGTTGTGAATCGGTAGGTGACCCCGCACTGCTGCCAGAGGGATTCCATATACTTTGAAATGAAGTTCGTGCCCCTGTCGCTGACGACCTCCCGGGGGAAGCCCACTCGGGAGAAGATCCCCATTAAGGCTCGGCCGACCACTGGTGCTGTTACAGTTCGGAGGGGAACGGCCTCGGGATAGCGGGTGGCGTGGTCCACCAGGACCAGGATGAATCGATGCCCTTGTGCTGTTCGGGGGTCCAGGGGCCCCACAATGTCTATTCCCACCTTTCCGAACGGGGTGGTAACCACAGGGAATGGTTGCAGGGGTGCCTTGAGTTTGCGGCCGCTCTTCCCGCTGGCCTGGCAAGTGGGGCAGGACCGGCAGTGGTTGAGGACGTCATTTCTCATTTTTGGCCAGTAAAAGTGGGTCACCAGGCGGTTGTAAGTTTTGTCCTGTCCCAAGTGTCCAGCCAGGGGGACATCGTGTGCCAAGTTCAACAGGAAGTCTCTAAAGCGGAGGGGCACCACCAACACTCGACCGGCCCCCAACTCCGCGATTCTTTGTTCGCTGTACAATAGGTCATTGTCCCAATAGATCCAGTGGGCCCCGGCGGTATCTCCCGCGCTCTGGGCGAGGGCTTGTTGTCGCAGTCCCTCGAGGGAGGGACAGGTCTTTTGCTCTTGACGGAATTGTTCCTGGGTGGGTCCCCCTTCTTGACGCCACTGAGCCAGATCTGGAAGGTCTTGGGGCTGAGCGAGCCCTTCTTGGGTTGGTTCCGGGGGGTCGGTATGGTCGGCGTCTCCCACTGGAGCAATCGGGGGAGGAGGTGCTGGCCATTCTGGTTCTTCAGGTCTGGGGATGGTGCGGGCGGCCATGGACCGGGTGGTTACGCATGCTCAGTCCGGGAGGCCCAACATCCCCAGGTGCTCTCTTCTTTCCACGGCGGCCCACGGGGAACTCTCAAGATCGTTCCCCAGGAGACAGTCCACGGGGGCATCGTCGCGGACAGTCACTTTCAACATGCCGGATACCCCTCCCCATTCGAAGGGGATGCAGGCCATCCGACACAGGCTCTCAGAATTGTCGGCCGAACGGACGGGGCAGAGGACGTTCGGCAGGATTTGTTCCGGGGTCACCAGGTGACAGCGGACGGCCGTCACACTGGCCCCTGTGTCACGCAGGGCTTCGGCCTTGCGCCCATTTATGTTCACCCACAGGCTGTATTTTCTGGTGTTGGCGGGTAGGGGAGCCCGCGGGATCATGTCTCTTCCCCCTAGGCACGCCAGGACCATGGCGGCCGGTTCCCACTCTGGTTGCTCCTGTTCGTATTCCTCATGCTCTTCGGAGACTTGCTCTTCTCCTAGGGCGGCGGCAGCTACCTGGCGGGGCCCGGGAGTCTGGTTCTTTGGGCAGTTCGGGTCACTGGCGTAGTGGCCGACTCGCTGGCATCGGTGACAAGTGACATTGGCTCGGAACCCCGGGCGCATCGGGGGGTTACCCTGGCCGGCCGGGGTGTTGGTAGCGGGTGCGGCCGGGACGGCGTCTCTGCCCCGGCCCTGGCCTCCTCCTCGGGGACGGTGATGACCTTGGTTGTTTCTATTCTGTTCGTTTGGCCCGCTCCGGCCCACTCGGGTGCTCTGCCATCGGTCAGCCGTCGGCGGCGAGCTGCCGTGGATCAATCAATTTACTATCGAGGAGGTGCTGCCTGAGCTCGATGAAGCAGTTGTTGGAGAGGTGCTCCCACACAATGAGGTTGAAGAGCTGCTCGTCGGTCGTTACGTGGCTTCCCTTGATCCATCCCTCGAAGGCTCGGCTGAAATAGTTCACATATTCCACCCAAGTTGTACCCGGGATTCGGGTGCAGTCGCGGAACCTCTGGCGGTACATTTCGGGTGTAAGCCCATATCGAGTGAGGAGGGCGGCCTTCATGTGGTCATAGGACGTCATTTGATGGTCCGGGAGCTGTAGTAGGGCATCGCGGCCTTCATTGACGAACCTCCCCCATAGACCGGCTCCCCAGTCACTTCGATCGATCCGGTGGGAGGTCATGGCGATCTCGTAGGCCTTGAACCACTGTTGTATGTCGTTGTTTCGGAAATATTCTCGGACGACATCTTTGGGGATGTGGACCTTTGGTTCTGTAGCTCCTGGGGTGCGCGGTTGCTCGGGCACCCCCAGGTCTTTGTTCTGCTTCCATAGTTCTATCTCTGCTAGCTTGCGCTCATGTTCGTATGCCAGTCTTTTTTCTTCGAGCTCTTTGTCTTTGCTTTTCTTCCCGCTCTTCTTGGAGCCGTAAGTGTTCTAGGTTCATTTTTTGTTCCGCTAGTTTTAGTTCTCCGTCCAACTTGAGCCGTGCCAACTCTAATTCGTGCAGTCTGCTTTTCTCTCGTTCTTGGATCTCTTCCCGGGAGAGACCCGCTCTCCTTTCTTCGGACGGAGCGGTGCTCGTCTCCGGTGCTTCGATGTTTTGGTCCCGGGGTCCGGCGGCATTCGCCTCTGCCCACGATTCTAGGGCGTGTTTACAGTCATCTTTTGTGCTCAGACCGGTGGTAGCAATGCCCAGTTCCATACAGAATTGTTTTAATTCTCGATGGTTGTACTCCTCCAGTTTTTCCATTTGGAATTTCTCTGTAGATCCGCTCTCTTTGGTCGTCATTGTGGTTTAGTCGGGGGGTGAGTTACTTTCTGTACGATTACGCGTTGGTTCGGATCGCGCCGCTGGCCACCAATGTTAGACGGGGACCGGGAGGGTCGGCCGAGGACAAGGGGAGAGGCCTCCGGTGAGGGCCGTCTCCAGCGATCGTACAGACAAGTAACTTCCCCCCCCATAGATGGACACCACACAAGGATAAAGTTAACGTTCTTTATAGGCAATTCTTGAAGTACGGTGGTACGGTACAATGAGATCAGGACACGAGGATCCTCTCAGTTCTAGTCTCTGACAGGGAAAAGGGGTAGCAGGACAGTCTTTGTTACCAATCTGGTACTGCGATGAGACGATGGTAGCTCACAATCCTCGAGCTCGGCGTTAGGGCAGGTCGGGCCGCGGCAGCGCCAGCAGGTCCCGAGAAGGTCGTAGATAGCAACGGGCCGCGGCAGCGCCAGCAGGTCCCGACGAAGATGGTGGTTGCAAGAGGCCGCGGCAGCGCCAGCAGGTCCCCACGAGGATGAAGGTTACAACGGGCCGCGGCAGCGCCAGCAGGTCCCACGAGGATGAAGGTTGCAGAAGGCCGCGGCAGCGCCAGCAGGCAGGACGACAGTTCACAAGGCAGGGCTACGGCAGCGCCAGTAGTCCATCAAGGATGAGTTCTTCACGGTGTCTCTCGACTCCAGGATACAACTGCCTTTCTGCTCTGGAGCTGCCCCAGTTATACGTCTGGCGCCCTTTGATGTCCGAAACCTCGCACTTGGAGGTCGGGATGAGGGAGTCCAGACACCCAGCAGGGGGGTGGAGCCAGCGCCCGGGGAGACTGGGGGCGATCGGCACCTGGCGGGGGAGAGCCATCGACACTCCTCTCTCCCATTAACCTGCCAAGTGGTCCGTTCACCTCCTGGGTGGATGGTGGTGCCGGGATGTCGGGGCCTGGCCAGGCCCAGGGTTAGGGTTGAGCTGAGGCCACGCGGCCTCGTGGTGCAGTGTCCAAGATGGCGGCCGGGCCAGGCAATGGAGCTGACAGTGGCCCGGGCCAGTGATACAGAGATGTCCGGGAGCAGGAGTCCCGTAGGGGATGATGTGCGGGTTGCTTCTGTGGGTAGCACCTAGCGAGCCGGTGTCCGGGCCTTGTCATGCGGGGAGGGAGCGAGCCCTTCATGTGGCCTGTCCAACAAGAACAATCAACATTTTCCTCTCACTGGCTCTTGGAAAAGTCGAGCAGCAAGCTTAGGTCACATGCCACAATTCAGTGTGAGAAAATATTAGAGATAAGACTAATAATGAATCTCAAATGCAAAATGATTTGATTTCAGTGTGGTCAATTCAAACTTGGGATGCCATATGTTCAAGGATGCATTCCGCATCTTGCGCGACCAATACAACACAAAAAAATTTCTTCACAGAAGACACCAACCAGGTCAGTAATCTAAATCTAACACGTTGATTAGCGAACACTGTTGGTCATGCTGTTCTGGCAAAGCAAATTGGTTACACATGATTTATAAGTGCCCATTAGCATTTGGGTTTGGATCACTAGTTTGGAACTAAATAGGTCTGAAAACTACTAGTCCTCATTTGTCACAAAATGTTTTCTTGCAAATATTGATCTTATATCTATCTTCTAATGAAGTGTACAACAGTAGATTTGCTCTTAGGGCTTGCATCCCAACAAATTTATTAGAGGAACATTGAAAAACTGTATAAAATATGGTATATAGCTTGGCATGGTATAAAGTATGGCAGAATGAAATATGCTATAAATATTGAGTCGATTTGGCCAAATATAATTTTTATTGTCCAAATTTGTACATTAAGAGGAGTTTATTAAGGGAATCCTCTGCTTCATATTTATCCAGTTGTGAATCAGGGGTGGTTTTGATTTTGCTAGCTAATGGAGAGGTTCTAAAGCCCCCTTGAAAGAGACCTTCGGAATTTTAAAGGAACTGAGGCAGTCACAAGAACAGAAACACCCTGCCTGCCCTGAAGACTGTAATAAGTTCCAGTCCTTCTTCCTCCACAAAGTCAATGACCTTTTGATGCACATTCACAACACGCCCGTCGTCCATTGCCCTCTGGCGGTAGACTGTACACCGCTTGCCTATGGCAAGCCCCTCACCGTCTTTCAAAAGCTCGATCATGACTCCATAAGCCTCCTAACGGGCCGACCTCAAATCGGGATCACCAGCGGACCCCTGTCCCCCAAGGGTGTTTCGAATGGGCCTTTCCGGGGTAGAGAGCAAGGTCCTCAACCTGCTCAACCGATCACTAGGAATGGGCTATGTCCCGACCAACTTCCAGGAAGCTAGAGTTATACCCCTGCTGAAAAAAACAGGGGAGGATGCAGCCAACCTTAAAAATCTTAGGCCGATCTCCCAGCTTCCTTTTCTGGAAAAAGTGCTGGAACAACATGTGTTGAAAAACCCTATCATACTTCATAGAGGAATGTAGGCTGCTCCCGATGAAAAAGGCAGGTTTTAGGACTCACCACAGCACAGAACTGGTAATGCTGGCAGTGATGGACACACTTAGACTCGTGGCTGATAGCAGGAAGCCATGCGCCCTGGTCCTGCTAGACCTGTCCACGGCATTCAACACGGTCAAACATGACCAACTACTGTCACAGGTTTCAGAGTTGGGCATCCAGGGGCTGGCACATCAATGGCTATCTTCATTCCAGTCAGGTTGATCCCAAAGGATCCAGTTGGCTGATCGAGTGTCTAATTTTGGCGCTCAAACGTGCGGTGTCCCTCTGGGTTCTGCGTTGTCTCCCCGCCTTTTTAATATCTATCTACAGCTTCTGATGGCTACATTGGCCTACATGGAGTGTCAAGTTTTCAAATTACGCTGATGATACACAAATTATCATCCGGATTGACAACTCTCCCACAGCCCACGCACTGATGCAAAACATACTGATGTACACAGTCAATTGGATGACAGCCAATTCACTCAGAATTAACCCTTATAAAACCGAGGTACTGGCCATCACCACGGGTAACAACCCATGGAGTGACTTCCTTTGGCCACGAGAGCTAGGCACCATTCCCACGCCAGCCCCGGGCGTAAAAAGTCTTGGCATAAAAATAGATGCCAAGCGCTCTATGTCATACCAGGTTTCTGTCATGGCAGGGACATGTGTGGGCCTACTGAGACAGCTATGGAGACTCGCCCCCTTCTCTCATTTACGGCACTACGGATGGCCGTGTCAGCAATGATTATGTCAAGGTTAGATTATGGCAATTCTCTGTACATTAGCCTTCCTGGGAAGCTGCTAACAAAACTCCAAGTGGTCATGAATGATGCTGCCAGACTGATTTTCAGGCTCCCAAGGCGGGCACATGCCCCCTATTGCAGCAGCTGCACTGGCTCCCGATCAAACAGAGAACCAGGTGTAAAGATCTATGCATAGCCCATAAAGCCATCCACGGTCGGGCCCAGCCTACATTAAGGACCGCCTCGTAAACTATGTGCCAGGACGTACCCTTCGATCATCTGATGCTGGCCTTTTGGCCTGCCCCCGCTTTAATACATCCTCAAAAGGGGACAGATCCTTTTCCGCAATGATCCCTCAGCTCTGGAATAAGCTGCCGGCAAGCCTTCGCAGGGAACCCACCCTTCTTCCATTAAGAAAAAACATTAAACTCTTCTTTTTACTGAAGCCTAGGGCACACCCTAAGCCAGGTTTCGGTGCATATACATGCAGATGTGGTGAGGTTGGGCTCTCTCTGGTAGCACCAAAAAAGAGACAGGTGTTGCCTGTTTTGTAAATAGGCTGTAATTGCTGCAAGATGTAGGCGTATGGAAGAGTATGCCAAATTAGACCTTTGTAGATGTAAAAGGTAACAAATGATATTTTGGATGGAGGCATCCAGTGGATCAATGTGATTATGTTTGCAATAAATTGCAAATCTTTTCCATTTAGTGCCATAACACGCTCTGGTAGTAGGTCTTCTGGCCTCTTTAATGATATTCATGCAGTCTGGTGGTAGGTTGAGATAAACAAACTCTAAGACTTCAGGAGCCAGATCGCCAAATTCAGTTGGTTTGGGTCTGGGTGTCTGATTTCTCCATGGTTCTGTGTTAACAGCGAGGGTGTGAGCTGTAACTTTTGATGTGGAACCAGGGAGAGGTCTAGTAGTGTGGTGAACCACGGCTGGCGTGCCCACGTGGGAGCTACTAGTATGAGCTTGAGAGACTGTTTGAGCTTGCGCACCACTAGTAGAATGAGAGGGAGAGGCGGAAAAGCGTACGCAAATCTGCCTGACCAGTTCATCCATATTGCATTGCCCTTGGACCGTGGGTGTGGGAACCTGGCGGCGAAGGTTGGGCATTTTGCATTTTCGTGGGTGGCAAACGGGTCTATGTGTGGGTGCCCCCACGGTTGGAAGAATGGCTGAAGAACTTGTGGATGTAGCTCCCATTCGCGAATTTGTTGTGACTGCCGACTTAACAGATCCGCTATCGTATTGTGAACCCCTGGAAGGTGTTCCTCTAACAGATATATGTTTTGAGGAATGGCCCATCTCCAAATGTTCTGTGCGAGCTGTGCGACAGTTGCATATAGTGTGCCCCCCCCCCCTGTTTTTGTATATAGTACATCGCTGTCATTGTCCGTCCAGATTAAGACAGCTTTGTTCTGTACTTGAAGTTGAAAAGTTTTGAGTGCTAAGAATATCGGTAGCAGCTCTAGATGGTTGATATGGAACAGCTTTTGTTGGTTGTTCCATCGACCTTGAGTAGTATGGTGTAAGAGATGGGCTCCCCATCCTGTGAGGGATGCGTCTGTTGTGAGCACTATCTGTGGAACAGGCTCGAGGAACGGCCGTCCTCTTGTCAAGTTTTTGGTGTTCCACCATTGCAGAGAGCGATGTGTATGGCTGTCTACCAACACCAGGTCTGTGAGCTGACCTTGAGCCTGATTCCACTGTTGTGCCAGACATTCCTGTAAGGGACGCATTTGCAGTCTTGCATGGGGTACTATGAAGATGCAGGATGCCATCATGCCTATTAACCTCATGAACCCTATTGCCTGGAGAGACTGCTGGTGTTGGAAAGTGGAGACTAAGGCTTGAATGCTCTGTATCCTGGCTGGACTGGGATACGCTAGAGCTGTAGACGTGTTTATGGTAGCTCCTAGATATTGATGCACGTGCGAAGGCTCTAGGTGCAACTTTGTGTAGTTGATTGTAAACCCTAAGCTGTGCAACAGTTGAATTGTGTGCTGAGTGTGTGGTACACATTGGTGGAATGAATTGGCTTTTATGAGCCAATCGTCCAGATAAGGGAAGACGTGTATCTGTTGTCTTCTGAGATGTGCTGCTATGACTGCTAAGTACTTTGTGAACAACCTTGGTGCTGTTGTGACACCAAACGGAAGGACTTTGAACTGATAGTGTTGTCCTTGTATTACAAACCGTAGGTACTTCCTGTGAGCAGGATGTATTGTGATGTGAAAATAGGCGTCCTTCAGGTCTAGTGTTGAAAGGAAATCGCCTTGTTGCAGTAGTGGGAGCACTTGTTGCAGAGTGATCATATGAAATGATCGGATTGTATTTAATGGTTGAGGGGTCTGAGGTCGAGAATTGGTCTCAGTGTCCCGTCCTTTTTGGGAATTAGAAAATACAGCAAGTAAACCCCTGTTCCTTGTTCTTCTAATGGGACTAGTTGAATAGCATCTTTTTGTAGAAGTGCAAGAACTTCTTGTTGAAGCAGAGTCAGGTGATCTGTAGACATAGGACGCTGCCTGGGTGGTATATTTGGGGGGTTGCTGTAAATTCTAGGCAGTAGCCATGTTGGATAATCTGTCTCACCCACCTGTCCGTTGTGATGGAGTTCCAGACAGGTAGGAACTGTGTTAATCTGCCCCCCACAGGAGTGGAATGCTTTGGGGGAGCAGAGGGAAGTCACTGTTTAGTTGTGGAGGAGGAGCGATTGCTGTTGTTACCGCATCCTCTTCCCTTGTTATTATTGCCCCTGTATCCTCCTCTAAAATATCCTTTGTTAGAGGATGTTTGAGTCTGCGTTTTGAAAGATGTTGTTGTATCTGCTCCAGTTTGTTTGGAGCCTCCTCTATAAAAGGAGCGACTAAAAGAACCTCTAGTCTGTGTGGACTGTAGAGCTCCCATTGACTTTGCAGTGTCTGTGTCTTTCTTCATTTTTTCAAGTTCAAGTTCAAAATTTGTATAGCGCACTACTCACCCAGAGGGTCTCAAGGCGCTTGAGGGAGGAGGGTTGCTTTACTTATCGAAAATCCAAGTTTTTAGTTGTTTTCTGAAGGAGAGGTGGTTCTGTGTAAGGCGGAAGTGGGTGGGGAGAGAATTCCAGGTCTTGGCCGCTAAGTAGGAGAAGGACCTTCCCCCCATGGTGAATCTTTGGATGCGTGGGACTGCGGCGAGGGCTAGATTGGATGATCGAAGTTGGCGGGTGGCGGTGTAGAAGGACAGGCGTGTGTTGAGGTATTCGGGTCCTAGGTTGTAGAGGGCTTTGTGTGCGTGCTGAGGAGACGGAACGTTATTCTCTTGTTGACGGGGAGCCAGTGGAGGTCTTTAGGGTGTCCGGAGATGTGATCTTGGCGGGGGGATGTCTAGGATGAGTCTGGCTGAAGCGTTTTGGATGAGTTGAAGTTTTTTCTGTAGTTTGGTTGTGGTTCCAGCGTAAAGAGTGTTTCCGTAGTCCAGTCGGCTTGTGACCAGTGCATGAGTGACCGTCTTTCTTGTTTCGGTGGGGATCCAGCTGGAGACTTTTGTGAGCATACGTAGGATGTTAAAGCATGAAGATGAGACGGCGTTGACTTGTCTGGTCATTGACAGGGAAGAGTCGAGGATGAAGCCCAGGTTGCGTGTGTGTTTCGTTGGTTTGGGTGCGTTTCCCAAGGCCGGTGGCCACCATGAGTCGTCCCAGGCAGAGGGGGATGATCCTAAGATGAGGACTTCCGTTTTGTCCGAGTTCAGTTTTAAACGGCTGTTCTTCATCCACTCGGCTACTTCTTTCATCCCTTCATGTAGGTTGGTTTTGGCGGTGTTCGGGTCTTTTGTGAGGGAGAGGATCAGCTGGGTGTCGTCTGCGTAGGAGATGATGTTGAGATTGTGTTGGCGTGCGATGGATGCGAGGAGACTCATGTATACGTTGAAGAGGGCGGGACTGAGTGATGATCCTTGTGGTACTCCGCAGATGACTTTGGTGGCCTCTGACCTAAAAGGGGGGAGGCGGACTCTCTGGGTTCTTCCAGCGAGGAACGAGATGATCCAGTCCAATGCTTTGCCTTGTATTCCGACGTTGCTGAGGCGTTGTATAAGGGTGCTATGACAGACTGTGTCGAAGGCCGTGGGGAGGTCAAGTAGGATGAGGGCAGTTGTTTCCCTGTTGTCCAGTAGGGCTCGAATGTCGTCTGTTGCTGCGATGAGGGTGGTTTCGGTGCTGTGTTTGACTGTGAAGGGTCGAGGGATTTGTTGGATTCGAGGAAGGCGGCTAGCTGGTTGTTGACGGCTTTCTCAATGACTTTGGCAGGGAATGTGGAGGAGTGAAATGGGGCGGTAGTTCTTAAGTTCAGTGGGGTCTGCTGTGGGTTTCTTCAGCAGGGCACTGAGTTCGGCATGTTTCCAGCTTACCGGGAAGGTAGCGGAGTTGAGGGAGCAGTTGATGACATCTCGGGGATGGGGTGCAATAATGGAGTCTGCTTTGTTGAAGATGTGGCGGGAACATGGGTCAGTTGGCGATCCTGAGTGGATGGAGTTCATCAGGCGGATGGTGTCTTCAGTGGTGATTGGCTTCCAGTCGCAAAGGTTGTTGGAGGGCGGTTTTAGTTCCGAGGTGGGTGGGGTGGATTGGTCGTCGAAGCTGTTATGTATGTCGGCGATTTTGTTGTGGAAGAACGAGGCTAGAGAGTCGCAGAGGTCTTGGGATGGAGTGATGTCGTTGGTGCCGGCGGTGGGGTTGGTAAACTCTTTGACGATGTTGAATAGTTCTTTGCTGTAGTGGGCGTTGTTGTCGAGTCGATCCTTGAATGCTGATTTCTTGGTGGATCGGATCAGTTGGTGGTGTTTGCGGGTGGCGTTCTTGAATGCGGCCAGGTTGTCAGTGGTTGGGTTTTTTCGCCAGGCTTTTTCGAGGATGCGACAGATTTTCTTGGATTTCTTGAGGTCGTCATTGAATCAGGGGGCTTTTTTGCTACCTTGCTTGATTTGAAAATTTTTCAAGGGTGCTAATTAGTCAGCGCTGTGGGTGATCCATTGTGTGAGGTTGGTGGCTGCTTGGTTTGGGTCTGATGATTTGGCAGGGGGGTTTTGTTGAAGTGATGACGAGCTGGTCGGTGGTAAGTTTGTTCCAGTTTCTGCGGGGAATAGGTTGTGGGTGGTTGTGGGACGTAGTCTTTTTGTAGATGAAGTGAACGCAGCTATGATCCGTCCAATGGAGAGCTGCTGTGTGATTGAAGGAGATGTGCTTGCTGGAGGTGAAGATTGGGTTGAGCGTGTGTCCGGCATAGTGGGTGGGGGTGTCAACGAGTTGTTTGAGTCCGAGATTGGCGAGGTTGTCCAGAAGGGTGGTGGTGTTGCTGTCGTTGTTCTTTTCCAGGTGGAAGTTGAGGTCTCCCAGTAGAATGTAGTCCTTGGAGGGGAGGGCGTGTGGGCTGATGAAGTCAGTGATGTCCTCGCTGAATTGTGTGCGGGGTCCTGGTGGCCTGTAGATGAGGGTGCCTCTGAGTGTGGTCCTGGGGTCGGTGTGGATCTGGAAGTGAAGGTGTTTGGCTTCTGTTAGGTTACCATCGGAACTAGTCGTAATGCGGATGGTATTCTTATGGACAATGGCGATGCCTCCTCCTTTTTAGGTCGAGCAGACCTAACCCTCAATGCGTGAGCATTGATGGTGTCTGCTCCAGACCTAATGTTACCCGTATTTGGGAATGTGGACAGCAGCCAGACGCGCGCCTGTTCATTGTCAGATTTCACCTCAGGAGGGGCTGCTTGCTGTGTGTGCAGTGTCAGTTTCAGTGTCAGTTTCGCTTTTCATTAGTTTCGTTTTCCCCAGGCTGGCTTTGAATGAACACGCCTGCTGTGACCATTATCTGTAAATCTGGCTTGTGAATAACATGCTCGCTGTTAGCATTATTTCCAAAGCAGGCTTTAAATTATTATTTGCAAGCTGCCTTGTAATGAACATGCTCATTATTTATGAAGCTGGCTTTTCATTATTTTTTGGCGCCATGGTTTTCTGCTAAGCACTATGCACGTAATAATATGTTTTTAAACGCTCCTATCCCTTTAAAAAAACATAGTCCTGCACTCACAGCGCCCTGTGCTCTACAGCGCCCGGCAGCGCCCTGCACTCTACAGCGCCCCGCACTCGACAGCGCCCCGCAGCGCCCTGCACTCTACAGCGCCCCGCACTCGACAGCGTCCCGCAGCGCCCTGCACTCTACAGCGCCACGCACTCTACAGCGCCACGCACTCTACAGCGCACTGCAGCGCCCCCCACTCTACAGCGCCCCGCACTCTACAGCGCCCCACGCTCTACATCGCCCCGCGCTCTCAGCGCTCCGCAGCGCCCCGCACTCTACAGCGCCCCGCAGTACACTCTACAGTGCCCGCGCTCTCAGCACCCCACGCTCGGCAGCGCCCCGCAGCACCCCGCACTCTACAGCACAACACACTCTACAGCGCCACGCACTCTACAGCGCCCTGCCGCGCCCTGCACTCTACAGCGCCACGCACTCTACAGCGCACCACACTCTCCAGCGCACCACAGCACCCCGCACTCTACAGCGCCCCGCACTCTACAGCGCCCCGCACTCTACAGCGCCCCGCACTCTACAGCGCCCCGCACTCTACAGCGCCCCGCACTCTACAGCGCCCCGCACTCTACAGCGCCCCGCACTCTACAGCGCCCCGCACTCTACAGCGCCCCGCCGCGCCCTGCACTCTACAGCGCCACGCACTCTACAGCGCACAGCACTGTACAGCGCGCTCTACAGCGCACCACACTTTACCGCGCCCCGCACTCTACAAAGCAACGCGCTCTACAGCGCACCGCAGCGCCCCACACTCTACAGGGCCCGCACTCTACAGGGCCCCGCACTCTACAGCGCCCCGCACTCTACAGCGCACCACGCTCTACAGCGCACCGCGTTTTCAGCGCCATGCACTCTACAGCGCCATGCACTCTACAGCGCCCCGCGCTCGACAGCGCCCCGCGCTCTACAGCGTCCCGCAGTACCCTGCCACGCGCTCTACAGCGCACCACAGCGCCCCGCACTAGACAGCGCCCCGCACTAGACAGCGCCCCGCACTAGACAGCGCCCCGCAGCGCCCTGCACTCTACAGCGCCCGCGCTCGACAGCACACCGCACTCAACAGAGCACCGCCGCGCCCCGCACTCTACAGCGCGCCGCACTCTACAGCGCCCTGCCGCGCCCTGCACTCTACAGCGCCACGCACTCTACAGCGCACCACACTCTACAGCGCACCACAGCGCCCCGCACTCTACAGCGCCCCGCACTCTACAGCGCCCCGCAGCGCCCCATACTCTACAGCGCCCCGCAGCGCCCCATACTCTACAGCGCCCGCAGCGCCCCATACTCTACAGCGCCCCGCAGCGCCCCATACTCTACAGCGCCCCGCAGCGCCCCATACTCTACAGCGCCCGCACTCTACAGCGCCCGCACTCTACAGCGCCCCGCACTCTACAGCGCCCCGCACTCTACAGCGCCCCGCACTCTACAGCGCCCCGCACTCTACAGCGCCCCGCACTCTACAGCGCTCTACAGCACACCGCACTCTACAGCCTACCGCAGCGCCCCGGCTCTACAGCACCCCGCACTCTACAGCGCCCCGCACTCTACAGCGCCCCACTTTCTACAGCGCACCGCAGCGCCCCGCACTCTACAGCGCACCGCAGCGCCCCGCACTCTACAGCGCACCGCAGCGCCCCGCACTCTACAGCGCACCGCAGCGCCCCGCACTCTACAGCGCACCGCAGCGCCCCGCACTCTACAGCGCACCGCAGCGCCCCGCACTCTACAGCGCACCGCAGCGCCCCACAGCGCCCCGCACTCTACAGCGCCCCACAGCGCCCGCACTCTACAGCGCCCCGCACTCTACAGCGCCCCGCACTCTACAGCGCCCCGCACTCTACAGCGCCCCGCACTCTACAGCGCCCCGCACTCTACAGCGCCCCGCAGCGCCCCATACTCTACAGCGCCCCGCACTCTACAGCGTCCCACAGCGCCCCATACTCTACAGCGCCCCGCACTCTACAGCACCCGCAGCGCCCCGCACTCTACAGCGCCCTTGGTGGATCGGATCAGTTGGTGGTGTTTGCGGGTGGCGTTCTTGAATGTGGCCAGGTTGTCAGTGGTTGGGTTTTTTCGCCAGGCTTTTTCGAGGATGCGACAGATTTTCTTGGATTTCTTGAGGTCGTCATTGAATCAGGGGGCTTTTTTGCTACCTTGCTTGATTTGAAAAATTTTCAAGGGTGCTAATTAGTCAGCGCTGTGGGTGATCCATTGTGTGAGGTTGGTGGCTGCTTGGTTTGGGTCTGATGATTTGGCAGGGGGGTTTTGTTGAAGTGATGACGAGCTGGTCGGTGGTAAGTTTGTTCCAGTTTCTGCGGGGAATAGGTTGTGGGTGGTTGTGGGACGTAGTCTTTTTGTAGATGAAGTGAACGCAGCTATGATCCGTCCAATGGAGAGCTGCTGTGTGATTGAAGGAGATGTGCTTGCTGGAGGTGAAGATTGGGTTGAGCATGTGTCCGGCATAGTGGGTGGGGGTGTCAACGAGTTGTTTGAGTCCGAGATTGGCGAGGTTGTCCAGAAGGGTGGTGGTGTTGCGGTCGTTGTTCTTTTCCAGGTGGAAGTTGAGGTCTCCCAGTAGAATGTAGTCCTTGGAGGGGAGGGCGTGTGGGCTGATGAAGTCAGTGATGTCCTCGCTGAATTGTGTGCGGGGTCCTGGTGGCCTGTAGATGAGGGTGCCTCTGAGTGTGGTCCTGGGGTCGGTGTGGATCTGGAAGTGAAGGTGTTCGGCTTCTGTTAGGTTACCATCGGAACTAGTCGTAATGCGGATGGTATTCTTATGGACAATGGCGATGCCTCCTCCTTTTTAGGTCGAGCAGACCTAACCCTCAATGCGTGAGCATTGATGGTGTCTGCTCCAGACCTAATGTTACCCGTATTTGGGAATGTGGACAGCAGCCAGACGCGCGCCTGTTCATTGTCAGATTTCACCTCAGGAGGGCTGCTTGCTGTGTGTGCAGTGTCAGTTTCAGTGTCAGTTTCGCTTTTCATTAGTTTAGTTTTCCCCGAGGCTGGCTTTGAATGAACACGCCTGCTGTGACCATTATCTGTAAATCTGGCTTGTGAATAACATGCTCGCTGTTAGCATTATTTCCAAAGCAGGCTTTAAATTATTATTTGCAAGCTGCCTTGTAATGAACATGCTCATTATTTATGAAGCTGGCTTTTCATTATTTTTTGGCGCCATGGTTTTCTGCTGAGCACTATGCACGTAATATTATGTTTTTAAACGCTCCTATCCCTTTAAAAAAACATAGTCCTGCACTCACAGCGCCCTGTGCTCTACAGCGCCCGGCAGCGCCCTGCACTCTACAGCGCCCCGCACTCGACAGCGCACCGCAGCGCCCTGCACTCTACAGCGCCCCGCACTCGACAGCGTCCCGCAGCGCCCTGCACTCTACAGCGCCACGCACTCTACAGCGCCACGCACTCTACAGCGCACTGCAGCGCCCCGCACTCTACAGCGCCCCGCACTCTACAGCGCCCCGCACTCTACAGCACACCACGCTCTACAGCGCCCCGCGCTCTCAGCGCTCCGCAGCGCCCCGCACTCTACAGCGCCCCGCAGTACACTCTACAGTGCCCGCGCTCTCAGCACCCCACGCTCGGCAGCGCCCCGCAGCACCCCGCACTCTACAGCGCCCCGCAGTGCCCCGCACTCTACAGCACAACACACTCTACAGCGCCCTGCACTCTACAGCGCCACGCACTCTACAGCGCCCTGCCGCGCCCTGCACTCTACAGCGCCACGCACTCTACAGCGCACCACACTCTCCAGCGCACCACAGCACCCTGCACTCTACAGCGCCCCGCACTCTACAGCGCCCCGCACTCTACAGCGCTCCGCACTCTACAGCGCTCCGCACTCTACAGCGCCCCGCACTCTACAGCGCCCCGCCGCGCCCTGCACTCTACAGCGCCACGCACTCTACAGCGCACAGCACTGTACAGCGCGCTCTACAGCGCACCACACTCTACCGCGCCCCGCACTCTACAAAGCAACGCGCTCTACAGCGCACCGCAGCGCCCCACACTCTACAGTGCTCTACAGGGCCCCGCACTCTACAGCGCCCCGCGCTCTACAGAGCACCACGCTCTACAGCGCACCGCGTTTTCAGCGCCCTGCACTCTACAGCGCCCGCGCTCGACAGCGCCCCGCAGCGCCCCATACTCTACAGCGCCCCGCAGCGCCCCATACTCTACAGCGCCCGCAATCTACAGCGCCCCGCACTCTACAGCGCCCCGCACTCTACAGCGCCCCGCACTCTACAGCGCCCCGCACTCTACAGCGCTCTACAGCACACCGCACTCTACAGCCTACCGCAGCGCCCCGGCTCTACAGCACCCCGCACTCTACAGCGCCCCGCACTCTACAGCTCCCCACTTTCTACAGCGCACCGCAGCGCCCCGCACTCTACAGCGCACCGCAGCGCCCCGCACTCTACAGCGCACCGCAGCGCCCCGCACTCTACAGCGCACCGCAGCGCCCCGCACTCTACAGCGCACCGCAGCGCCCCGCACTCTACAGCGCACCGCAGCGCCCCGCACTCTACAGCGCACCGCAGCGCCCCGCACTCTACAGCGCACCGCAGCGCCCCACAGCGCCCCGCACTCTACAGCGCCCCGCACTCTACAGCGCCCCGCACTCTACAGCGCCCCACAGCGCCCCGCACTCTACAGCGCCCCGCACTCTACAGCGCCCCGCAGCGCCCCATACTCTACAGCGCCCCGCACTCTACAGCGTCCCACAGCGCCCCATACTCTACAGCGCCCCGCACTCTACAGCGCCCGCAGCGCCCCGCACTCTACAGCGCCCCGCAGCGCCCCATACCCTACAGCGCCCGCACTCTACAGCGCACGGCAGCGCCCCGGCTCTACAGCGCCCCGTACTCTACAGCGCACCGCAGCGCCCCGCACTCTACAGCGCACCGCAGCGCCCCCGCACTCTACAGCGCCCCACAGCGCCCCCGCACTCTGCAGCGCCCCCGCACTCTGCAGCGCCCCCGCACTCTGCAGCGCCCCGCACTCTGCAGCGCCCCGCACTCTGCAGCGCCCCGCACTCTGCAGCGCCCCGCACTCTACAGCGCCCCGCACTCTACAGCGCCCCGCACTCTACAGCGCCCCGCACTCTACAGCGCCCCGCAGCGCCCCATACTCTACAGCGCCCCGCAGCGCCCCATACTCTACAGCGCCCCGCAGCGCCCCATACTCTACAGCGCCCCGCAGCGCCCCATACTCTACAGCGCCCCGCAGCGCCCCATACTCTACAGCGCCCCGCAGCGCCCCATACTCTACAGCGCCCCGCAGCGCCCCGCACTCTACAGCGCCCCGCACTCTACAGCGCCCCGCACTCTACAGCGCCCCGCACTCTACAGCGCCCCGCACTCTACAGCGCTCTACAGCACACCGCACTCTACAGCCTACCGCAGCGCCCCGGCTCTACAGCACCCCGCACTCTACAGCGCCCCGCACTCTACAGCGCCTGTTAGACGGACCGGGAGGGTCGGCCGAGGATAAGGGGAGAGGTCTCCGGGGAGAGCCGTCTCCAGTGATCGTACAGACAAGTAACTTCCCCCCCCACAGACGGACACCACACAAGGTTAAAGTTCAACGAGACTTTATAGGCAATTCTTTAAGTTACGATGGAATGGTACAAGGAGGTCTGGACTCAGGGGTCCCCTCGGTTCTGGTCTCTGGCTTGGGAAAAGGGTAGCGGGACAGTCTTGTTACCAAAAGATGAAACTAGCTCTCAATCCTCGAGCTCAGCGTTCTAGATGATCGGGCCGCGGCGGAGCCAGCAGGTCCCGAGATGGACGGAGGAAACGACGGTCCGCGGCGGAGCCAGCAGGTCCCGATGAAGATGGTGATTACAAACGGTCCGCGGCCACGCCAGCAGGTCCCGACGACGATGAAGGATATGAAGGTTACGAAGGTTGCGGCAGCGCCAGCAGGCAAGGCGATGGTGCACGAGACAGAGCTATGGCAGCGCCAGTAGTCCGTCAAGGATGAGTTCTTCTCTGCGTCTCTCGACTCCAAGATACAACTGCCTTCCTGCTCTGGAGCTGCCCCAGTTATAGGGCTGGTGTTCTTTGATGTCCGGACCCTCGCACTTGGAGGTCGGGAGGCCCGGGATGAGGGAGTCCAGACACCCAGCAGGGGGGTGGAGCCAGCGTCCGGGGAGGTGATGGGCGAGCGGCACTTGGTGGGGGAGAGCCATCGACACCTCTCTCTCCCATTGACTTGCCAAGTAGCCCGCTCACCTCCTGGGTGGATGGTGGTGCCGGGATGTCTGAGGCCTGGCCAGGCCCAGGGTTGGGGTCGATCGGGGCCCAGGCGGCCTCGTGGTGGAGTGTCCAAGATGGCGCCCAGGATGGGCGCGCAGGCCGGCAGTGGATCGAGCCCACGAGGTCGACATGTTCGAGAGTAGGGGTCCCGGAGGGGACGGAGGGCGTGTAATGGTGGTGTGTGGTACCTGCGTGACCGGGCTCGGGCCTGGTCGGGCCGGGGGGGTGCGGCCTTTCATGTGGCCTGTCCAACAGCGCCCTTGGTGGATCGGATCAGTTGGTGGTGTTTGCGGGTGGCGTTCTTGAATGTGGCCAGGTTGTCAGTGGTTGGGTTTTTTCGCCAGGCTTTTTCGAGGATGCGACAGATTTTCTTGGATTTCTTGAGGTCGTCATTGAATCAGGGGGCTTTTTTGCTACCTTGCTTGATTTGAAAATTTTTCAAGGGTGCTAATTAGTCAGCGCTGTGGGTGATCCATTGTGTGAGGTTGGTGGCTGCTTGGTTTGGGTCTGATGATTTGGCAGGGGGGTTTTGTTGAAGTGATGACGAGCTGGTCGGTGGTAAGTTTGTTCCAGTTTCTGCGGGGAATAGGTTGTGGGTGGTTGTGGGACGTAGTCTTTTTGTAGATGAAGTGAACGCAGCTATGATCCGTCCAATGGAGAGCTGCTGTGTGATTGAAGGAGATGTGCTTGCTGGAGGTGAAGATTGGGTTGAGCGTGTGTCCGGCATAGTGGGTGGGGGTGTCAACGAGTTGTTTGAGTCCGAGATTGGCGAGGTTGTCCAGAAGGGTGGTGGTGTTGCTGTCGTTGTTCTTTTCCAGGTGGAAGTTGAGGTCTCCCAGTAGAATGTAGTCCTTGGAGGGGAGGGCGTGTGGGCTGATGAAGTCAGTGATGTCCTCGCTGAATTGTGTGCGGGGTCCTGGTGGCCTGTAGATGAGGGTGCCTCTGAGTGTGGTCCTGGGGTCGGTGTGGATCTGGAAGTGAAGGTGTTCGGCTTCTGTTAGGTTACCATCGGAACTAGTCGTAATGCGGATGGTATTCTTATGGACAATGGCGATGCCTCCTCCTTTTTAGGTCGAGCAGACCTAACCCTCAATGCGTGAGCATTGATGGTGTCTGCTCCAGACCTAATGTTACCCGTATTTGGGAATGTGGACAGCAGCCAGACGCGCACCTGTTCATTGTCAGATTTCACCTCAGGAGGGCTGCTTGCTGTGTGTGCAGTGTCAGTTTCAGTGTCAGTTTCGCTTTTCATTAGTTTCGTTTTCCCCGAGGCTGGCTTTGAATGAACACGCCTGCTGTGACCATTATCTGTAAATCTGGCTTGTGAATAACATGCTCGCTGTTAGCATTATTTCCAAAGCAGGCTTTAAATTATTATTTGCAAGCTGCCTTGTAATGAACATGCTCATTATTTATGAAGCTGGCTTTTCATTATTTTTTGGCGCCATGGTTTTCTGCTGAGCACTATGCACGTAATATTATGTTTTTAAACGCTCCTATCCATTTAAAAAAACATAGTCCTGCACTCACAGCGCCCTGTGCTCTACAGCGCCCGGCAGCGCCCTGCACTCTTCAGCGCCCCGCACTCGACAGCGCCCCGCAGCGCCCTGCACTCTACAGCGCCCCGCACTCGACAGCGTCCCGCAGCGCCCTGCACTCTACAGCGCCACGCACTCTACAGCGCCACGCACTCTACAGCGCACTGCAGCGCCCCGCACTCTACAGCGCCCCGCACTCTACAGCGCCCCGCACTCTACAGCGCCCCGCACTCTACAGCACACCACGCTCTACAGCGCCCCGCGCTCTCAGCGCTCCGCAGCGCCCCGCACTCTACAGCGCCCCGCAGTACACTCTACAGTGCCCGCGCTCTCAGCACCCCACGCTCGGCAGCGCCCCACAGCACCCCGCACTCTACAGCGCCCCGCAGTGCCCCGCACTCTACAGCACAACACACTCTACAGCGCACCGCAGCGCCCTGCACTCTACAGCGCCCTGCACTCTACAGCGCCACGCACTCTACAGCGCCCTGCCGCGCCCTGCACTCTACAGCGCCACGCACCCTACAGCGCACCACACTCTCCAGCGCACCACAGCACCCTGCACTCTACAGCGCCCCGCACTCTACAGCGCCCCGCACTCTACAGCGCCCCGCACTCTACAGCGCCCCGCACTCTACAGCGCCGCGCCCTGCACTCTACAGCGCCACGCACTCTACAGCGCACAGCACTGTACAGCGCGCTCTACAGCGCACCACACTCTACCGCGCCCCGCACTCTACAAAGCAACGCGCTCTACAGCGCACCGCAGCGCCCCACACTCTACAGTGCTCTACAGGGCCCCGCACTCTACAGGGCCCCGCACTCTACAGCGCCCCGCGCTCTACAGCGCACCGCGTTTTCAGCGCCCTGCACTGTACAGCGCCCGCGCTCGACAGCGCCCCGCGCTCTACAGCACACCGCGCTCTACAGCACACCGCACTCAACAGAGCACCGCAGCGCCCCGCACTCTACAGCGCCCTGCCGCGCCCTGCACTCTACAGCGCCCGCACTCTACAGCGCCCTGCCGCGCCCTGCACTCTACAGCGCCACGCACTCTACAGCGCACCACACTCTACAGCGCACCACAGCGCCCCGCACTCTACAGCGCCCCGCACTCTACAGCGCCCCGCACTCTACAGCGCCCCGCAGCGCCCCATACTCTACAGCGCCCCGCAGCGCCCCATACTCTACAGCGCCCCGCAGCGCCCCATACTCTACAGCGCCCCGCAGCGCCCCATACTCTACAGCGCCCCGCAGCGCCCCATACTCTACAGCGCCCGCACTCTACAGCGCCCCGCACTCTACAGCGCCCCACTTTCTACAGCGCACCGCAGCGCCCCGCACTCTACAGCGCACCGCAGCGCCCCGCACTCTACAGCGACCCGCAGCGCCCCATACTCTACAGCGCCCCGCAGCGCCCCATACTCTACAGCGCCTACAGCGCCCCGCAGCGCCCCATACTCTACAGCGCCCCGCAGCGCCCCATACTCTACAGCGCCCCGCAGCGCCCCATACTCTACAGCGCCCGCAATCTACAGCGCCCCGCACTCTACAGCGCCCCGCACTCTACAGCGCTCTACAGCACACCGCACTCTACAGCCTACCGCAGCGCCCCGGCTCTACAGCACCCCGCACTCTACAGCGCCCCGCACTCTACAGCGCCCCACTTTCTACAGCGCACCGCAGCGCCCCGCACTCTACAGCGCACCGCAGCGCCCCGCACTCTACAGCGCACCGCAGCGCCCCGCACTCTACAGCGCACCGCAGCGCCCCGCACTCTACAGCGCCCTGCCGCGCCCTGCACTCTACAGCGCCACGCACTCTACAGCGCACCACACTCTACAGCGCACCACAGCGCCCCGCACTCTACAGCGCCCCGCACTCTACAGCGCCCCGCACTCTACAGCGCCCCGCACTCTACAGCGCCCCGCAGCGCCCCATACTCTACAGCGCCCCGCAGCGCCCCATACTCTACAGCGCCCCGCAGCGCCCCATACTCTACAGCGCCCCGCAGCGCCCCATACTCTACAGCGCCCCGCAGCGCCCCATACTCTACAGCGCCCCGCAGCGCCCCATACTCTACAGCGCCCCGCAGCGCCCCATACTCTACAGCGCCCGCACTCTACAGCGCCCCGCACTCTACAGCGCCCCGCACTCTACAGCGCCCCACTTTCTACAGCGCACCGCAGCGCCCCGCACTCTACAGCGCACCGCAGCGCCCCGCACTCTACAGCGCCCCGCAGCGCCCCATACTCTACAGCGCCCCGCAGCGCCCCATACTCTACAGCGCCCCGCAGCGCCCCATACTCTACAGCGCCTACAGCGCCCCGCAGCGCCCCATACTCTACAGCGCCCCGCAGCGCCCCATACTCTACAGCGCCCCGCAGCGCCCCATACTCTACAGCGCCCCGCAGCGCCCCATACTCTACAGCGCCCGCAATCTACAGCGCCCCGCACTCTACAGCGCCCCGCACTCTACAGCGCTCTACAGCACACCGCACTCTACAGCCTACCGCAGCGCCCCGGCTCTACAGCACCCCGCACTCTACAGCGCCCGCACTCTACAGCGCCCCACTTTCTACAGCGCACCGCAGCGCCCCGCACTCTACAGCGCACCGCAGCGCCCCGCACTCTACAGCGCGCCGCAGCGCCCCGCACTCTACAGCGCGCCGCAGCGCCCCGCACTCTACAGCGCGCCGCAGCGCCCCGCACTCTACAGCGCGCCGCAGCGCCCCGCACTCTACAGCGCGCCGCAGCGCCCCGCACTCTACAGCGCGCCGCAGCGCCCCGCACTCTACAGCGCACCGCAGCGCCCCGCACTCTACAGCGCACCGCAGCGCCCCGCACTCTACAGCGCACCGCAGCGCCCCACAGCGCCCCGCACTCTACAGCGCCCCGCACTCTACAGCGCCCCACAGCGCCCCGCACTCTACAGCGCCCCGCACTCTACAGCGCCCGCACTCTACAGCGCCCCGCACTCTACAGCGCCCCGCAGCGCCCCATACTCTACAGCGCCCCGCACTCTACAGCGTCCCGCAGCGCCCCATACTCTACAGCGCCCCGCACTCTACAGCGCCCCGCAGCGCCCCATACCCTACAGCGCCCGCACTCTACAGCGCACCGCAGCGCCCCGGCTCTACAGCGCCCCGTACTCTACAGCGCACCGCAGCGCCCCGCACTCGACAGCGCACCGCAGCGCCCCGCACTCGACAGCGCACCGCAGCGCCCCGCACTCTACAGTGCACCGCAGCGCCCCCGCACTCTACAGCGCCCCCGCACTCTGCAGCGCCCCGCACTCTGCAGCGCCCCGCACTCTGCAGCGCCCCGCACTCTACAGCGCCCCGCACTCTACAGCGCCCCGCACTCTACAGCGCCCCGCAGCGCCCCATACTCTACAGCGCCCCGCAGCGCCCCATACTCTACAGCGCCCCGCAGCGCCCCATACTCTACAGCGCCCCGCAGCGCCAGATACTCTACAGCGCCCCGCAGCGCCCCATACTCTACAGCGCCCCGCAGCGCCCCATACTCTACAGCGCCCCGCAGCGCCCCATACTCTACAGCGCCCGCACTCTACAGCGCCCCGCACTCTACAGCGCCCCGCACTCTACTCTACAGCGCCCCACTTTCTACAGCGCACCGCAGCGCCCCGCACTCTACAGCGCACCGCAGCGCCCCGCACTCTACAGCGCCCCGCAGCGCCCCATACTCTACAGCGCCCCGCAGCGCCCCATACTCTACAGCGCCCCGCAGCGCCCCATACTCTACAGCGCCTACAGCGCCCCGCAGCGCCCCATACTCTACAGCGCCCCGCAGCGCCCCATACTCTACAGCGCCCCGCAGCGCCCCATACTCTACAGCGCCCGCAATCTACAGCGCCCCGCACTCTACAGCGCCCCGCACTCTACAGCGCTCTACAGCACACCGCACTCTACAGCCTACCGCAGCGCCCCGGCTCTACAGCACCCCGCACTCTACAGCGCCCGCACTCTACAGCGCCCCACTTTCTACAGCGCACCGCAGCGCCCCGCACTCTACAGCGCACCGCAGCGCCCCGCACTCTACAGCGCGCCGCAGCGCCCCGCACTCTACAGCGCGCCGCAGCGCCCCGCACTCTACAGCGCGCCGCAGCGCCCCGCACTCTACAGCGCGCCGCAGCGCCCCGCACTCTACAGCGCGCCGCAGCGCCCCGCACTCTACAGCGCACCGCAGCGCCCCGCACTCTACAGCGCACCGCAGCGCCCCGCACTCTACAGCGCACCGCAGCGCCCCGCACTCTACAGCGCACCGCAGCGCCCCACAGCGCCCCGCACTCTACAGCGCCCCGCACTCTACAGCGCCCCACAGCGCCCCGCACTCTACAGCGCCCCGCACTCTACAGCGCCCGCACTCTACAGCGCCCCGCACTCTACAGCGCCCCGCAGCGCCCCATACTCTACAGCGCCCCGCACTCTACAGCGTCCCGCAGCGCCCCATACTCTACAGCGCCCCGCACTCTACAGCGCCCCGCAGCGCCCCATACCCTACAGCGCCCGCACTCTACAGCGCACCGCAGCGCCCCCGCACTCTACAGCGCCCCGCACTCTACAGCGCCCCGCAGCGCCCCATACTCTACAGCGCCCCGCACTCTACAGCGTCCCGCAGCGCCCCATACTCTACAGCGCCCCGCACTCTACAGCGCCCCGCAGCGCCCCATACCCTACAGCGCCCGCACTCTACAGCGCACCGCAGCGCCCCGGCTCTACAGCGCCCCGTACTCTACAGCGCACCGCAGCGCCCCGCACTCGACAGCGCACCGCAGCGCCCCGCACTCGACAGCGCACCGCAGCGCCCCGCACTCTACAGTGCACCGCAGCGCCCCCGCACTCTACAGCGCCCCCGCACTCTACAGCGCCCCGCACTCTGCAGCGCCCCGCACTCTGCAGCGCCCCGCACTCTGCAGCGCCCCGCACTCTGCAGCGCCCCGCAGCGCCCCATACTCTACAGCGCCCCGCAGCGCCCCATACTCTACAGCGCCCCGCAGCGCCCCATACTCTACAGCGCCCGCAATCTACAGCGCCCCGCACTCTACAGCGCCCCGCACTCTACAGCGCCCCGCACTCTACAGCGCTCTACAGCACACCGCACTCTACAGCCTACCGCAGCGCCCCGGCTCTACAGCACCCCGCACTCTACAGCGCCCGCACTCTACAGCGCCCCACTTTCTACAGCGCACCGCAGCGCCCCGCACTCTACAGCGCACCGCAGCGCCCCGCACTCTACAGCGCACCGCAGCGCCCCACAGCGCCCCGCACTCTACAGCGCCCCGCACTCTACAGCGCCCCGCACTCTACAGCGCCCCGCACTCTACAGCGCCCCGCACTCTACAGCGTCCCACAGCGCCCCATACTCTACAGCGCCCCGCACTCTACAGCGCCCGCAGCGCCCCGCACTCTACAGCGCCCCGCAGCGCCCCATACCCTACAGCGCCCGCACTCTACAGCGCACCGCAGCGCCCCGGCTCTACAGCGCCCCGTACTCTACAGCGCACCGCAGCGCCCCGCACTCTACAGCGCACCGCAGCGCCCCGCACTCTACAGCGCACCGCAGCGCCCCGCACTCTACAGCGCCCCACAGCGCCCCCGCACTCTACAGCGCCCCCGCACTCTGCAGCGCCCCCGCACTCTGCAGCGCCCCGCACTCTGCAGCGCCCCGCACTCTGCAGCGCCCCGCACTCTGCAGCGCCCCGCACTCTGCAGCGCCCCGCACTCTGCAGCGCTCTGTACTTAATAGTGCCCCGCACTCGCCACACAGCACTCTGCACTCTATAGCACACAACTCTACAGTACACAGCACACTGCACTCTCCAGCGCCTCGCACCCTACAGCGCCCGCACCCTACAGCGCACCGTACCCTACAGCGCACCACACCCTACAGCGCACCACACCCTACAGCGCACCGCACCCTACAGCGCACCGCACCCTACAGCGCACCGCACCCTACAGCGCACCGCACTTTACAGCTGCACATGGGTGCAAATTATAAATTTTTGGGAATTCACATGCATTTTCCCTGGAACGTCTGAACAACTGTTGCAGGGTTCCAGGCGTACTCATGGAAATCTTTTGAGTATTTCGATTTAGTGGCCATGTCTAGACATGTCCACATGTGTAATTGCGCACTGACAGCTCCCTCCTCATGTGTGCGATACCTGCAGGCTGGTCAGAGTGCGACGCCTCGGAGGCCACACAGCACGACCCATGTCCAGGGCAGCTGAGCTCCTCCCTCTCACCAGCAGGACCTGGGCAACCTTCCAGTCCTACTGCACTCGGTCCACCCTCAGGGCACTGCACACCCAAGTCTGGGCCCCCTCAGGATCAGCAACGTCCCCTTTTCTTTAGGGGTCCTGAATGGCAGGGTGATGCATGCACGTTATTTACCATAAAGGATGAAGAGGGATTCGAGCTAGGTGGCTCGGAGCTCACAGCGCTTAACTTGCGACTGCCAGTGTAATCTCAGATTTACATTATTTTTTATCAAATGTTTATTCATAAAAGAAAGGTAAACTACTTATATAGTCTAATTACAACCACCAGTGCCAATTGTTAAGTGCAATTTGAAGAATAAAGTTAGGTAACTACCCCAAAATAATAATTTAAAAATACATAATGGGTAATATATGGAATATGGTCCTAAATTGGCATCATACACTCAGCCTTCGGTCTTGTGGTTAGGTCACGTCACCGTCACCCAGTGCCGGCTGGTGAAATTTGAGAGTGGTGGGGCTGGAGTTGGACGGGGGGGTGGGGGTGTTCACGTTAGGGGGCATGCATTTTTGGGACCCTAGTCACAATTCCCTATGCAAATCTTTTGGTAATTATTTTTTTATAAAATAGGTGAGGTTTTTTTATCTTAGTTGTGTCCAACTTAATGGAAGCCATTCATTTGTCATATTTATGCACTGCAGAGTAAAAATGTCATAGGAAATCAGCTAAGAATTGAGCACAATAATAGTGGTGATGAGCAGAAGCAAACAAACTCTATTGAAGTAAAAGGCTTTTGAGATACAACAAACAGCCAGGTACCATGCTGCTGAGAAAGCATGGCTGTGCAAAAGAAAATTATCACGCTCGCTTGGCACTTTATGAAGCAAAAGCTTCAACAGAGGATGTGTAAATTATTTTCATGGTTAATCAAAGAACATCATGGAGAAATCAAACAAAACAGTTATTTGCTCAAAGCTAATTGATTAACTGTTAGACTTCTCAAGTATACATCTAGTTATATAACCCGAAATCAGTTTTTAAGTACTAGCTGGATGTGTCCTATGATAAATGAATAACAAATGCACTTTGAATAAAGTTACCTGCCACCAGCGAGATCTAGACCCTCAAACAATGGGCAGATTGTGTCGTATAACTGCATTATAGGAGCTGTTGTGGAGTTGGCAAATGCATGTAATATGTTAATCTGAAGGACACAGTACAGCAAAAAGAAAGCATTCACATTCAACGCACAGCTTTAATATCAAAATAAGTGAAAGCTTAGCGAGCCTCTCACACAGACTATAGTAGCCAAATGTGCAGCTATGGGACAGCTTAATAGAGAGCTAGTACCACAACTTACTGACAGCTCCATGCACAGCCAATAGGCTGATAACTCTTCAACACCAGGTAGGTTAATAGCAATGAGCACGTGCAGGCAAGGCTGTTTATATTATTAGCAATCACACAAAATCAGAAATCTAGAATCCGTTCTCTCTGAGTGTCTATTTATTCCATTTGTTGAAATGGGGCACTGTGCTCTAACCAGGGTGTGTTTACTCAACAGTCTTTCAATTAAAGTGCCAGAAAGCACGTTACCCACCAACTCAGGGATGCTTATCACGGGATTAATTACAGCTATTATATTTCAAAAGACTTCAGCTATCACAGAAATCTTCCTTCTGCAAAAGTGTGTTGCACTCTAAAAGTATCAACGCTTAAGTTATCCTGCCCATCCACTCACAAGTTGTTGGCATTTGGTTTATGAATGTGGTTCTGCTGTAAAATGCAGTCACGATATCTGTAAAATAAACAGTGCTTGTTTTAATTCCTACCTTATGATTCCAACAGGGAAAGAGTATTGAAGCTCTAAATCAGCCACTTGCCTTTATAATCATAAGGCCTTTGAAAATTACGAGTAAACAGCTTTCATGGAAAGTGGGTGTAATAGAATTAGTTTAGGCGACTGTACAGTTTGTTAAATGTACTAAAACACAAAATACATCTTAATGTTTTCACCACCACGGGTGTGACAACGCATAGAAAATGCGATATTTCGTTATACAATAGATTTACACTTCTATCAATGTCACTGCCAGAAATCTTAAATGCATCAGTAAATCGCCATGTCTGAGGAGGACCGGAAATCTGGAATACTAAAGTATTAGTGAATCCATCAATAACCAGTCCGTGAGGTTTCACCAAATATATTGGTGCATGAGAATTAGTCCCTTCGTTAGCATACTGAGCACTGCAGAGGCCTCTCATCACCAAATGACACTGCACTTTTAACTTTACAGGAGCGGCTGTGAGGAAAACGAGGAGTATGGGAGCTGCACATAAAGAATAAACTTATTAATTGCTGTCGCCATGAAAAAAGAGCAGGTGTCATTCATTTTAATGCGTCAGGAGTTTAAGCAGCAGTAAAGAGAAGTTAATGCGAAAAACT
This sequence comes from Lissotriton vulgaris, assembly GCF_964263255.1. Lineage (NCBI taxonomy): Eukaryota > Metazoa > Chordata > Amphibia > Caudata > Salamandridae > Lissotriton > Lissotriton vulgaris. Next base: position 379,764,983 of record NC_141695.1, read on the forward strand.
TTAAACAGGGCAGGCCCGAGAAATTGCTTACTTGCTTTCCCATGGGGGCTGCTACGCCTTTTTTTTACATACCTGCTCGTCGGAACTTGGGGAAAGCTGCAAGCCTTCAAGTGATTGTTGGACAGGCCTCGTGAAGGGGCCGCTCCCTCCCCGCATAATAAGGCCCGAACACCGGCTCTCCCGGTGTCTCCAGAAGAACCACCCCGGCAACCCACCGAAGCAACCTGCAACCCGTCCCCAACGGGACGCCTGCTTCCGAACACCCCGACATCGGCTGGCCCGGGCCTCCATCAGCAGCATTGCCCCGGCCCAGCCGCCATCTTGGACACTGCACCACGAGGCCGCGTGGCCTCAGCTCGACCCCAACCCTGGGCCTGGCCAGGCCCCGACATCGAGGCACCACCATCCACCCAGGAGGTGAAGAGACCACTTGGCAGGTCAATGGGAGAGAGGAGTGTCAATGGCTCTCCCCCGCCAGGTGCCGATCGCCCCCGGTCTCCCCGGGCGCTGGCTCCACCCCCCTGCTGGGTGTCTGGACTCCAGGCGCGAGGGTCCGGACATCAAAGGAGGCCAGACCTATAACTGGGGCAGCTCCAGAGCAGGAAGGCAGTTGTATCCTGGAGTCGAGAGACACCTTGAAGAACTCATCCTTGACGGACTGCTGGCGCTTCCGCAGCCCTGCCTTGTGAATCATCGTTCCTGCCTGCTGGCGCTGCCGCGGCCCTCTGCAACCTACACCTTCGTCGGGACCTGCTGGCGCTGCCGCGGCCCATCCTTGTAAACCATCGTTCCTGCCTGCTGGCGCTGCCGCGGCCCTCTACAACCTACACCTTCGTCGGGACCTGCTGGCGCTGCCGCAGCTCATCCTTGTAAACCATCATTCCTGCCTGCTGGCGCTGCCGCGGCCCTCTGCAAACCTACACCTTCGTCGGGACCAGCTGGCGCTGCCGCGGCCCATCCTTGTGAACCATCGCTCTTGCCTGCTGGCTCGGCCGCGGCCCTTCTCAACCGAGACTTATCATCCTAGCCTGCTGGCGCTGCCGCGGCCCGACCTTCCAGAACTCCGAGCTCGAGGATTGTGAGCTCCCCCTCTTGCCACACCCGTACCGGACCGGTACCAAGACTGTCCCGCTACCCCTTTTCCCCTTCAGAGACTAGAATTGAGAGGACCCTCGTGTCCTGACCTCCCTGTATCGCTGATAACCTTGCTCCAAGAATCGTATATAAAGAGTGTTGACTTCATCCTTGTGTGGTGTCCATCTGTGGGGGGGAAGTTACTCGTCTGTACGATCGCTGGAGACGGTCCTCACAGGAGGCCTCTCCCCCTGTCCTCGGCCGACCCTCCGGGTCCCCGTCTAACATTGGTGGCCAGCGGCGGGATCCGAACCAACGCGTAATCGTACAGAGAGTAACTCACCCCACGACTCAACCACAATGTCAACAAAAGAGAGCGGAACCACAGAAAACTTCCAGATGGAGAAACTAGAAGAGTACAACCACAGAGAGCTAAAACAATTTTGCATAGAACTAGGCATTGCTACCACTGGACTGAGCACGAAAGAAGACTTCAAAAAGGCCCTGGAATCTTGGGCGGAGACGGGTACGGCCGTACCCCAAAACCAAAACCTCGAGGCGCCGGAAACGAACACCACTCCGACAGAAGGAAGGAGATCGGGCCTCTCCCCGGAGGAGATCCGAGAACGTGAAAAAAGCCGACTCTATGAATTGGAGCTGGCTCGACTGCGTTTGGATGGAGAACTGAAATTGGCGGAACAGAAAATAACATTGGAACACTTGCGGCTCCGAGAGGAGCGGGAAGAGAAGCGAAGACAGAGGGAGTTAGAAGAGAAAAAACTAGCCTACGAACATGAGCGCAATCTAGCAGAAATAGAGCTTCGGAAACAGAATAAAGATCTCGGGGTGCCCGAGCGCCCGAACACTCCTGGCACTACATACCCTAAAGTCCACATCCCCAAGGATGTCGTCAGAGAATATTACCGGAACGACGATATCCAGCAATGGTTCAAAGCCTATGAGATAGCCATGACCTCCCACCGGATTTCCCGAAGTGACTGGGGAGCCGGGTTATGGGGGAGGTTCGTCAACGAAGGGCGAGATGCCCTGCTGCAACTCCCGGACCATCAGATGACCTCCTACGACCACATGAAGGCTGCCCTCCTCACTCGATACGGACTCACGCCCGAGATGTACCGCCAGCGGTTCCGCGACTGCAAACGGATCCCGGGTACAACTTGGGTGGAGTACGTGAACTTTTTCAGTAGAGCATTCGAGGGGTGGATCAAGGGCAGCCAGGTAACCACCTACGAACAACTCTTTAACCTCATTGTGTGGGAGCACCTCTCCAACAATTGCTTCGTCGAGCTCAGGCAGCACCTCCTCGACAGTAAACTGACTGAACCTCGGCAACTCGCCGCCGAAGCTGACCGATGGGAAAGCACCCGAGTTGCCCGAAACGGGCCCAGCGAGCCAATCAGAACCAACCAAGGTCCCCATCGCCCCCGAGGAGGAGGAGGCCAGGGTCGGGGCAGAGAGGCCGTCCCGGCGGCTCCCGCCAGCAACACCCCGCCCCCGGCCGGCAGGGGAAACCCCCCGATGCGTCCAGGGTTCCGAGCAAACGTTACTTGCCACCGGTGCCAGCGGCCCGGCCACTATGCCAACGACCCTAATTGCCCGAAGAACCAGAATCCTATACCCCGCCAGGTCGCTGCCGCCGCCCTGGGAGAAGAGCAAACCCCAGAGGATTATGAAGAGTACGAATCGGACCAGCCCGAGTGGGAACCAGCCGCCATGTCCCTGGTCTCCCTAGGGGAAAGAGACATGATTCCGCGGGCTCCCCTACCCGCCAATACGAGAAAATACAGCCAGTGGGTCAACATAAATGGGCGCCAGGCTGAAGCCCTACGCGACACTGGGGCCAGTGTGCCGGCAGTCCGCTGTCACCTGGTAACCCCGGAGCAGATCTTGCCGAACGTCCTTTGCCCCGTCCGGTCAGCCGACAACTCAGAAAGCCTGTGTCGGATGGCCTGCGTCCCCTTCGAGTGGGGAGGAGTGTCCGGAATGCTGAAGGTGACTGTCCGCGATGATGCCCCAGTGGACTGCCTCCTGGGGAACGACCTTGAAAGTTCCCCCTGGGCAGCCGTCGAAAGAAGAGAGCACCTGGGGATGTTGGGCCTCCCTGAATGGGCCTGCATAACGACCCGGTCCATGGCCGCCCGCGCCATCTCCAGTCCCGAAGAACCCGAATGGCCAGAACCTCCTCCCTCGATCGTCCCGGAGGGAGACGCCCTAAGCGCCAATCCCCCAGAGCAAAACAAAGAAGGGCCCGTTCAACTCCAGGACCTTCCCGAACTGGCCCAGTGGCGTCAAGAGGGTGGTCCCACCCAGGAACAATTCCGACAAGAACAGAAGACCTGTCCCTCCCTCGAGGGACTCCGGCAGCAAGCCCTCGCCCAGAGCGCAGGAGACACCGCAGGGGCCCACTGGATTTATTGGGACAATGACCTGCTCTACAGTGAGCAAAGAATTGCTGAGCTGGGGGCCAGTCGGGTGCTGGTGGTGCCCCTCCGCTTCAGAGACTTCCTTTTAAACTTGGCACACGATGTCCCCCTTGCTGGGCACTTGGGGCAAGACAAAACATACAGCCGCCTGGTAACCCACTTCTACTGGCCCAAAATGCGAAATGATGTCTCCAACCACTGCCGGGCCTGCCCCACCTGCCAGGCCAGCGGGAAGAGCGGCCGAAAGATCAAAGCACCCTTGCAACCCTTTCCCGACGTCACCACCCCGTTCGAACGGGTGGGAATAGACATTGTGGGGCCCCTAGACCCCCGAACGGCCCAGGGGCACCGGTTCATCCTAGTCCTGGTGGACCACGCCACCCGCTATCCCGAGGCCATTCCTCTTCGGACCGTGACAGCACCCGTGGTAGGCAGAGCCCTAATGGGGATCTTCTCTCAAGTGGGCTTCCCCCGGGAAGTCGTCAGCGACAGGGGCACGAACTTTATCTCAAAGTACATGAGGTCTCTCTGGCAACAGTGCGGGGTCACCTACCGGTTCACGACCGCTTATCACCCGCAAGGAAACGGACTGGTCGAGCGGTTTAACCGCACTCTCAAGGGAATGATCATGGGCCTGGAAGAACCCCTACGTCGCCAATGGGACGTGCTGCTCCCGTGCCTCCTCTTCGCCTATCGAGAAGTTCCCCAGAAATCCCTCGGCTTCAGTCCCTTCGAGCTCCTGTACGGACACCCCGTCCGGGGCCCCCTCAGCCTGGTCAAGGAAGGATGGGAGATGGCCCCCCAGAAGACACCTCCGGACGTATATAAGTATCTCCTGACCCTCCGCAACAAGACCCGGCGATTCAGGGAACTCGCCAAAGCCAACCTTGAGGCCAGTCAGGAGGACATGAAGAAATGGTACAATCAGCATGCCTCCTCCATCGAGTTCGAACCAGGCCAGCAAGTCTGGGTGATGTCTCCAGTCGAACCCTGTGCCAAGCAGGACAAATGGACAGGACCCTTCAAGGTGATAGAACGCAAGGGCCCTGTCACCTACCTAATAGACATGGAGTCCTCCCGGAACCCCCTGCGAGTCCTCCACGCTAACAGACTCAAACCCCACTTCGTACGCTCGGAACTCAGCCTACTGATGGCAACGGATAGTGGGACGGAAGAAGACTCCGAGCCCCTCCCTGACCTACTGAGGACCCGTGAAAAAGATGGCTCAGTGGAAGGGGTTAGACTCTCCGAGGCCTTGTCCCCGGAACAACGCCAAGACTGTCGGGCTCTCCTGCTACAATTTACGAACCTGTTCTCCCTCACCCCAGGGGTCACCCCCTGGTGCCTTCACGACGTGGACACTGGGGATAGTCCACCTATTCGACACAGGGCGTACCGAGTGCCAGATCGGGTGCGCACCTGCATCCAGGACGAAGTCTCCAAAATGCTGGCCCTAGGAGTGATCGAGCCATCCGACAGCCCCTGGGCCAGCCCAGTCGTACTGGTCCCCAAGGCTGCCGCCCCGGGCGCTGCCCCCGAGCTCCGGTTCTGTGTAGACTATCGGGGCCTGAACGCTGTTACCCGAACCGATGCTCACCCCATCCCCCGGGCGGATGAGCTGGTTGACCGCATGGGGGCTGCCCGCTACCTGAGCATCTTTGATCTAACTGCGGGCTACTGGCAAATCGGCCTCACCCCCAGGGCCCAAGAACGATCCGCCTTCTCTACCCCGGATGGCCACTACCACTTCAAAGTGATGCCATTCGGCATGAAAAACGCTCCAGCTACTTTCCAACGACTCGTGAACCAGGTACTGGCGGGCCTCGAAGAATTCAGCGCCGCCTACCTGGACGATATCGCTGTGTACAGTCGTCACTGGGCAGACCATCTCCACCACCTCCGAGAAGTCCTGCACGCCCTCCAGCAGGCCGGCCTCACCATCAAATCCAGCAAATGTCAGATTGGCCAGGGGTCCGTGACCTACCTTGGACCCCCTTCAGCTCAAGATCGCTGCCATCCAGTCCTGGCAACCTCCTGTCACCCAAACCGAGGTCCGGGCCTTCCTAGGGCTCACCGGATACTACCGGCGGTTTGTAAAGGACTATGGCAGCATTGTGGGGCCCCTCACATAACTCACATCCAAGAAAAACCCCAAAACCGTCAACTGGACTCCGGACTGTCAAGCGGCCTTCGAGAAGTTGAAGGCCGCCATGTGCACCGCCCCCGTGCTCCAGGCCCCCGACTACAGCCGGGAATTCATCGTCCAGACGGACGCCTCCGATCATGGCGTTGGGGCAGTACTCTCTCAACTCAACGCCGAGGGAGTCGATCAACCAGCGTCCTGCATAACAGCAGCGTGAGAAGCACGAAGCAGACACCTCGAGTCTGCGCAGTGTGTCTTCAAAAGTGGCAGACTGCGCAGACTCCATTTCTCTGCTTTCTGTCTGCCTGACCTGTAGCCTCAACCCCACCCTTTTCCAGATCGTCACAGGGAGGGATCCACCTGCTTGTGTCGTGTTGAGAAAGGGTGGGGTGACCGTTGTATCTACTCCCTGATTGACGTGAGGCCCCTGCATTATAGGGCTTCTGTCTAAGACGCCCAGGGCAAATTGTACACTCACGTCTTCAGGGGGTGGAGACTGGTCTGAAAGGCCCTGACTTTGCCGAGTGATGACTTCACAGGGATGTGAGATCAGCCGCCTGGCAAATACTCTCGAGTCTGGTCCGACCACCAGGGACAGCATGTTTAAATCAGCAGAAATAGAAGATGCACCTGCGTCCCTGAGTGCAGCAGCCTCTCAGCCAGCAAGAAGCATTGCATGTAAGTGTTTTATTTCGAATAAATAAAACTAATATAGTGTGAACAAACGACTTATTTTGTAACATGGCTGGGGGTGAAATTAAAGGGGGCGGAGCCCCGACGCCCTCGAGCAGAAACCGCCACGGCGTCACCCACAGACTTGTAAAATGGAAACTAAAGCAGAATCCAACCTCAACATCAAACTAAGGGCCCGTGGCCACCGGGCGTCCGGGCCACGCCATCGTCATCAGCAAAGAATCATAATCACCCACAGGCACGCCACACTCAATCAACATATTAATATCAGTTGAATCGAAAAATACATTAAACAGTCGGACTCTCACTCACTCGGGATTACAATCATTACTCGACTCTGTTAGGCAGACTGCTGCGCAGCTTCATTAACTGATCAGGGCAGGGCCGCAGCCTCGCCCTCACTAATACGTGCTCCTGCGTACCTTTATTTATTTTTAACTGATGATTAGGCCTACCACCAGGCCTTGCCTCACCTGAAGCTTTGCTGCCTGACTGGTTGTAACTTTGGTATAACCACCAACGTCGTTCAGATCGCGCTCACTTCTCACTACACAGAAGGAGCGAGGGCGGCCGTCCACGATGATGACTAGGTGAGGTGAAAGGCCGTACGGGTATGCTGGGGCGTGGTGACAGAGCAGCATATGCGCGCGCATTCACTCTAAAAAACATATCTGCGCACGCTGCCTGCTGCCGCGCACAGCCCCAACCCCCGCAGAAGACCTTCACCAAAGCCCTGCCCAACTCAGTGTCCCGCCCACTGGGCTGGCAACATTGAGCTGCAGCCTCTGCATTCAACACGTCGTCGAGATAATGAGATTGATCATTATTAGACTGAAATACAAAGTAAGTGAAAAGCGTGTGCTGTGACTTAGTCGTGAAGCAGACAGTACTTAATGAACATAACTCTACAGTAACAACAGCACAACACTTATGACGTATGACGTGGAACAGCAGTGCTGCACTCACTCTGTGCGCCACGTAATACTATAAAATAAATTAAGGGCACTAAACTCGTGTAGACCCGGCCCTGATAATTAAGTGCCGATGTTAAGCATCAGCAAGCACTGGCACAAATTAAGCACTGCCCGCACTCTACAGCGCCCGCACTCTACAGCGCACCGCGCCCGCAGCGCCCCGCGCTCTACAACGCCCCGCAGCACCCGCACTCTTCAGCGTGCCCCGCAGCGCCCCACGCTCTACAACGCCCCGCACTCTACAGCGTCCAGCAGCGCCCCGCACTCTACGGCACCCCACAACGCCCCGCACTCTACGGCGCCCCGCAGCGCCCCGCACTCTACGGCGCCCCGCAGCGCCCCACACTCTACGGCGCCCCGCAGCGCCCCACACTCTACGGCGCCCCGCAGCGCCCCGCACTCTACAGCGCCCCGCAGCGCCCCGCACTCTACAGCGCCCCGCAGCGCCCCGCACTCTACAGCGCCCCGCAGCGCCCCGCACTCTACAGCGCCCCGCAGCGCCCCGCACTCTACAGCGCCCCGCAGCGCCCCGCACTCTACAGCGCCCCGCAGCGCCCCGCACTCTACAGCGCCCTGCACTCTACAGCGCCCTGCAGCGCCCCGCACTCTACAGCGCCCCGCAGCGCCCCGCACTCTACAGCGCCCCGCACTCTACAGCGCCCCGCAGCGCCCCGCACTCTACAGCGCCCCGCAGCGCCCCGCACTCTACAGCGCCCCGCAGCGCCCCGCACTCTACAGCGCCCCGCACTCTACAGCGCCCCGCAGCGCCCCGCACTCTACAGCGCCCCGCACTCTACAGCGCCCCGCAGCCCCCGCACTCTACAGCGCCCCACACTCTACAGCGCCTTGCAGCACCCCGCCCTCTACAGCGCCCCACAGCGCCCCGCCCTCTACAGTGCCCCACAGCGCCCCGCCCTCTACAGCGCCCTGCAGCGCCCGCCACTCTACAGCGCCCGCCACTCTACAGCGCCCGCCACTCTACAGCGCCCGCCACTCTACAGCGCCCTGGCAGAATCAGATTTACTAACGCGCTTCCACAGTTCGTTAGGTTGTTGCAGTTTGTAAGTTTCAGTTTCGTTCTTACTTGTTCAGGGGCAGCTGGCTTTTTAAAGATTTATAGCGTGTGACTACATATTTGTCAACTCTCCGCACTCTACAGCGCCCCGCACTCTACAGCGCCCCGCACTCTACAGCGCCCGCAGTGCCCCGCATTTGCAGCGCCCCACGCTCTACAGCGCCCTGCAGCGCCCCGCACTCTACAGCGCCCCGCACTCTACAGCGCCGCGCAGCGCCCTGCACTCTACAGTGCCCTACGCTCGACAGCGCCCCGCAGCACCGCGCACTCTACAGCTCACAGCACTCTACACCACACCCTACAGCGCACCACACCCTACAGCGCACCACACTCTACAGCGCACCACACTCTACAGCGCACCACCGCACTCTACAGCGCACCACACTCTACAGCGCACCACCGCACTCTACAGCGCACCTACTCTACAGCGCACTGCAGCGCCCTGCACTCTACAGCGCCCTGCACTCTACAGCTCCCTGAACTTTACAACACAAATATGAATAACATTGTTCACCATTACAATACTAACTAACAAACATAGAAAAAAAACATGACTATAAATATGTTTGACAGCATTGCTAGCTATTCAACAACAAGTAGCAACTTCCAAATAATCATCAAACATCAATATAGACTATAACAAAGATTTTATGCAAAAGATTGTTATATACAATGCCAAAAACTCAAACTTTAATGCTGCGAGACCTATTGCATTGTAAATGCTTGTTGGTTGATGCGGTCCTTTCGGATAATCTTGTAGTCGTCCGGGATGGCTATGGCGATGTCGGGTGTTGATGAAGCGTTCATCCAGGATGTGGTGTCGAGTAGGTTCCAAAGTCTGTGGACCAAGCGGGTGTTGAGCAGGATGCACTTCAGGTTGTTGGTGTCGGAGCTCTGTTTGGAGTTTGTGGATTTGGTGTGGGTCCTGATGCAGTCTAGTTTGCAGGAGTGGCAGGTGAAGGGCCCATGGGTGTGTCCTGGGGCGGCTTGGTAGCAGTTTGGGAGTCGGCCGGGGTTAAGTGCAGAGAGGGATGCGGAGTCGTACGTTATGCGGGTGGAGCGGAATTTGCGGGGGCCAGGGGGTCTGGCGCTGGGCGCTGTCCAGGCGCGGACGGGCATAGACAGGCTTACCTTTGGCGCACCTTCGGCGCGCCTGCGGCGTTTCCGCTGCACGTCATCTGTTCTGACATAAGTGGATAGTGGGGGGGGGCGAGGGAGGAGCAGCTGGGAGGCGGGAGCGGGGCGGAGGGACGAGCTACGAGGCACAACAACAACAAAATGGCTGCAAAGCAAAAGCGAAACAGGGCCAGATTGGGGCACAGTCTGTGGTGTCTCAGAGAAATGGGCAGAGGCACAATTGGGCACAAATGACTCACACAAAGCAAAGCGAACAGTGAAATACAATGTACTGCAAACGATCGTACCAGGCAGCTCTTAATAACAGTGCAGGCAATGAGATCAATGCTACAGCAATACAGCGCTACGATTTAACAGGCAAGCACAGCAATACAGTGCTACGATTTAACAGGCAAGCATAAATTAAATAAAAGAGACAATGCCAGCAAAGCGAGCGATGCGCAAATCAGCTGTTAGCAGCAATGAGCAGGGAGCGTAATAGCGCTACGACACCAGGAGCCAGGGAGCGTGGGGAGCGACCGCCTCTGAGCGAGTCAGGAGGGTCACAGCGCAGGGACAGACGGCACTCAATACTACTATCTGCGGGAGGGAGGAGCAGTTGGGAGGCGGGAGCGGGGCGGAGGGACGGGCTACGAGGCACAACAACAACAAAATGGCTGCAAAGCAAAAGCGAAACAGGGCGAGATTGGGGCACAGTCTGTGGTGTCTCAGAGAAATGGGCAGAGGCACAATCGGGCACAAATGACTCGCAAAGCGAACAGTGAAATACAATGTACTGCAAACGATCGTACCAGGCAGCTCTTAATAACAGTGCAGGCAATGAGATCAACGCTACAGCAATACAGCGCTACGATTTAACAGGCAAGCACAGCAATACAGCGTTACGATTTAACAGGCAAGCATAAATTAAATAACAGAGACAATGCCAACAAAGCGAGCGATGCGCAAATCAGCTGTTAGCAGCAATGAGCAGGGAGCGTAATAGCGCTACGATACCAGGAGCCGGGGAGCGACCGCCTCTGAGCGAGTCAGTGTCTACTTCTGGGCCAAATAATTGGCTTTGGTTGAAAGGCTGGTTCAAGATTTTGGTTTGCACTTCTTGTTTGAACCCTGAAATGCGCAACCACGCATGTCTTCTAAGCAAGACACTAGTATTTACGGCTCTAGCAGCTGTGTCTGCGACATCTAGGGCACATTTTATTGAGGCATTTGAGATTAATTTGCCTTCTTGTATGAGCTCTGTTGCCTGATCTCTATATTGATCTGGAAGGTGTTGTAGTAGTGTCTCTAATTGGTCGTAATGAGCCCTGTCATAACGTGATAGAAGGGCTTGCGTATTGGCAATGCGCCATATATTTGTAGCTTGTGCCGCTATTCTTTTACCTGACGCATCAATAACTTTGGATTCCTTGTCAGGTGGGAGCGTTTCACCAGAAGTCGGTGAATTCACTTGTTTTCTTGCATTGGACACTACTAAAGAGTCTAATGGAGGGTGTCCTTTAATATAGGTTGGATCAGCGGGTGCAGGCCTATATTTATTTTCTATTCTTGGATTTAGTACCCTAGTGCGTACAGGATCTTTGAATATTTCTGGAGCGTGCTTAATGACTCCCTTGATCATGGGAAGAATTTTAGTAGATCTGTGTGATGGCTCAAATGTGTCTAACAGAAAATCTTCTTCAATGTCATCAGAGTGCATTGTGACATTGTGGTAAAGAGCAGCTCTGTGTAAGAGGTGGTTAAAACCAATGCTGTCTTCTGGTGGAGAAGGCTTTGACGGGTATAACTGTGGATCAGGGATATCAGGCACATTATGTGGTGGAAAAGTGTAGACATCCTCATCTAAAGGATATGTTTTTGGGTCTACATGTGGATCCTCTCCACCACCTAAGTCATATTCCTCATCAGTCTGTGGTGAATGTGATGATGCAGGAGAGGGGACAGGATAGATTTGAGGTGATATGCAAGGAGGGACAGGAGAGGAAGGAGATACAGGAGAGGGAGAGTGCATAGGAGAAGTTGCACAGTCCTTCTTGGCAGGAACCACATTTGGAGGTGGTGTTTCTGCTGGACTCTTTTTATGAGGTATAGCACCTACATGTCCAGTCTTTGGGTTTATGTAGATCTTCTTTTGTTTAGGATCTGGTCTAAAACAGTTCATCTTCCTCTACAACCTTCTTCGGCGTCGACTTTTTCGGTTCCGATAGTGGTTGTTTTTGGCGTTTTGCCTTGGGAGGTGCTACAGCGACCTGTGGCAAAGTTTTCGGTGCCGAAGGTGTTGTTTTCGGCTTAGTAGGCGTGTCCGAAGACTTGGGAACCTCGGAATCAGGCTTTGTGGGTGTTGGCACCGGAGCGGGCGTCTTCGGAGTCGAAGCTGGCCTCGTCGGCTTTGTGGCATCGGGCGCTGGCTTTCCTTCCTTAGGTTTGGAAGCGGGCGGCTTCAGCGCCGGAGCTTCTTTCGGTGCCTGTACCTCTTTAGGTTTCGGTGTCGAAGGATCTTTTACTTTCGGTGCCGAAGGGTCTTTCGCTGCCGAAGGGTCTTTTGGCCTCGGTGTCGAAGGGTCTTTGGGTTTCGGTGCCGATGGAGGTGGTGGAATCGGCACGTGTGGCTTGCTTGGTGCCGAAGCACCTGAAGGCGTAGTTGTTTTCCTCGGAGCCGAGCTCGAAGGCTGGGCTTTAGGAGGAAGTACTTGGTCTCGACTGGGCCCCTTGGGCGGAGTGCTGACCTTCGCCTTTGGCTTGGGCAGTGCATGTTGTGCAGGGGCAGAAGTACTCACGGGTTGACGTGATGGAATCGAGCCGTCCGAGTCCTCTGCCTCTGATATGATCTGGAGATCAGGCAAATCCTCTTCCGGAACGAGCGGAACCTCGTCGTCAAAGATATCCTCCGGTGCTGGGGCTGATCTCCTCATTTCGTGTCGACGGGCCCTCTGATCCCGGATGGTCTTTTTCGATCGGAAGGATGCTCAAGCTGTGAAGGTCGACTCGTAGTGATCCAGCGATAGACAGAGGTTGCAAACCTCGTGGTGATCGCTATGTGGAAAGTTTGCTCGGCATACCAGGCATTTCTTGAACAGAGTTCTTTCCATGTGGTGTAGGCCGCACAGCGTAGATAGGCCCAGCGGCCAGCATCGATGAACCGGAATCAAGTCGATGGCGTCGAAAGTTGTATTTGGTGTTGATATTAGTTATAGGAAGTTTTTGCGCTTCGAAGTTGCAGAAAAAGTTTTTCTAGCCTGAGCGGAGAAACTTTCATCCGGACCCAGTGGCGGAAAAAACAATCTAAGGATGGAGCCGATGCCCATGCGCAGTATTGTCCAAGGGAGGAGTCACCTATATCGTGACTACAAAGACTTCTCCAAGAAGACAACAACATGCAATCATCAGAGCCCAACACCAGGTGGCGATTTAATGCATAGTGTACGATCTGCAGCTCATATGCCTCGAACATTTATTTATATAGTTTTATATAGCGTGAATAAGAGCAGTGGTCTCAAAGTTGGACTCCTGAGTAAGCTAATTAGCAACCTACAAAGAACAAAAATGCAACATGTCACTTTGATAAGTCTTCACTGGGTACCAGTGGAAAGAAGAATAGCCTTCAAAACCCTTTACCATCCAAACTACAGTCATATAAACGATACACTTTAGATCAAGCATGTCTAATGGCCAGCTAAACCCCTACCCCTAAAGGCCAGCTAATCCCCTACCCCCTTACCACAAAACTCAAGTAGGTGGTAGCTTCTTCTCAGTGCAAACATGCAAGCCCTGGAATACTCGCCCAAATTAGATAAGGACCATCAATGGCTATGGAGAATTAGGAAAGAAATAAGAAATTAAAAGCTGGCTTTTCCCAGGGGCTGGACTTAACTGAACCCATGGGCAGTAAGCGGCTGAATGATTTGTATACACTGCTTACAATCTTATTCTCACTTGCATATATGCTGCTGTTTCAAGGCTAGAGCAAGATCTCAGGCCTCATACAACACCAAACCACTGCATGAACGGATGCTACTATTTCTACCTACATCCTTCTTCCACACATTCCATACAGATTTCGTAGTTAAACACTGGACGACCCAGAATAGGCTAAGGGGGCCTAACAAATGGTAGGAAAGCACTAGAAATGTAACATTAAAATCCAATACTTTACCTCAAAATCTATAAAAGATTACTTTCCTTGCCTGCGCACTATATTATGGGTACCCTTCTTAAAAAATATAGGTACACCTCATCCCTACAACAATACAGATCATCTTGCTATAACCTTGACGATTACATAGAGTAAATAGTAGATTACAGGACAATATCTAGATGTACTGATGAAGAGTAAGCTTTGTGCCAACAAATGGTTTAATTCCCATATTTGTCTGTATCCATATTCTCTCGACTCCTTATCATCTGGTTTAATAGTTACATTACATAGCGACATACCTAAAATACTAAATTTTATAATTACAATAATGTAAAAGTGCTACTTAGTAAACTAAATTAATGCAATACATTTTACGCCCCAATTTTGGTATGAGAAGCATCATTTGCACAGGGGGTACAAAATGGCTCGAGTAAGTATGGAAATTCCAACACATGAAATAAGGCATTTGGATAAATTAAAAAGGGTAAAGTGGTTTTACTTCATTGGAATTCTGCATTACCCTTAAACGGTCAGTTGCCAAGTCAGTGTCTCTCTCTCTCTCTCGAAGTATTAACTCTTAGGACATTAAACAAGGACTCCATTAATGAGCAGTAGTCAGATCTAGCACGTTACGGATTCAGTACTTGAAGAAAGGTAAAAAAAAATGGTGTTAGATACTTTTAAACAAGGCACAATGCCTTCAGAAAAGGGGGGTGGGGAAAGTGTGAGCGCTGGGAAAATCAGTGCAAAAAATGTTGCAGGAACAAAAGCACAAGAGGCACTCTCCCTTATGGCATAGAACCCCTCTCTTTTGGATCTACACAATAAAATGACATTTGGATAGTGGAAGAGTTTTGAATTTATTTAAAAGTATACTATACATACTATACTGCCTGCATGTGTGCTCGTCCAGGAAACGTGAGGTGTTTCAAGATTAAACAAATAAACTGTACACATTGCTCACTTCTGTACCATTACCCACATTTTAATGTCTCCAAACAGCCAACTGTACTGACAACTTTAGCCTGCGGTGAAATAAAAATCCAAACATGTCAAAAAAATTATTTGGAGAAGATGCTGTAGATCTGGGTGTGAAGAACAGGCAGACCCTGCATGGGCCACCTCTGGTTCGAGGGATAATTCTTTCACCTAGCACAGACATTGACTGAGTTAAGGCCACTACCCAAGCTGAGAGTGGAGTGGCTGCAACAAATACATAACTGTTTCTTTTTCATATTATTCAAATACACCATCACCCACGAGTTGTGTTCCCTGTAGGCTGTGTGCTGTGTGCTTGCGCGCGCGTGCACCGTTCTCTTTCCTAGCGACCAAAATCTTTTTGGGAGAGCGCACAGGCCGATCGAGGCAACAGCAGAGAAACTTCAGCATTAAAGTTGGTGTTCCTCTTGCTGCGGAAAAAAATGTAACTAGACGAGGAAAGGAGACAGGGGACACGTGCTTGTGATAGAGGCAGTCAGGGGTATTTGCGAGGGCTGAAGCGCGGGTTTTTCCAAGTGCTGTCCTCCACGTTTACTGCCAGACGGAAGGTGTTTCGGACTGGAACAGCCAGCGAACGTCAATCCGCTTGCTCTACAGTTCATTTGTAGAAAAAAACTCTGTTACCTTTCAGTTGGTATCAGAGCAGTCGAGAGCAATGAGGGTTAGCTGGCTAGTCCGGCTGCTTCATAGAACAAGCATTGGCTTAGCCAATAGGTCTCGCCTTTGGGACCTTATAAGTGTTTAGCCATGCAGCACATTATCACCCACCTGGCAGATTTCTGTAATGGTACTAGTACTTATGTAAAGTGCTTTTATACCTTCATTTGCGCTACATAATTCAAAAAATAAAAAGGAATGAAAGGAGAAGTGCTTGCAGATTTCTGAGGTGGGGGAGCAAAAAGATAAGATTGCATTATATAATGCCAGTACCAAATCAGAAAGCGAGCACAGTAGAGAAAATCAGGAGCCAAATTGAAAGGAGGCGAAAGTGAGTTATCCCAGTGTGCAAGTGAAGGCGGGGCTGTAGTATTCTGCATCTTGGTGCCTGATATCAAATTGATAAACAAGTTTAAAAAAAACTATTAATCAGTGCATTTTAAACAATGTTTATGTCCTGGTTTTATAAAGCATCCCGGTATAAATACCCATTAATCAGGTTTTGTCTTTGCGCTAGGTATATATGTCAACATAATGTTCCAAGTTCATTAATATTACCCAGCCTGATTTCATTGCCATTATTGTCCTACAATTGTTTTGTAAACCTTGATGTAACAAAAGTGCTTAGTGCTGTGCAAATGTGCAAAAGAAGTGCTTAAAGATACAGTACATACACATGCGCATCCAGAACACACACTGTTTATGTCTTGAAGCTCTTGGTCACATTTCTAACAAAATCCAACAGATAAATCTGTAACTTAAGTTTAAACCAAGTGTGCCTCCGGTATACTGGACCTCAACATAGGATATTACCTCTCAAACTGTATAGTTGTGCACCGCCTTACTTAGTTATACCTAACTAACTTGGTGCTCTATAAAACCACATCACCACCATCTCAGTACAAACAAGGAGTCTGGTGTGCACTAGAGAATGAAAGGCCTTACTCACAACCTAAGTGCCCCTGAACTCGGCGGAGGCTCTCTAGTTGGTTTAGCGCAGTGAAACTATATTTAACGCTATATATCATTTAAATTGGCATAGCAAACACATAGTCTCCCTAGTATTAACTATCTCTCACCAAATGAGTCAGAGAAAGCAGAAATAGCACTGGAAAATGCCAAGAGCGCATGAAGTGGATAAGAAAATAAGTAAATTAATTAAATACGGATGAACACTTTTCAAGGCATCTATATATATATATAGATATATCTATATATCTATATATAGATATAGATATAGATATATCTATATATATATATCTATATCTATATCTATATATATATATATATATATATATATATATACATACATGCGAGCAGATTCGATTGTAATGTGTATGTGGCCCGCTCTGGCCAAGAGGATAACCCCCCTGCAGACTCAGCAGGTCCGTGTGCCATGGATTTCGAATGGAACAACGCGCCGGTTTGGCTGACACAAGGAAAGCAGCAAGCAGGCAGTGCACCATTCAGCAACCCGACGGATTTTACTAATGGAGGGAAGCTGACAGAGTCTACTACAGATATTACACTTACCTGAACTGCAATTACGCGTGGACACGCCACCGAGGGGGCAGTCTGATGAACTTTTCCAACACCTGTGATGAGTGAAATACCCTGTTTTTCTCCCACTCAAGCCAAGCCAGTGAACAAGGGAAGTTGTCCCGGAACGTGTGTGGCATTATTGGCGAAAATTATGCTGGAAGGTCTGCTGTCAGGCTTGTTGCTGTCAATCGAATAAAGAAGGCAAAGTTAAACGTTGTGCGTGGTTTCCTCATTAAGCGAGCAGCTTCGATTGGAATATGTTTTCCTAACTTGTGTTGTTCTTTTGGACTTTAGGGTGAGGGTTATGGAAGAATTAGAAGACAACACAAACGGGAAACAACCGTTGGGTAATATGTGTGATAAAAAAAAACAACACACATATAGATTACCTTTTACGCAGGGGCGATAGAGTATTCATGCATGGGGGTAGTGATAGCAACTTAAAGAGCACAGTGTCACTCTTAGCTGAGTGGGAAGGACACAGAATAAAACGGAAAGCTGGTCGTTATAAACGCATGTGTCCAGATAAATAAGGACATAAAATCCTAGGATGTTCTTGCGTTTTTTTTTAAATATGTAAATCCAGGGAAAAAAACAGGACTGGGGTTGTCAATGAAGGGATCGGAAGGTGTAAGGGGAAACTGCACCTATCTAGAGGCCAATGTCAGCTTTCCTCACCCATGTGCTGCATGTACAACTGCACCACTGGCATCTCCTTCAAGGGGATGTGCCCAGGGCCCCTATCCCCACAGCACCTCAAACAACACAGAACTGACGCCATCTCGTGCAGGAAGCACCCGGTCCAGGCAAAAACTGCTGCTAGGACTGTGAGGCACACCCCCGCAGTCACTCCTGAGAGCATGCCCAAACAAAAGCTGCGCGAGGAGGTAGCAGCCATGTCTCAGCGTCTAGGGCCGCCTTACGAATGCAGATACAGTTAGCGTGAGGCAATCACAGAGTACTTCTATTGTTACAATTGATTCAGAGTTGTCCAAACGTTTTATGACGCAGGTTAATTTACGTTAGTACGATAATACATCTTGTTTGTTGTACACAGTAACAGGATATACGACCGAGAAATGTAACATACTGAGTATTTGAATGAGTACACCCTACTATAATTTTTACACAGATATATATATTTAGGGGTTTAAGTAAAACAATCGTAGAAACGGCAAGTGTTAAAGTTACACGATGGCCATTTCATATCACCTCGGTTTCAGAGTAAAGGGCGGGGTCTCATAATTTGTCACGACCCGACGTTTCATTACCCAGCTGTTTGGACGGCGGGACGTTTAGCAATACTAATGGAACGTATGCAGTAAAAACATGTTAATTTTGAAGAAAGTTGAAATTTGGTATTGAAAACACGAGCATGAGTGTTTACTATCTAATATATTGTGACCTAAAGCAGGTGGCCTTAACCGGGATTTAAAATTACTAAATGGAGCGAGAGAGAGGGGGGGGGGGGAGAGAGAGAGAGAAAGAGAGCGGGAGAGACAGAGCGAGAGAGAAAGCGAGAGTAGAGAGAGAGAGCCCGGGAGTGGTGTGCGATGTCCGAACTCTGTTAGGGTGCCCTCAAGCGATGCGCTTAATGAGCCATGACGAGAGAGGAAAGCCAGATGGCGACTGTGCGCATAACCGCAAGCTTTAGGCCACACAAAAAGCGTGTGGTCGGATTTTTGAAGCCCACTAACTAAACATCTCGCCAGAGCAAAGCATGCGCAGGCTCAGGCGAGACCTAGAAATGAGCAATTAATTGTTGGAAACTTTACTGATCGTAATATCAGCAAGGAGTGGCTCTCACCTTTTTTTACGCCCAAACGGTACGTGGAGAGGTCAGCAGGGCGCAAAGAGCCTAGCTGAGGTTACTGCTGACATCCTGCTGTGCTGTATAAATAGACCCATGCAGTGCAGCTACTGCATTTTTATTGACTCCTATTACTGAAGTGGTGGTGATCATGGGCATGGTGAACCCTCACCGCCCCCTTTGCTTTAGCAGTTACAGTAAAGAAGGATAGACAAAAGATCATAATTGAGGAAAAAAGAATTGAAGTTTGGAATTAAGAATGGTTAAACGAAGAGTGATAAGAAGCATGGATGGAGGAGAAGGTAGATAAATGTGGATAGATTAGCGAGTGGATGCTTGGCTGGGTGAATAGCTAAGTGAAAGGACAGGTAAATGGATGGCAAAGTAAACGGAATACTGGATGAAGGGACAGAAAGATCAACCAATGGATGAAAGGCTTTATTAATGGATGAGTAAGTCAAAGGATGGATTTATGGGTAGATGGATAGATAAATGCAGAGGTGGATGAGTGAGTGGATGATTTTAATTCCCAATGGATTGATGGAACAGAGAAATATTGAATGAGCATTGAAAGAATGAATGGATGATAGAATGTAATGGCGAATGGTGGATCTAAGCGGATGAATAGATAGTATGACCGAAAGAATGGAATGGTGAAAAACTGATTAGTGGATGAAAGAATGAATGGATGACAATATAAAGGTGAAATGGTGGATATTGGCCGGTGGAGGGAAGGGTGAAAGGAGAAATGTATAGATGCTTGGATGGAAGAGACAAAGTAGCTCTTCTAGGGAGGGTCGCGCTCACGTGTTTAAAGGTCATGAAAAATATAATTTCTGCAGTACTGCCTCGAAGCAACTTAGTCATTAACTGCATGTCTAAATTGAGGAAAACCTAAAAAGGACAGAAGCCAATTCAAAAGGGGGAGTGGAGAGACCAGAGTCAACAAAGAATGCAAAAGTCCAGATGTAGGATAGGTTTCCAAAGATGGGGGGCAGAGTTTGGCATCCCACAAAGGCAAACTACTCAAATCAAAAGGAATTTCATATATGGAGGGATTTAACTTGGAAACGGTAGTAGACATGCCACGGTAGTGTAGATAGAACCAAGGAGAGATCTACCCGATTGCCACCTCTGACAAGTATGTCACCTTATGACCACTTAAAATGTCAGTAGAACAGAAAGTAGTTGTTTTAATCTTCATGTCAGTAGGTGAAGCTTTGAACGTTCATAGAAATGGCAAAATGTGCCTGGTGTCACATGAAATGTTATGAAATTGCTTTGCAGTGTGTGCCTTGGCATGCCAGAACCTTTCTTCATTCTGGAGTTAAAGGTTATACATGGTCACTTGGGATGCACAGCTGATTAAGAACTGGATGTACAAGTCAGTTTTCTGGTGTTTCCTGCACAGTGGATGGCAGAAGTGGAACGGTCTGGGACATACCAATGCAGTGTACCCTGTCACCTGTGAGAGCTGCTGAATATTGTTTGAAGCATCTTACTTGTTTTATATTTGCATGCATCTAAAGAATCTTTGATGTAACTGGTTGCACTGCTAGTGAGAAATGGTCACTAACAACAATGATTTGGGTAGCGTTCCTGTTGTACTCACTTGCAAGGTGAGTTGTTGCATGTTTTCAGTGCACACAGGTTTGGCAGCAGTGCACAGAGATTCTTTGTCGCACATAGAGGAAATACATTAGATGGAACAATGCCCATGACCCCCTAAAAATGTCCTATGAGGCAGATCCACTCAAGTGTTACTTCAGCAGGTCCTGTGCAGAGCATCGCCTATATTGCTTTCTGGGACTTTACCATTCTACTTACGCACCACCCCTGGCTTTCAGCATAGAGGTGGCACCATCTAGGTAACACTGCTTCTAATTTCATTCTTTTATCTCACTGATTTACTTCGCATTAACATAATCTTGCTAGAATCACTGATAATGGAGTAGATTGTTCTACAGCCATGAGTTTCTTCACAGACCTCACTTTCACATTTTTCAAATAGATCGGTAGCTGGCAAAATAGGTCAGTACTCTGTGCTAAGCTCTCGATGTTGACATCTGATATTTACAAACAGAGTCAACCCAGAGTCTCATCCTTACATACACTGAGCAACAGTAAACTTGGTGATAATGACACTTCTTATTTGCAGTATCTAGAAATAACAAACCTTGCGTATAATAAAGGCTATATCAAACAACTCTATTTATTATTATTATTTTAGGATGTTAAGTCAAAAGAACTCCACAGATGTTGAGAAACAGAATGGCAAAATCAAGTGGAAATCCTCATGAAGACACATTTAAGAAAAGGGAGGATGGTAAACGCCCCTTAAAACTGAGATTCCAACACAAAGCCTTGAAATATTTTAACGGGCACTTTAAAGATAAGCAAGTATCTAAATAATGTTGTACGCATACTTTTATTGGAACCCTGCCATGGTGCCAAGGCCAGCTTTTTGAAGCAGATTTCACACTATCATCCAAACAAGTACAAATGGATGAGTTGGAGACCCCTATTGAATTTCGAACCATCCTCTGGAATTCCGCCATACGGCATCTGTGCATGGAAACAAACTCTCTGATGTTCCATAAAGGTATGAAAATCCACCTGTTCAGCTTGGCTTGTAGTCTATAGTCCTTGCACCCTCAGGATATCCATTACATTTCAAGTGCCCATCTGTAACCCAGTATCATGTAACCCATAACTAATGGACAAATATACAACATAGAGGGAACATTATAGAGTTGCTGGGAGGGTTAGGTTTGCAGGACAATGGAAGAAGGGTGGTTGTAAGGAGATGATGTGTGCATTTATAAGCACATGTACACCATATGAATTCAATAGGTGCCTTAGGAAATATTTTAGGAACCAAGTTCTCTACTCTATGATATCACAGGAAAGATGTATTACTTTTAATTATTTACACCCTATGCATTCTCCTCTAGCCATCTATTGAGGAGTGTCATCTGAAAATTAAGATCACAAGGGGATAGAGATGGAAACATAAGGAAGAAGGGGGTGGAGAGTGGAGAAGGAAGAAAAAGAGCACACATGACCACGAGAGATAAAAGACTTGCTTGAGTGACAAAAATGAGGTACGGTACTTCTCAGTAAAAAAAAAAATCTATTCTTAGTCACTTGTCCTTTCAATCTGGGGTAACTGAACGCAAGGCTTATTTATGATGTGCTGAGCGTGTCTTTGCAATGATGAGTAAGTGAAGTCAGTTTCATATTCAAGGTCATGGGTCAATGATGGGGCCGTGGAGAAGTCCAACAACTACTGTGGTGTTCACCAGCTGGTTGGAACTATGTTGAATTCTCAGGGAGTGTTAGACGGACCGGGAGGGTCGGCCGAGGATAAGGGGAGAGGTCTCCGGGGAGAGCAGTCTCCGACGATCGTACAGACAAGTAACTTCCCCCCCACAGACGGACACCACACAAGGGTAAAGTTCAACGATACTTTATAGGCGATTCTTTAAGTACGATGAATGGTACAAGGAGGTCTGGACTCAGGGGTCCCCTCGGTTCTGGTCTCTGGTTTGGGAAAAGGGTAGCGGGACAGTCTTGTTACCAAAAGATGGGAATAGCTCTCAATCCTCGAGCTCGGCGTTCTAGATGATCGGGCCGCGGCGGAGCCAGGCAGGTCCCGAGATGGACGAAGGAAGCGACGGTCCGCGGCGGAGCCAGCAGGTCCCGGTGAAGATGGTAGTTACAAACGGTCCGCGGCCACGCCAGCAGGTCCCGACGACGATGAAGGTTTACGAAGGTTGCGGCAGCGCCAGCAGGCAGGACGATGATGCGCAAGGCAGAGCTACGGCAGCGCCAGTAGTCCGTCAAGGATGAGTTCTTCTCTGCGTCTCTCGACTCCAGGATACAACTGCCTTCCTGCTCTGGAGCTGCCCCAGTTATAGGGCTGGTGCCCTTTGATGTCCGGACCCTCGCACTTGGAGGTCGGGAGGTCCGGGATGAGGGAGTCCAGACACCCAGCAGGGGGGTGGAGCCAGCGCCCGGGGAGGCGATGGGCGAGCGGCACCTGGCGGGGGAGAGCCATCGACGCCTCTTTCTCCCATTGACTTGCCAAGTAGCTCGCTCACCTCCTGGGTGGATGGTGGTGCCGGGATGTCTGAGGCCGGGCTAGGCCCAGGGTTGAGGTCGATCGGGGGCCAGGCGGCCTCGTGGTGGAGTGTCCAAGATGGCGCCCCGGCTGGGCGCGCGGGCCAGTAGTGGGTCGGGCCCACGAGGTCGATATGTTCAGGGGCCGGGGTCCCGGAGGGGACGGAAGACGAGCAGTGGTGGTGTGTGGCACTTGTGTGACCGGGCTCGGGCCTGGTCGGGCCGAGGGGGGAGCGGCCCTTCATGTGGCCTGTCCAACATGCGTCCCCCCCAGCTGAAGGCGGGGAGAGTCACCCATCCTCTTGGGGACTCTCCTCGTCGAGGCGGAAAAACCGGGACAGGCCATCCGCGTTGGCGTGATCTGGCCCAGGCCGGTGCTCCACAGTGAAGTCCATTCCTTGTAGGGAGATGGACCAACGTAGTAGTTTCGGGTTTTCCCCCCGCATCTGCATCAGCCACTGCAGGGGTCGATGGTCGGTCTGTACCCGAAAGTGCGTGCCAAAGAGGTAGGGCCGGAGCTTTTTGAGGGCCCATACCACAGCGAAGGCCTCCCTCTCTATGGTGCTCCAGCGTTGTTCTCGGGGTAGGAGTCGCCTGCTGATGAAGGCCACTGGCTGATCAAGGCCTTCGGTGTTCACTTGAGACAGGACTGCCCCAATGCCATGGTCGGAGGCATCCGTCTGGACGACGAATTCCCGGCTGTAGTCGGGGGCCTGGAGCACAGGGGCGGCGCACATGGCGGCCTTCAATTGTTCGAAGGCTGTTTGACAATCCGGGGTCCAGTTGACTTTCTTGGGTTGATTTTTGGACGTGAGTTCTGTGAGGGGCCCCACTATGGTACC
The DNA here is from genome assembly GCF_964263255.1 of Lissotriton vulgaris. Lineage (NCBI taxonomy): Eukaryota > Metazoa > Chordata > Amphibia > Caudata > Salamandridae > Lissotriton > Lissotriton vulgaris. The sequence goes on from NC_141695.1 coordinate 379,788,630, forward strand.
ATAGTCTTTCACGAACCTTCGGTAATAGCCCGTGAGGCCCAGGAAGGCGCGTACCTCGGTCTGGGTGATGGGGGGCTGCCAGGACTGGATGGCGGCAATCTTGAGCTGCAGAGGGGCCACCAGACCGCTTCCCACCTGGTGTCCGAGGTAGGTTACGGACCCCTGACCAATTTGGCATTTACTGGCCTTAATCGTGAGGCCAGCCCGCTGGAGGGCCCGTAGCACCGCTTGGAGGTGGTGGAGGTGCTCGGGCCAATGGTGGCTGTATACAGCGATGTCGTCTAGGTAGGCGGCGCTGAATCCTTCGAGCCCGGCCAGGACCTGGTTGACGAGCCGCTGAAATGTTGCTGGAGCATTCTTCATGCCAAAGGGCATGACCTTGAAATGGTAATGGCCATCAGGGGTGGAAAAAGCAGAACGTTCTTGGGCCCGGGGTGTGAGGCCGATCTGCCAGTAGCCCGCCGTCAGGTCGAAAATACTGAGGTAGCGGGCAGCTCCCATGCGGTCGATTAGTTCGTCTGCCCGGGGGATGGGATGTGCGTCTGTTCGGGTGACCGCATTCAAGCCCCGGTAGTCGACGCAGAACCGGAGTTCTGGTGTGGTGCCGGGAGTGGCTGCTTTGGGGACCAGGACTACAGGGCTGGCCCAGGGGCTGTCTGAGGGCTCGATGACCCCGAGTGTGAGCATTCTGGTCACTTCTTCCTGGATGCAGGCCCGTACCCGATCTGGCACGCGGTAGGCCCGGTGGCGGATAGGGGCGTTGTCCCCCGTGTCCACGTCGTGCACACACCAGGAAGTGACACCTGGGGTGAGGGAAAACAGGCTGGCGAACTGCAACAGAAGGTCTCGACACTCCTGGCGTTGCTCCCGGGTGAGGGCCTCCGAGAGTCGGACCCCATCCACGGAGCCGTCTTTCTCCCGAGTCCGTAGGAGGTCAGGGAGGGGCTCGGAGTCTTCTTCGGCCCCATTGTCTGTGGCCATCAGGAGGCTGAGTTCTGAACGCACAAAGTGGGGTTTCAGTCTATTAGCGTGGAGGACCCGGAGGGGGTTCCGGGCAGATTCCATGTCGATGAGATAGGTGGCAGGGCCCTTGCGCTCGACTACTTTGAAGGGCCCCGTCCATTTGTCTTGCAGGGCGCAGGGTTCGGTGGGGGACATCACCCATACCTGTTGCCCAGGTTCAAATTCGATGGAGGAGGCATTCCGGTCATACCACTTTTTCATGTCCTCTTGACTGGCCTCTAGGTTGGCTTTTGCCAGCTCTCGGAATCGCCGGGTCTGGTTTCGGAGGGTTAGGAGGTATCGAAAAACATCTGGGGGGTTCTTTAGAGGGGGCATCTCCCAGCCTTCCTTGATTAGGCTGAGCGGCCCCCGTACGGGATGTCCATACAGCAGTTCGAACGGGCTGAAGCCGAGGGACTTCTGGGGGACCTCCCGATAGGCGAAGAGGAGGCACGGCAGCAGCACATCCCACTGGCGACGGAGGGGCTCTTCCAACCCCCCAATCATCCCTTTGAGCGTGCGGTTGAACCGCTCAACGAGGCCGTTTCCTTGAGGGTGATAGGGGGTCGTGAATCGGTAGGTAACCCCACATTGTTGCCAGAGGGACTTCATATATTTGGAAATAAAGTTTGTGCCTCTGTCGCTGACGACTTCTCGGGGGAAGCCCACACGGGAGAAGATTCCCATCAGAGCCCGGCCGACTACCGGGGCTGTCACAGTCCGCAGGGGAACAGCCTCGGGGTAGCGGGTGGCGTGGTCCACTAGCACCAGGATGAACCGATGGCCTTGTTTTGTACGCGGGTCCAGGGGCCCCACAATGTCTATTCCGACCCTCTCGAACGGGGTGGTGACCACGGGAAAAGGTTGCAGGGGGGCTTTTAGTTTGCGGCCGCTCTTTCCACTGGCTTGGCACGTGGGGCAAGATCGGCAATGCTGGTGTACATCGTCCCTCATTTTGGGCCAGAAGAAGTGGGTCACTAGGCGGCTGTAGGTTTTATCTTGACCCAGGTGTCCAGCCAGGGGGACATCGTGGGCCAGGTTTAGCAGAAAGTCTCTAAAACGGAGGGGCACCACTAGCACTCGGCTGGCCCCCAACTCCGCGATTCTTTGTTCACTGTATAGCAGGTCATTGTCCCAGTAGATCCAATGTTTTCCGGAGGTATCCCCTGCGCTTTGGGCGAGGGCTTGTTGGCGGAGTCCCTCGAGGGAGGGACAGGTCTTCTGTTCTTGGCGAAACTGTTCTTGCGTGGGCCCCCCCTCTTGAGGCCACTGGTCGATGTTAGCGAGGTCTGGAGGTTGAGCTGGTTCTGGGGGGACGTCACGGTCGGTGGTTTCGGCTGGCGCGACCGGAGGCGGAGGTGCCGGCCATTCGGGTTCCTCGGGTCGGGGTTTGGCACGGGCGGCCATGGACCGGGTGGTGACGCATGCCCAGTCCGGGATGCCTAACATCCCCAGGTGTTCTCGTCGTTCTACGGCTGCCCACGGAGAGCTTTCCAGGTCATTCCCCAGGAGGCAGTCTACGGGGGCATCATCCCGGACCGTCACCTTCAACATGCCGGAGACCCCTCCCCATTCGAAAGGAACGCAGGCCATCCGACACAGACTCTCCGAGTTATCGGCTGAGCGGACAGGGCAGAGAATGTTTGGTAGGAACTGTTCTGGGGCCACCAGGTGACAGCGGACGGCTGTCACACTGGCCCCGGTGTCACGGAGGGCTTCGGCCCGGCGTCCATTGATGCTCACCCATTGGCTGTACTTCTGGGTGTTAGCGGGTAGGGGGACCCGCGGGACCATGTCTTTCCCCCCCAAGCAGGCTAGAGCCATGGCGGCTGGCTCCCATTCTTGATGTTCTTGCTCATATTCTTCTTGTTCCTCTGAGATCTGTTCCTCCCCCAGAGCAGCCGCGGCTACTTGGCGGGGTCTTGGGCTCTGATACTGGGGGCAGTTTGGGTCGTTTGCATAGTGGCCGACTCGTTGGCATCGATGGCACGTAACATTGGCTCGATATCCCGGTCGCGCCGGGGTGCTGCCCCGGTTGGCCGGGGGGGTGGTGCTGCTAGCGGGGGTGACCGGAGCGTTGTCTCTTCCACGTCCTTGGCCTCCTCCTCCTCCTCGGGGACGGTGCTGACCGTTGTTGTTCCGGTTCTGTTCATAGGACCCATTCCGGCCCACTCTGGTGATTTCCCACCGGTCAGCTTCGGCTGCGAGCTGCCGGGGATCGGTCAATTTGCTATCGAGGAGGTGCTGGCGGAGCTCAATGAAGCAATTGTTCGATAGATGCTCCCATACCATGAGGTTGAAGAGTTGTTCGTAAGTTGTGACCTTGCTTCCTTTGATCCAGCCCTCGAAGGCTCGGCTAAAATAGTTTACATAGTCCACCCAAGTTGTACCCGGGATGCGGGTGCAGTCTCGGAACCTCTGACGGTACATCTCGGGGGTGAGGCCATAGCGGGTGAGGAGTGCAGCTTTCATATGGTCATAGGAGGTCATCTGGTGGTCCGGGAGCTGTAGCAGGGCGTCGCGGCCCTCGTTGAGGAATCTCCCCCATAGACCGGCTCCCCAGTCGCTTCTATCGATCCGGTGGGCTGTCATAGCGATTTCGTAGGCCTTAAACCATTGCTGGATGTCGTCCTCTCGGAAGTACTCTCGAACGACATCCTTGGGGATGTGTACCTTTTTCTCCGTTGCCCCTGGGGTGTGGGGTTGCTCGGGCACCCCTACTTCCTTATTTTGCTTGCGTAGGTCGATCTCCGCTAATTTTCGCTCGTGTTCATATGCCAATTTCTTCTCCTCGAGCTCCCTTTGTCTCTGTTTTTCCTCTCTTTCTTCTCGGAGACGCAGGTGCTCTAAGTTTATTTTTTGTTCGGCCAACTTAAGTTCGACATCCATTTTGAGCCGGGCCATTTCCAGCTCGTGTAGTCGGGTTTTTTCTCGTTCCTGGATCTCGTCTTGCGAGAGACCCGTTCTTCGCTCCTCAGGGGCTGTGGTGTTTTTTTCTATTGCTGCGATGTTTTGATCGGGGGTTCCGGCAGCCCCGGTTTCTGCCCAAGACTCTAGGGCATGCTTGAAATCGTCCTTGGTACTTAGACCGGTGGTAGCGATACCTAGTTCGATGCAGAATTGTTTTAATTCACGATGGCTGTACTCGTCCAATTTCTCCATTTGAAATTTCTCGGTGGATCCGCTTTCTTTGTTTGACATCGTGATTTCGTCGTGGGGTGAGCTACTCTCTGTACGATAATGCGGTGATTCGGATCGCGGCCACCAATGTTAGACGGACCGGGAGGGTCGGCCGAGGATAAGGGGAGAGGTCTCCGGGGAGAGCCGTCTCCGACGATCGTACAGACAAGTAACTTCCCCCCCACAGACGGACACCACACAAGGGTAAAGTTCAACGATACTTTATAGGCGATTCTTTAAGTACGATGAATGGTACAAGGAGGTCTGGACTCAGGGGTCCCCTCGGTTCTGGTCTCTGGTTTGGGAAAAGGGTAGCGGGACAGTCTTGTTACCAAAAGATGGGAATAGCTCTCAATCCTCGAGCTCGGCGTTCTAGATGATCGGGCCGCGGCGGAGCCAGGCAGGTCCCGAGATGGACGAAGGAAGCGACGGTCCGCGGCGGAGCCAGCAGGTCCCGGTGAAGATGGTAGTTACAAACGGTCCGCGGCCACGCCAGCAGGTCCCGACGACGATGAAGGTTTACGAAGGTTGCGGCAGCGCCAGCAGGCAGGACGATGATGCGCAAGGCAGAGCTACGGCAGCGCCAGTAGTCCATCAAGGATGAGTTCTTCTCTGCGTCTCTCGACTCCAGGATACAACTGCCTTCCTGCTCTGGAGCTGCCCCAGTTATAGGGCTGGTGCCCTTTGATGTCCGGACCCTCGCACTTGGAGGTCGGGAGGTCCGGGATGAGGGAGTCCAGACACCCAGCAGGGGGGTGGAGCCAGCGCCCGGGGAGGCGATGGGCGAGCGGCACCTGGCGGGGGAGAGCCATCGACGCCTCTTTCTCCCATTGACTTGCCAAGTAGCTCGCTCACCTCCTGGGTGGATGGTGGTGCCGGGATGTCTGAGGCCGGGCTAGGCCCAGGGTTGAGGTCGATCGGGGGCCAGGCGGCCTCGTGGTGGAGTGTCCAAGATGGCGCCCCGGCTGGGCGCGCGGGCCAGTAGTGGGTCGGGCCCACGAGGTCGATATGTTCAGGGGCCGGGGTCCCGGAGGGGACGGAAGACGAGCAGTGGTGGTGTGTGGCACTTGTGTGACCGGGCTCGGGCCTGGTCGGGCCGAGGGGGGAGCGGCCCTTCATGTGGCCTGTCCAACATGGAGGTTGAAGGGCCTCATTCCTACTTTTACGGGGCTCTGCTATGGTGGAGGAGCGTCGCACCCGCCTCCTTTCTTCCTGCCTCAAATCTTTAAAAATAAAATGAGAATAGCATAGTTCATAATTTAATGTTTCTTTCAATAGCCAAGTCTGGGGGTGGGGGACATTATAGAGGGGGACGGGTGGGCAGGGCATTATTGTCAGTCGCATGGGAGTTTGGCTGGCCATCTCAGGACAGCCAAACCGACATGCGCTCTGAAACTGTCTCCAACCGAAGCAACGTTGCCAGTTTGGAGGCAGACAGACTCCCAGTTTCACTGGGACCGCAAATCACTGGCTCTCAGGCCAATCCCGACAATACTTTCATGCTGAGAGGGGATTCTGGGAGCCTGTGCTGGTGAGGACGGAGCAGAAGAACGGAGATGCAGCATATATGTTTTTTTGTCTGTGTCTCTTTTGTTGTTTGTCATCCGTCACCATCCCAACCCCTCAAGTTACTGCTGGTTGTTGCAGGTCATAGGTTTCCCTGAATCAGGAAGAACTCGATGCTTTGAAGGGCAAGAATTCCAATGGGCTTTACAGCATGTTTCTTTCTCTTGAATTTGGGTTGATCAGTCTTGCATTGCTAAAATCTGAAATGCTCCTAGGCATGTAGTGAATAAGTAGCCAATTGGCTGAGGTACTTAGAGGCTGTTTTCCCTGTAAGGGTTTGTAGACAGCACGCAACACTTTTATTGTATTTATTTGTTATAATAGATCAGTAAGTAGATGGTCATACTTTCTGAAAATTTGACAACAAAAAATTAGCTGAGTTTCGAAAAGTCTTTGGATGAACCTCTGTTCATTTAATGGAAATAATGTAGACATGACAGCCTAGTACTCTTGTAAATGTGATTCTTTGATTTGGCTGGATTAAGGTGAGAACTCTTCTAAGCATTATAAGGTGGTATTTTTTCACCATTGTTGTAAGCTTCTGGATACATGATTGTTTTAGGTCAAACCAAACTATCAGCCAGCCCAACAGCAAGGTATTCTCGGCTGAGATACCCATTATTATGACCTCCATTTTGGAGCCATTCAGACAAAGGAACATATACTATAGGCACTTTGAGATCTAACTATACAGTTCTGCATCTGCCTGATCAGATGTCAATTTGTGTATCATTAGTGTGCATTTGGATTTGTAGAGGATCCAGGTTAATCACATCTAATGTAGAAAAGTGGCAGCAAAAGGATGGAGCCCAGTGGAACTTCACATGCCATGTTTCATTAACCATGTGGCGTTGCCAATCCTTACTTACATCATGGAAGAGGTTTTTTCTACTACACATTATGATGAACGTTTCTCTCAATATTTATTGACGTACTATTGAAGCGGTTGATTGAATCAAATAGAAAATACAATAAAATAAAAACAAATGCATCTATTTCTTCTGTACATTACTTCTTGGGGGAGCTACAAAAACTATACCAGACCAAATGGCATCGTCTCTAGTAATTCAAACATTTCGCCTGATCTTCCATAACTATGTTCCTCTAGATTGGTGATGTGCTCATTCTATCAGAACTAATCCATTAAAAAAAAGAAAAAGTGGGGACGTGGCCGAGACAGCGATGTGAGCGGACGCGTCTCGTGCGAGCTCCGTCGCCCCGCTGTGCAATAAGCCTGATTCTGCGAAGTCCGGGGGGGGTTCTTTCTCCTGGGGACCCCCTGTGTGCTGCGAGCCCTACCTGCGCTGTACCCCAGAAGCGAGTCCTGGCCGTTGGGGATCCCGCTGACGACGCCCGGAGCCCCGAGGCCTCCGCGATCGGCCACTGGCCGCCATCTTCCTGCAGGGTCTGCCGCTGTGACATCTGGCTCAGCTCCCCCAGAGCGGGGCCGATCACCGATGTTGGCAAAGCGCCGGAGGTTGCCTGTGCCCCAACTGTGGCGGACCCCCTCCCTTGGAGACGGATAGCTGCTTGGGTGGCTCCATCGAGGCTGTTGGCGCCAGGCCGCCCCTGCCGGAGGGCGTTGAAGCTGCCCGGGCGCTGCAACCGGGAGAGACCCCGGCTTTGGCGGGAACGGAAGGCCGAGCCTGGAGAAGTCGCGGGAGGTCCTCACCCTGCAAGACCCGGCTCCTGATCTCTTGACCGCCGCGGGACAATTCCGGTGAGCAGCCCTTTTTGCATCACCCCCCCCTGTCTGCCACTGGCGGGGTCCTGCAATCGGAGGGGCCCTACTGCGGAGCCGACCGCCATCTTGTCCCCCTTGTCGGCTGCCTGTGGCGACACACCCGGACGGGGTGGAGGGACATCTCACCTGCTCACGCGGCCCCCTGCGCACAGGATCCCTGCTGCCCTAGCGTGAACTGTTGAACACTAACGAGACAGCCCTGCCTCCTACTTGCGGGGACCTCCGCCGCTCTCCGCCATTTTCTGCCCTGCGATTTGGCGCCCTTGACCCTAGGCCCGATATTGCTGGGCCGCTGGGGCTTTCGTGAAACAACGACGCTGCACCTGGTCAGGCCGCCGCAGCTGGACTCCCCTGTGCTGCCAATTGCCACGCGGCCTACCCCCTACGCAGCGGACTGCGGGAGCCTCTACTGGACACACTACCTGCGCGGACCGGGGGCCGCTCGTGACGGACCACCCTTCCTCACATTGCTGTGCACCCGGAGTGGACTATGACCCGTAGCAGGGGGGGCAAGTCAGACCCCCCAGCGGTGACGACCAAGGGCACCTCGGTGGCCACCATGTGGGGCAAAGCGGGCTCGCCGCCTTCCTCCGGGGGTCCACCTTCGTCAGGGGGACAGTCCCGGCCTCCTGCCGACTCCCCCCCGGTGACTCAGGCCTTCATGTCCTCCTTCATGTCTGACTTAAAAAACGAAATTGGGTCCCTCAGATCGGAGGTCCACTCATGTGTCAAGGAGCTGCGCAAGGAGGTCACCGACCTGGGCGATCGGGTTGATGGCCTTGAAAAAACGGTCGACTCCCGCACCGAAGACCTGGAAGAGATATGGCAGAGGGTGGCAACCCTCGAGGAGCAGCACATTCAGCTCCAGATCAAGCAGGAGGACCTGGAAAATAGGGGACGCCGGAATAACCTCCGTATACGGGGAGTGCCGCTCGGAGAAGAGGGGACTGACACCATGGCCTATGTAGCCCAACTCCTACACGAGGTGTGGGGTAAGGACGGCGCTTCCCCGCCGCGCCTGGATCGTGCCCATCGAGTCTTTGGAGTGGGAGGCAAGGCGGGCCTCCTGCCTGACATCGTCACCAGACTCCATTATTTCACGGAGAAGGAGGCCATATTGAAAGCGGCAAGAGATAACCCGGACCTGCGCTACGGAGGACACAAGATCCAGATCTTCCAAGACCTGGCCCCTACCACGCTTCACAGGAGGAAGGTTTTCCGCCCGATCACAGAGAGACTCCGGGCCCTCAACGTCTCCTACCAG